>NC_080433.1:69995985-70630197 GCF_028018845.1 Melospiza georgiana
GCCAAGACAGCATCAGTCCCGAGTGCAGGCACTGGGTGAACCAAGGGTTCCGGCTGACAGAGTGACAGCGTTCCCCCAGGACTTCACCCCGAGTGCTTCCAGCAGCCACCTTATATCCAGTTTATTCTGCCTGGGGCAAACATGACCACACGTTTCTATACATCTCTTCACATTTAGAGCACGATCCATACATGTGCAGGGATGGACAAAGATGAATCCGAGACTTGGAGGAGCGTCTGAGTATCCAGGCAGAAGCTGCATTCACATGCAGTAGGGTGATACCAGTTCCCATGTAATCATGCCCAGGTGCAGGGCTTGTGAGATTCTTGAGATAGCCCATTAATCATGGTCCAGGAAGGCCTAGATGTTATCTCCCAGGTGTAGATGCCAGGGAAATCATCCACACGGGACTGTCTCATTCATATGGTAACAGGCCTGATAACACTGTTTGGGAACTGGTTACAATAAGAATAGAACTCTGCTCCCAGCCAGAGTGGTCAAAGGCATAACTTCCACAATATTTTATATACACACATATCTACTTATATAGCATGAATTATCTCTACCATATGTAACACTCCCATGGCTCCCACCAGCCTTCCAGAACCACACAATTGCCACTGGTCCAAACCAGCTCAGCCAGCAGAGCCTCCCAGGGAAAACAGAACAGTCAATGTGAGCCGTGGTGGTTCTGTAGTTGATACAAAAATCAAAAAACATTGGAAGAGTAATCTCTGGCTGAGACTTTCAAAGGGTCCTAAGGGGGTTAGGATTCAATTCAATGGTGGGTTGGAGTTACTTTGAAAATCACAGTCTCAATCACTGAGGTGCTGCTGTGGGAACTCAGCACTGTGCTGTTGAGTAAAGGATCATTTTACCAGTCTTTTCACAACAGATTTATCCTGCACTGACAGTGATTAACAATCAAGAGCTAGTAATTAAGCTTGTATTTACAGAAAACACACAGACAAAAATGATGACTAAGGAAATAGTGCTACAAATTGACCCTTCTCACTTCAAAGAATGTGAAAGGTGCAGCAGACTTTGCACTCACTCCAGGATAAATATCTAATTACACTTATCTGCTCATCCTGAAAGCTGTAACGAGGAGGTTGCACATCTAAGAAGTGAGAAAACTAGCAACTACCCTTCTTGAGAGTTTCTATATGAAAGAGTTAAATTTGCCTGATAGAAAAGTGAGTAAATGCTGTCTTTGCTTACCCTGTGAATCTTTCAGGGCTCAAGCCTTACAGAGAATCACTCTGTAGAACACATCAATAAGACACACAGACAGTCTGGTTTTTGGACCACTTCTAACATTTCTGCCAGACAAGGTAGATGCTCCTCCCAGACTATCACATTGGAGACATCCTTTTAATCCATTCCCACATGGGGTGACAGCCCCAGAGTGAGCCCAAGGGAGCAGGTTTGCACTGCGGGGGACATTGCAGCTTGGGATTGCAGCTGCCAGTGTGGTCCATGGCTTCTGTGGACCCGTTGGCTCACACAACCAAAAAAGGAATCACCATTGTGCTACAGCATGGGCAGGCTGGAGAGGAAAAGGAAAAGAGACACACACAGGTACTCAACCCTCCATCATTTCAGAGCATAACTGGCGAGCGTAATGCCAGTTCTTCCTCAGCAATGCAACAAGAACTTACTGCATGTCAGATCCACGGAAGTCTGTGGGGTGAAATCTTTGCATATCTGGGGATCAAAATGCGAGTTCACAGTGCAGGTGTGAAACGGATTCACTTCATGTGTGTTGAGACAAACTGCTGCCAAATCTCTGGCAGGCTGTCTGAAGCAGTGGCAGGTATCTGTTTGAAGTTATGAATCATGGATTGTGCTGGGCAGCCTGCTCCATCTCAAGAGTAAGTAAACCATAGATCTGATAAGCTTTGCATTACCTTTGTAAAACTTGAATCAGGCCCTGGGGTGTTTCCTTACATTAGTGTACTTAATAAACCCAGACGTGGTGTACAGGTCAGAGATTTGGGGGGCAAATCCTATGTTTGCCAAGAAATAGATACTATGTGAAATAAATATTTTACACAAGAAATAAAAATAAAAATTCAGAATTTGTGTCTCAAAGGACTAATGTATTTTAGCATTTATGCTGGAATTATTATGAGGCCTCCAATGTTTCATTTCCCTTGCCTTTGAGCAACATGATTAATTTAAATTGACAAAGAAACCAAATGGTAAATCACAATTCCTTTGAAGTTTAGAGCTAAGTCTGCTGAATCAGTATTAAACTGTTCCTGCATTTCAATTAACTCTTTGAGAAACCACTGCTTCATGGAGACCTTCTGTAATTACTGATGTGAATGAATGGAATTCCAGAGGTGATGAAGACCTTTCAGTTAATTGATTTTGAGGCTCCAGCTAGACAAGCCATGAAAAAAAGGAGAACATAGCCCTGAAAGTGGTGATAAGTAGCTTAATCTTCAAGGCCTTTTGGTTTTATTTTTAAAAAGAAAGCATTGAATAAGAATGTTTATTCTCAGAGTTCTTTTGAGGAGCAGCTTCTGTAGTTGAAACAAATGTATTAGTAGTTAAAAATAAAATCAATGACCTCAGCAGCTTCCTCTAGATGAAATCCTAAACCAGTGCTGACCTGAGTCTTTTTATATGCAGATTTTTAATTATATGAAGACAGCCTCTTCCTTATTCTGCCATCAGTGCAATGGAACAAAGCCACTTGCAACCTCTTTTCCATAGTGGATTTGGTTCATTTTTTTTTTTTTTTTTTTGATTCAGGAGACAACAATTTGGGAATGAGTTACAGTTATGAATGATCTTGCCAAGGAAGTACCAGAACGTGTTTTATGGTGTGGCAAGAGCACTTATCTCCTTTCATGAAATCAAGGTTGGACACGAGCAAGGTTCATCTCCTCTCCAGGTCATCTGAGTTTTATTGCTTCTGAATTTGTTGGCAGTGTACTGAAGCATTGGCTAATATACTACAGCATGAATAATTATTTTTTTTTACATCACCTTCTCACTTTCTTATTTCCATGCCTTCCTGAAGTAAAAGGCAATAGAAATTCAAGAGAGCTCAAAGCATGAATTTTTAAAAATTCCTTGGGGGGTAGACAACTTGGACTTTAAAACTTGGTTATTAAATTCTGAAATCTGCTTTATATACAGCAAGTCTTATGTATGTGTGAGAGGAAGGAACTGCCACAAATCAGTAATTCCAAGCAAAAAGGATTTTTGGGAATATTACTCACACTCTGATAAATAAAACCATAATTGACAGGTTGCTCCTTCTGTGCTAGACATTGTAGTTGTACTATTGTAGATGGAATTGCTGAAATAATGAAATAAATTTATGCCGTGTGTTGGCAGAACTGCCCCCTTGGGTTCTAGCCCCTCCACTACCATATTCACCCATGGACTTTTACAGTTGTGTTGCTTTGAGCCTCACCGTGCTCCTTTGTACACCTGGCGTGGTATTTTTGCTGCTCAGGACACGGACAGCAGTCAGCACGGGGGGCTCTGAGGGTCTGACTCAGAGCCAAGGGGCATCCTGCCCCCAGGACACAGCCCTGAGACTGTGTGTGCTCAAGGCTGTCCCCCGCAGTGTCACACACATCGGGGGGACATTTGGGCAGCTGAGCAGGGACCCTGGTGGCAGCTTCAGCTGAATTCCTGAGCAGAGCAGCTCAGTGGCTCTGCCCTGGGCACACATGGACAGCAGCCAGAGCCCCATTGGTGCCTCTACATGCTCAAATCCAGACCTAGATCCCCCTTCCATCTCCAGTTCCAACATGAAACTGGACAGTTGTGACGGTGTTCACAGGGGATTCTGGATTAGGGAAGAGACGAGGACCTGACTCCATGTTTCAGAAGGCTTGATTTATTATTTTATTATATATATTACATTAAAACTATACTAAAAGAATAGAAGAAAGGATTTCATCAGAAGGCTAGCTAAGAATAGAATAGGAAAGAATGATAAAGGCTCTGTCTTGGACTGTCTGTCTGAGCCAGCTGACTGTGATTGGCCATTAATTACAAACATCCAACAAGGGCCAATCACAGATGCACCTGTTGCATTCCACAGCAGCAGATAATCATTGTTTTCATTTTGTTCCTGAGGCCTCCCAGCTTCTCAGGAGGAAAAATCCTAAGGAAAGAATTTTTCATAAAAGATGTATACGACAGCCAGTTTTAGCTTTATTGCTCTTTCTTACTCTTCTCCTCCTGGAATTTGGAGGAGATTTGGAGAAGAATTCCTGGAACTGGAATACAGGAACTTAGAATTCTGTTTTGACCAAGCAATTCATTTATGAAAAAAAAAGTTATTTCAGATTTTTTCTAGCAGTTTTGGTGAAAAGCATAAAATACCATTACAAACTGCCTTGTAAGATGGTCAATAGCAACCTGCTTCTTAAAAACATAAGCTGAATCTATTAACAATGTGGTGAAAAGTTAAAATTTGGGGTATTTTTTGAAACAAAGCTATGGTTTGATATATTATTTAATTCATTATAATGAACTATTTATTTTAGTTCTTGATGAATTAAAGTTGCTAACATTTTTACCAGAATAGTTTCTCAAAATCAGTGATAAATAATGTTATTAGACTTAATATTCCAGCCTCATTTGCTTTTCACACAGAAGTTCATAACAGCCAATAAAACACAGCTGTGTAATAATACTGTGCTAAAGCCATAAACACTGTATTTGTAAAGTTGACATGCAATAAAAAAGGACAAAAACTATCTTCTAACAAAAGAAGACTGCAGCCAGATTTATTTCTGGGAGGGAGGGAGGGAGGGAGGGAGGGAGGGAGGGAGGGAGGGAGGGAGGGAGGAAGGGAGGAAGGAAGGAAGGGAGGAAGGAAGGAAGGAAGGAAGGAAGGAAGGAAGGAAGGAAGGAAGGAAGGAAGGAAGGAAGGAAGGAATAATGTATACAAATCTACAATCTGTAAATTACTTTGAAGAAATAAAAGTATTTATTTAAAGCCTAAAAATGAAAGCTATCTAATTTTTGTGTGTGATTTTTTGATTTCAATATCCTGATGTTTTTCAGCTTCTACTTGTTTGGATATCAGCTAATTACAGCTGCATTAAGTATCTCATATCATGGTCAGATTTGGTTGTTTGTTGAGTAGTCCATTAAATAACTGGAGAAAGTCCATATGATGCAAGCTAATTTTGTTATCAGTCAGAGGACTCACCAGGAAGAAAAGAACATGAGGAAATATGAAGCATAAATTCCAATTCCTTTCCAATCTCCCTGCCCCGTTTCCCTCCCGGGTTCACAGAGCACAGCCTGATGTACCCATCTGTTTCCAACTAAGTGTTTCATGCTCTGTCTTTTATAGAGGCTTTCTGCTACAAGCCCAGAGACATCCTAAAGCTCTGACTCAAACCAGACTTGTGCTGCTCTCCCATGAAAGCACAAATTCCAAACAGAGAAGGAAATTTCCTCTGCCTCTTTCAGAGCTGGCTGGTGCTCAGAGATACCCAAACACCACTAACAGCACATTAAATTTGTCTGTATTAGCAAATACCGCTCCACTGACCTTTATATCACCCATGAGCAGAGGCCGTGCAGCCACAGCATTTCACACGTGAATCTGAGTGCTGCAAAAGGTGGCATTAAAGGCAGGCAGGAGGTGAGCACTCCTCATTCCTCCTGGAAACAAGCTGCTGCATCAGTGCCCAGAGGCCCAGCACACTCATTTCAGCTGGGCCTGGGCAGAAGCACACAGAGACATCAGTTCTCATTAGCTCTGCCACAAACAGGGCAAGGGAGGCTGCTGGGAAAACTCAGTCAAGGAGATGGATGAAAACAACAACAAACTATGTAATGTTTCTAATGTCTTCCAAATCTCATTAATATATTTTGAATGGCATAGAGTGGTTTGAGTTTATATGTGATTTGATTTCTTATGATCAGTGACAACATAAGCAATCCCCAAACTTGAGTGGCTGAGATTTCCCCTGGAATTACAAATTCACTTTTCTCTAGAATTGTCTTTTCCGCAATTCCAGCTGCATGGTTATCATACTTTTATAAAGTCCATATAGTCATGTTTTTTTACTGACTTGTTTAATTGTTTATAACTAGAATGCAGTTTCAAACTGAATTTATTGGGCTGACTGAAACCTGCACAGCTTTCAGGTGTGTATGGAGCCTTCCCAGTTTCCATTTTACCATTTTCAATGCCAGAGGCCACTTTGTTGCCTATTTAGTTTGGTGTCATTATAAAATAATGCCATCAATATATTCAGACTGGAATGAGAAGACACACCTTGACCTTCTTTTTGCCAGTACCTCTGGGCTGTTGTTATTATGTTAAAGATCTATAGGTCAATAAAAAAGCTTATTAAGGTGAGGTTACTAAATGAAAACAAGACAGACAGTGAGGTCAGTCACCATGTGCAGCTCAAAGCAATATAAATATGGACTTCTCTCCTTACTATGCTCTTTTTTAGGAGTGATTTTAGTGCTTTTCATTTCAGCCCCAGTTAAATGGGTTGTGTGAAATATACTCAACTTATTTCAGGTGTACAGAGTCAAAACAGCTTAATCTTACTAAATAGATCCTCTGCTGCTAGAAATTATTGATTCTGCTGATACAATAAAGTATAAATTCTCAGAATATATTGTGAAATTTCTTACTTTTTTTTTTTTCCTTAATCCTTTTGTCTTTGAAGGTAGGTGCAGATCTATACTATTTCCCTACCAAAAACCCTTGAACACTACAACCCCTCAAAACCATTAGAACAACAGAGGGAAAAAAACCCTCTGAAAAAAATAAAAATCCTTGAAACATGGAAGCAGTCATCATTGACACGATTTTCACTCATTTTGGCCAGCTCTAGTTAAAGCACACTGTAGCACAGTGCAGCATTCTGAGCTGAAAGAAATGACCTGCCTGAAGTTCACATTTCTCTGTTCATTTCAGTGCAATTTAAGCAGACCATCTGACCTAGATAAACTGTACAGGTTCATTGCATAACATAGGTATGATGAAAGAACAGGTTCCTGAGAATATTTTTCATTATTACATCAAGAGAGTAAAGCAGCCAGGACTAAGAAAAATAATGTTCCAAAGAGCATAGGAAAAGAGCAAACAGGGAGAAAAGAGCTAATAAAGTGGATGGCAACAGGTCACATATTAAAACTTCAAAAGAGCTGGTCACAAGGGAAATTAAGAGAAACATTTCAGAGAGCATATGATTAGGATGTGCACGGAAGTGCTGCAGTCAGCAGTGGAAGCTGTGCTCTTGCTTCTCCTCTCACTTACATCACCCTCATTTCAACAGCTACAGTGGCATCAGACAAAAAGTGAAAATGTGACTGCAGTGGGCTACGCCCATTCTGAAATTACCAGAAATTAAGGAGCCTGGAGTCAAAGCTCCCATTTGTATTGCACAGTGACTTAACCAACATTACTGTTTGAAATATGGATTTAAACTGCTGTTGGTGATTCCTCTGTCCCCCTGCTCAAGGGAGAAACTTCCATCCATAGCGGTGACTGTAAGTTCAGGTATTTCCTCCAGCTGATCCCATAAATGATTGTGGGATGGGACAATATAACATTTATATGGTCATTGGCAAATAAGACCTGAAGAAAATCCCTGGAGGAAAATAAACAACTTTCCCCAGAAGAATCCTCAGAAAACTCAGGGCAGCAGAAGAAAAAGGCTGCAGATCTACCCTTGCAGGAGGCAACTTATCTCAGGAAGGACAATATCAGTGGTAGCACTAGTTCTTTTGCTCAGTCCTGTAATACCTAAAAGTTTTCCATTGTGTATTTTTTTATTCCTCTATTTTTAAAACAATATCCTCACATTATATCCAGTCAAACTTCAGAACTAATCATGCCATGGTATCAGGCTTATATTTCCCTAGAGAGCATCACTTTGGCCTCCCAAAATTAAACCCTAATGAACACACACAAAAAAAATCTCCAAGTATTTATATTTACTCTCATATTCAGGTGCTTCAATCTATTCAACTACTTTCAACTGCTGAGGCACCAAAAAGAGGGAGACACAAAATAATAAACTCCATATTGTATTTTTTTCTCCAAAGTAATAGCGAAGGCAGTTTGACTCACTGCTCTGAATTGGCAAAGATTCCCATGAAGTTATCTTATTTTCTTCTCCTTTATCCTCTTTTTTTCCTCCCTCTCCCTCCCTGCAGCCAAGTCACTGATCTGCTTTCTGAGGTTCTCCTGGCAGAAGCTCACCCATCTGTTCAGCAATGTCTCTTTGTAATGATGCTGGCATTATTTTTTTCTGCATTTTGTTTTAATGGTGTTCATCAGAAATGTGCAATATTTGAATTGCAGCTGACTTCTCATCAGAGTGATAAGTTGTTTAAGTGAAGCTCTGGAAGGCAGAGACCTTTAATTTTACTTTAACAAGCATTTCAGAGTTGGGCAGTGGGAAAGCAGACCTCAGTCACCTCCTAGCTGACAGCTTCTTTTACTTCCATATGTGTTAAACAAGAAAGGTTAACTTCAAAATACTTCTAAAAACAGAGAGACTGAAATGCTGAAGTCAATTAAATCAGGTTATTCAACATGTTATAATGGACTGACAGTAATTTTTTTAAGCAAAATGCTCTTTATCTCAGTGCTGATAAGAGCAGCCTCTTTCAAAGGAACAGGGCATTAAATACAGCAGGTGAGTATAAACAACCTTGCTCTCCCTTCGACCTGTAAAAGGTACATTTTACTTTCTAAGAAGGCTCAGGAATTCATAGACTTGTGGGACATATTTTCCTCCCACTATAACAATATAAATCAGAGGAATTCCATTTTAACCAATTGATTTTCTGTGAGTCTGCATAAGCGGAACATCACAAGGTCTGCACCTTTTTCATCTTTTCTATTTTGAAGCTCATAATTTTAATCAAAAATTAGTGACTAGCAGCTAATAATACTTCATATATTTAGCATATGCTATTCTATAACTCTTTCCACAAATCCTGCATCACCCTTAAGGAGAAATTTAAAGGAATACTTAACAGATAAGGAGAGAGCTATAGGTTATCTGGGTGAGAAATCTCTAAACTCAGAAGGCTTGCACTGCTCTCTAGTGGCAAAAGCAGGAAGTCTTATACACTGCAGCCCATAACCACACACAGTCTAAAATACAGGATTTTTTTATTTGTTGCTCCTTTTTTTAATAGAGGAAAGCAAGGTCAGTGCCCTACGAGTGTTTTTGATGTCAGCTCTCAACAGCCAGTGTTTTTAATTGGCAGTAGGGTCTGCATTTTAACTATATTTATGATTCTGTGAAAAGTGACTGCAGCATTTTTAATGCTAAAATGTTTTAATAAAATATGAAAAACATTTATATATTTAGAAATAAATATTCTTGATGGAAGCTAAACCAAAATATCTAAACCAAGACACTACTTTACATCTTCTGAAAACTGGTTGAAGTAAGTCCTGTCAAATCAACTCAGACCAATTTTGTATGCTTACGGGTCAATTAAATATTTTCCCATTTCTGCAATGGTTCTAATGATAAATTTTGAGAACACTTAGGAGACTTACTTGTAAAAGGATAAATTAGGTTGTTTTCGGGGCCCAAAATGTCTAAAGAAATTTTTCATTTCCTAATTCAACCCACAGTCTAAGGAACAATGTTTATTTCCAGCTCTCCAGCACCCAGTGTGTTGATTCATCATTCTCTGCTTTATGAGGGGGAATTTTTGCCAGCAGGAACAGCAAAATGGACCCTGGGTTTGTATTGCAGCCTATTCATCCTGCTGCCTGTAATGAGAAACCATATTACTTATCTGATGCCCATGGCTGCAGATATCAGTTGAAGGTGCTGTGAAGTTAATCTCCCCAATGTCTCTGAAAAAAGCTCTCAGGATCTGATAATGGTTGGTACTTGATTAATAGCATTGGCAGTTTGCAAAATTCATTTTATTATATGGCTTATGAAAGATAAATCCTACATGGAGTGACCCATGGACAACAAACCCTATGTAAAGAGCCAGTTTAAATGAACTTATAGATGTCTTTTTACATATGGTCCTGAATAAAGCTGTACCTGGAGGGAAGTTATTAAGGGGGGGGGTCACTGGATGGGAACTCCTATTTCACTTTATAGTCAATGGAGAGAAATTTATGCTTCCCAGAAGGAAGGCAGAGGTAGAAATTTGTCTGACCTCCTTCAAATAACTCCCCTGGGCAGAGATGAATAACAGCCAGAAACGTCCACTTCTTTGCATTGGTTATAGAGGGACCAGGAAAGCCAGCCTGGAGCTTAGTTTGCCCAGAGGAAACTTGCTGAGGTCCTCAGGACTGAGAAAATTGACCAGCCATGGTTCAGACCTTGGACACTGAGCAAGGATCCTCCCTCAGGTGGGATGCACATCCACTACAGCTGGCCAAACAAAGGCAGAATGCAAGCAGTGCTGCAAGAGAGATGCTCTCTAGGTGGCAGGTCTGCTCTGATGATTCACTCTTCTGATTTGGTCATGAGAAAGTGCAAGTCATGCTCCAGCTCACTGGGTACCATTTATGGGATGTACCTGCACGTTATCCAAAGAAAGAGGCAGTTTATTAAGTTTTATAAGCAGGAATCTCTATGAATGTACTACATTAGCTTAAAAGCAGCACAAAGATCTGTTTTAAATATACTTTAACTCTTTTTTGTCCTTGCAACAGCCATTCACCAAACAAGTTATCAAGATTTCAAAGAAAATAAAAATGTACTAACACATTAACACAGAAAAATAGTCCTGTAGGGAGGAATGTTTCAACTGTTTCATAAATTCATAAATTAGCTGTATATTCTGAATTTGTTCCCCATGTTTTTTCTTCAGTCAATGGGAAGGGCTAAGCACTTTAAAGATAACCAGCATTAGTAGATACATTTTGATAAGGAATCTTAAAACCTCTTTTTGGAGATGCCCATCTCTCTCCTTTACCTACAAAGAGCCAACACAGGTTGTTATCCTTGTACTTCCATGAGCAAACAACAAGAGATGCTCCAGCCTTTATCTTTGCCTCTTCACTTTCTTTCCTCTCTCCCCTCTAGCTCATGTTTTTGGGCCATATGAGAACCTTCTAGGCCATAACTGTCAAAAAAAAAAAAAAAAAAAGATAATTTTAAGCTGAACCCTTTCTGTAAACAACATTCCTGTGGCCAGTTCCTGCCAGCACCAGAGGTGGAAAGCACACAGGCAGGAAGGAGTAACCAATTCCAGGGAAACTGCTCAGACCTTAATGCTCAGCAGATATGGCAGCAAAGTGGGATCCCATGATGACCACAGGGAATTTAACTGAAATCTTCAATGATTCCTTATCACAAGCTGATTAGCACAAGTGTGTGGTGTTTTCTGGGTCCCCCGTGGCAGGAAGGAAATGATGAATCTGACTCCATGTTCTTAGAAGGCTAATTTATTATTTTATGTTACTATATTATATTAAAAAATGCTATATTATACTATACTAAAGAATAAAGAAGCAGACACAAGGCTAAAAGATAATAATTAAAAGCCTGTGACTCTCTCCTCAGAGTCTGACTCAGCATGACTGTGATTGGTCATTAAGTCAAAACAATTCACATGTTGAATAACCAATCTCCAACCACATTCCAAAGCAGCAAAACACAGGAGAAGCAAACGAGATAATATTGTTTTCCCTTTTTCTCTGAGGTTTCTCAGCTTCCCAGGAGGAGAATCCTGGGCAAAGAGGATTTTTCAGAAAATATGACGGCAACACTATTTTATTTGATGGTGTACTATTTTATTTACATCCATGTGTGATGTTTGTCTTTCACAGAGTGGACTCCTGGCTGAGAAGCCCCAGCCACTCTTGGCAGGTGTGAGGCTGACTGCTTGGGGTGCCACGGGGAGGGGTGGCTGTCACCCTGAAGGGACAGCAGTGAGTCCACAACAGTGTCTGCCACTGTGAAAAGAGACAACAATTATTGTATCTTTTGCAGTTTGGTTTCAACACATTGGATTTATTCACTGTCAGCCTACATTCACAGCTTCATTCTACAGAAAAGTTTTCACCAGCTCATCCTAAATACACCACTACCCTTCTGAATCAAACATTTTTCAGATGTTCAGAGGCAAGAATTACACATACCTTAGAAACCTCAAGTGTTGATCGATCTTGAGCTTAACAATTCTGGGTTTAAAGATTTCATTTGGAGTTTACTGAGTTGTAAATTTATTCTGAAGTGTATTTTCACAAAAAAAAATACTCCTTTAAACATCTGCCTTCTTATCTCAATTGCAATCAGAAAGGTTTTGGATCAGTATTCTCTAAATATGCAAACAAGCTGATGGGTGGGATTTTGTCTGTTTACAACACGCCACTGCAATCCTGCATTTGTGAGTCAGCTGTGACATTCTGCAATTGATCCTGACATTCTGCAATTGATCCTGGGGCAGAACTTTAAAAGGCCTGTTAGTTTTTGCACTGTTGCACAAATATTCTAAGATACTTGAAATCCCTACATCTCATCTCTGCATTCCAGTGCAGCGCATACAGAACAATTGTGCCAACAGTGCTCTATCCATGTGAATAGCAAGGAGACAGTTTTCATAGATCAGGGTAGAAATATGGGTCCCCAAAAATTAAAATTATCCCGAGATGCAGCACTGTGTTGAGGGCTATGGGGCAGTGCCAGGATGCCACCAAGCCTGAGGACTTTGACATTTGCAGGGTTTTCAGTGCCACAGAGGTGTGCAGAGCCCAAGGGCCTGGCCAATCTGCCCATTTCCTTGAGAGCTCAGAAACCCAGACCTGAGATATGGGAAAATGACAGATGGAGACAAGTGAGAGGGCAAAGCTGGGCTCCAAACACATCACATTGCAGAAAGTTGCAATTCAAACACTCAGTCTGCTCTGAGGAAGCTGCTTTAGTGCTCTGGAGCAGCTGTCTTGTATTTTATTGGACATAAACTCCTTTTGCAAATATGGTGAAATGCTCTCTTGTGACATCTGTCATGGTTTGAGAGAGATTATCAACAATAGCTGGTGAGAGCTGCGTGCAGCTGAGGACAGAAGGCAAAAAGATATCTTTTGCAATCTTTCAAGAGCATTTTGCAATGACCCAGACAATTTAAAACTGAGATACATTGGCCTCTATCCTCTCTTACACTGAGTGAAGGGTCCCCAGTTTCTGTTTCCCTTTCACTCTGCAGTTCAGAGAGATACCCATATTTATATGCCTCTCCAAGTAAACATTCACAGCTGCCACTAAAGAACTACAGGAGAGAAAAATACCCTGCTTTCAAGCAGAACTATTGCTAAACTAAAAACATGAGAAAGGGTAAGTCCCAAAAGACTGATACTTTATGGGTCAGTCATGAAGTAAATCTCATCAAATACAAAGGATGTTGAAAGCTTATGGGATATTTCCTGTCTCAGTGTGGTGGTCTCTTGAGATAACTCTTCCAAAAGCATCTACTTTATGCATGAAATAGAAAAATTTATTTACACCTATTTCTGCACTCACTTTTAAGCACAGTTATTTTTATGAGCTTTTCTTCAGTCTAATACACCTCTAACTTCCAAATATCCATGTAATTTATAAAATCAGTATTTTGATGTGGGGTTGAGGTGTGTGTGTTTGTGCTCAATTTGGTAAATGAAAAAAGGAAGCAGTTTTATTTTTGTATTGTACTAAAGGGAAGGGAGCATTTTGAGTGATGAAAGTCCTTCAATTCACATCTGTGAAACTGCTGTATGAGATGAGCTGTTCTCCAACACATACCTGTGACTTTAACACAAAGAGTTGTAATATACATACTACATGTACACATGGCAATATAAGCAGTTCCTCATTTACAGCAACATTTCTACCCTGCAATTAAGGAGGAATTCAGTTGAACTTTCAGACTTCCATTTTGTTTCTATCTCACCAAAATAATTTAATATAACTGAATAACTGAATTTTCTGAGCTGTTTCTCTTTCCTATAACCAGAGGGTATGGGGCTTTTTTTGACTTGTTTGGTTTGGGGTTTTTTGTTTGTTTGTTTCTTTTTTAAAAAGCAAATAAAAAACACACACACACATACACACATTGTAAAGATTGTAAAGTATTTCTTAAATTACCAAAACAAAGATTGTAAAGTATTTCTTAAATTACCAACTTGCCTGCTTGGACAATTTTTCCCCCCATAACTCAACATATCTTCAAAATATTTTTCTTGTTGCTGTGAGATTTCAAAGCTATAGGGAATTAACAAGCAAGGAAAGTAATGAGCTGATAGTTCTGCATGCAGACACAAACACTGAAGATAAACTTTAGTAAATATATATTTCTGAGATAATGTTTCCATCAAATTTTCTATTTGTTTATTGAGGGGGTGGATTTACATCTAAGGAGATTTTTATACGTCTGTGTAACAATCCTGGTTTATTTCATCATCTCTGTGGCTATCATTTAGGAAAGATAGAGTTCAGAGGCACTGTAAACATCCCACTGCAGGGCACAGCTCACTCCTCTCTGATATGAGCAAGCAGAAGGCAGTGTGAGGTTTTAAAGCCATCTACCTGCTACAGGTGCCTACTTCATGAGAGATAAGAGATTTGGGTGTTCTTTCATCCTTCTGGGAGGCAGGATTTAGTGTACACTAACAGAGTGCCAAAATCATAGCTACACCTTTGGAGTGCTGCTTTCTTGCTCAAAAGGAGCTGCCAGATCCCAAACATTTCCTGCTTTGCTGCTTATAACAAGCCAGTGCTGCCTCTAGTAGCTGCAGAGTGACTGGGGAACTGCAGATGTGATGTTTGGAAAAAAGTGGTGCAGAGGGTGAACAAACAGGCCAAATGATGTTCAACTTTGTCACAGCTTAAGACCTTCTATCTCAAATAAATCTTTGGTCTTCCAACTGGTTTTCCTTATGTGGCATAATCCTGCCTCAGTGTTCTCTGCTGCTCAGCATTTTAAGTTGATTTCTATAAAGCCTGCATTTTAAGCATTCATAGGCAATTCTTCTCATGAAAAATTATTGCTTTTAAAGCAGAGGGCAAAGGCAACATTTTCCAAGGTTGCTGGCTGCTAGAAAGATGGCCATTAAAATAAAGTATTCCTACTGCAAAACTGCTTTTTAAATTAAAACCAATTCTTTCAAACGACTAGTCTTGCCAGAATTGGGAGTTTGATGACTGAGGTCTAAAACAATAAAAATGAAGGATAATCAGAGCTCAAGAAGTCCAGTGACAACATACAGCAAAGACAGAGGGTGATTGATGAAAGGAAAAACCTAAGCAAGCCTAAGTGTCTTTTTTATCTTCCTATTTTACTTCTAGTGAAGACATCGCCATTAATCAGACCCCCAGGCCATGAAGCTGAGAGAGCTGAGACATGGGAGGTGCAAGCAGGAGCTGTGTCTCCATGAGCATCCCAACGTGGGGCAGCAGTCAGTGGCTGCAGGCTCCAGGGAAGCCTGGGAGAGGCTGGGCATGGAGAGGGAGCGAGGGCAGGAGGCTGAGCCCCCAATACCTGAGTTCAGTGCACTCCTGAGCAAAGCCGGAGCTTGTCACCAACTGCCCCTACGAGTCCCTCACCTAAAACAAGAGGACATTGGTACTGCTGGGCTCTGGGAACATACAACAGTCCTCTAAATTTAAATTTTGTTCACACTGCTAAAAATACGGAACTGCTACGTCAATCCTGCTAGCAACAGATGAGGTAAAATTGCTCCTGAAGCAAGCAGAGTCTTTTCTGCCCTGAAAAGAAAACAAACTATTCCTGCTTGCTTGTATAGGCTTCTCTGAATCTCCTTACCATCAGGCCAGGTTGTTTTCCCAAGATCCCTTCTTTGTTTGCACAAGAATTTCTCATCTCCACCCAGACAGCTCTGAGACAGGTTCAGCTAGTTACTTCTCTTCTGGAAACCATGGAGTACCAATTTTGTTTCATTTTAGATCAACAAGTGATCTATGTGCAAGAAAAAGTGACTGGTCCTGAATTTTGCTCCCCCATCTCTGCACTCATTTTGTGTGCTTGCAGAGGGGGCAGGAAGACGCACACAACTTCCATTACATTTGTAGGTGTCACACACACAGAGTTGTACCCAAACTTAACTCCCTTCTGGGCAGCAAGCTTCATTCTGTGCAATTTAAACTATTTAAACTTTTTCTTAATCATTAAAATAATTACTTATTAGTTGTGAAATCTGTCTCCAGCCTTACACAGGCAGAGATTTGCCAGTCAAAAAACCCCCTGGAACTTTATTGACTTGTTATTGCTAGCTGGATCCATATGTGCTTTTGCATGAAGGGATGAGGTGGTAGAAGAAAAACACACTTTTTTATTCCTTGTAGCTATTCTTTCATATCTCCCACATATTAATACGAAATTAACATTTTACAGAAGAATGTGTCGTTTTCTCTATGCTAGACACCCTTGTTGCTTTGCTAACTTTTTGCCATATGGTTTTCTAAACTTAAAACTTACAAAAAATTCATGTTTATTTTATAACTTGGAATTCATATGAAATATTTGATATAAATACTAAACAACAACAAAAATAAGCTGTTCTGCATGTTTTGGAACAATGTAAAAATTATAATAATGCAAAATAAGAAGTAGAGTGTTTTATTCAAGGCTGTAAAATCAACAGGCATTTTGTAGCTGAGATTTTGTTCCATTTGTGCAGACAATGAATGTTTGCATATTTTAACTTAGACTCGACAATGTGACCATTTTGACAGGAAAAGTAATTAGAAAACAGAGGTAAAATGCTGAGAACAAATGCTATTGTAAAAAGCCCACACACTACTGAAGTTAATGGGAAGCCAAGATACTACTGAATGGCACTGCAGAGGTGTTTTCAAATCATAGAATTAATTTGATTTGTTAGCAAATTATTATCACTGGAAACTGTATTTTAAGACAGAAAACATAAAGTGTTACGTCAGGAGGATTTCTTTGAGAAGTGTTTTGCAAGATCCAATAAAAGAAGTGAGTTCCAATGGAAATATTTAACTTTCCTGTTGGGTACTCTCAACAACAACAGACATTTTTTCCTAGATTCTTGCAGGAACAGACATTTCAGCAGCAGGAAGGTAATTTCTTGAAGAGATTTCTCTACTTTGTAGAAAGACAGAATTCTACAAACAAATCACTGGAAAAGCCTATAGGTATAGAGAGATATATGGACTTTTCCAGGCTGTTGTCTACAGGGATAGCTGAAATAGTACCCCTAACATCTAAAAGGAAAAAAAAATTATCAAGAAATACTAGTGATAGATATTAATGTCTTCATGGAAATTCAAAGGATTTCTATAATTGTAGCTACTTCTAAGCAACTGATTTTCTAAGATTCAATGCTCGATCAAACAGAAAAATATTTAATATCATGAAATTAAAATTATTGTGTGTTTAAGGGAATCTACACTCAGCATTTTCAGGTACAAACACCTAATTTCAGCCATGAAAATTGCTTCTATTGCTGGCAGAAGCGAATACCTGGCTGCAGGCATGGGGTGAAGGGCAGGGCCCAGGCGATGCCGCCTCAGTCTTGCTGGTGAAGGGGAAACACATGAGAAGGAGCAGATGGTCCTGCAATCAATACCCTGTGCAACTGCTGTCATCAAAAGGGGTTTGGCTTTTAAAAACACAGGATCTTTTGTGAGGATTGAGGACTGTTAGGGAGAGATGGGGTCCAGCTGACAAAGCCAGACAAGAGGGTGTTTGCTCACATGATGACCCCACCTGGTGAGGTGTGCTTTAACCTAGAAATCATGAGGGTTGGAAATAACAATCCATGGGAGACAGCACTGAACTGGGTGGAAGGCAAAGGGGGAGGGTGACAGGGACAAGAGATGCCTCAGAATCAATTGGAAAGGTAAAGAGACATCAGCTTTAAGAGTATGTAAAGACCTGCAACATGCGGAGGAAGCAGGAGAAAGCAGAGCTCTGCACGGAGTAATGAAAATATTGGAATAACTGAGGCAGGGTGGAACAGCTTGCAGAGCTGGAGGGAGCAACAAGATGGAGCAAGCAAGAAAAGGTGGGCAGGGAAGACAGGGAGAAGGGGCTGCTCACTGTGTGAAGGTGCAGCTTGGATTTATGGAGCTCTTCTGAGGGGTGAATGCCCAGCTGGTGGAGAGCCTGTGGGTCAGGAAGAGGCTGGGAAGGCAGACACTGTGATGGGTTGCTGTTACAGACCCTGTGGTTATGGTGAAGAAATGCACAGAGATTTCTTTAAACTTAAGGGTATTTCTGGTCACATCCCCTCTAGCGCTCATGGGGAACTCAGCCCAAGATCTGCTGGGTGGGAGGCTGTGGAACACAACCAGTCAGTGCTTTCTGAGCCTTCTCTGAGCATAACTTCTCAATACAGGCAGTGGATGGGGCTGACCAGATCTCCCAGGCATCTGCTCTTGGTCAAAGCGTTCAGGGAAGGCCATCAAGCAGCAGCAGAGCTTTCATTGGGAGATTGATTGATTCATAATTGATTCAATGTCCATTCTGGGAGGGTTCCAAGACCTGAGCAACCTTGTCTGACCCTACAGCTAACCCTGCTTGGAGTAGGAGGTTACACTAGAGACTTCCTGAGGTCTCTTCCCACCTGAATTGTCCTGTGATCCTGTAATTTGCTGAAAAACAACTTGCACAGATGGATCATTAAAGCCAGTTCACGAGTATCCCAGTTCACTCAGCCAAACCAAATACTGTCTGTTTACCAAAGAGGTGAAGCTGGCAGAAATAAGGGTCATAGTTTCAGGTTTCTACACCATGACAACCTGGGTCAAAAGCACAGTAAAACAGTGAGTTATATCAGTCAATTGGTGCATGATGACATACGTACAAGGAAGAAACCATTGTTTAACAGTTTACAGATGTAATGAAATAATTCATTTGAAAAAATATAGAGCAAGCACCCTTACTGGGGATGACTAAAAATCTGTATTAGTCTTACCAAGCTTAAAACATCAATGAAATGAATATTTTTGTATGAGGTTTGCTAGAAGTAAAGTCAGGTGTGATTTTGACTTTATTTATAAATGTAATTATTCAATTTTTGGGAGAGAGGAGATATATTAGAAGTTGAACAATAAATCCTTTCAAGATTCATATTTGCCAGCATGGGTTAAAATAATTTTCTGAGGATCTTTTTTGATATTTTAATTTGAAATGCATTGCGGAATTGAAAAAATTTAGTTCTGCTTGTGCCAATTCACATCCAGTTCTGAACTTTGTCTTCTTTCCCTCTGAATTTTGTCTTAACCCTTTGAAAAAAGCTTTTCCACTTTAGATGGATTTTTATGGGGATGCATAAGCAGTCATTTGCTTTCTCTTGGAAACCCTCATCAGTCTGTCTGTAAAGGAATATTCACAAGGATGCCACAATGTGAATGAGCAACGAGGCAATTAGAAATGAGGAGTGGATATCTGTGTGTAGTAGATGGTGGTTGCTCTCCTGATGGCTCTGACACACTGAGCTTCCCTTTGCTGAGGTGCCCTCAGCCCCTCCAGCCAATGCAGTGCACAGGCTGAGACTGCCACAGTGCTACAATCTCTACAAAAATCTGATTTCTCATCTGCTCATACAGCAGTGCCAATGACTGAGAAAATCTAGAAACAGGCCATGTTCTTGGGAAGGAGTGTACATAATTTCCTTAGCATTTTAGATCTTGGATGATTTTCGTTTCTATAAGGTGCTTCGTTTCAGCCAACACCATACTGTTCTCATGAAGGTTTAATTTCACCAGCAATAATGAGCTGGCCCTCTCCAGTAAGACAAGAGCCTTTATAGTAAAAAAACAAAGAGGCACTGGAATTCTAGCATTTATTCAGAGGTTTAAATGAAAAGAAAATGTTTGGCAAAACACTCAGGAAGTGAGTTCCATGCAACCTCCCAAGAAGAAAACATCAAAATCAAACCACGTTAACTAACATAATACTCCATAATATACCTTTATTTCATTTCTCATTTTTGTTCTCTGGTTTATGGACAAACACAGCTGTTTCTGTGATGCTAAACAAAAGACAGCTTTGTTATAACTAAATACATCCCAGATGGGAGTGTCTCCTTGCAGTAAATCACACACAAAGTGCATGGTTTTGAAGAGACTTCTTTCAGAGATGCTGCTATTCAGAAGGGTTTCTCTCTGGGCTGTAGAGCAGCAATCTGCCTCCCTCAAATATCAGTGCACCTACAGCCTTGTTCCTGCAACTTGAGAGTTAAAACACTGTGTTTGGTGGGGAATGCTGCTCAGCTATATTACAGAGTGAAGTCCTCTATCTACTCTGAAAATCATAGCAGATAGAAACTTTGAAAAATTCCATTTAACTAAAGCCATGAACAGAGCTAAAAGAATAATTATTTTAGTCTTTAACAAAATAATGTAAATCTGGAACATAAAGAAACTTTCCAAGCCAGGTAATACTTAAAGAAGTTGGCTAATTCATCCCAACAAACTTTTAGTTTCTACTGAGTATGTGACTATTTTTTCTGGAAAATTACTATGTGTCTTCTTGGAAGAATTGCCTTCCTGAACAATATACAGCTCACAGCACGGTAAGATGCAAGTTGGAAAAGCAAAAAAAATATATAAGACATAAAGAGAGAAAACCACCACTAGGTGGCAAAATGGTGTTTTCAAAGCAATGACATCGGGCTCCGGGTTCATTGATGCGGCTTTTAGAAACTTGTGCCCAAACAGCGGTGGTTAGACATAAATAGTGCATCGTAATGTCGCAGTGTGTTTCACTTTGCTGGAAAACAACCGCGGGTTTGTAGCCTGACTTCACGCTGCTACTGGTAGGTTTCTCCTAGCCAGTCTTTGGCAGAAGTCAGTAGTCAGTGCCTGCTCCTATGCAAGCTCACTTTCCAATTTCATTTCCATCTGACATACCAAGTTTGGTGAGACAGATAATCATTCACAGCACAGCATTGCAGACTGAAGGATTTTCTTACATTTCATCTTGTCTGGCACACAATAAGACAGGAGCCACTCTGACCTCATTAGAATTGTGCAAGTATGAAACAGGTGAGATGGAGAGAAGAGTCAATTTCCATGTAAAAGTAAAGCCTAGGTAACATTTTAAAGATGCTGTGAAATAAAATATAATAAAGTTTTGGTGCTACCAGATAGATAAAGCAGATTTCCCCTGCCAGCTGAGATGGGATATGGTGCTGTATGCTGCTGTGAGCATCCATCAGCCCACGGAAACAGGCCTGTAATGTGCAAACAGTGCAAACACTGCACTGCAGGAAAGGATAAAACCACTGCAGTTAATATCTAACCTCAAATGAAAATAGCCATTGTGGGACATCCTTGAACACATATCCTTGTGTAAGGCCACAGGACTCACCACTGCCTCTTACTCTTTTCTCTTGGCTTTTAGTTGCCATGGTGATGGAATAACTTTTTCTCTGCAGCCAGTCGTCCAGCCAACACTAAATCTGTTCCCACCTCCTCCTTTACAGCGTGCCCTGTCCACTTCACACTTGCCTGTTCTCTTCTTCTCAGTCTGTATTAGTCTTGAACCACTCCTTCGTCTCTTCCCCCAAATAAATTTGCCCTTATAAACCTGCCTTGGCTGCAGAGCACCTGGCTCCCCAAAGAAATACAGGATTTAACAGACCCCCAAACTGCAGAGTATCCGCAAAGGGAAAAGTCTACTACAACTGCTGCAAATCAAACAGAGGCTAAGCACAGCTTGCTTTGCCTCTGAGCCTTGTTTCATTCCCCAAGAAGTTAATATTTAAAGCAAACAGCATGATTTGAGTGTGCTCCAGGACGGGCCATTCCCTGGCTGTCGGTGAGCCAGCGATGTGCAGCAGCTGGGACCAACCTGGCCCAGTCTCAAAGGCAACTTCAGTCCCAGGCAGCAAAAACTCAACATCGTGTCTAAATTATTTCCATCCTGCTGTGCCCTGACAAATCAACGCAGTGTGCTCAAGTGAGGAAATAAAATGAAGAGTGTGGTCCCCAAGGGCCTCTCACAATAACACCCTCAGCTCTGCAGTGCAGCCTTCACAGGGACTGCTGGTCAGCCTTGTGTACACTCACCCGGGGTCACAGCCAACATGTAGTCCATGAAGTCATGAAACTGGGTTATTAACGGATTAACAGATGTAAACCAGAAATATGAAATCAACATGAACTGGAAGGAAAATGGGGAAAAAAAAATTCAAACCTCTAAATACTTCCCTGTACTTACTGATTTAAATTTGATATTGGAAGATCATAAATGTTCAAATTCTCACAAAGGTATCATAGTTATATGTTGGCTGACTTTTGTGCCTTTAGTTGATACTATAATTATCTCACAATGAACTTTTTAATTAATATTTGATTCTGTAATTATAGGCTTCAGAGGAAAATTCACTTTCTATTTACAATAGAAAATAAATGCTGTTTCAGAGGGGGAATGTCTGTTGGGGTGAGGCTATATGTTCTCTTAGTGACTAGCAGGTATGCTGTGTGATATTTGCCTGTCTTAATTTGAGCTAAAGCCTCATTCAGAGACCATTTTCATAGAATCAGAATGGTTTCAGTTAAAATGGACCTTAAACACCATCTAATTCCAAACCCCCTGCCATGGGCAGGGACACCTTCCACTAGACCAGGTTGCTCAGGACTCCATCCAACCTCGCCTTGAACACTTCCAGGGATGGGGCAGCTGCAGCTTTTCTGGGCAAAACATTCCGAACAAAATATTAATGATTCCAAAAGTAACACTCAACAGGTTTTTTTCTGTTTGGTTTATTTTTTTCTTTTCTTATAATTCCTACATTTTGTAACTCCAAAGCTTAAATATACATTTGCACAGAAGAGAAACAAGAACCATGTTTGGTCTTTTGAAAAAACGTCAGAGGACAGGACCCAGATGAGTAACATTCAGTTTTGGCTTGATAAATGCACATTATTTCTGCAGAAATACAATCATTGTAGGGTTAACAGTTCATTATACACCCAAAAGCCTTTCCAAGAAGATGAAGAGAGGTTCCATGATTGTGTAGGGTGGGTAAGTCATTTTCATCCGATTTGCCACACTTGCCAGTATGTTCAGGCCAGTGTGTTTCTGGAAAAACAACCCAAACATTGACAAACTCAACAAGCCCCAGGCAGGTCCGTTCCCTCCCAGGAACAAAGGGACTGCTGTTATTTGCAGAGTACTCACATTACAGAAAATCAAGGGAATGAGAGTGCAATAAAGACTTGCACTGGCAGATGCAGAGCTGAATCAGTCAATAATATTGTACATAATTCAGCTAAAAAGTCCCATTTGTAATCTACTGGAAAACCTTCTTAATTAGGACATGCTAATGGAAAGTCTGTTCTCTCTTGAGTGGGCATACTGAATAAAAACCTGTTTTCCAGAAATGCCTGGAACATAAAAATTTGAATGAAATAAAATACTGACCTTTCTAAAAAAAAAACCCAACTTACAATTTGGCCTAATATTTTTTTGATTCCTGCAATCCAAATCAGACCATATCTTCACAAAGGCTGAAAATTCAGGTTTCGTTCGTCTGACCTGACATGGCCTGACCTCTTATTGCCAGAAGAACATACGTGTGTTATACTGAAATTATGTTAATGTCAAAGAACAGTGTCTGTGGTGCATTCTGGGCAATTCAGTGTCTCATGTAATGCATCATGATTATCACTGGGTGATTTTAGAAGTTGTCTGAGTTTTAGCTCTCTATCAGAGCAGGCTTATAGGACCCAGGTCTGATTTAGCTGCCAGTGGTCACCAGAGCCTCAGAGGTGGAAAGGTTCCAACTCTTGCTGCCAAAACTGGAGCTGTCAGGATGAGAGCAGCCATAGGCAGGTTTCGTGACAAAACAGAGCTGGTCAAACAGTGAGAAAGAATCCTGAAATCACAAATCCAGTATGTAGTGGAACTGAAGCCAGAAGTAACTAGCTAACTGCAGCTTAAAAGCTTCTCCTTTAGGCTGTGCTGCATTTTGTATGTGCCACAATGCTTCAGCACAGTAATGGACAACTTGGTTGCCCTTCAAACAGCTCATCAGTTAGTACAGACTTCCCATGTGTCTGAAAGTGACTCATAGTCTGAATTATCACAACAAATCATTTTAATAGATATACTTGTGTTAATAACTAAATGTATACAGCTAATGTAACATTGTACGTTACTTAAAATATTGCTCCTTAGTGTTTTATTAAACAGTTGAATGCTTTCAAAAATTGGAATGTCAGACTGTCTCATATTGCACCATTTCACAGTTATTTTTAATTAAGCGTTCTGACAGGAGTGAGTATTTACTTATTTAAAATAAGTCAAATTTATACTTAGACATATCACAGGCTCAGCATTCCTTACAAAACCGATGGGAACCACAAGCTCTGGCAGCTGCTGGTCTGTCCAAGGTCACGAGCAGAGCCTGTTGTTGGTCCTGTCAGTTTACTGTAAACCCAAGGCACCTTCCAGGCCACACCTTGCTCACCTGGTTTCTGTGAAGATGACTGAGCTGCAGCCTTTTTCAATGCAGTGTTTGGACTCCTTGTCCCTGTTACTGAAGGGGAATATTACCAAGAGAATCAATGTTAACTCCGATGAACTTGGGATGAAAACGGTCAGAAGAATTTGGTCTGTTCACACACTTCTGTACTAATTAGAATTGCTTTGAGCAAATGTTGTTTTAATAGAGCTTGACAAATGTGATTTATTTGACAAAACTATTTAACATTTCACAGAATCACAGAAATGACTGGGTTGGAAAAGACCTTTGAGATCAAGTCCAAGCTAACACCACCTTATCAACGAAACCATGGCACTGAGTGCCACATCCAGTCTTTTTTTAAATACCTCCAGAGACAACAACTCCACCATCTCCCTGGGCAGCAGAGGAAGTCAGTGACCTGTAAAATAACACATGAGAAAGAGAAGTCCAGCAGTCCTCAATATTTCACTCTACTGTCAGTAGCATTTCAAACTAGGTGCCTCTCACACATTTGGTACAAACATATAAACATGATAGAAACTTTATATGTGTATACATATATATAAAATATCCACAGCCTGATACAATCAGGCTTCCTGAATGTATTTTATTGCACAGTTTTCTTTTGGAGTTGATAGACCCTGAACCCACAGACACATGTGCTCAGGTGCATTCATGCCAGCCCCAGAGCCTGGTCTGTGCTCACCCTGCAGCTGCAGCGTGCACGTTGCCACCGTGCTGGTGCAGACCCGGGGGCTCACACAGTCCCCACAGCCTAACGTGGGGACTCTGGGGTGATGCCTCCTGCTCTCAGCTCTGGCAGCTGATGCTGGGGATGAAAACATGGCCCTGAGTCAGCCACTCCAGCTGTACGAACAGTTTTCGTGCTATTTCAGATGAGCAGTGAGGTTCAACCAGCACTCCGCTCATTTCTCTGAGATCTCCTTGTCCTCCCTGTAGGACCACGAGCTTGAAAAATGCACCCACAACAAAATAAACACTTTGTTCCTAATTTACAAGATGTATCTATATGAGCACCTAGTTCACAGAAAAAACCACATTTTTTAGGCTCTAAAGCTGAAACATTTCTTTGGGCATGCTGTCAAGATCATCTATTTGAAGTAGTGTCAGCCACTATTCAAAGCTACACAATATGCTGTTTGTTTACTGTGTGCTATAAATAAGAATGCACAAAAGAAGAAAAGATGCAATTGTGTTTCATCTTGGACAGTTAAATGGAGCAATTATTTCTGTTTTCAGATTTCTCTTTACACCTTCTAAATAATGGAATTATTTTTTTCAAAGCTTTCCATCAAAATACATAGTTTCAAAATCACAGTTGGCATAAATCAGTTTTGCTGTGCTTAGTGGAATTCTGTTTATTTGTAAAGTTGATAATTTGCTCACACAGCTGTTGTGCCTAGACATTCCATAGCTCAACTCCATTAAAATATTGTCAAATGCTACCAGTGCATATAAAAAATACAAAATCTATTTACACTTTAATTAATTAAAATTTTAATTATCAACAATACTTAAAATTGCTGATAAATAATAATTAACAATAAAATTAATTAACTTGGAGGGTCTTTTTTTCAGTGGAAACACAAAAGTTTTAACATGCACATGATTATACCACACTTTTGGGGTACGTAGTATGGCATTTTGTAACAAAGCTTCATTGCACTGCAAACTCATTTACAATACTTTACTACAAGATATGTGGATCTATTCTTTTAGTACTTCTACTGTTTTTCTTGTTACCATCAATGCTGCCCTATATTTCAGCTTCCTTCACTGAAATACTTCAACCAATCTCCCTGCCATTCAGGTTAGGTGGAATTCCTGTGTTCAAGCTTTAACATCTGAAAAGTGTCACAATCTAGGTTAGTCATACAGGTTTCCTTTGTAATCACTGTAAAGGGTCTGATAAATCTGAGGAGTGACTCATCTAATCCCCAAATGATTGAACACAATAGGAGACAAAATGTCTTTCAGAAGTCTCTCTTTCACACTGCTTAAATCCAGGTAACACTGACAAGACAAATAGCTTGGATTAGATGCATCATTTCTAGACAGCTAAATGAGAAGAAAAAAATGCCTTGACCCATTAGTCATGGGAGGGGAGTTTGGAGATACCTTTAACCACTATGGCAGCACAGATGTCAGCCTGCACTGTGAACACACCTGAGCCAAAAGCACAGTAAACCTGTGGCCAGCTCCAGGGTGCTGTCCCTGTGCTCCTACAGGTACCAAGCACAGGGCAGGTAAAAAGCCGTGTGCTGCTGCTGTGTCTGTAGTGCCAGCCAGGTGTAGAGGTGAGAGAGATGGAAAGTGTAGGCTGAGATAGGTCAGAGAACAGTAGGAGCACTGCTGCACATCAGTGTTCACTGAACTGAGCACATCTAGCTTTCATTGTACTGGAAGAATTTGAGGATTCTTTTTATTTCTCTATGTAAAAAATTCTACAATGCACGTTCACATCCACGACATACCGACACATTGTAAAAGACATTTTGAGCAACATAGCTCCTCCTGATACCTTTTGCATTAAAATTAAGATGTGCTAGCAGTATGAGTCCAGGCTCCCTCCTATTTCCTCCTTCAACCCCACACACCCACTTCCACCAATTATGACAGCAAATGAAGCAAAAGGCTCACCACTTTCCTTGGTTATTAGTACTTACTGCATCCAGTCATCTCAGCCTATTTCTGCCCTCAGCAGTCAGTACACTTTCTTTGCAGCAGGTTATTGCATCTGCAATAGGAGGAGCAAAAGTCAGTGTGTATCAGCTTCTCCACTGCTACAGGTCACTGCCAGCCACGTTTGATTAGAAGGATACTGGGTGATGACAGGGAGAAAAATGAGCCGAACACAATCTGCTAACCATAGGTCTGTCAGATGTATTTGCAAATTATTAAGATTTGTATTATTTTACATAGGAGTAATGAGAAACTCAAACGAACTCTGAGAACTCCATCTTTGTGCTAATAAAAAGTGCAAAGCTAATTTCTTACAAATAACACCAAAAATTAACAAAGTTGTCATCCTGATTAGTTACAGTTTGGGTGAATAACTGGGACAGAAGAGATGTGGAGAATTGGAGGCTCTAGGAAAACAACTTCAACAACTCTTCAACCTTTCCATCCTTCTCTTCCTGCCTACCAAAATGACCCTTCTCCTTTCCTGAGATGTGAGATGTGGCCAGTGAAAGAACCAGAACCAGGCTGTGAATCCGAGGAAAGGCAACATAAAACTGCACAAGATAATGATTGAAAAACATCTGATTGAAAGAGGTAAAAGTCGCTGAAGGAAAAATATTTATGATCTGGCTGTGCAATGAAAGATGTGAAGCCAGACCAGGTACCCAGAAAGTCAACTGGAAGGTTGAGTCTGCAGTCAGAGCTTTTCTTTCCCATCATTAAATATTTTTGTTGATCAACAGTAAATAATACACTGTGGGCAGGAGCTCTATACAGGGCAGAAATACAGAAACAAAAAGCAGATTAAGCTTTTGTTATATTTAATTCTAATTGACAGAAGAACAATGACAGGCATTTCTCCAGTATTTCATAATTAATTGAGAAGCAGAACTAATGAGGTTTTCTGGAATCAATAGTGGCAGTGAAAAGCACCAGCCCCTTTTGGGCATGTTTTCCACACTAACCATGGTAACAGTGTTAAGTGTTTCCATTAATGTGACTCTGTCACCTGCCATACTATGCATTATTTAATGACCTTTCTCAGGCATATAATTGCTTTTTAAGATTAGCAGGTGATTTGTAAGATTGTTTGATTGTATCCCTGGGCTGTCATACCAGCCCAGCTTTATGCTGGTTCTAAGAGCACAGGAAGAAATGAACTGGCTAAATAGAGAGAGCAAGTGTCCACACAATGCCCCGACTGAAAACCCAAAGGGATTTCATAGTAATCTGATGTTCAGAGAATGTAATAATATAAATGGCCCATTCAAAGGCATAGAAACAGCTGTAGAGTTTAGCAAAAGGTCCTGTGATTCTCTGCTAGCTTCTCATTTTGAACACTGGATAAATCCCTGATGTTTTTCTCAGGTTGATTCAATGGCTTTATCAGCTTTTAGTGACAGCATTTGATTTCTACATCCTTTTCAAATTTTCAATACAAAATCAGAAGCTTTTTGTCAGACTTGGTTGTCATCCCTCGTTCCTTCTTTTCAGCTGTGACTGTTTATTTATTGAATTTATTCCACCTACCCTCCAGCTATTAGCTATATATTGTCTCCATAGCAATCTCTCTCTTCTCCTCAGCACAAAAGCAAAAGAAGAGGCCTGGTAATTGTGATCTGAGATGCAAGGTGTTATTTTAATGCTTTCAGCAGTGCAAACAGCAGGGAACACAGCACTTCTGACACTTTTGGACATCATCACTGTGTGCATTATTTTCTTTTCCATATTCATGTTTCATCAACCATTTGCAAATTCTCATTTATCTTGACTGACTTTAACATTGACTTTGCTCACATTTTATAATCAATATAAATTTAATGATACTGTGTTCCCATCAGGCTGCTTTCCTTATGCAATTTTACATTTACACTATATGTCTTAAGAGGCCTTTATAGATTTTCCTTCCCATGGTATGGGGGGAAATAACTTTGTTAAATCCTCTAGATAACAGGTGCACAAGGACCCTTTCTCCCATAAACCTTTACTATATATTTTCTAATTTTTTATGTGTTTTTTATAACAAATCCCTATTGTGAATATCAAGAAAGTTTACTTTCTCTCCACAGCTGAAAACAGTTAGTATATATCTATTTCCTTGATACTATTCCTTCCTTCACAACTCATCCCATACGTGTGAGAAAAAAAACCCAAAAACATTGGTATGTTAAGAACATCATCCAAGTGATTGGATGTCCTGTTTCTGCTTCATCCAAGGTTCTGCTTCCATGTTGAAACAATCTTTGTGTATTAACAGAAATGGCAACCTATATTTAGAGAGTACTACAAAGAACTGAGTATTATACACAATTACCATTGATTGAAATGTTGCTAGGCATGAGCTGGAACAGAAAAATGACATCTCTGTCACCAGGTGTTTTGTATTTTGTATTATTACTTATAGATTGAATTAAGTGTGGATGGTTCTTTGGAACACAGTGGGCTTTAGGCTCTGCCTTGGTTAGTTTCCTGTCTAGCATGAGCTTTTACGAAACTTTATGTAACAATACTACACTAGGGGTGGGCAGTTTTACATGTAATAATATGGAGTGTAGCAGCAAAGTCAAAAAGGGCTGGCAGAAAATTGATTAAAAAGTTAGATACATTTAATATGGAAAAATCAAGCTGAGCCCCCAAAGAGGTTAGTGAAGTATAACATTTTCAACTGTGAAAAACCACAGCGAAAATTTAAATGGAGTTTAATGACCCAAAGTGAGTTCAGGCAGCATTTTAATATCTGCTTTTGAGAAATACAGCAAAGGGTACTGTGTTATTAAACACTGTACTTAGACAGATTAATTCATCCAAGTGAAATGAAAAGGATTAAATATTTATAAGTCTGTACTTTTGCTTTGACTTGAAGTAGATGACGGCCACTATTAAATACTCTGTGCAGCAAGAGCATTATCAGAAGTTCTCTGCAATTCTCTTACTTTTAAGTTCATCGGGATCAAGATAAAAGTCTAAATAAGATTTTCATATCCTTTCTGTTGTAAAGCACTATAGTCCCCTTAATCTTGTTCCCATGCCCTTTGTAAATATCTCTTGTAGGCTTTTTTGTAGCTCCCTTTAGCAACTGAAAGACTGCAAAAAGGTCTCCCCAGAGACCTCTCTTCTCCAGTCTGAATGACCCCAACTCTCTCAGTCTGCTCCATAGGAAAGGTGCTCCAGCCCTCTGAACCCCTTTGTGCCCTACTCCAGGCTTGCTCCAGCACGTCCATGTCCTTTCTATAGGGAGACTCCAGACACAGAACTCCAGTGGGGTCTCACAAGAACAGAGCAGAGGGGCAGGATCCCCCCCTCTCCCTGCTGCCCACGCTGCTTTGGATGCAGCCCAGGACACAGCTGGAATTCTGGGCTCCCAAAGCACATTGTGGGTCATGTCAGGCATGTCATGGCTTCATCAGCACCTCCTCCTCAGGACTGCTCTCAATCCATTTTTCACTCAGCCTGAATTTGTGCTTGCTATTGCCCTGACTCCACAGTGAAAAGCAGAGATGATGCACTGCTTCAAAACAAAAACAGCCTCAAGACACTAATTTGTATCAAATTCAGGACAATCATAGTGGTAAGAAGCACTGATTGACAACTCAAGCTACAAAGACATTTTGTATTAAACAAAACTTCTTCAGTGTTCAGTGTTGTTCTGAATCAAATTTAATTTTCACTTTCCTTACATTCAGCCTTTTTATACTTGTTCCAGATCGACAGCACACATCTTTCCAAAAAGCAGGAGCAGTCCAAACTAGCTAGATGACTGCATGACAGGGAGTAAAGGTCTTTTTTTATGATTTAACATAAAAACACCACTTCTTGATAAAATTCACCACCCTAACTCAGTTTATACATATTAAAATCAGAAACCTAAAGGCAGATAAGGAAATCTTGTTTTCACTGCAACTATTTATAATTCACTTCTTCACTTCTATAAAGTAGTTTTGTGACTAAAAGAAGGTTTAAGGAGGGGAAAATAGGCCAGAGTGAATAATAAAATATTGTCTTTAGTCACACAAAATCAAGATTCTAATACTTGCAGCACCAGTTTGTATAAACAAACCATTTAGTAGTCTCAGCTAGAAAAGGTTGCCATGTTGATGTGTTCTTACCTGATTGTCCATTACAGTATTTTGGAATACTTACTGGGCTACATTAAGAGCCAGCTATTCTCAAGGAAGGAATGCCACAAAAGTATCTCACTAATTTGAGATAATATTACAATTGCTGCATGTAAGTAACTAACAGTCTCATCCTGGAAGAGAAAGAGAGAATGTAAAGGAAGACCATAAATTATCCTTCAGCATCAACAGATTTCTCTTCAGGCTACAGGGAAAAAATATTAGCAGAAATATCAAAGAAGCTTGTGCTATAATATCCCTGCAGAAAATGCATATATATACCTATAAAACTTTTTGCTGTAGTTAATTTTATTTATATATTCATATCCAAATATCTATATATCTGTATCTCTATGTAAAGCCTTTGGCTTACAGAGTACAAATGACATACACTGAAACACCACAATTCTGTGTCGTTTAAGACCTTATTTTCTCCACTGGGAGAAAACTGACACTGCTGCTATGTGGTGTTTACTGATGCAAGTGCAGTTTTTCAGATATTTTGTTGATATTTTTCTGTAGAATTACTGTTTTGGCATAAGAAAGAGCAAACAAGCATTAAGTCAAAGTCCTAAGCATAATTTTTTTCAGTGAAGAAAGCAGGAAAAAAACCAGGGGTGGCAAGAAGATTTAGCAGTGAGCTAAATTATTTGGATTTGTGAATTCTGGAAATCAGTTCTGTAACTAAATCAGTCTATGGCTATTTTAGAGTCAGAGGAAATTTCTCTAAATCAAAATATATGTGATTCATGGAGATCAATAGCAGATATGATCCCTCATCTGTAGCTTCTCGAGCCATTTACAATATTTTGCAGATGTTTTTGCAAACAGGTGTGTTGAAGGTTGAAGACCTCCCAGATTTTATGTTTTGAGCCTTTATCAGTCTTTCTACCAGTATTTAGATGTCAAACAATAAACAAATAAAATTTCAAAAGTTGGACTCAATGATCTTGGGTGTCTTTTCAGTCTTAATGATGCTATGATTCTAAATATTTCTAAATTTGGATATTATAAATTAGAAAATTAATCAGCATACTGAAAATGAAAGGATTTTTGTCCTTTTTTTTTGCTTCAACTTCGTCAAATGTGATTCTCATTTTGCACAATGCTGAACATTTCTGAGTTGGCTGATCATGACCCATCTGCATTATGTAACTGTCAAAAGGCTGTCTTGGCTTTGGATAATGTTGAAAGCAAGTATTGTACACAGGGTCACTAGCCATTTTTATGTAATTTTCCAGAGAATGTCCTAGTTCACATTTAAATGACTCTACGATACAAAATTTCTCCCAGCATTCAATCAGCCTTTTGTCTTGCTCTGAATAGATCCTATTAAAAAGCAGAAATGTATGAATAGAGATACCACACTGCCTGCTTCAACCCACTGGAAGCTGTGACATGCTTGTGAATAAACAATATATACACATACATAAAGAGGAAGTTAAAATTAAAAAGTTTGGTGTGAAAAATAGCATTTATGTTTGGGCTAGGCTGCTGTGGCCAAGGCAGTACTGCAGAACACCTATTCCTAAGAAAAAGGCCATGGTTCTATGACGCCTTTGTAGTTCCTCATCCCTGAAATCTGCCTTGTTTGCTGTCATAGGGCCTTAAATAGGGCACACCATGAGCATTCATCACTGTTTGTGCTGTGCACACTAGCAGAGGGTGTCCAGGTCACACAGACATTTCAAACCGTGCTGAGGGGCCAGGGGCCCAGGTATGGCAGCACTGCCCGGCCCTGAGAGCCCTCCCTGCAGAACAATACTGCAGTGTTCTCCTTTCACAGCCCCCTTAGCTCAGAACTTGTCCTGCTCCTGCACTGCACAGTGTGGGCACTCCTGGGCAAAGCCAGCTCCCTGGCAGGGCTGGTGACAGTGCCACCTGTGCCTGTCACCACCACAGGCAAGTCACACATCACAGCTTCACCCATGATGGCACAACAGGAAAGCACTTTCTCTGCTCTTCCCACTGTCACATATATTCAGTTACATACCCTATCCTGTCTAGGTATCAGATGAGAAACTGAGGAGTTGGACCACTCTGCACAATAACAACACTGCCAAAGTGGGTTTTTTGTGCCAGCACCAACTTCTTTTTCCTGCCATTCACCAAGACCTGAAACTAGTAAGTAAGAACCAAAACTCAGCAGTCAGATCCAGTAAATGGCTCAGTAAAGCTGGTGGATAGCCCTGTACTGCATTATTATGTGCCCAGACTTCCTTTTTTCCAGAGACTTTTACATTATTTTTAATCAGCAACATAAATCAGGCTTTGAACTGTATCTGCAAGGCCCAGCAGCCATTTGGCTAGCAATGAGCTAAAAGGGAGTTCAAAGGAACATCAAAGTTGCCAGGTATCTCCACCATGTTTCAGAATGAACTAAAAGGTTCCTTTTATTCAAATTACAGAATTCTGTATCACAGCTCTCTGTGGCAAGTCAGACAACTCTATTTTAACTAGGGGACAATCATGCCACTTTGAGAATTGACTTCATTTGGAGGATCCTTCTTTTGCAAGATCATATTGAAGCAATTTCTAATCAGAGATTTGTTACAGTTTATTCCTAAATTATTTTACTTGTTATTTATCGGCATACTGACATTAAGGAAGTATAAAAAGTGGATTATCTAGTTTAATATTCCATCTTTCACTGACCCTTAAATTGTCATTAAGAAAGCTTCAGTGGTCTCCTCAGTGCCCTGCCTGGCATGAGGCAGCCACTTCCCATCAATATTGGTCTCATTAAAACCTCAAGGAAAGATAAAACTGCCTCTTCATACATTTACTCTTTGTTTACCTATATAAACAACTTTTACCCCCCCCCTTCCCAGGGCCCTGCAGAACAAGAATTTTAGGATCCTGCAAATAAGTGCTTTACCCTCATCATTACTCAATGTTTTGTTGGCCTGTGTGTCATCTGCACATTTTATCAGATATGGTATGATAACTAATTTGAAGTTAACATACACTATGTTGAACAGAACAGAAATGAGTCCTGCTTTCTGCAGAACCCTTCTACAAATTCCATCCATCCATGAAAATCTGGACAAACTATTTACATATATGTTGCAAACAACAGAAATGCATACCTATATAAAGACACAAAATTTCACATGCATTTTAAAAATCTGCCAGCTCACTTCTCTGCAATCCCTCGGAGGTCTGAATCATGGAAAAAGCATTTTGCTGCATTTGAAGTCTGAATGTTGTGGAATATTTAGTCAAAACCTTAGACATTTTCATCACAAAACTAAAAAGATTCAGTTATGGAAAACAAAATTCAGTAACATATCAATTGGAATTGCTTTTGTTCCTACATTTTACTTCATAAAGAAGTTAATTTTGTATCTGTTTTCTGTTATTTTTGGTCACATTGACCAGCCTACTGTAGAGTAGGGGATATCTTAGCAGCACTATTGCAATGTTATTACCATATTTTTTTTTTAAATAATTTTTCTATATGTATAATCTCATTGCTGCTTTTAAAATTGATAATACAATAACATCAGATCTGGTTTTGTAGGAACAGATGCTTGTAGAGACCTATTCTTTATACATTAATTGAAAATACTTCAGAAATGGAAAAGAAATGGAATAGCACAGACTCATGCCAACTTTGTCTTGCAAAACTAAGAGTTGAGCTGGACTTACTCTTATTTTGCTCCAATAAAAAGAGGATGCATAGATCAGTGAGTGAGAAGGCTTATTTAATATGAAGGAAACCTACCAAATAAGTCAGTTTAGAACTTCTGAGAATGATTTGAGGGTCGAGGGGGAGATTGCAAGGTGGGTGTTGGGGGTTGTTTGTGGTTTGATTTTTTTGTTTGGTTGTTTTGGATTTTTTGGTAAAAATGCAGTTTTATGGATTCCAAATTCTTTTGCTCACTTCCTACAGCACTGATTTGCTTTCACTCTAAGACTGTTCTGGGGGGAAACTTTCACTCTAAGACTGTTCTTGAGGTCTGTTGGGAAACCAGATCTCTGCCCCAGCCCTTCACTCCAGGAAGGCTGCTGTGAGCTGTGGGAACCGAAACCTGAGAACTGCAGCTATGCATTGGCAGAACCATCCTGATCCATCATCAGAGGAACCACTGAGCCCTGCACAGCTGTCTCAGCCAGCCAGCTTCGGGGCCCACAAGGGATGAGTGGGCTTGTGAGCCCCTGGTCCAGGTGGGCCTGCGACAGCCTCGGGCAGGGCAGCTCTGCGCTCCCACCACAGAGCACCTGCCACGGTGGCACTGAGCCCTCCTCCTGCTCTCCAAGGCTCTCTGGCCTGCAGAGGACAAACCATTCTGAGTGCCAGCACTGTACCTGCTTGTATCTCCATCTGTGACCAGCTCTGGATTGCTCTCTCCCACTCAAACACTCAGTTCCAGCTGGAGATCACTGCTTGTCTGGTCCCCTCAGTTTGCTTCTGACTCCTCTGACCTCAGCTGCAACACTGTGCTTTTATAACATGCCCAAGATCTTTCTTCTGGTCATAATTCTTGTTTGCAGCTTGATTCTGCTAATTTAGGGGACAGTTGGATGCCTGACTCCCTTGACTCTAATCCCATTTTAAGCTTTTGTAATCAGTGAAGCACCTTGTGAGCAACTTTGCTGATCTGGACTGCCTATCCTTGGACAGAGTGTCTGTCAAAGCTCTCATAGTCAGGGCAATGGTCATTCTGCACACAGCATCAGCATTCTCCAGTAACAAACAGTACTCAGCCTTTCCTGTTTAAATTCCTGATAGTTCTTTCTCATCTAAAAACATTTCCTGTTTTTGTTCCCTTAGACAGTTTTATCAATACATAGTTTTCTTAATCTGGGTTCTCCAAATTCTTGCAGCAGAGGCTCACAACTCAGTTTCATAGTTCTGCTCAGCCAGGGAAATATCTGGATCTTCCAAATATCCCTCGTGAGAGAAGCCTGACAACAGCATCTATTTTCTTGGGAACAAATTCTAAATGTACTAGCCAGAACTCAACATGATGGAGTAAACTGTGTAGTTTGCCAGATTATTCAATCAGGTGATCTTGTGACAGACCAGGAAGAATTATTTTTGCACACTGGAGAGAAGAATCTATTTTGTTACACAGAATTTTTATTTCTAGCTTCTTTTACCACTGTCTCAACATATTGTAATGCAAAACTACAAGCAAGTCTTACAGATATTGTTGATAGTGGTCATCTTTCCTTACAGTAGACCTGGGATTTGGTATTAATAATGTTGACAGTGTTTAGCTAAAGCATTTTCTTTTTGTTTTTAGTAATAATATTTTTAAGACAAAAATTCTGAACATATTTTCATGGTTTTTTACAAATAGATGTCATGACAGTTTCACCTTTGCATTTTTATAAAAAAAACCCACTGTTTGTGTTCTTGATTTTATTTTGTTCACAAAATTGACTGTACAAACTTTACTCAAGAAAAGAAAACCTTCTTTCAGGATCCTCTTCTGGCACATGTAGGATTTTTTGTGGGGGTGGAAGGGCGAGATTTAAACAGATAAACAGAGTACTCCAAGGCAAAACTGCTTAGCTTTCAAAGCAAATATTATGTTCAAAATGTAATTTATAATCCCAGGCACCATTAGACATAATTTATTATTCAACTGAACATCATAATAGTACCCAATCCACAATAAAAATTAAAAATTAATAACTTTGTAACCATTGATTTTCTGTATTCTGCATAGATATGAGAAAAGTGAACTACATTCTACTTGAGAAAAAAAAGGCTTCAACAAGCTTTAAGGACACTGGACATGTAAACAAACAATAAAATGAAAAACATTACCCAGGCAACTTCTACTAATTTAAATAAAAGCGAAGCAAATGGCAAAACAAACAAAGGGGCACTGGAATATAACCAAATATGTGCTGGGTTTATGTGTTCCTGTTTGCAAGACAAAGGAAGTTACATTCAAAACCGCTATTTCCTGCAATAAGGCTCATACCTGCTTTGCTCTGAGAAATTATTACTTTCACATAAATAAACAAGATGTAACCAGTCGTGTCACTGCATTAGAGAACACCCTGAATATTTATCTAGGTTTTTCTGATGACATGAAGTGTTCTGCCTTTTTTAGGCCATTTAAGGAAAATTAAATGAGAAAATTACCCAGTCAACAAAACCACAACATTTTGAATGGAAATAAACTTAGATGCTCCTATTTCAAGTTCTAAACTTGAATTGTATCTTTCCTACCAAAAAACTTAGGATCAGATTTTAAATGAAAAGTATAGTAACCTTTTTCATTCACCCAGTAAAAACAATGTTTTTGCAACACAGTGTCAGCATAATTTTTTTAACTACAAAACAATTTCGAAAGATGCTGAGGAGTCTGGCTGTAGATCAGGAATGCACTTAAACACATGTGTAACTTGAAGCGCTTGAGCAGCTCCAAAAGAGAAATTCTGCTGTATTTACATACAGTAATTGACATAAAGTAATAGTAATAGTCACATTTCCATTGACTCCAGTGTACCCAGAACCACAAGCTTCATTACTTTTAATAAAGTGCCTAAAACTAAGGCTTATTGGTTTATTTAGATTAACTGGTGTAGCTAAGGAAAAAAGAAAAGATTTGGGATACACAAGCCCTTCTTCAAAAGCTGCAGAATTCAGAGGTAATTACAAGCTGAGAGTAAAAGAATCTATAGGTGTAAGTATAACTCTGGACTGAATCTGGGACCTGAGAATGAAGAGGAACATTTTGAAGATTCAGCAAACATATAAACACAAAACCACAGCAAAGGCCTTCCTTCAGACCAGCTTCATGCCTCTGCTCCACAACAATCACGGAAGAAGGCAGGCAGCTTCAGCACTTTGTTTCTTCTTCATCTTTTATAATCAGGAGAATCTTTTAGAGTTATAAAACAAAAAATCCCAAGGTCTAGTATTAGAGTCTCTGTCATTGTGCCTAGAAAGAAGGACAAATCCACTTTGATAAATATTCAAAAGTTATTTTACTTGGTATTTATAAATCAGCACTCACAGTTGTTCAGCATTCTAAAATGGAAAGACTACTGCCATAGCCCACACAAAAAGAGTTGCAAAAATAAAAAGGACTATGTATTAAAAAAGTACTTCTCATTTCCACGTAAATATTGTTCAACTTTCATTTGAAACTAAACAAATAATATTTATTGGATAACATGGCCAAAATCTACTCCTTTCAATCAATACACTTCACCTACAAATTATTTTAACATTGCAATTATTGAAAAACTCTGATTTTCTGTAAATAATCAGTCCTATTCTTTGGTTTGTTAATATGCGTTGTCAGCAAAATCATTGCTGGATTTATACTATAACTGGAATTATATGCTTGTATTAATACATTATAGAATTAATTTATTATAATAAGTAATATTTTCATATGCAGTAAAACCACCTTTCAGAGCATGTGTGAAGACACTTAGATATGACAGTCAAAAAGTTGCTTTATTGTCTTATATTTATGTTGGGCTTATGTGAGATAAAAATTGACAATTCCTGCAGCAATTTTCCTGAATTTCCCATTTAGTGTAACTTCTTATGCAATCGTTTCATTTATTGTACTTTTATGAATCTTGAATAAATATACATCATTGTAAAGTCATTTCAAAAGACACCAATTTATGAAGACTTAGCATTGTAACAGGAAATATTATACTGGTTTATAGTTTTGCTTATATATGATGATGTTTACCTCCTACAATTCAAAATTGATACAGGCACTATAAAAAAGAGTCTACAGGAGTTAAATGATTTCCACTTTATAATTTTAATTTTTGCTGGTGTGACAATTGCACATGAATGTACATATTTATGTATCCAATTTTTATTAACATGCAATAACATTTAAAAATAAAACATTTAGTGTTTCAGTGGTGTTTCAAGTTAACTGGGAAATAATTTCAATTTACTAATACAAACAAAGGAACAAAACATAACATAACTACCCAGACTGCATCCCAAAAAGCCATGTATTTCATAATATTACAGGTTTACATGATTTTTTGTGGTTTAATTTATGTATAATCCATTTCTGCTATGGATGTACTAAAGACATTATGTCCTGAAATTTTAATTCTGGATTTTTTACTGGACTTTTAGCACTCTGGAAACAAATGTCTATCAGTGTGTGTGTGCATGTGTGTCTTTCTCTTATAGATTAATACAATCTTCATTAATAAAATGTTCATTTTTTCAATGAGTTTTTCCTTTGTTTATTTATCCTATGAAATCTGTACCATGATTAGTTTATTTGCAGGTCAGGGGTAGAAGAGACAGTAGGTTATGTAGCTTCTTCTGCTGTAACTACTCAGAATTAAATCTAACATGACACTATTTCAAAAACATGCCAACTGCACAAAAAGAAATCTCCTTTGCTGAGCATTTACCCCTGGTTCTATTATACTCTAGGAGAGAACCTAACTACAGTGCTTTGAACAACGAAATCATCAACTTAGATATTTGCACAATTCATTAGGAACCTGGTCTCTTGGAAAGATTAACATAAAACGAATGAAGTGTCAAATTCCCCTCTTCCCCATTCTCAGCCTTCTCCTAGCAAAACACACGCAGTTCACCTCCAAGGACCTCTGCATTACACAGTGTGCATACACAAAGCTGATTTTCTTCCCACATCATCGTAATTACACTGCCTTCATTAAAATTAACAGAATTCTCACTGTTTATTTCAAGGCAACAGTGAGCACTAGGGTGTGCACAGCACTCGCTGGCATACACAGCACATATCTCCTCTCTCTGCCAGCAGCACCTCCTGCACTCAATAGACACCTTGGACTCTTCCAAGGTGCTGACAATAATTATTTGCATCCATACTAACAAGCACACTTTAGATGTTAGCGTGCTACTGAGCTACAGCTTAATCAATTCAGTGTTGCTCATCTGCAGTGTTGGGAAATTTTAAAGCCAAACTTGTTTTGTGGTTCCAAGAAAAATTTCATATTGAATTAAGCGTATAAAATCTCTTAGTCAGAAAGGCCCTTCACAGAGGTGTTGCATGAGCTCTGCCCTGTCATTAGTGACATTGCTGAACAGGGACATTATTCTAGCTAATTAATATCTAAAGTATCCACTATCCATTAATTAATCACAGTAACGTGAGAGAAGAATCAGCGTTGTGTATGCATAGAGTGTAATCCAGAGGTTCTTGAAGGTGCAAGCACTTTGCCAGAAGACTCAGCAATGGGGCACAGGGGTCTTTGACATTTAATTCACGTGGAGGGTTTGTATTTGCTGTTTAATTATTTTCTCATCTGTTTAAGTTTCAAATGGTGTAATAGAGCTGTTGTTTCAGATTCAGAAAGCCAGCTGTGTCCTGGCAGCATCTGGACCATAGGCAGCAGGTCAGGAGGGGATTTTTCCCCATGGTGAGCACTGCATCCAGGTCTGGGCTCCCCTGCACAGGGAGACCCAGGGACCTCTTGGATCAATTTCAGAGGGATACCAAGTTGATTGGATAGATGGAGCACTGCTCCTACGAGGAAAGGTTGAGAACTGGGTTTGTTAAGCCTGGAAAAGAAAAGGCTTTGGGGTGAGCTCATTGTGGACTCAGTACCTGAAGGGAGCCTGCAAGGAAGACAGAGAGGGACTTTCCTCAAGAGCATGCAGTGACAGGACAAGGGTGAATGGATTCCAGCTGACAGACAGTAGGTTTAGATTAGATGTCAGGAGGAAATTCTTTACTGTGAGGGTGGTGAAGCACTGGAACAACATGCCCAGGGAAGCTGTGGATGCCCATCCCTGGAAGTGTTCAGGGTCAGGCTGGATGGGGCTTTGAGCAGCCTGGCCTAGTGGAAGATGTCCCTGCCCATGGCAGAAGGGTTGGAATGAGCACTATGGAAGAAGATACCTTGAATCACACTTTGGGAACATTTTATTTTCTCAGTACAAAAAGAAATTAAATAACTTAAGTAAAAAATATTGTAGTTCGGGTATTGAGATATAATTATGCATATAGTTGCATGCATTATTCAGAAAGCATTTCACCTTGCTCTATTTATTTTTTCAAAGGAAGAAATTCAAATTCTTGCCCACTTTCCTCTATTTCTTTTGTAACAGCTGTATTCAATTTCTCATATATGTTTTTGTGTACTGTGTCTGGTTAAAGACAAGAGCAAAGGATGATTAAATCAGATAATTTAAATTAAAATCTGAAAAACAGCAAAATAGAAGGCTGAAGGCTGATCATTATCCCCATAAAACACTGTGCATTCCATACCAAACACAAGAAATTTATCTATTAAGCCCATGCAGCAAGCAGCTAAAGATAATCTTACAGAAAAATGAGCCCAGGAGCTGGTGATGCAGACTCAAAAGGAGGTCATATCAAACAACAGCTATTTGTTGTTAAACCAAGCAAAACAACAAAATCTCTTGAAATAATCGCCTCTCAGGAATGAGGCCATGAAACACACAGCTCCTGAGCAATCTCCCAGCTTGTAAGAAGAAAGAAAAAGCTGTACAGTTCTAACTGCAGGGATGAAATACACAGTCTCACATAACCATACTGCTGTGAGGCAATGCTGATCCATCAGTTAGAGCTCACACATTCCCTGTGTTTTGGAATAACACATAGGGACCATTGGTGTACTGTCCAAATACAGGCTGCATTTATCCACTTAACTATAGTTTCTCTCACTATGGAGTAGATTATTTTATCTAAGAAGAAAATACTTTCAGACATCAGGTTCAGATCTGTGGTAGCTCCAGGTAGTGACTCAGGCCTACACTGCTCCACAACACCATCTGAGACATTATTTGTTACAAAGCACTGCACTGACAACCTTTGTTCTGAATATTGGGAGTTTCCTGGCCACAACAGAGTTAGCACAATCACTCCTCAGCCCTCTTGGGTTCTGTAAAAAGAGTTTCCATGATCCTGAGAGCTGCTATGCATGTGAAGTAACACTAGAATACAATAATTTATCCCCTGCACCATCATTGCATAAGTAGAACTAAACAACTGACATTGCTGAACACTGTTGAAAAGATCTCTTATAGTTTCAAAGAAGACTGCACAAGGAAATAATATTAGTGAACCTGTGCCATGTAGTACTTCCACTTCTGAAAAATTAAATATTGATACCAACTGGCTTCAAATTTTTAAAGGAATGCACATTAGAATGCTCAGGAGTTGCCCTGGTTTTTGTAATATTGTCCATGTACAACCAAGCACAATTTATCCACAGGGTTGTAATAGGAAAAGGTAGTAGAAAAGTCCTAATTATGAAATAAAGTGGGCTTGGGTTAAATAGAACTAAGAAGTCAATCTTTAAGACTAAGCTGTATGTGCAAAAGAGGAGATACTATCCAGTTCTGTTTTCCAGATACAGGGTGATAAAAAGAAAAGGAACTTGGGTCTGTTTCATGCTTTTTGCCAATGAATGTAGTGACAGTGTTAAAGGGAAAAAAGGACAGAGAGAACACCCTCACAAATACTCTAGGCCAAAAGCATAGAAATGTATGCTCTGTGCACATGATTAGATGAAACAAAATCCATGCAAAGTTGAGGTGTCCTACTTGTAATATCTCCATTTCTGTAACATCTGCCACTCTTATTATCACATTATTTCCACCTACCATAATCTCTGTTTACAACTTTCTTATCCCTTAATCTGTACTTTCACTTACAAATACCCTAACCACGTGTTGTTTATCTCAGAAATCATTCTTTAGCCTTGATTTCCAAATCAGAAAAGTATCCCTAAGCTAATTAATTTTCATCTCCAGTGACTCTGCTCTTTCCTGAGCAGCAGTTGACATTGCTCCCTCTACCACAGGAGAGGCCAGGAACCCTAAAACAAGACTAGGCTTCCATATGTGAGATGAGCTGTTCTGTAAAAGTTTTTATCCCACACAGTACCAGGGTGGAAGCCTGTCCTAGAAAACACAAAATAAACTAAGCACCTGAACAACTCAGGAGGGCAGAGAAGCAACAAACACCTCTCAGGTGCCCTGGGATTCTCCATAGCAGCAGGACAATGAAGATGGCCAAATAAAATGTCAGAGGTCTTACAAAGTCTCGAGAACCAATGTACTTTGGGGTTTCTTTAAGAAAGAATTCTGTACCATCCTTTGCTAGGGCTGAGAGCATGCCTACCAATCAGAAGATGTGAAAAATATTTAAGTTATAGTTGATCCCTGCAAAGAAGAAAAACCAACACATCCAATCAAAGTAAAACATTTGATACACTTTTCCATTGAGTATTACAGGAAAAACATCTTTTTAATTTGCTAAGTATAGTAATAGCTGAGTCTGACTTAAAGTCTTTGCACTCTAATGCTAAAACACCTTCTGTGCTGTAAAGTGCTGCTCTTTTTGAGCTCATTCTGGGGGCAGAAGTTCTTGAGATTCTATAGAAACAAAAAAATCCTAAGGACTCACTAGAAAGATGAATTTTAATTTAACAGATTTGCCTTGTAGGCTTTTGTGCCTTATGTTTTGACTGAAGTTTTTCCTGAGATTCACAAAGTTTTATCAGTTGTGCACAGTTCTATCCACAAATTTCAGTGCAATCAGTGCTTCACCCTATCAGCACTGACCATATGGGGTTGTGGGTCCCAGTCACACTGCAGCTCAGCTGGATTATCCCGAGGTCCCTTCAATCCCATTTGTTCTGTGATCCTATTATCGGGTAACGGGATCTCTCTTTCGCAATCCAAGTGCAACATGTGCGTGCTGGGGAAAGACTTGTAAACATTGCATAGTTTCCTTAGGGCTTTTATAATAAACAGCAAAACAAGTCACAAAACAGCCTCTGACAGCTCACAGATGTGCAGACAGCCCCATGCCAGGGCTCTGAGATAGGGCAGGGAATCACAGAGTGGGTCAGGTTGGAGGGGACCATAGTGGGGCATCTGTGCCAACCTCCCTGCTCCAGCAGGGCCATCCCAGAGCACATGGCCCGGGATTGCATCCAAACTATTGGAGTATCTCCAGCGGGAAAGGCTCCACAGCCCCCCTGGGCAACCTGTCCCAGTGCTCGGCCACTGCACAGCGAAGCTCTCTCACATGTTCAGCTGGAACTATGTGTGCACCAATTTCCCTGTTAGCACTCGTCCTACTGCTTGGTGCCACCGGGAACAGCCCTGCTCCAGGGTCCTGGCACCTCCTCCCCCATTTAAACACTTATATACACGGATGAAGGGAAGTCCATCAGAAAAGAGAGCGGGATGAGCAGCTCTGAGTCGTGAGGTGGGAAGGTTCCTTTGGCTTTGGGTTCGTGAGGTAAAGTACAGTTGACAGATCAGCCCAGGTAAGAGCCAGCCCTACTACTGCCCCTCCTGAGGGCCGACCGCCAGCCCCCAGCGGCGGCGGGGCTGCACCCCGAGAGGCTTCCCTGGGTTCCGGCAGCGGAAACAGCGGGACAGGGGGACAGGGCGGGACAGGGGGACAGGGGGGGACAGGAGGACGAGGAGCTCTGCTCCAGCATCCCCCCCCCCGGAGTACCCCACTGGCACAGCCCAGCCCGGCCCGGCGCTCCCCCGCCCCGCCGAGCAATGGAACCTCCCGCGCGCGAGCAGTTTAAATTCGAGCCCCTCCCAGGGAAATGCCTGGGGCTCGCGCGCGGGGGCGTCACGGGCCGCGCCGCTTCCAGTCCCGTTGCGCTCCCGCTGTGCTTCCACTTCCAGCCCCGTTCGCGTTCCGCTCCCACTGTGCCTCCACTTCCAGCCCCGTTCCTGTTCCGCTCCCGCTGTGTCCCCGCTCCCAGCCCCGTTCCGCTCCCGCTGCGCTCTCCCCCATCCCGCCCCCCGCCCCAAAACGCCTGGGCATCGCCGTGCGCACGCGCGGCCGCGCCCGCCGCTCTTCCCGCCGTGCACGCGCGCCCCTCCTCTCTCTCTCTCGCTCCTCTCCCGGCGTGGGCGGTGCGCGCGCGGTCGCGCGCCTCCGGCGGGGCGGGGGCGGTGCCGCGCGCGCAGCAGCCTCAGGGCCGGCGGCGGGAGCGGCGGCCCCGGTGCGAGGCCTCGGTCCGCCCGTCCGCAGCCCCGCTCTCCCCGCTCCGCGCTGCCCCGGCCGAGCCTCCCCACGCCCCTCCAGGCTCGCTGCCTCCCCTCTTGGCCGTGAGCCGAGCCCGGCGCGCCGTACCCGCGACGCCGCTGCGCCCCAGGTGAGGGAGCGGGGGAAGGAAGGAGAGAGCGAGCGGGGAGCACTCGCTCCCTCTCCCTCCTCAGCGCCTCCCCGCCGCCGAGCCCCGCCGCTCCCCGCTTCACTTCTCGCGGCGGAGCCAAACAGCCCCTCGCCAAGATGGGCTGCACGCTGAGCGCCGAGGACAAGGCGGCGGTGGAGAGGAGCAAGATGATCGACAGGAACCTGCGGGAGGACGGCGAGAAGGCGGCCAGGGAAGTGAAGCTGCTCCTCTTAGGTAAGGGATGCCGTGAGGGGAGGCTCCTCTTGAGGCAGCCGCTCCCCGAAGCTCCCTCGCCCACCGAGGGTGGTAAGAGTTTTACAGGAGCCCTCCGGGCTGGGCGGGGGGCGGTGCTGCCCTCGGGGCCCCTCGGAAGTTGTGGGGTCGCGGGAGGCGCTGCAGCCGCTCGGAGCAGGTGGGCGCCTCGGCCGCCCGCAGGGAGGATCGGAGGCAGCGCCCCGGGAAGCGGCACGGCGTGGGCTGTCCGGGCCCTGGCTGCCATCGCAAAGGGGTAACGCCTGGAACTTTTGACCTGGATTCTCTGTTCCCCTTTTGAAAGGAAGGAAACGTTACCTTGGGGGGATATTTACTCTTAATATTTCTTGTAGATCCGAGCGACTCCTAAACTGTTGCTGCGAGAGTAAAGTATAGAAAAGTGTCAAAAGAACAAAAGGCAGAGCACCATTTAGCTTTTGAGTGGTTTTTTGGTGTTTTTTTTTTTTTTTTTTTTTTATTTTGTGGAACTTGCTTGTGTTTCTGGGATGTTACGGCGGGAAGTACCACCTTGATGGGCTTACTACATGGGTAACATAATGACTTATAGCGTGCCATGGTGTATTCTTCAGTTTTGCTCACAAGTACTTAAAGCTTACCTTTTTGTGTGCTTCAAGATGTACTTTGTGTGTGAAGATAAGGTTAATTTTAGAATTGCAAGAAAAAAGGAAGTACATTTGAGTACATAGAGTGCATTTGTTCAGGACTAAAACTACTGTAGGCTGGGGACAGTTGAATACTGCAAGATTTGCATTGAATTAATGTTGTGGGAAGTTTCGCAGTATATTCTGTGTAGCTACACCAGACTGGGTCTAATAGCGAGTTAAAATAGCTGCTGAGTTGCCGCTTCCCTCTCAGGGGTGATGTTTCAGGCAAAGTTTTTCAATGATGCCCAATATCTCACTCCCCTCGACATTGATTCTGCTCTCCTATAGAGCTCTATTCACTACAAACGTAGTAGACCACTTAAATAACTTTCTGTTGCTAAATTCTAAGATGGCTCCAGAAAAGGACAAAAGACTGAGCAAATTATATTGTAGATGAAGAAATGAAACAAACCTAGAATGGGAAGGACAAAGATCCTAAAATGATTTTCTAGGTTTAAAATTTAACTTGTGAAATAAGCCAGAAACACAAGCTGGAATTGTTCTCCAGGAAATGGAAGTGGAAGCCTATTGGTGGAAGCCTATATGTGCCAGGCTTTGGGCTGGTACCGTGCCTAGTCCTGAACACCTTTGGAATCCTCAGCTTGTTGTATGGAAAGGTTTTCCTGTGTGTGATAATAGCAATACTGCAGATGTTCCTGCCTTTTTAAAAAGTGGCAATATAACACTTTGTGTCATCTGGCATTTGAAATGAATTTTCAGGTTTTTTGGTGTTCTCTAGGGAACTTTTAGTGCATGTAGTTTGGTACTTGTTTTCCTATTTTTCATTTTAATTCTTGGGTACAGATGACGTCTGTTTAAAGATGCTTTAAACTTAAGAATGGATTTTGTCACTATTTTAATGCTCTTATGTACTAAGTCCTATGTTATGAGCTTAAATTTTATAAATTCTCTGTTTCTAAGGCTGGAAAGCCTCTCTGCTGGGCTCCCATGAGATCTGAGGACATGGCACAAATGGTCAAATGCATGTGGGTTCCCAGGGTGTTGTGAGCAGCAGCTCTCCTGGGTCAGCATTTCCCTCTCCCCTGCTGAAATGAGGAGTGAAGGCTGGCAGCCTGGCTTCTGCTGGGACCCGTGCTGGCATGATGGTTTAAACAATGATTACCTAAATGTTCAGTGAACTCTGGATGAGGTTTTTGCATACACCCATGGATGCTCATATGTATTTCACGTGTTTTGGAGATAAAGCATTTTCCCTTCCTCTTCCTTGCAAGTCTGTCAGGTGTCTCGAATGTGAAGTGAAGGCTTTATCTGGTGGCAAAAATATTTAAAGTTATTTCCACTAGAGTCACTTTCTTCTCACCACTCACTTTCCCAGTTGCTTGTTCAGCCCACACGTCAGAGTTCATCATCTACTCGGTTGTACTCCTGCGTCTGTTTACGGGTTTGTTCTGCTAAAAAGACACTGAAGGAAAAGGAAAAATTGTGGTCTGCTGCCAGAAAAATGCAATGTGCAAGTGGCATCTGAGACACCTTGCATATGTAGAAAAAGGTCATGTGGCTGTACACCTATTATTATTATAATTGACCCATTAAATTGGATTTATTCCAGCATACATAAAAATTTTATTTTTGCTTGGTGTTTAGAGAATCCTGCTGAAGTTTGAGCTAGAATGCTCAGTTAAGGCAAGATATGTTCATAAAATCAATCGATTTCTAGACTGGAAATTTAATTTATTCCATCATATGCTTTTCTAATTTTTTTTTTCTAAAGCAGGATATTGCAGGGATTTAATTGAGATGTGGCATTGCTGTACCTGAACCATCACTGTGAACAATATCACTGATGCATGTTAGATATATATTTTGTTTTCTTGTCTCTAGGAATAAGCAGATATATTGAATGTGCACAAAATACTATTGAACTGGATTGTCTATGTTCTTTTGTCCTATCTGTAAATTGATTCATTATTTCATAAAATTTTCAGTGCTGCTATTAGGAATAAAAATGCTGGATTCCAAGCATTATCCATGTATATTTATTTGAACCTTGTAATTCTGTGCACTTCAATGTGCTATCCCAACAGCAGGAGAGCCTTTCCTGGAAAATTTCTGAGACCCATCATTCTTAGAAATAAACTGAACTTGATCTTGTAGTTGGTAAGCCAGATGGAAAATGCTTGTTTATACATGGGATTTGATGATTTTATCTTTTAAAACCATTACATAAACAAGCTTATTTACTTTAATACTATTTTCAATCAATGTGTAACTTAAGTTTCATGAGAACTGAACAAAAAATATAAGTGCAATATAATATATGACCAACACTAAAAGTTCAACATACTAAAGTGTATACTTAACTTTTTGTGAAGCAGTTTGTGACAAATTGACAGTTCCAAAACTTGTGTCCTAATTGAAGTAATATTTTCTTTTTTTCTATTTTATTAACAGATAAACTCATATACTTAGTGTAAGATTTCTGAAAAGCTGTTTATATTTTGGCTGGCTTCCGGACAGAGAAAGTAGTAGATCCAAGTTGTTTTTTTTCTTCCATGGTTCCTCATCTTAACTTTTAATATTCAGCAAATAAAAATTGTAGTGATGCTTGCAGAATGAATGTAATTCTTATGTTGGGAGGTGGTGATTCTGAGTGACCAGCCTGTGGGCTGCATTAATGGACATGTGATCCTGGTCAGGTGTGCATCCCCAAGCACATTTCTGTGGAATTAGCTAGAGCACATAAGACTGAGTTTGTGCCAACTGCAGGAGAACAGGCAGTCCCTCATTTAGCAGAATGCCTTCTGGTGGGAGGTTAAACTCATCAGGTTTTATGAATACTTTATAGGATTAGCACTTTGTCTTTGGAATTATCACATCCTTCACCAAGCTTAGCAAATTGGTGTTTAGGTTCTTTTATCTTGGATGAAACAGGCAATGGATATGTCCTAAACATTCTTTAGGAGCAGCTCCTGGGCTCCAGGAAGTCACAGGCCATGTGTTTGACAGCTGCCATGGTGTGTCTCCTTTCTGGATAATCCCAGCTGTAGATGTGAGTTCAGTGGATACCTTTGTGCTCCTGACTAGCAGAGCCACTCTCTGTTCCTGAACAGATCCTTGTGATTCATACTGCAACGTGTGCATGTCGTGTTCTTAAAGATAAGTGACATTTAGCAGGCAGTGCTGCATTTAATCTTTTCCATTGCAGCTTCCTGTTCCTTAAGATGGTAACTAAACAATTCTATTTAATTGTTTTTCTAGTTCTTCACATCTCAGGCATCTTTTTCTGTCTGCTTTTCTTTTGTTCCAGACCTGCATCTTTGTCTGCTCAGCCAAACTGACTCCTGCTGCATACTCATCTTTTCAGCAGCATCATCCTCACAGTGCTTGGCAGTACCTGGCTTCTTCCACATCACACTGAAAAAATACATTTATGTTGCTTGTAGCATTACTTCTTTTGCCTTTCCTCCAGAATATTCTTTGTCTCCACACTTGCAGACAAGGAAGAGTTGAGGAGTCTGAACTTAGGAGAGCTCTCAGAAAAGCTTTTTTCTCACAAGTATGGCAGATTTCAGAGTTGTTGACCTTATCTTCATAAATTATGCCAGCCTTGTCTAAAACCTTTCTACCAAACTATTTCCTGTCATGCCTTCAGAGACAGCCATCTACAGATGCTTACGGAGTTCGCCTCTTGTTAAAAGCTGATTTCTAATTTACAGCTGATACCTAAAAGAAGTGTTTAGTGTTTGGGTTTGGTTGGTTGCTGTTGTTCTTGTCTGTGTCACTGTGAGCACCCCTGCCCCCCATTCCTGCCTGTCTCCTTAGATTTAGCAGGAGTTCTGAACTAGGGGTTCTCTTGCATGTTATTATGGCGCAGTTGGACTCTGCCAGTCAGGATGTTGCTTGTGTGGAGTGACTTGATTCTCCCAGTGTAAGAATCCCCCTTGCCTTTGTGAGAGGAGACTCAGGGCTGTGCAGTAAGCATACTCATACTTGAGTTATGGTTGTGTTTGTACTGCTGCAGTGTGTGAGTTCTTTTGTGCTTGTCTCAGTCTATTTGAATGTTGGTGGAAAAGTTCACATCATCATCATCATATTGGTCTTTAATGTGTGCATAGACTTCAGTATAAATTATCTTTAGTGATATCAGGTCTTCTGTTGCATTATTATATTTCCTCTTTTTGGAAGTTACTTTATAAAGTCACTATGATTACATCATGATGTGAGTTCTTTAGCATTCTTAAGACAAAATTTACTTTAGTGCCTATTGTTTTAGAAAGAGTTAAAGAGAAACTGTCCATTATGTGCTTTGTTATGGTACTAGTAACAGTGACTTTGCTTTTATAAAATTTTGATTTTAAAAGTCTAGTCATGTATACATAACATTAGTTGTATTATAGCAAGTATTAAGGATTTTAAAAATATTTTAAGAGTTAGAAAACATTTTAAGCTTGAGAAATGGTTTTTTTTTAACTTTTCATTCAAAAACAGGATAAAGCTGCTGCTGTGTTCCTTCTGAATTAGAGGCTCTAGTAAGGTACTTTTGGTAAGCTGTCCACTCCCAGCAGCAGTGGTACCTCAAGATCACTCATAAATTTTGTAAGAAGCTATGATGTAATTAGTGTCTTCTTACTTTTTCTCTGCAGCACAGTTTATTGTATCATCATTGTTGTATATGACAGTTTATCCTGTCCTATCTATTATATTACCAAAGTTGTTGTGGATTTCAGCTAGCTTCTTTTTGTGAAGTTAATTTTAACTCCCATCAGAACCAGACTTTGCAGCGCAGCTCCCTGCATGGTTGTGTTGGCACAACTTGAACTTGGGGCTCTGTGCTATAGTTAGGCTGTAGTGATTTAAATACTCATATTGCCAAAGTGGGTTCTTTTGCTGCCACATTTAACCTTTCTGTTGTTTTGGTCCTCTGAGAAGGAATAATTGAGTAGCCAGCATATAAATCTGGCTAAATAATTTGAAACCAAGCCACAAGTCTGGCTCAGAGGGCATAAAATTCTGAAGTCAGTTTTGCTGTCTAGCAGTGTTTCCTGTAACATGCTATCTGGCAAATGTGGTACAGCAAAACTGGGTGTAGAAAATAGATATTTAAGATGTTCTGTTAAGTCTGAGGGTGGGTTTTGTTTTTGTTTTTTTTTTTTGCCATGGAAACACTGAAATAAAGATATTAACTGATTTGATAATTAGCTGTTAAAAGTTTGTGGTTTTTTTCCCAAGACATGTATAGGAGAACCTGTATTAATAAAAACTTCCAATTCTGAATCTTAGTCATTGTTCAGCTTTTACCTAAGTTTGCTGTTCTGTTCATTCCTCTTGTTTGCTCAGTGCCCTACTGTTACCTCAGGCTTTGTGTAAATTACATAATTATTCTGTAAACGGAACTTGGTTGGCTTTACCTGAGAGATTCTGTATCCACAATGTATTGAAGTTGGTAAGGGATACAGAGTAGCTGGAAAAATCAGAACTTTGAAAAGTTTTGAGTAAGAAAAATCCACTCTTAGAAGTTCAGTTTCTTTTAGTGGCTTAACTTAGTGACATTTCTGAGTGGAAGCATAACTGAGATTTTGAAATTAGACTATTAGGACAAAAATAAACTGCTTGTGCTAGGACTTCTGTGTACCAGGACTGTAGGCTTCTGCAAGAAGAGATTTGAACTCTTTTTTTGTTAATGCTAGATATTTTGTTCTCCTTGAGCATTAGTAGAAACAGACAGGACAAAATAAGATTTCTTAGCAAGGATGGGAAGTAAAGGAGTGATTTTGTAGACTAATTACCCATATTTGTGACTGTTTATAATCCTTATACAGGACAGGTGTATACAAGAAGTATTAGATTTGGGGATTTGCAAGAAGCTTCCCATCATCATGGTTTTGCCCTTAGAGTTTGCAAAGCTGTGGAGCCAGCTTCAAGGTCTCTGGAGTTAAAAACTTACACTCTTAAAAACTCTGGAGCTTTAAACTTATAGGCCTGGCTATCACCTCGAGTCACAGATACCTGTCTGCACCAATCCTTGGTTTGAAAGTGTGTTACCTGTTGAGGTTAGATTTTGACTTTGTTTCATTTTGGTTCAATTCGTTTGAAACATATTTCTGTTATTTTTTAAGTTACTTTTGGTATAGTTCTTCCAGGATCTCAGCTGATGGGGCTAATTGCCATAAAGCAGTTAAGAACCAATTCTTTTAATAAGAGATTTGTTAAATAAGGAATAAGCAAGTAAATTCTTGTTAAATATGTGATAAGTAAGTAAATTGGTTTTCTGGCTTTGGTAATTTAAGAGTCACTGATGCTTTAAATAAGACCACCTCTGGTATGGTTTGTTATAACTTGATAATCAAGTTGCTGTGTTGAATTATAGGTGTATGCTTACATGGGCACTTGGTGTTTATATTTGCCAATACATGTAAACTTCAATATTCTATGTCCCTATAAAATTGGTACTGAAATTAGAAAATTCTTTTTGTGAAGCAACTTCTTTAAAGGAGTCAACACATTCATATATACTGTGCTTCAACTTCTGAAACAGACCAGACCTCATGACTTTTTCAAATGTTCTGGTTAGAAATGTCATGTTGCCTTTGTAGCGAGTAATACACTTAGCAAAGGTACCAAATTAAATATTTAGTGAAATTTAACAATATCTGGGCAACCAAAATGGATGGGAGGGCTTTACAATCATTGCTCTAAGCAGATTGTTTTTATAGAAGTAATCAATGTACTGTAATGAAAATTCCTGTTGAAACTGTGAAGTGGGTTTATAATTAATAGTCTAGAATTTAATATGACCTGTTTCTTGACTTGAAAGTACTGGTGCAGGCAAATGGCTACTTGTAATCCTATCTTCCTTTTGCAAAGTTGATAAAATATGTTTTTGCATATGACTTGGGGTTTTTTACATGACAAAGCTGTTGTAGTTGTTTGAATCATGCTGCAAGTTTTTTATTGGTCACTGTTGTAAGGACATTCTGAATCTCTGGGGGTTTTCAATAGTTTCCAACAAAACTAAAGAGGTTCTTGCCTGCTTTCTAAATCTGTGTTGGAATGCTGGAAGTAAGCAGTGGATGCTTTCTTACAAGCAGCAGAGCTATTCTAGAAGCTCTGTCTTGCTAAAAAGGAAAGTGCTTGAGTAGCTTTGCCCTGTCCCTGTCACTTTTAAATGTTTAATTCAGGGGTTTTTTTGCTGGTTGAGTAGTCAGACTGGCTGTCCTGATTAGACTTAGTGCTGCTGGAGTGGTCAATTCAACTGGTATTTCATAATGGTCTGATGAGGACCTGACTAAAAGCATAATGAGGAGCAGAGATGCGTGCTGGAAATGCAGAGCAGCAGGTGGAGGGGAAAATGGATGCAGAATAGGATGCTTGCAATTTCTGTATTTCTATGTCACAGTTCACTGTAGAATTGGATTAGGAATAATGTGAAATTTGCAGGATCTGCAAGGTCCACTTGGTAGACACATTAAAGTCTATTCAAAACCCACTTTTTAAAGATTTCTTTGCTACAATAGGAGACAGGCAGCCCACGTTAAGGAATGTGCTGATTGCCAGTTAGAGGTAGGAGTTTTTTGTTCCAAATACAGGGAGCATCAGATCTGTGCTTCTTCATGCTCTTCTCTTTTGTAGGTTGTAGGCTTGACTAGGAAGAATCCTCTTCTACCTAGCACTTGGTGAGTGCAAGATGCTTGTGGGCAAGAGGTGCAACTGCCAGCCCAGTGTCAAACAGCAGAGAAGAGAATGGAGGCAACAGTGAAGTTGTAGTAATATTAAAATAGAACACAGTGTGAATGCAGTATTGGAATGCAATTTTAAAACTTTCTATTACTGCAGTTATGGGTCTTGCAATAAACAAATCGGGAGTAAACCAGACAATTGTTTTGAGTGTTTATAGGTTTTATTTAAAGAAATGTTATTTTGAATCCTGTTGATTTCATGTCTGCTAGTAATGGTTTATACAGTGCTGGACTGAAAATAAGTTGAGAAGTCTAATTGAAGTGCTGACTGTATTCTTGATGCATTAAATATGTCTTGAAGCATTTTGAAAGTGGATTTCTCAGCTGTGTGCAGATCCTTAATGAGTTTGGTAAACTCTTGGCAAAGGTGTTATATTCTTTCTAAAGCATATAAATGCTTAAGCATAAGGCTCTTAAATCATTGACATGGATACCTTCTAATATGCTTTAGGGCTGCAGTGTTAGCTAGCAAAAGCTGTCATCTAATTCCTGGATGAGGCTCTATTTATATTATTTTCTCTATCTGCTGTTCTGGAAAGAGCAGCATTTGGGGTTAGGTTTGATCAGCCTTTGATTACATTCTTGTTTGAAGCCCAGCACCTGTTTATGTAGGTGTCTGCCTTACTCCTTGCTTCTGGATTATTGGGTGTCTTGGAGGGGGTTGAAAGTTTTATATACTTCAAAGCTGTCTCAGTTTAATGTGAGACTGGTTAAATACTAATTCTGTTTAAACAACAACAAAACCTAAAAAAAGCTGTATTTTTTAAGTACTGTTCACCCTACTTCAGGGCAGTTTTATGTGTAAAATGCATGTGCATGTAACAAAAATAAGGTGGACTATGCTCATGAATTTTCTTTCTTGCTTCAAATGTAAATAGGAGTTATGAAAATGTTTGTATTTGAAAGAAATTGTCCACTGATATCTAGGAACTTTTTACATTTGAATCTCTGTCACTTTCAGTCCATCTGAGTTCTGGTGGAGTTGGTGACATTGAAGTGCATTTAGGTCAAATATTAATATTCTTATTCTCCTTATTTTTGTAGATCTTAGTCCTTGAGCTACAGGATGAAAAACTCTTAAGTTAGGTGTGGATGAATATTGAAAATTTACATGAACTGGAGTTTATAGCTTTGTTTCTACAAGAATGGGAGAGCTTTTAGTGTAATTGCATTTTCCCTGATATGAACTTTGACAGTACCCATTTATCACTTTTGCAATGAATGCCTTGGTGTTATGTAACAAGTAGAGCTTTGAATAAAATCAGTTGATATTTACATGAGAGATATTTTTCCTGTTTTGCCAGAAATGCACACTGTTTTCTGATTGTCCCAGCTCTGCAGTTACATAGTTATATGTGGTAGCTGGGACAGTAGGTTCTGTCAAAATTGTAGATAGAATAACAGTAGTTTTGTTCTGAATTGGAAATGGGGCTTGCAATGAAAATACATTGTTATTTCAAGTTGTTTTGTTGTATCTTTCTGCCAGAACAACCTCCATAAAGTGTGCCTTTGTTGCAAAGGAGAATTTTTTATAAAGCACTTTTGGTTGTGATTAATGATAGCCTGCTTAGTAAGTTTGCCCTGGTACCTCTGAACGTGCCCGTCTTTGCACGCCGTATTTATAGCATGGAGCATTGTACAAGGCCATGAAGGCCAAGCACACTGTGGAGAGCAATGTCAAGGCACTGTGGTTTTCTGGGAGGTTTATTAGATATACATTTGAGAGACTGGATGAGGCATGCTGTACTCTGTTGACAGAAATTGATGGTAACTCTCTTGGTAGACATTATAAGAGTAAAGGACTTGGTTCTTTGTTTTGGAGCAGTCAGCATTGATCTCCTAGATTGGGCTCACATACAACAACCACTGAAACTCGTGTTCAAGAAGATCTTTAATCAAATTCTTTCATACCATGATTTTAAATTAGGTAGTAATTGTTTCTGAGCATACTACTTTGTATGGGAGAAGAAAGCCACTTGATTTTTTTGAAGAAGCAAATTTAAATCTTACTTCAGTTTTGTAGAGCAGATAGTTATTTGCTATATTAAAGTTCCATTCAAAATCCTAACAAGTTTTTGGGCTTTGAATTTTGGAGAGAGATTTCCAAGTATTTTAGATGACATTAGTGTGGATGCTGGCCTCTGATACATTTAAATAGCCAACTGCTAATCTTATCAAGCTGCTGTCAGTACTGGCATCTTAGATAAACCTGAAGCCATGCATGTTTAGCTGCTGGTGATGTGCCATGTAGTTGTCAGGCAGCAAGCATGATTACCAAGTGGTTTGCATCTCCAAAGGTGCATTAGCACCTGTATTTAATTTCTGGCACAAGTGAGAGGTTTATTTCCAAGCCTTTGACTCTCAGCTTGTCGTGGTCCTGCTGGGTTTGGCACTTCACATGAAGGAAGCTGTGCTTCTGTCTTAATTGAACCAAAAAGTACAATGGCACTGTCCCTGTCTAAGGCAGTGATACTGGTGGTTAAGAGATCTCCTGTATGTTCTGAACAGATACACCTTTCTAAAGTAGCTTCAATTCCAAGGTACCACATTTCCTTTTGAATGTTTCACAAAATTTCTGAAATTTCACACTTGGCATTGTATTGGTGCTCTCCTTTATAGTGAGATGACTCCCTGTGCAGTTCTAAGTGATGCACATAATGATAAATATATCATTATATATATTCCTACTTTGTAGCAGTAGCAGGCACTAGTAATTTAAAACACCTGAGGAACATAGAAATGTGTTTGAAGAGCTGGGTAGAATTTGTATTCAAAAGCTGCCTGCATTTAATTTTGTATGGTACATAAAATTGCACATAATTTCTGCTAGATGTCTCCTTATCACATGATTGAATTCTAAGCAAAAAGAACACTTCATAACACTTTGTCATAAAAAGATATGAAGCACTAATTGAAGATTGCAAGTAGCTCAAAACTCAATTCATACTTCTAAAGATGTGAATAGAAGTTGCCTTAAGGTTTGCAAAATGGAGTCTGTGCCCTCCTTGTTTCACCATAAGATTTATTTTTAGAATTCATTGGGTTCCAGAGGTTATATTAAATGTAAACTCATATTTTCTCCTTGTTGTTTCAATACTAAACTAATTAACACTGTCTTTATCACTTGCCTAAGTGTTTGTTCTAGTAACAGACTAAATATCAATTTAAGAAACTCAGAGCAATCTAGTATTAGATACCTAGACCTGAATAAACATACAGGATGCTACCACGAGTTTATACTTGATTGCTTCTTGAGATGACATTTTATCTTAGCAGTTTTCTTAAATTATGTTTTATGTACAATAGATTGACTATTTTTCTATATACAAACATCTTGAAACAATATTGATTTCAAACATCTAATAAGAGCAATACTGAAGACCTAGGAAAGAAATACTTAGTTGTAATTAATTTTTGATTTCTTAGGGAATTTACAAAAGTGACAGTGGCCTATGGGTATAAATAAAGGTATTGCTTCTGTAGAACTAAGCCTGCAGCTGCTGAAACCTTGAGAATTATCTCTGTTCTTTTATCTCTAAAAAGAGATTGGTGCCATAATTTTAGAATCTGTCACTTCTCTGGTTTAAATCAGTGACGTAATCTGTGATTCACACTATTACTACATGGCTAATTTACTGAAGTATTTTCTGCCAGATACTAATCATACAGACTCTTAATTCATTGAAAGATTCCTGGCACATTCAATTTCCAGTAGCTGTGGAAATTCCAAGACTAATGCCACCTTAGAAGTAATGAGTAATATCTCCCTTTGGTTGTATGAAAACAGTTGGGAAGGGGAAAAGGGACATAAACTGCAAGGGCTAGCAGCTGCCCCAGAACAAGAATACCAGATGGTGGTAGATAACTGTTACTGTTGGGAGACTTCAAAAAGGGGAGTGGACAAAATAAGAAAATTCAGGCAGAGCAGTATGGGTTTGGGAGAATGCTTCATTTGCTGTTCAACCTGTCCAGTGTGTTGTAGCAAAGTTTCCACTGTGGGTTTCTTGTACTAGCCTTGATGTATTTTGAGTACAGTAACACGGATTGGCAGCTTGCATTCTAATTTTAATCTCATGTCTGATGTGTCATGAAGTCATAAATTTAAGAGATCACACTTCCAAGGTACAAAGCCACTTGATTTTTGCAAGAGATTCCTGACCCCATAGCAGAAAGAGTAGAAATCACTGGGTGTTTAGTTTGTGCTGTGACCAGTGGCAGCTGAGAAACAGGCACAATTCAGCTTGTGCTTTCTACTGTGAAGTTCAAGTCTGACAGAATTGGATAGGAAAGTTGTGGAGAGAGAGCTTTACAGTACCTGAATCCAAAAATTTACAAGTCCATGTATTTTATTTTAAATTTCATGTGTGTCTTTATGCTTAAGTCAGTCTGGGCTGTGTCCTATTCTACAGGCTGAAAGAAAAGGCAAACATCTGTTGAAGGTTTTAAATTAATTACTCTTGTCCTATTTGAACTCTCTTCTAGTAACATACAAGGCTGTAGACATTCTGTGGGTTCTGTTCCTTAGTCTGACTTATTTGGTGTTATTTCAAAGCCAGCCCAATTTTTCTCTTTAGCTTTTATCTAATGCTTAAGTTATTTTATTTAGTCTGCATTTTTTTTCTATGTTAGTAATACGAGGACTATATTTATTCTATTAGAAATAGTTGTTGGGAGTTGGTTTTGTCCAAAGAGGGATACTGTGAACTTGAAGCTTGCCTTGCTTTTTACTTTGGTATTTGATTGGTTTCTTCAGTGACCAATTAGCAAATGTGTCACAGGTTAGAAATGTTACTGTTAAGATCTCATTCCTTTTGGTACACGGGTGCATAAAGCATTTGTTCCAGATATTAGTAGTTCTGGAACGCTTCCTATGTAGGCAGTGTGTGGGATAATGAGTCATGAGACATTCTAAGTAGTTTAAAGTAACATTTTTGCTTACCTGTTAATTTTAATCAAATTATTAAATGTTTCAGTTCATTTTAAACACAGATTTGCTCCATTTGGAAAGAATATTGACTTTAAGATGGTGTTTGCTACAATTTCATAGGGTGATAAAATCATTAAGTTGGAAAAGAACCTTAAGATCGAGTCCAACCCAGTCTTTTTAATTGTTTTTAAATTTCTTTTTGGAATTGACCAATTCACAGCTTGGAGAATCAAATATTGCTTTAGCTGTTTCTTAAATTTATTTGAGCTCTGCTTGTCTTACTTGGTTCCTGCAAGAGGAAGATTCATTGAGATTGATCCGTTAAATAGTTTTTTGATTGTTTGGGGGTTTTTCTTGAACATGAACATGCTTTGATTTTTTTTCTATTTCTGAAGTAGAGAGCTGGCCTCGAAAGAAAAATCATAAGATGAGCTCAGTCCCTCTTTAGCTGAGTGTCAGCTTCCCCGTGCTGCAGTGGGGTTGGTCACAGGCCTGGCTTTATGTGCTGGCTCCGAGTTTATGCAGTGCTGTCAGAATTCATGTGGCATCCAGGCCAATACTGCTCTGATAGCACAGTACTAGCTGGGAAATAATGGTGGGGGAAGGTAAAGCCTGGGTATTAAACTTGGATGCAGAAGCTCTTCAGATTATAGCAGAATCTATGGGGATAATAGGAAATTTTGCTGTTTAAGTTGGATGTGCTTTGCTCCCATGCTTTGGTGTCTGCATAAGGAAGCATAAGGATCTACCTGCTTTCTGGCAAGATGGTGTAAGAGGATTATTAGATTTAATTCAAGTTATATTCTTACTCAACTACATGAACAAAAGTTTTAAAATTCTTTTAATTAGATTTTTGTAGATTGTGTAGCCCTCTTTGAGGAGCAACCAAAGACAAAGTGTGCAAGGGGAAGAAAGGACTAATCAGTTATTAAAACTTCCATTAATGTGATGCCTAACAGTTAACTTAAATTTCCATTTAAAAGTAAACAAACAAATAAATGCCTCTTTTAAATTCAGAAATTACATGCTGCTGTTCTTCTAGTCTAAGCAGAACTGTCATGTCTTTTAAATATTATTTTTGTTATAAATAAATAGTAGCAGAGCCAGTAAGACTGTTCAAATTATCGACAGTAGTGATCTAAAATCAAGTATCACACTTAAATAGCAAGCAGTAAATAGCATCATTTACTAGATGCTTGAGGAATATTCAATCAAGTCTGTCTAACTTTAGATAGTGTTTGGTTGTGACAGTATAGCTAGCTCTGACATTTCATACACAGCTGTCACATGTAATATTTAATACTGCTTGCTTCTGTCCAAAACTTTCTAAACCACAGTTAGTTCTCATTTTGCTGTATGAGCAACTTATTTATGCTGAGATAAAAGAGGGAATTTTACACAGTATATCTGTCAGAAAACCTGGCAGAGTTCTGCATTCAGGAGTGCAAAAATAATGAATTTCCTTTCAGTATGGTTCAATGAGTTAGGTGGAATTTTCCTGTCTACTTTGCAAAGATTATGAGGAATGCTGCAGTCATTTCAGTGCACGGTTAAAGGAAAAACCCAACCCAAATGTAACTATTTCTATTTTCCATTAAATAACATAGGGAAATGCACCTTCCAGGAACTCACTGCTGATGTTAGGTGCTCTGTAATAAATTACTTAATTATTCTTTGTGTATTATGGGTGTATGTGGTTATAAACTGAGAATGTTTTTATGATAATTGTAGGTATTTGATACATGTGAATTCTAACACCATGGAGAATCATGCATATCTGACTCAGAAAATGGAGTACAAAGTGTATGACAAAAATAATTAAATTTTTAAACTGTAACTAGCCCTGACACTGACATTCTTGGTTAGTCAAATGTGATGAATTTTTAACAGAGCATTTTATGAGATTATGTAAATTAAATGCTGTAGTATATTTCTTAATATCTCCAAAATTGCTGTTGAATGAAGGGAATATAACATCTTCAAATTATTTGAATGAAAATATTAGTCCAAAGCATATTATAGTAATTTCATTAATAAAGCTAATCTTAAACTTGTGTCACCTATTTGTGCTTAAGTGCATAATTAGCTATTTTGAGATTATTTGGTTTATAAATGCTTCAGGTGTCTAAATAGCGACTGACTTTTGTACTGGTGTCTGATTTCTGTTTATATTAATGTACTCCCATTCTCAGCTTCTCAGATTCTTGAGAACTATTGCTGCTCTATAAAGAAACTTGCAGGTTTATAAAGAACTAAGTCTTTTGCTTTGACATGAGCTCAAGATGGCATTAAGCAGTCAGGATTGATGCTGGCAGGCCTGCTCTCTTCCTTGGCTCTATTCCTCTGGGCTCAATGTCTCCTCTTGGTGCCAGCAAGAGAGAGGTGTAACCACATCAGTGGGGCAACCTTTGACAGCCAGTCTTAAATTGGGCTGAGCCTGTCCTGAAGCTACATATTTGGTTTAATAAGAGGAATATCCTAAAAGCATAACTTTGTAGTATTTGAGTATAGAAATTTCTGCAGAAATGAAATACTTCAGTTGGAAGAAACCTCTTAGAGGTCATCTAGTTTAGGCCTTGGCTCAAAGCCAGGCTAACATCAAAATAGATAAGTTTGCTTGGAGCCTTGTCCAGTTGAACCTTGAAGATCTCCAAGGCTCAGTTTTTACTTCCTCTATGGGCAGTGCAGCCTCTTCACTGAGCAGGTTCCCTGCACCTCCTTCCCCTGTCTCTCTGCCACTGGCTGTGCTAGAGGTTCTTTATTGCCTCACACCTCTTTGTTGTGTAGGTCTGACAAGTTTACTTCTGCTTTAAGCTGTCTGAAGTGGGTGTTATGGAAAGGACAGAAATTTACAGATATCAAACCTTCTCCCCACACCAATCTTTCTAGGATTAAAATGCCCAGTTCCTTGTAGCTTTTCCTCGAATGTCATGTGCCCTCTAAACATCTAAGTGACCTTTAACTGTTTTTTTGTTTTATCTCATTTACTGGGTGCTGAGGGGGAGAATTGTGTACAGTACTTGGATACAGCATAATGAATACTGGCTTCTGGGAATGAACACTGTCCTTTGACTTATCTGCACTGTTGCCACTGCAGCAGTGGAAGCTGTTGGCCAGGGTCAACCCCAACACCCACACAGCTGTGTGATCACTCTCCTCTCCCTTGGGATAAGGAAAAAATAGAAGGAAGGCAAGAAGGTACATGGATCAAGATAATGATGTTTTAATAGGGAAAACCACGGCTTGCACACACTAGCTGAGCAGAGAGCAGAGTTAATTCCTTCCTTCTCACTGGGAGGCTGGTGTTTGGCCACTTCCTGGAAGGCAGGGCCTTGGCTTGCATGATGGCTGTGTGGAAAGAATCATAGAATCCTTATCCTTATAATTTATGTCATTGTGTCCAGCCATTAACCCAGCATTGTCAAGCCCAGCACTAAACCATGTCCCCAGGTTCCAGAGCTAGAGTTTTTAAATGCTTCCAGGTATGGCGTCTCCACCAGTTCCTTGGGCAGCCTGTTTCAATGCTTGACAATGCTTTTGATGAAGACATTTTTTCCTAATAGCCAGTCTTAACCTCTCCTGATGCAACCTGAGGCCATTTACTATTGTCCTGTCACTTATTACCTATGAGAAGAGACTGACCCCACCTGGCTAAAACCTTCTTTAAGGTAGTTGTAGGAAGTGTTGAGGTCTCCCCTGAGCCTCCTGTTCTCCAGGCTAAAAACTCCAGTTCCCTCAGCTTCTCCTTGTATGAATTATGTCCCAGACCCTTCACTATAACCACACTTCCGAAGATTATAGCAAAAAAATGTTCAAACACTGTAACAACAAATGACTACTCCTCTTCCTCCTTCCCCTGAGTTTTTACTGCTGAGCATGGCATCATGTTGTGTGGAATATCCCTTTGGTTGACTTAGGTCAGCTGTCCTGGCTGTGTCCCTTCTCAAGCTCTTGTCCACTAGGGCTGGGGACATGGTGGAAAAGTGAAAATGCCTTGATGCTGTGCATGCATTTTTCAGCTATAAGAGAACCATCACTTTCTCTTACTAATGAGAGTTACCTGCCCTGGTTTAGCTACAAACCTGAAGTGCAGCACCATAAGGGCTGCTGTGAAGAGAGTTAACTTTGTCCCAGACAGACCCAGTGCAGCACCCTGTAATGTGGTTGATCTTTATCACCACAAGGCCCCACTGCTGACTCTTCAGTTTCTTGAGCCCCACAGTTTTCCTAACCCACTGGTGCCAAATCTGATGTGTTGGATGTGTTACTGTGTGCCCCTTGCAGGACTTCACAATTGCCTGTGTTCTGAGATGCCTCAGCTCAGTCCTCTAGCATGTGAGAACCCTCTGAACAACACCTCTGTCATCTAACACTGGTAACCACTTCCTGGCCTCCCAGGCTCATGTCAGCTGCAACCTTGATGTCAGCATTCTACTTTTGCTTTCAGGTCATTGGTGAAAATGCTAAACTGTGCTAGCCCAGTGTTGTCTGCTGGAGACTGCCTAAAGATGTTCCAGTTGGATTTTTGAACCATTGACACAGGCCTTTAAGTGTGGCTGTCTGGGCAGATTTTCAGACACCCTGAGGTTGGTACTTATCCAGCTGGGTACAAGGGCTGCCATGGACAGTGGCATTGGAAGCCTTACTGGAGTCAAAGTAAATTACATCTGTTAAGTGTCCTTCCCCCCCAAACCCTGTTTCCTCGTGAAAACTTAGTACAGTTTGTACTTTGTAAATGTGTGTTGGCACTAAAATGACCTTTATCCAAGATGAGGTTGATTGTCATGTGTCAGGTTCTTGCCCTTTTTTTGGAGACAAATAAGTACAGCCTTTGTCAGTGCCTTTCTATGGTCAGAGTTTTCTTTTGGTTTTTTTGGAGATGGACAATGGGTGATCTCCTTGCATTAGAAATACCTGTAGACTGTATGAAGATTGTACTCACTTCTGCAAAGCTGTATTGAGAAAGGGGAACTGTGAGAGGGAGAATTGAGCACCAGTCACAGAAAAGCTGGGAGTGTGCTATCTGAAGGGATTAGACCGCAGCTGTAAGAGTTCCACGTGTTTTTTAGGGTAAGAAGCAGACTAAAGATAGATTGTTGAGACAGCAAAAACTGCATCTTTTTCCCTGTCTGTTAACAGATACTGTTTTTCTAGGCTTTGTATTTTAACATGGCTTTTTGTTTTGTGTTGGCGTTAAGCGCTTAAAATTATATCAGGTTGACTGCAAACTTCATGCCATCTGTTCTAACAAAAAGTAGGCTGACTGTTGGTTTATTCATGCCAGGGTCAAAAGATAGTTCATTACAAGGACTGAAGCCTTGAAGAATTGTAAGGTGTTCATTTGCAATTTTGAAAGACCATTAATACAGTGTGAAGAGTGGATTTTGGTTAAAAAGACAGAGGAATTAAGCTTTAGATCCCTTTGAAGTTGAGCAACTTCTCACCTGTTCACATTAGAAACCCCAGCAGTCTGTGTAAAGATTATGCTCACTTCTGTAAGAAAAGACTTTTAGAACTGAGATTTGTTCTTAAAATGGTGTGATTTTGAAATTATCAGATGAAGGTACATTTTTATATTAAGAATCAGTTTGTAGCATGCTTAACATGTTGTAACCTGTTGAAGCTTTTTATATTGGTTAAATACATGAAGTATAGAATTAAAATATATTTTCAAAGATTAGTAAAAGCCTAATGGTGAATTTTCATATGTTTATTTTTCAGGAGCTGGTGAATCGGGGAAAAGCACAATTGTCAAGCAAATGAAGTAAGTGTGGTGAAATACTGTGATAGATAAATATTTTTAAATTTGAATAGAGAATTTATTTACTTTTTTCTTCCATAGGATTATCCATGAAGCTGGTTATTCAGAAGAAGAATGTAAACAGTACAAAGCTGTTGTCTACAGTAACACCATTCAGTCCATTATTGCTATCATAAGAGCAATGGGGAGGTTGAAGATAGACTTTGGTGATCCAGTCAGGGCTGTGAGTATTGAAATACACACACAGACATACAGCTGAAATATCCATACTGTTTCCTTCAGAAATCTTTGTGAGTTACAGTGTTTGATAACTAAATACCTTTGGTTTTTACACACAAGGTTACCTGTGGAGCAGTCAGCACTGGGTTGATTCACAGCAACTATTTGGTTTAGATACTATTTTCTGAATTCTGTCTAAATTTGGAGAACTAAACATCTGAATCTTAAGAAGTCCACAGTCATGTCTCTATTTGTATGGACTTGGGGGCTACTAAGGAGGTAATTCAAACTAGGCACCTTGAAAAATACAGCTTAAATAGGGAGGCATCTAGCTACTTCTGCAGTGTACTGCCTGCACTTCTCTATTAGCTCATAGACACAGCAGTGCCTGGAACATTGCCAGCCTTTGAGTTGGGTCCTGTTTCATACTGATTTCCAGTGTTGAGGTCTTTATTTTGCTCAAAGAGACATGGGCATGGACCTGCTGCTGGGATCCCATTTTTTCATTATACTCATCCTGGGATTTTTCCCAAGAAATGAGACCTTTTCCTAAGCTTTCCTGTACATTTTCCATCTCATTTCATCTAATGTCCCATGTGCAAATCTCTGATGAGTTTGTTTGCCATCCCACCTAATGGTATCTCCAGTCCTAATCCTGTGCTCTTACCTATGGTTATCCTGATTACATCCACATCTGGTCAGGCAGGGAGATGTTTGGAATATCTCTCTAAAATGCTCCGTTTATCTTTTTTTTTTGCTTTTCTTCTCATTACAAAACTCTATACAGTCTGTGCTGCAGTGCTGAAACTGATCCCCAGAGCTGTTGGTCTGAACAGCAGTTTAACTTGGTTCAGGACATGTGCTTTTATCTCGTCCCCACAGAAATCAGAAATCACAGTGCAGAATGCTCACCAGTGCTGGTTTGGAAGCCAGAACTTGCCACACTGTGGCTATCTCACAGGAAGGATGGAGGAAGGATTTTGTTGTTCATGAACATGTTCATACGTATATGTAAGGTAGTCAGGAATATTTGTCATAAGTTCTTTCCATCACTTTAAGGTGGAATTACAGTTTGGGAGGAAAGGAGGATTTTTAAAAGAATCAGTATGTAGATGCTTTATTCTTGACAGTCTTCAAGATTTTATTGGTTGTTTGAAAAGCAGTTTATAAATGTTAGACAGTATTCATTCAGTAACCTTGTGAAATGCAGTATGTATGGTTGTCATAAGGAAGATGCTTGTAAAATGATGTATAGTGAGTCATAAAGTTGTATCTGAAATCTAAATCTGATTGCAAGCCAATTATAGCCATTATTTTATGTACATATGTTAATTCTACCTGATGTCTCTTCAGGTGTAAGCATAACTAGTAAAAGCTTCAATTTCACTGGTTATTCCTCTCTACATTTGCTCTCATGTTTGCTGTAGTCTGCCCTTGAGACCAAAGTTTTCTATAGCACCAACAGTGTTTCACTACTTGTTAGTTGGTGTTTGTGCAGTCCTCTCTGGAGTCTGGCAGTTGATGCTGGAAAGAGGCAGATGGTAGACTCATGTTACTGAATGCGTAGTAAGAGAAAACGGAGGAGGAGTAAATTTAGGTGTTAGCAGATGAAATGACTAACAAGAAGATTTTGAGGGCCATATTATATATGATGTCAGTTTTAAGTCATCTGAGTTTTTCGACTTCAGAGAGCTGTATAAATGATGAGGCAAAGTTGTGTCAGGAACAATCTTAAAATAGCTGTCCATCCCTTTGTACGTAGTCAGGTCTTGGTGGTCCAAAATCTTTTTTTTCCACAGGAACATTGCTATGGAACATTAGCATTAGATGTTAGTAGTAGTGTGTTCATACCTTAATTATTTTCAATTTTATTTTAATTTTATTGTCTTCAGCAGACAAAATAGCTCAAAATTGTAACTCCTGGTATAAACGGTTATATTCAGATTGTTTTTCTTAAAATTATGAGGTGAATTTCTGATGGTTTTGCTCTAAAATGGGGTAAGGTGTCTTTAAAAATCACATACTCTTATTTCTGCCATAAGACTAATGGTAGAGCAGTGAGTTGAATGTTCTCTTTTTTCAAGTTATTCAATCAAAGAGCACAGGTAACACCAGCAGGTCAGTTGTAAATCTGGTGTATCTTTGTGCTACAGGATAGTTTAAGTAGAAGCATTTAGTCAATGTGCTTCTAAGGACTGTAGACCACTTTCTGAAAGTGAGATTTGCACCAGTTGGAGAGATTGTTAAATGGGTTATTTTACATGACCTTATGTATGGAATCTGTTTAAAAAAATGACACTGTAGAGGAAGTTTCCCTATTTCAGTATAACTGAAGGAAAGTCCCTAGCATTGATTAATAATTAAAGTGGAACTTGATCATTTCATACTGCCTCACATGTGGTGTCTGTGGTAGTTGCCATTTTAGCAAAAGGAAGATGGGGTAACAGAGACCATTTTTCATTTTAATGTTTGGCCTTTAAAAAAGTTGAAATCAATTATCTTCTTCTACCTTCCCTTTCCCCACTCCCCTGTTTGAGACCATGTAGAGATACATGAAAGTCAGACCATCTTAAGTATAAAATGTCATCATCTTTTGTGACAAAACTGTCAGTTTCTAAGCTGTAGACACATAAAATGACACGTTTTCATCATGTGTCTTTATATATAGTCCCTTCTTAAAGATTTGCTGCTTTTGTGAGTCCTTGCATTTGCATCCACAAACAGTATTCAAGACCAGAACTCTCATTCAGGTTTCTTTTATGCAGGTGTAGTGTTCAAAATTAAAGCTCAAATTAAATCTGACTGTCCACCCCTTTGATCTTCACAGCTCTGGGTTTTATATGTAATTATTATTGCAATCTGTTAAGTTTTTATTATTTGTTCAGTTTGTTCTGTGAATGTATAGTAATCAGTATTTTTGTTTGATTAATGTTGTTTTAGATTTCTACTTATTCTAGCTTTCAAAAGACACTTTCTACAATACATCAACAACCCATTCTTCATATGTATACCTACAAATGTGTATATATATGTTTGAATCTCTTCAAGTTTGGCTTGAGTTCACTGAACTGCAAGCCTTTCATTTTCAGCCTCTGAAGTGCAGTATTACCCAATCCATCTGTAAACAATTTCCCTGTCAGCTCACACAGTCTTTGATTATTTAAGTCTGCAGTGGACAGTATCTTTAGAACAATCACTGCTTTCTGTGCTTATCCTGAAAATGGGCTTTATTTTCCCCACAGCTTTGTTTTGGAACAGCAAAGTGACAGATTTTTCTACAGATTTGCATATGTGTCTTCACTTACATTTTGTGAGAATAACGTCATATGTTGCCTTTTTAAATCCTCCTCTTTCTTGTAACACTTTCAGTTCCCAGCTGACATGTCCAAGCCTCCCTTTTATCCTTCCTCCTTTCCAGATTCATTGTTCTTTCTTTTAATTACTGGACAAACAGTGCATGCTGTGGGTAGTTGTTACAAGCTGACTTTTTTTGGCTCACGTACCTTGGCATTGGATCATGTTCCCCTAATATCCAAGGTCAAGCAGCTCCCCACAGGGGAGTACTAATGTGGATTTTCCCTATACCCATCTGCTGTCTTCCCTTTAGTGCCTTACAGGTCTAAATATAAGAGAAATACTTTAGAAAATAAAATACTAAGTTTTGTTGCTCAGGCAAAATTGGATGTCGCTAGTGAACTGGTCAAATGCTGATAAAAGGGGAATGGTGGATTTACATCCTGTACTCCATTAGCCTCACTCTCAAAGCCAGTTATTGTATATAGTTTTAAAATCCAGCATTTGCTCTTAAAAATCTTGATGTTTGCTTGATATTGCATTACCAAGAGAACCTGGTCTCAGTAGAATAATTTGCATATTTGTAGCTGATTCATCTGAAAAGATTTTTACAAGTGTTTTTCTAATTCCTGATGTATGATTGGGAAGAAGAGATTATTTGTCAGTTTCAAAGTTGTATAATTAATTACAATTAAGCATTTAATTTGTTTTCTTCAGTTGTTCAGTACACAGCTACCCTTCTGAAGGGTCTAGCTTGTATTGTAAGCATTTTATCCAGTATGTGGTATTATATGAGCATATATGGTTAGCTTTAGGTTTGAGCACAAAATATGTTACTAGTCCTGTTTATAAAATCCTCACTCGGGCTATAAACAGACCAGAAGCTTTGTCAGCTAATGATAAATTCAATTACTAGTCTTTTTCTGTTGTTGAAAAATGTGGGAATTAATATCTAATGCAGAACATTAAAATAAATTGTTTTATTTCACATTTTGTTTGATTGATATGCATTTATCAGGTTAAATAATGCATTTGCTGAATCTAGTTCTTAGGTGATAATACTTCTGTTGTATTTCTCAATATTTCTCTCTTCACCCTGTGTTTCCATCGTAAAGGATGATGCTCGTCAGCTCTTTGTGTTGGCTGGAGCAGCAGAAGAAGGGTTTATGACTTCAGAGCTTGCAGGAGTTATCAAGAGGCTGTGGAAGGACACCGGGGTTCAGGCCTGTTTCAACAGATCTCGGGAGTACCAGCTCAATGACTCTGCTGCCTAGTAAGTACAGGGGACACACAAGGTTCTCTCTGCCTTCTAGCTAGGAGCTAAAGCACTGTGAGGTGTCAGGTTTTGACAAGTTCTGCTCCCACATAGATGGAAACCACAGAAGTATCCTGGACAAAGATAGTGTCTGCTTGGGACAAAATGCTGCAGCAAAGCTTTGAGGTTGGAAAGGAAAAGTGTAGTGTAATTATGAACTTGTCATGTTCTGACCATGTGTTTCCCTCCCTTAAAGAAGACAAAGATTGATTTAAGATGCTTTAATAGGTTATCTATTACAGAAGCATGACTAAAGTACCTTTTTAGTATTTGAATGTGTCCAAAAAAATGTGATTGCATGATCTGTATCTGTATTACCAAGGATACTATCTTTTTTGCATAATAGAGTTTTTTCCTGTTTCAACATTGCTATGTTTTCATTGTTAATTAATACTGTCTATTGGAAATGTGTTGAGCCAAGAAGCAATTAAAATGTATCTTTTATGCTAGGGCACTTAAGTAAGAAAATAAAACATTAAGGAACTAGGAAGGCAAAAGTAAGATGGTGTGGCAATAAGTAATGGCAAGTCAGTCAAGGAAAGGAGTCCACTGAAGGAAATGTAAGATGTTAGAGTGGCAATAGCAGTGATAGTGCCTTGTAGTGCCATTTTTTATGATTCTGAAGTATTTTGTAGTACTTGAAGCTGTTTCTCAGTTGTATAAACTTTTTTCCATATGAGCACTTCATTTGGGGATTCACGTACTCTCCTGTGCTAACCTTCTGTGGTCTGTTTTGTTGTGTTAGACAACTGTGACTCAAGTTTCTTAAGAAAACTGTTCTTCTGGCCATATAAATGTATCTGTAAAATTGTTAACATCTTGTTACACAGAAAATAGAATACAATGCCTTCCCTATTTACTGTGGGAAAAGTACAAGTAAGAGCTGTATAGTTTTTTATAGAAAAACTGGACTTGGCCTACATTGCAAGGAGTTTGGCAATGAAAGCATACTAATTCTAAAAAATACATGCAATTAGGAATTTTCAATAGAAAGTTAATTGTCATGTATTAGGCCCTTTCTTAGACACATTAATTCTGGCCAAAACACTGAGTTATTCTTTTCATATCTGTTATCAAGTAGAGTGATTTTGGGCTTTGTTTGTGGTTCAAAGTAATCTGCAGTTCAGTAGCTTGCAAAGATGAAGACGTTCTAATTAGAGCCAATAACATGGATGTTTATGGAGCCATGTTTGCATGTAGGACTTTCTAAAGAAGAATTCTTTGTAATGGAATAAATTACTAAAGTTTCCTTTCATCTTGGGTGAAATCTCATTGTGTCTCAAAAGCTTATTTTGAAAAACCTTGGTAATTTGAGTAGACTACTGTGTCTTGTTTCACAGAGAAAACTCTTTTATAAAATTCAAGGACAGTGTAATAAATGGACTTAAAACTTATGTAATTCTTTGTAATTATTTTGTTGCTGTTTTTATGAATAACTGAAAGCAGTGTTTATTTTTACCTTTAGTTACTTGAATGACTTGGACAGGATAGCACAAACCAGCTACATTCCAACTCAACAGGATGTTCTCAGGACTAGAGTGAAAACTACAGGAATAGTGGAAACTCACTTTACTTTCAAGGATCTTCATTTTAAGTATGTAAATCATGCTGCATGGTTATCTTCCATCAAAGTTCAGTAAAATAATGGAATATGGCATTCAATGGTGTAATGTAACAAATTTGTCTAACCACAAGCTTGATTATTTCCCTTCACTTTTTATGGAAAAGAAAAACAACTTGTGCTTGACTCAATTTTCTGAAGGCATGTGAGAGTTGTTGGAGCTCCAATAATGTTTTTGTCATTTTGAAAATGTTTTGCAAGGATACTTTTGATATAAATTAAATCTCAGAACAAAATATTGCATTTTCTGCCATGTTAAATAGCTGTTCTATTGGATTCTTGTTTTAAATTCTGTTGGAGAACTGGAAGCTTGTAAGAGTTTCCTGGTGTTGTATGAAAGAGTAAATCCATTTTCCAAAAGAGGTGAACTCAAATATGTCCTATACTCTAAGGCAGTATTTTAGAAATGAAGGAATGAGAATGTAACTTAGGTTTCTGCGGTGCAAGATTTAGAAAATAATGGTAGTATTCTGAGCATTTTATGTCTAAACACACAGAATCAGAGAATGGTTTGGGTTGGAAGGGACCTTAAAGATTGTTTAGTTCTAACCCTGCTGCAGTGGGCAGGGATACCCTCCATTAGACCAGGTTGCTCAAAGCTCCATCCAGCCTGGCCTTGGACACTTTCAGGGATGGGGCATCCATAACTTCCCTGGACAGCTTGTTCCAGTGCCTCACCACCCTCTAATAATGGATTTCCTCCTAATACCTCATCTAAACCTACTCTCTTTCACTTTGAACTCATTCCCCCTTGTCCTCTCACAAAATGCTCTTGGAAAAAGTTTGCCCTGATGCATGTGCAGCATTCAAGGTGAAAACACATGATAGTGTCAACCATCAATGTACTCTACCTCCTACTGATGAGGAAGGATGAGAAGAAAACTCAGTAAAAGACACTTTAAATATGGATTTAGATTCTGCAGAAATTGTTCAGCATGTCTGTATTATATATTTGTTTAGTATCTTTGTAGAAATTTTTTCTATGGTAATGCATGGCAAATACTGAAATATGGATACTTCAGGACTGTGAAAAATCTTTTTGTTTTAGGGTTTAAGAATATAAAATTTGTATTAATCCACAAACAAATAGCTGATAAATATAAAATTTGTATTAATCCACAAACAAATAGCTGATAAATGGTGTAATGAATCTCTTGCAAACCTAAGAAGAGTAGTCCTTAGCCAAGCCTGAAGAGAGAACTTTACTGTCTCAGGAGCTCTCCAGCTTCTCACTTACTTTACATGTTTACATGTTTCTTGTTCCCTACTGTAGATGGGTCCAGTCTTTACAGATTATTGGGGCTGTCACAAGGACCATATGGTTACACTTCTGCAGAATGTGTCTTTGAGCCAGGCCTGTGGAATTGTTTAGCTGCAATGTTGTACATTCAAACATCTGTACCTGTGCCTTAGGCAATAGGCTTAATGAGTTATTGGGAGGGCGTGCAGTACACTCTTACATAACCTTGAAATGAACTTTTAAGATCATCCAAACACATGGAAGGCTTGATTATACTAAGACAAGGGTACATAAGTATGACTAGCTGCACAGAATCAATTTCTTTCCTCTTCTGCTCTTTGTGTTTATTTTCCTGCAGGTTGGGCCTCAATTCAGCCTTCTCTATAAAGCAATTAACATAGTTTTGATTATTGATTCAATCTGAATTGCAAATAGCAAGTCATCTTCTTCCTGTTTTATAGTCTAATCCAAAAGTTGAGTCTGATTATTTACTAGTTCTGTTTTCAAAGAACACTTTTTTTGTAGAAGTGTTAATTCTTACGGAAAATCAGGTCTCAGTATAAAGTTACAAAGCATAGCATTAGAATTAACAGAAGTAATTACTAAATTCATTATTAAGATACAGTACAAAGCACAGTATTAAGTACAATATATATTCTATGGGTACAGCCATTGCTAGTTATTTGAGAACTGAGTAGTAGGTGGCTGGCTCACACTTGTATAGAGTGATATCCAAAGACCTCCCTTCAAAGATTTTTCTGAAGGTAAGGAGCACCTCTAAGGAATCCTTTTTTCAGCAGGAATTATCTTTCAAGTGTTTTTGACATGGCATTATCTCAATGTAGAACCTTAAAACAGCAGTGAGAGTTGTCACTTCTGCAGTTTTTCCAAGTATAAGACCTTGTTAGAGGTTACAGTGTTTCTGACAGTTTTCCATGAGAAAGCAAAGGGGTTTTTTTTCTTCTAATTTGTTTCCTTCTCCACTTACTTTTACTGTGGGTTTTTTTTCAAATTAAAACCTAGCAACTTGGAACACTTGAAGATATCTAAAAATAACAACTGTAATTGAATCCCTTCAAGTGCAATTCACAGTGTTTCTGCAGTGCACTAACATTAAATCAGTTGGGTTTTTACCTGCTCTGTACTTGCAACCTTACAACTCATGGAAAACAGAAAAGGGGGCTAATAAAAAACACAAGTCAGCTTCAGTAAGTGTCATATGTGAGACTTAATTGCATTTCAAAAAATGCATTTATTGTTGGAAAATGAAGGGTTTTTTACTATATAATGCTTATTTTGTCTTCTAAGATAATCTCTTAAAAATATCCCATATAAATATAGCCAGTTGAAGAACAGATTTAAGTTGTAATTTGACTTAGAAGAGAGAGGAGCTAAAATTCACCAGGATGTTATTGATCAGTATCTTTTATTATGGTAGACTTTTTAGTAAAGCTAACTGTATATTTTTATTTTATACAGATTACAATTAACTTTGTTAATGAAGTATAGTATTGTAAATAGTTAATTTTGTTTGTCTTTCATCTCATACTTTCTCATGTTCTCTAAAATGTATAGGAAGGCTTTCAAAGCTTTATTAAAATTGAGGTGTATACTGAGAAAATGTAAGATACAGGGCTTTTTGCCTTCTTTTTAAGATGTTGTTCTCAGACTTAGACAGCTGATAATTCCAGATGTTGTTGGTTAATATTCAGAAAGCTAAAAATTCCAAAGTTCATTCTCCTTTCTGCTTCTGTTTTGCAGAATGTTTGATGTTGGAGGCCAAAGATCAGAGCGGAAGAAGTGGATTCATTGTTTTGAGGGTGTTACAGCAATTATTTTTTGTGTGGCACTGAGTGATTATGACTTGGTCTTGGCTGAAGACGAGGAAATGGCAAGTACTATAATGCTGAAGAAGGGAATAGTTGTTGCAGAGAAGCTAACCTTTGAAGGAAAGCTATAAATGGGTCTTTTGAAGTATTACTGCTTTGTAAGATGTATGGGGTTTGTGCAAAACGTCTCAGAAATGGTGAGAGAATTCATGCTTTTGGGTTCCAAAGTATTTCCTCACATTCTCATAAGGAATACTAAGAGATAAGTATTCATGTAACTTTTCATGTTTTAAAGGAAGCATAAATTAATGAAGATACATTGTCAGTAATACACATTTTATTCTCTTTATGGAAGCTAGAACTATATAGTAAGAAATTTTTTTTACTTATCTGTATCTGCTTTGCCACATTTTGTTTTCCTTTCCTTCCTCAGTCTTCAGTTTTTGTTTCTTTCTAACTGTGTTTCTCCAATCTCTTGTCTTAGTTGCAGAAATCTTTCTCTTCTTTTTCCTTTCCAACACCCTCGGCTCCTTTCTCCTCTTTCAAGAGTTTACTCCTTCCGTGTCACTGTGCACAGGGTGCATTTTACTCTTGAGTGGTCTGAAGTGATGCTTACCTCTGTATGTGAATCATTAACAGACTCTTGTGCTCTTCCTTGTGTTCTGCAACTTTCTATAAAATATAATTTGGGGAGGAAAGAGAAATAAGAAAACCTTTCAAGTCAAATATAGTGTCAAAGAAGGTCGTAGCTAGCATCCTGCTACTTAAATGACTGGAACTTGGCCAAAGTACTTACATGTTGGATAATTTTTCTACAGAGTTAAATATTATGGTAAGAGTTAAAATACCTGCTTACTTGATTCTCTAGCTTTGTAGAACTTTCTTCCTTAGTCTGGAATATCAGCTAGGTGCAGAATTTATTTTCAATTTCCAGAAGATCTAATCAGTGTTAAGACAAATACAGGTAACTCAGCAATTCCTGTAAAATATCTGTACTGCAAAATGTCAAAACACACAAAACATTTATGAAATATTGAAAATTTAAACCTGGAAATGAGAGAAAAGTAGTTGCTTAAACCCTGCTTGTGGAAGTGATCTTTGTGGTAGTCTTGGCTTCTCTGTATTTCCTTGCAGTAAAATATGATTTAGTTTGCTAAAAACTTAGTTTTGTAACTGGTTCATTTGTAAGCAGTTAAAAATATGTATCCTTATTTTACTACTGAAGTCTGATAAAATAGAAAGTGATGGCTTTTTTTTTTCACTTACAGAATCGGATGCATGAGAGCATGAAATTGTTTGACAGTATTTGCAACAATAAATGGTTCACAGACACTTCTATTATTCTATTCCTGAACAAGAAAGATCTTTTTGAAGAAAAAATCAAAAGAAGTCCTCTCACTATTTGCTACCCTGAATATGCAGGTATTGGAGGGGTGGAGATGTCAAGGTTTTGTTTTGTTTTTTTTTTTTTTTTTTTTTGTTAAATACCTAATTTTCCATGCACAGATCATGAGGAGTTGTATAACTTCAGGCATCTAAAATATTTATATGACCTAAAATTTAGGTGGGGGTTCTTTTGATGGGTTACAAATAAACAGTGCTTAAGTCTTTTAAACCAGGTGAAATATGGTGGTCCACTGATAGCATTTACATGTTACTGCTGCAACTGTTCAGGCTCATTTATTTAGCCAGTTATTTCTAAGAAAATAACAAACTGCTTTTGTATTTTGATATAAGTAGGAATTCCTGAGATACATGAGAAGTTTTTGGACAGGGAGTATACATACATTTTGACATTGTAGCTTATTCAGGAAATACACAGCAAAAGAGCATTTATTCATTTAGCAAGCCTTAGCATTTTTATGTATCACTTTCATTGTAACTTCAACCAGAAAATAGCATGTTGGAAGTAAAAAGCTTGGGAGAAATTTGTATGCCAGGTGTTTGTAACTGAGTGTGAGAAAACCCCAAAGCTTTTAAAAACATAAAAATTTAAAGCAAGTAACTTAAATGAAGGAGACAAAATGTCCTAAACTAGGAAAGTGATGGTTCGTTAATGACTTGTTCCTCTGGCACTGGAGTAAATAGAAAGACTATTCCTGCACCTGGAACTGAATTGAGTGCTAAGTTTTTGTTATTACAAATGCATCCAAAAGGTCTCCTTTCAAGGTTTTATTAATGGTATCTTAAAGCAATAGCTGTGGAATTTCTCCTCTTCAGGTTTAGATTAACTGTTTCCAAAGAACCCCTTCCTTCAAAGATAGTGTGCATCTTCTTCCTCTGTTGGAAATCTGCTTACTGAGCAATTTTCTTCTTCTAGGGTCAAACACTTATGAAGAAGCAGCTGCTTACATTCAGTGTCAGTTTGAAGATCTGAACAAGAGGAAAGACACAAAAGAAATCTACACTCACTTCACGTGTGCCACAGACACAAAAAATGTGCAGTTTGTTTTTGATGCTGTAACTGATGTCATTATTAAAAATAACCTTAAGGACTGTGGCCTCTTCTGAGAACAGACAAAAGGTTGTTAAATGGTAAATTACATGCCTGAAAACAGGACTTAAACATTTGGAATATGCCCACGCTGTGTAAAACCTGCATAGATATACTTAATTCTCTTTTATTTTATTTTTAGGTTTGGAGATAGACTTCGCACAATTCTAATCTGATTCTTTTCAAGGTGAAAGAAGTACAAAATGCATTGTGCTCAATGATAGATCAGTACTGTACTTGCCTGTTTTAACAGCTTTATTTATGTTTGTCTTGTAAATTTAAGTAATTAGTTAACACTGAGATGTCAGTTGATTGTATGTAAACTTACAGTTGTAGTAATGTATTTGTATAAACGTTGAACGGAATATTTTAGTAACTTCTTGTCCTCTAAAACATTCCTCTAAAATTTCCATGTTTTATGAAGATACTCTTAGAGGAGACAGACACTTTTTGCCTTTGGATTATTTAAACATCTTGTAAAATTAAATTTTCTTTTCATCTTAAGGGTGCATGCTGCCTTATTCTTTACTTTTGTTGGTAATATTGTATATGGCGTTAGCTTTTTTGATACTTAATCAGCCTCATAACACTTTCTCAGACTTTAAGAAACATAACCAATAAACTTATTTTTTGCCTTAAGTTTTGAAAAAAAATCTTTTTATAAATTTAGGATAAACACAAAGATTATTTTAAAATTTAAATGAAATCCACAGTTTATGAAATCCAGTCTTGCAGTTTTTGCAGTGGAAATGTGGCAACACTGGGAAGTTGTTGTTTGAGGGTCAGCTACAACTGAAGCTGATGGAAATGCAAAAAGGAAGTTGTTAAAACTATTCATATCAATAAAAAATTATACTGTGGTCTTTACTCAGTGGAAATGGAAAAATTACCTTTGGGGTGTTTTAAATAGACAGCAAAGGCTGGACTTCAGAGTAATGTTTTTTCTGCTTACTTTAAACATAAATTCATGTTCTCCTTAAATTTTTTGCTCTTTTCTGGTAATAAAACTAGTTGGATAACTTAATAACCATAGAAAGATTGTGTTCTCCCACAAGACAAGGGGGCTTCACAGATTAAAGCAAATTCCTGTTGCATATAGCAAGATTCTTCAATGCTTTGGGTAGGATGTTTTAGTGAGTTAGAAGTGCTGATTTTTTGATTTCTTCTTTAATTATAGCCTCAGAATTTCTTATAAGTTAAGGATGATTTTCTTCTGGTTATGCTTTCATTATGTGATTTGCTGTCTTGAGTACCTATCATCCATTGCCTTAGGGATAGTGCCAAAACTGATTTTTTTAATACAGTTTTTAAAAGGAATAAGCTTCTAAATGTAAATAAGTTGATGGTTGTCTTAAATGTATGTTGTCATCTAGAAAACACAAACATACCAAACCTGGAGATAAAATTTTCTATAATTGTTAAAATATTTCAGGCAGCTACAGTACACCGTAAGTTCTTTGAGAAGTAAATAAGTCTTGGAGCCTGTGGCTATTTTTCTATATTATCTTAGCATTTCTGTTCTTAGAATGTTCAAAATATTGAAGTCATTGTTCTGTTGTTTAAATTTTGATTGTGTATGTGTTTAAGTTAGGCCTCTGCTTGAGTAAAACTTACCTGCCCTTCTCATTCTTTAATGCTTTCTTTGTTAGGTCCAGAATTGCTAAATGCATTTTAAGTGAAAGATTAGAAAGGAGATAAGTTATTGCTGGAGGTTGTTAAATATGTTGATACATTATGAGCTCTTTCAGCAGTTATGGTAAGCAATCTGTATATCCTGGGCTGCTTTTAAGTGTGCTTTATGGTTTTGGATATGATTTTAAATCTCACTGAACTACTTTGTGGAATTGTATTTACACCTACGTTCCAGCTGGTTTTTGTACTTAATGTAAAACAAAAATTGGGATTAATCAAATAAATCTAAATTTTGTGCCTTGCTTGAAAGAAATGTTTTTCATTAAGTGTGCTGATGGAAATCTTTTTGCATCCATTCTGTGGAGGTAACTAGGTAGTAAAAATGAGAAGATAGAAAGTCAAGAGTAAATGTAAAAACCTTTGTGTTAGAAGCATTAGGCTTTTTTATTAATTAATATTTTTTTTCTTAGCACCTTCAGTTGGAGAATTTTTGGAATTTTCTAACTAGTGGTTTATCAAGTATTCTTATATTAGCACAGAACAAAATTGCGAACTAATTTTCCTTGCTAGTCCACAGATAAGCTTGTTTTTACTGACCTGATGCATAGTCAGCAGGGATGTTTCCCTGTAGAGATGCTGCACTGGTAGGTCAATCTTTGTCCAGAGATAAAGTTGTCAGCCTAGGCCTCTTCTCTAGGAAACGCTCCAAGAAGATTTCCGTGCAGTTGTGGTGGGAGCCACACACTTGGTTTTCACTGCAGCTGTAGTAAGGCTCCACATCTCTGTTCCATCAGGAGCCTGCTTCTCTGTGAGAGCACTGCAGAGAATGGAGGAAATGCTGCAGGTACACCACTGTCTAAGGAGGACAGTCTTGGCCCTCAGCAGCCTGAGCTCTGCTCTCTTCCATTCCCCATTCCTCTGATTTTGTCATGCAGAGTGTGCAGGCAAACTGCTTTCTGTAGCATGACACAAAGAAGCTCTCTCTATTACCTAAGAAATTCCTTCAGAATATTGTAAATGTACTATATGTAAAAAAACCAGACCTTTGTGGAGACTTCTCCAGCCCCATGGTCTTATGCATGGCTGTGTGGTTGAAGTCTCTCAGTAAAATGCAGCTGTCATTAAACATGTAGTTATTTTTAAGAGGCTTAACACTGTGGAAGGGTGGTTTGGAAAATTAGCTGTTTGGCTTCATTATGCCACCTATGGAATCTGGAGGTTAATTTGGTGTTAAATGTAGTAATCTCTCATTAAGTAAAACAAGGTCGAGGATCACAGCATGGGAACAGTGTAGATTTTCTGGATTGCTGTTTCTGGTTCCGTGTAGGCAATTAGCAGCTTCATGATTTAAAGTCTACATTAAACCTTAGGGAGCAAAAGAGATCCATCTCCAGCATGCTGAACAGCATGGTGGCTGGTGTGCATTCAGAACTGGGGAGAATTAAAGGATAATTGTCTGTTTCAAATCAAGCAAAAAGGAAACCCTGCCAAGATACTGGCTATCCTACTGTGTGAATGTGTCTTGAAGTTGTTATACTTCATATTAGTAGCTAAGATCCTGTGGGTCAAAGAGTAATGCCAGGGTTGTAAGCTTCAAAGCCTTGACTATACTTAATTTTTAAAAAAGTGTAGAAGGTGCAACAAGAGTCTTTAAGCACCTCAGCCTTGAATAATTCATAGCCTGTGGAAATGCACTCACGGTCCATGAATGTGGAACATGAGACTGGTAAAAGTGGAGCTTAATCAGTCATGGACTATAAGCAGTGCTTGTAGTTTTTGCAAAACTGTTGAGTTTTTATACTCTAATGAACAGTAATATTGAAAATTCAGTTGCATAGGTGCAAGAAAACCATTTTGTGGTTTTGCCTCTGGAGTTCTTGCAAAGAAGCTGGCTTGACATAGAGGGAACTAGGACCAGAGTTTTACTTAGTTGTATTTCCAAGTAATGAAAATATGCTGTACTTAAAAATGGCTGTTAAATTGCATTTATCAAGCTTTTTGTCATTGGTGTATTTAGAAGCAGTGCTTTTCAAAGTTGGTCCAGGTGCTTCTGTCTGCTTTGCTCTGCTTGTGTCTTCTTTTTTGTGGTAGTGAGACTTTGACTGTTACCTGACACAACAGAGGTCAGGATTATTGAGCAGTTTATTGCAGGAGTAATTTATTTGATCTAATCATAGTTAGGCTTATTTTCAAAAGTCAGTAAGGTGAGATCTATATAGGGCAGTGTAATGCCATACCATTTTTGATATAGCATACCCCTTCTGGGTATTAGGACAGAAAAAATTGAGACCACAGTGTAGAAATACATGTCTGTAGAACTGTGTCAATTCTGAAAGGAATGTCAGAGCATGTGTTACAAAAGAAAGATTTATGCATGCAAGGATGTACTGATAAGAATGTGCCATCTGAAAATTGATCCTTTTTAATTGCAGTGGAACAAAAGGCATTTAAAATCAAATACATTGTCACTGGAAGTCACTGCAGCTTCACAGAACTAGCTGTTCCCAGCTACCTCAGTCTTCCTCCTTTTCTATCCTCCCACTAAGAGAAGTTTGGGGAGAGGTAGTGTCACTGTGCTCTCCCTCATAGGTTGTGCTATTTGTGTCGACATCTGAGGAACCTGCTACAGATATGCTGATCTGTACTTTCTTTTGCAGATAAAGAATATGCAGATGCCTGATTTAAGATTATTATTAGTATGGTAATGTGAGAATATGCAGATTGATTAGGAAATAAGTGTACTTAAAACTGCATGGTTTTGTATAGAAAAGCGTGAATAAAAGTCTAGGAAACCAGGAACCTGAGCAGGTGAAGCTTTTTAGTTCTGTAGTTTACAGTTCCACAGTGATCCACAGTCTGATCAGAAATCTTTACAGCATCACACCAAGCACATCTCAAATATCTCTTACAAGTGTGCTCCTGTCTACAGAATCAGAATGCAAATGCACTGTGAGACAGTACTGTACAAGTGACTGAGAGGGAAACACATTGCCAATAGAAACATACCTCTAGGTTTTCTCCATTTGTCAAAAAAAGGAACAATTTTCTAGACTAAATCAAATGAATAAACCATCTATTTTGTACATAGTTTCACAATAATTTGTCTCAGGAGCTATAAAATCTTCCTATGAAAAAAATATGGGGAGGTACGGCCACAAATTTTCACTCTTCCTCTGTTTCAGTGTCGTGATTCTCTTGAATTATGATTAAAAAAACCCTAACCCACAAAATCTATTCTAAAAAACGCTATGAAACTGCCATCCTGAGAATGTTAAATAGTTTTGATTAAAAAATGCTAATACTTGTCCTGTAAGTCAGGATTTTTTTTGATAGATTAAAACAAAGCTATTCCTGTTTTGATTCTATAAATCACAAACTTGTAATACTTTGTCTGACTTTCAAGAGCTTTATTAAAACACAGAATTTTTTTGTGAGAATACTGTTAACTTTGACTTGATGTGAATCGCCAAAACTTATATTTCTATTCCTATTAGTGAGAACTAAAGGTGAATTTATTAAAAAAAAAACCTAACTGTAGCTATCAACTGCATAATTTAGAATGTAAAACTGAACACAACAACCTGAAAAAAAAATTACATTGTGGTTTTATTGTTGTAAACATTAGAACATATGCTGAAGATGTGAATTTGGCCTGTAGGTCTGTAAGTCAACAAGGATATTTTGTTACATCCAGTTTCTAATGATGGCCTTTCTACTATTTTTTTGGCATTTAACAAAAAATGTGATTTTAATCCTTCATAATTCTATGCAGTTTATTGAAAAAAAATGAATTTGTTAGGGACTGCACATAGATATGAACGTGTTTGATAAAATTCTAAAGTTGTTGTATATGGATTCTGCCCACATCTTTTATAGCCAAATAATGTTGGTTTAGCTTAAATGTCATTAGTTTGCCTTGTTTTTCTACCTATTAACTTAATTCTTTGTAAAGTTCTCAGTCTTTGGCCCTCTGGTTCAATTTAAAGAATGGAAGAAAGTAATAAATTTTATTATCTACTGAGACAAAAAAAAAAAATCAAAATGTTTTTGCTCGGTTGGGCATGTATGAGATAAATGCTCTGGGAAAGCATTAAAGAAAATATTCAGTGATGATCTTTGCAGCTCTGTCCGACATTTGAAGAAAGCAGCTTTGAGAGTCTTGTGGCATAAAGTTGTTTCTGGGTCTATTTTTGCCTGCTTTTGTTGTCTGGAGCTCTAGTGAGGCAGTAGCAGTGAGGTATGTGCAGTTGCTCAGCTGCTTATCCCTCTCCCAGGTGAGGCTGCTGATGTCTGTGTGTAAAGGCCCATGGAGCCTGATCTTCCATATTGAGGGAAAGGGTCTGAGCTACTCAGCAAAAAGAAATGGGCAGGAGGCACCCTGAGAGAGGAGACAGGGAGCATTCTTCAGCAGTAAAGAGAGGAGGAGGAGGAGGAGGGACACAGGTGCACTTCTGATGTCTATTAAGTTTGTATTTGGATGCTATCAGTACTTAATACAATTTTACAAGTAGAGATGATGTATTTGGGTGCTGCTAGGAGACAGTTGTTGGTATGTTGTATACTTAAACTTGGAGCATCTTGTCTTATCCAGATTCTCAGTCCTTCAAGATCTTTCTTCCTCTACTTAAAAGCTGTGCCAGAAAAAAATGCAAGTAGAGCTGCAGAGTAATAGTTTGCCAGTCTTGAATGAGTTTTGTCTTCACCACCAGAAGTTTTAGTGTTGCAGCATTTCAAAGATTATCTGAAAGATAAATTGTGAAGTTAAGTGAGTTTTATAGTGTTTTAAATATTAAAGTGCAGAGACAGGAATAAGGTGTTTTATATCACTTCATTTTTCCCCCAGTAACTCTGTGAAATGAAAATGAATAGAGAACTCCAAGTGCTCTGTGTGAGTCTTCTCAAGACCAGTGTTGAAATATGATGCTTCCTTAGGCTGTAAGAGAAGCAGAATGAAGCATTTGTATCTCCTGTGGAATTACAGCAAAGAACTGATAGCACTTCCTGATAGCACTGGTGTTTTTAATCCAGTACACTGATACTGACATGCTTGGCCAAGAGGACAGAACTACTGGACTTGTATCAATGATGTAGGACCCTCAATTACAGGAGTACAAGTGTTCAGGTCGTTTGAGGCCAAGCTGTGATGGCTGCTGCAGATGGGTTGTTTACACAAAGTGACTTTTAGAAAAGGCTTTGAAAGGAGCTACCTGTTCCATCACCTTAAATGGACTGCAGAAAGCAATGAGCAGTCTTGCTAGAAATGCATAATTTGCTTCACTTTAATGTTCAGCTTTTCAAGTGAGTTAAAAGAGTTTCTCAAGTGATTGCTGTCAGCTGGCATGGGGTAATATGTTTTCTGAGCCTTTACCAAATGTAGTGTCGTTCACATTATTTAAAGCAACAAAACTTGTACTTCTGAGAAGGAAGGAAGTCATGATCACTAAGGAAAAACTTTGCAGAATTAAAATTACATATTAGTTAACTAAGACTTGCATTCCTCCAATAACACACACATTATCATGTTATGCCAGCATTTCAGAAACTCAATTTTTGAAATAGATCTGTGCCAGGTAGCATTTCTCATTGCCATACTTTCTACAAAAGGGAGGGGATGATGACACTCATGGTATTTTCTGTACTCCAGTTGCAAGGATGTTCAGCTGGCAGTTGGGATGCTAAGGCTCAAACTCAGTCTGATGTTTGAAATATATTTGGCCTGCTGAAATCTGAGAAAATCTTTTTGACATAGTGAGTAAGTAAATACTCTGATTTTTTATTTTTTTTTACCTTGTTGATTTGATTTCATTTATATGATACTGACCTCCTGCAAGGACTAGAATCTGGTTCACAGTTACCAATACTAATCATTCATTCCTTTGCAATAAATATCTGTATCCTTTACTAAGTAAAATAAATTCAATAGAAGGTCTCAGAGTGAGACCCTTACTCATCTCCTTGCTCTGAGCTGAAGCTGAACTCTGTCAGTGTCCTGAGGGGGGGACCTGAGCCAGTGGTGCTCTGCTGTGTGAGAATATTGCTGTCCCTCCTCTTCAGCTTTGGATGATAACAAAACCATCCTTACAGACTTTCCCCCCCTCCAGAGATAACATCTTATTTGTAATAGTTCACAATGTCTAGTTCAATTTGAGATTAATAATTTTTTGAGCTACCAGCTAACTTGGTCATCCTTCAGCTGCTTCTCTTTTGAGCTGGATGGATTTGGCCTGAGGAGACTTTCTGTACAATGCAGTTTTTTAGTCCATTCATTCTTGCAGTTTTTTCTTGAATCAGTTTCCATTTCTCCTTGTGTATCTTGAATTGTGAAGTTATTTATAAATGAAAGGGATTTAAAAGTGGAAAGATGTTTTTTTTTTTAATTTCCTTTTGGTAGGGTGGATGAGGATGGAATATGAAATTAGTGTCTTACTAAAAAATACCAGTTTGAATCATCTCAACAAGCTTCAAAATTTTCCATTCCTAAAGATTAGACATTACTTGAGATGCTTGTAGATTACTAAAAATTTTAATACGCTTAAAAAAAATCGGATTGAAAAGAAAACTGATAACTTTTCAAACCCCCTTTTTGCCTCTGTTCTATTTCTGGTGAGACAAGGATAGTTAAATGATGGCTTCATTAACTCATGATGCCATTAGACCAGGGAGAGACAGACAAAATCAGAGTACTGTGTTCATTCCAGAAGAATTCAGGTAGCACACTGAGGAAAGGCTGAATGATGAAATAGGACTGCAGGAGTTTAACTGGATAATGGAACATTTTTAAATTGCTGAATGAAGGCACGCAGCTTCCTTGCAAGGTGTTTGTCCCTTGCCTGAATTGGCTCTAACTAAAGACTGCTATAAAAGCATTTCTTCGCCTCATTGCCAACCTGTGTTCTGCTTTAGAGCCATTAATCTTCGCTGTGTTCAAAAAGGGACTCTTAGGAAGTCAATTTTCCAATGGCCCAGGAGGTATAAGCTGGACTTCTGAGGCGGATCTTTCTTTTGAGCTTTGTTCTGGAAGGCAAAATTGTTCAGTTAATGTGTCTACACAGGCTTCTGTGCTTTAAGCACAGCAAAGTGATGTTTATAGCATTTCATTATGCCAAAATAAATACTCTGTTAGCAGTTCTATCAGCACACCTCTTCACTTGTATTCTTTGTTGGGTGCCCAGTGGGGCTGAATTCTTTGAAAGACAAATGCCACGAGAAGTATGGTGAGAAGGTACAATCATTTATCTTCCTATTGATTAATCTTTAATATCTGATTTGGGGTTTTTTTATTGCTGTCAAACAACCTGGAGGTCATGCCACAGATAATCATGGTAATCATGAAACAGCATCATCAGAATGTATTTTGTCACCCGGATGAGTTTGCTTCTGAGGCCAAAGACTGTAGATAACAGAAGAGCTAGAGCTAAGTTCAGAAATCAGTAGTTCTGTGGGATACTTGAATAGCTTTGTTCAGTGGATCTTCTCTTTAGATCTGAGCTGCCTGCTGCTCCCTGGAGGCTCTTCAGCTCAAGAGGCAAGTGGGTAATTTTGTGACCTTGGTAGTTTGTAAAGCTTTAAAAAAATTTCATACTGGCTTTGTTGGAAAGTTTTCCCTCATCACTATCTCTCTTCTAGAGCTATGATCTTACACAATATATGGAAAATGCCTCAAATAACTATACTAAGGTTTCTCATTGTCCTGCTATGGGTTTAAATATTTCATGGGCCTAATTTAGAGGTCTTTTTTTTCTTCCATGGTTTCCCTTTCTTTTATTTTTTTTTCTGTTATTGCACTCTTTTCTATGTTCTGTAGTACTGCAACTGTGCTGAATATACTGTCAAAAAAACCCCAAAAGTACTTATAGTCTTGCTGATACATCAATTATTGTGGACCACAATAATTGTTTCCTCTGCAGTTTAGAAATGTCGTGCATGTTTTCTTTTTCTGTTTTAGTGCTGCACTTGAAGCCTTGTGTGCTTTTGAAAATTACTTTTTAGTTCAGGCTGCCTGAAATCTCTCTGTAGTCTAATTTGGGCCATTAACTCACAAAACACACTTTGATAAAAGCTTAGTGCCATGAAGCTTTGACCAGTGTACCTTTCTATTTACAGGGCTTTTTTGCCCCCTCTCTTGTTATTTATCTACAACTAAAATAAATGCACTTGCCAAGTGATGAATTGGTTTAAGGGGATTTTTATTAGGAGAGAGAGGTAACAGGAAATGCAGTGAGTGGATCTTGGGGAAGAGGAAGCAGCTGAGGATGCTGGTGGCTGTGGGATGTGTTATAGCTGAAAAATAAGATTTTAACATCTGTCTTGTGAATGCCATATTTCGTGTTTTGTAGAGGGAGCAGAGGGAAAGAGGCTTTCAGATCAGCACACTGTGGAGAGATAAAGAGTAAGCCCTTTTAAAGCAATATGGAATCTTTGCGGGTTTCCTCTTTTGTAACAGCTTCCAAATTATGATTATATGGTCATATACACAGCCTCTGACTGTCCTCCATGCAACTCCTGGGCTACATACCTTGTTTATGATCAAAGAAGGTTTTGGCACCTGTTTCTGAGCACTTGCTGTGTTGTGTTCTTAAATGCTTTATGCCCCACTACAAACTGTAATCGTTTGGCTTTATTTGGATTGGTACGTTTTAAAGTGGTGTTTTCAATCACTCTTACACTGCTGTTGGAACAAAAACTCCTGGCTGGCTGCTGTTTATGGTGAGAGACACAGCTGGTCAGTCTGACCCAAGGCTTGGGTGCCAAGTGTGAAACCATGCTAAATCAGGGATGAAGCAGTGATGCTCCAAGACAAGTTAGAGGGCTACCAAAACAAGACTTTCTAGATGTTTCCCATTTAAAGAGAACAAATTCATCCTGAATTGGAAGTTGACTCATTTCCTACACAAATACCTGCTCTGACCACAAAAGCGAACATCCTTTTGCTTTATTCCCATAAATGATCATTTGAGGTGAATTGTCTGGAATAGCATTTAATGAGAATAAGACATGGGTATTATTCAATTCCTCACAGTTATTTGGGAGATGTAAGAAGTGATTCCACAAAGTGAATCCCAGCCAAAGGAATCTGCAGTGTGTGCAGGGGACACCATGGTTTACCAGTCAGACAGGGTTTCACTGCAGTAAACAAGCTTGAGATGTCAGCCTGCTCTGGAGAGGGATACAAATCCTCTTTTGTAAAAAAACCATACAAAAATCAAAACACATCACATTTCATCCCTCAAAATCAGCATCAGGTGTTGGGAATTTCTCTGAAGACCCAAGCAAAAGGTCCTGTAACTAGAATGCAATGCTAAAACGTACCTGACAGTGCTGCCCATTGCTTTGCTGGCATCATAGATGGGAGTTTTGTGTTCAGCATTGTCTGTCCCACTCAGCTGAATTCTGCTTCCACTAAGGTTAGAGGGTGACCAATCTAGTGCTGACTTACCTGTGATGACCACAAAGCCCCATGCTGGCCAGTAAGTGTGAGCATCCACCTTTTAACATGGCAGATTTATAATGGATGTTATCTGATGTGTAATTGTTCAGTAGCAAAACTTCTTAGCACAGTATTCAGTATCCAGTAAGCATTTAAGATGCTCTCTGTTAATAAAATCCAAATGCTGTCATAAACAATAGCATCATGTAATGCTAGCAACAGGATGCTTCTGTATCTTTTTAAATCTCCATTTTATTCGGAATTCAGTTGTTTTTATTTATTATGAATCATTATATAAACAATATCATGACCAGTGTAGGTGAGAAGAGTTCTTCTACCTGTAAAACAATCCCTTTTCATGCTGTAATGTGCTATGATGTGGTAAAGATATTTTCTGTAAGAACAAACTGGAACTTCTTTTCCACAGTTGGAAATGGCATGAAGTATTACTGTGTTACTGAAAACAGAAGGCAAAAATGACTTCTGTAGAATATCTGAAAGACCATTTCCTGGCATACCTCACTTATTATAATACATTTCTTACTTGAAGTTTCATGTGAATTCTGTGGCAGAGCAAGTGAGTAGGAGATAATCATATTCAGCCTTACTCTGTAGATATCTCTAAAACTGCACTATTATCCCTCAGCCATTTCTGAGATCTGGTTCTCTGAGCTGCAGTGATGTAGTTCAGATCATTTATTTAGTATTTAATTACTCCCATGTCCTGGGAAGGTACTCAGCCTTTCTTTAAAGGCATAAGTTAGAAAAGCAATCTAAACTTTTCAAAGAGACAGGGTGAAATATTACTTTAGAAACTAAATCTATAACATTTTTCTTGAAAAATGTGTGCTTATCTCCTTTTAGAAAACATGTTTATGTGAACCTTATCTTAAATTAGTTGGTTTTATCATGTTTTCTCTCTGATTAAAAATAGCTGACTTCAGAGTGTGTTAACTTCTCCATAGAAAATAGATTTCATAGCTTCTCTTCAGATATAGTGTTCTCAAACCCAGATGCAAGGTAGTAAATGTTATGTACTAACACTTTACAATATGATCTATCAGCAATCCTGTTAAAGCAAAATTGAACATCTTTTCAAGGATTCATAAAAGCTGGTGCTAAAACCAGCTGGTAGCTGAAACTGAAATTGCCAGACCTGTTCCAGCATGACATGCTTTTTACATCCATTAGAGGAAAACAGAACAGTTGTGTCACGCCTTGCAAATAGAAAGAATCTGCAGAGAACTGTGTCTCTGCTAACTTTTGTAGGGATCATCAGAGAGGGCATTTAAGTCCTCCTTCCAAGTATGTGCAGACTGGCTTGTTACCATGCTGTTCTTGCTGGTGCTCCACAGTGGCTTGGCTGGGCTGTGCAGTTCCTCTGCAACACCAACTCTGGCATTTTTGGAGTGTGTCTCTTTATCCACTTGTGCTCGTGTGTCACTTGTTTTACACTCACCTTGGCTATACCTCATAGCAAGCAGCACAGACGGCAAGAAGCAGATTTATTCAAGAAAAGTGCCTGTTGCTAAGGATGCAATGCTCAAGGCCTCTGTTTCACAAGATGTTACACTGAACCAGCTGCTCTTTTGGACCAAGTGCCCCTCAGGAGCTCTAGGTACACTCCTGGTACAGAGCCAGAATTGCAGAATTTATTAACTCTAGGAAGAAGTGAGGGTGCATTTCCTTTGGAAACACATTCCTGGTGAAAACTAAGCTTAGTGTAGACACACACACCTTGTTACTCGCTTGAGGGAGACTGTGCACAGAAGCTCAGCCTTTGTGTATCACTGGTATAAAAAGAAGCAGCAACCAGTGCCCAGCACTCTTATTTCCACTGAAGGTGCAATCTCCTGGGAGCTCATGCCTCTGGAAGAGAGCCTTGCCACTGCTCTCTGGATCTTGGGAATCCTTCACTTGCACTGGTCAGTGAGGAATCAGTTCAAAGTCAAATGACCATCTTCTGGTGGCCTAAGCTTCTGATGCCATATCTCACTTTTAATATAGTTTGGTCTCTAACAGTTGTATACCCAAGGTTAATCGGTACTGGTGTGTACATTTTGATAATCAGTACTGCTGTTATTAGTGATCTCTCAACTGGAAAGGAGTACACATGCCTGTATGCAGTGTTCATAACAAAATTATGATTGGGTTAAGCAGTGATTATAATTTTTTTCATTTTACAAGCCCTGTGAGCTGTTGTGGAAGGTGATCTGTGTCTCTGAGTCTGCAACAACACCAGAGACAACTGTTGCATCACAAATTGCCTTTTACCATTTAGGCTTTTTCCACTAAGATTCATTTCTTCTCCTCAAGGAAGAACTTGTCCTCCATGGTTTTCATTACCATTCAGCTCTACCAACAGACCTAGAGGCTCGTGCACTTGCTTTGAGAATCTCCTAACTCTTCACAGTTGATATGCAGGGTGTTTTCTGTCATCTCACTAAGGAGAAGGATGATGAGGGACAGATTTTCTATGAGCAGTGTAAGGTGATTGAAACCACTGTGCAGAGAGCTGTGAGCTGTACCTTACCATCCCAGTGAATTGGTCAGCAGGCTCAGCCTTGTCCAAGGCTGCCATTCTCCAAACTCCCTGTCCCCCTTCTTGCCCAACCAGACACTGTGCTCATCTGTGTTGCTTGTTTCCCTGCCTAGAGCACTGGTCTTTTCTCTGCAGTGAAATGTTGCAGCATGCACAAAATGTGCCATAACCATAAGGGCACTTTATGAGGACACTCTTATAATACAAAGCATAACCACTATGTTGCTGTTATTGACAGTAAAGGTCATCCTTGTTCTACAGGGCTATGAAATTTTGTGAAACCTCTTAGACTGCTGGAAGGCTGCTCTTTTGCTCTACAAGTTCTGAGTGTTTCTCCTTACTGCTTGCAGCCTTTTATCCGTGGAGATAAAACATTCCTCCTTTATAAATCTCCTGTTTAGCAACCTGGATTTCTGTAGCAGCCTGGATTTCTGTATTTGGGCTGCCTTCTTGTTAAGAAGCTTAATATTTGTGAGAGGTGTAGGAGCAGAAAAGGCTCCCATCAAAACACTGAATTTATTTTATTTTTAAGTTTGGTTTGGTTAAGTTTTTGGTTTTTTTATACAAGGATACAGCCAGCCTGTGGGGGGAGGAGACTGGGATGAGGTTGTCAGCTAAGGGCAGCCTGCTTGACCTCTGCCTGGACACCTGGACACCTGCTACACCTGGAGAGCCAGAAAAGTGTCCTGCCATGGGGCCTTCTGAGGCAGGAGACTCAGATTAGAAAACACAACCAAGGAATTGCACTTTTTTTGGTGCCCATGACCTTCCTTCAAACGCAGACCATCAGACAAATCTGTTTTTCTATTGCTCCCTCTTCTCTTTTTTTGCAACATTTTGACAATCAGCCTGCTGCGGGATGACCCACACTGAATTGTATGTGCAAGCCTGGGGATAGGTGAGGCTAAAGTCTCAAATCTTTTTGTGGTGAGGAGCTGTTTTAATTTGAAAACATGCATTGTTGCCAGTATCTGTGCCTACCTTACTGGGATCTCAAAACTTTTTAAAGAATATTCAGATTGATGACAGTATCAGAAAAAAAAACCTTCTTGGAGAAGGGCCTTTACTGAAATGATTTACTAACTACTGCTAAGAATCCTTCAGTGTGGAGAGGGAGAGGATGGCAGTGCCCTGTGTGCAGCCTGAATGATCTCTCTGTTTTCATAATAGCCTAGAGGTGGGAACATGGAATGGGTTTTTCTGTAGGAAAAGCAGTTGCGTTGGGAGTGTTGGGCTGGGTCTGTTGTGGGAATGGTTTGATACTACTGATCCATGCCTGTTTTTTCTTTGTTGCCTGCTCAGAAGGGATTGGATCAGAAGGGATTGGATTGCTGGCCTTGCACTGGTGTAAAGATTCCCTCTGTCATTAATCACAATAACCTCATCATCCCTTGAGCAAACATGCCCTTCTGCTGGGAGTTGCTTTTCTCAGCCACATCTGGGACTATGGGACCTGCTTCTCCTCCTAGTGGTAGAAAAATACCTGGCATGGGGTCTACAGGAAAATTCACCAACATTCCTTCTTCTGGGGAGGTCAGCATTTGGGATCCATACCATGGCTGGGCTGTCCTGATAGAGGATAAGGAGTCTTAGAAGCTTGGAGTGGTCTTGTGGGAAGAAGGTGGAGTGTGGAGGCCAGGGAAGATGCCAGAGGGATAGTAATCAGGTGTTCCATACTGGGTGACTTGTGTTTTGTGGTGTCCCTCCCCTGTCACAGCTGCTTGCTTTCATCCCATGAAAAGTCAGCTTGATGGCTCGATTCACCCATGTTTGATTTCATACCACGTGTCCCCAGCGGGCAGCTGCTGTTGGCACATCCTCCTGCCCACACAGACTCAACCCAAGCCATGCAGGGCTGCTCCTGCTCCTTGCCTTACCATAACGGGGCTGGGGTGAGCAGTTTGTGACTGACACAGGAAGGTGATGATGGTGTGTTTTACTCCTTCAATGGCCTCAGAAGTGCTGAGTCCATGCAGTTACAGCATATGGCACATCTTACATTTCCCAAAGCAGAGGAAAGCTGCCACAGAGATGTGAATTCGTGGCTGCCAAACGGCAAGTCTGAGAATCTGCAACTTCTGTCTTTGTCTCAGTTCAGGAAATACTGATTCTGAACTGATGGGTGAAGAAAATCCTGGGGAAATAGAATGGAATTCCTTTCAGGAATCTTATGGCAAATACCATGGCAGAACAGATGCTGTTGGTGTGGGAAGAGAAGGAAAAGTGCAGATTTGCTGCTGGAGGTTTCTGAAGTCAAATCTTCTGAAGCTGGTCTGCATCTTACCACAGGATTTGATTGCATAGTCTGAATTTTTAATGTTTCATAACTGTAAATGTGAATCATACGGTTTGGAAAAATAAGTTGAGATCTCAATTTGTTTTCTTACTTTTTTTTAAATGAAAAAGGTAATAAAAAGAACATAAGATGATTAATCTTTTTTCCTAATTATTGATGCTTGATTGTGCTATATAAATGCACCATTGTATTCTATTTAACTTTGTTCTTCGGTAACAACAAAAAAAACCCAGAGCAATGAGATTTTGCAATTGTCCTGTTTGCTTCTATATCTGCACACTGGTCGAAACATTCAAGGATGTTGCTAAAAATAAGCATCCTCTTCCTGCAAGGCAGTGAACTTGGACTGTAAAGTGCATCTTTCAGGGAGGTACACAAAGTAACAGGAAATCAGCTCGGTCTTATTTCAGTTTACTGGTGCTTGGCGATGATGTCACCCTTCTAGAGCAAGGGTGAGGCCCTGAGAGCAGGAGGAGTAATTCTGTTCCACAATCCTGTGTTTCAGAGAAATGACCTCTGATTAGCAATGAGGCTGAGCCAACATGCAGTTAAAATGGGGAGGCAGGGTCATTTGAACTTTCTTCAGGAATATCTGTTGTAATTTGGAAAGAAAAAAATAAGTTTGTCTACCCATGTAGGCTTTTTTCTTAAGTGATTAAGCTAGTGGTATTTAATGTTGTGTTTCTTATGTCAGCAAAGCTAATAATATTTTTTTGGACCATTATTCCCTTCATTTCTTCAGTTAATAAAATCACCTGATAATGTGATTAATAAATTTTGGACTTTCAGAACTATTATTTGTTTCTTAAAAATGGCAAAACCAAACAAACAACAAAAAGAAAAAAAGAAAAGCTACTCTGTTGTCCCAATAAAGGCAGTTCAGTGTCTTTTAAATTAATCTCCTATTTTCTAGAAAATAATGATAGTTTAAATTTTAACAGATGAAAATTTATCTTTTGAAGTGCCTTGACTCAAGCTAAAGGTATTAATTTCTAATGAAATTTTTAACCCATGAACCTGTTTAAGATGATTACTTTAACAGCAATGATATTTTTGTGTTATCACAGAGATTATAAATTATATTCCAAATTCCGAAGAGTTTTCTTACTTTTTCTGATTTGTTGAGATTTTTGGTTTTTTTCCCCTGCTCTGAGTAGGTTGTTCAGGTCTGCTTAAGAGTGTAATGGCTGCACATGAGACTCCAAACAGAAGCCTAATCTCAGAAATTATTAATTTCAGCCCTGACACGTTCCATTTATTTTCTTATTTCCTTTTTTTCCAAGCAATAGACATTTTTGATACTGTTTGTAGTGTTTGATGTTCATGTGTACTTGGCTTTTAGAGGAAGGATTGTCCTGATTGCATTGATAATTTTCAGCTACCTTTTGCACTGTGCATTTTAACACTATTGTGAAGTGTTTTACCGTAATGCACATATTTATTAAAGATTCATATGAATCTTATTAATCCTTGAGTTCTTCATAAATCAATATGCTGTAATACTTATGTAACAGAAATTATTGGTAGTGCAGTGTTACAGAGTTTATTAATGCTACAGAATTTATTCATATAAATATATTAATATTCATTCAAAGGACTTTCTTAAAAGGAATAAATAGTTATTCCCTTCCTATGAGTGAAAAACTGAAGAATGAAAACAGTCACTGGGGCAATGCATCAGCCTATTGTAAAAATCAGAAAGATTGTCTTGTTTTCAGAATTCAGTGTCCCTGTGTCCCATATCATCCATATAGGTGATATATGTACCCACCACACAAGGGTGGTCCAGCATCCATAGACAAAAGAAATATATTCAGAAACTAAGGATTATCACTGTCCTACACAAAAGAAAAAAATCCTATAGATTATGGCAAGTTTGCTGAGCAAAGAGCCAAAACTTATATGTGTGAGACTCCTTCTTCGGGAGGCCTTATATCTGTATTTCATATTTAGTATAATTGTTCTGCTCATATGAGGCATCTCTGTCCTGTCACCTTGAATATGATCAGGTGAAGCTCTGACTTGGTTCTTCCTAACACCAGGACTCTCAGAGTTTCTGCATGTCTGATGGCAACTCTATTCATTTTGTTTAATAAGCTACACTGGCTCTGAGTTTCAAAAGCAAATGAAGATCGGCTCCTTTAGAAACTGCAGGAATGAAAGGGAAAAAGTTCCCAGAGTTTCAGCATCCAAGTGTTAGAGTGCAATGATGACTTTCCAGTGAAAATCCCCTTTCTGCTGGTGGATCTGAGTTGCACATGCTGTTAGCTCAGGGTGCTTTCAGGGTGATTGAGACTGATTAAATATTGGGGATTTGAGATCCAATAATTCCAAAGTGAAGATTGCAACTGTTCTGTTGGAAACTCTCTTCAGTCTTTGCAGTCTAATATTTTCAGCTGCGTTCGAAGGTGATGTAAATCATGTGCACTGCACTGCTGGCATCATTACTGCCTCAAGGTAGGTTTGCTTATAATTCTGTCCTCAGAATATTATATTGCTTCTTTCAGATGAGTCCAAGAGGGAATATTGCATTACTAAATCAGCTAATCAAATAGGCAGCACAGCTGAAGTCTAGCAGGAAAGGTTCCCAACAATGCATTTCTGTTGCTTGGACACTGCAAGCTGGTGGTCTGCTGACACTGTGTCTTTCCTGAAGAAAACTATTTTGAAACTGGTCTGTCTATTGGGACAGAGGAAAAAACTTTTTTTTTTTTTTTCTCATCTCTAGGATAATTTAAAACCTCCCAAACTTTTTAAAATATTGTGAGACTGTCAGCGAAGGGGGTATTCTAGTTAAACAATCTCTACATTGCATTGCTGATTATCACTGAGATCTGCAAGGTATTACATTTTTTAAAAGGTGAGTGAGTGTATTAAATCACAGAGTTTTGAGAACTTTTCATCTTCTACATCCTGTGAAAATGTAGATGATCCAGCAGAGAGGAAGACAAGGAAACTGCTCTTGATCTGGCTGAGCCAGTACCCAGACAGCTCCATTAACAGCACACGGAAAGTGTGGCAAACAATAAAGAAAACTGCTGAATAACACACACATCTTGTGTGTACTCCCCCGGTTTGCTGCATATAGACCTGACAGTGTCTTTGGGCTGCAATGTGGAACAGTAAGTGAGGTGAGGAGAAAATGATGAAGTGGCCATCGAAGATGTCTTTGACTTGTGTCTGAAATTGAAAGTACAACAGATAATGTTTAAATCATCAACTTATTCACAATGAACAAGTTCAATGTTTTCAATCTAAAAATTCAGGCATACAGGAACATCTTTGTTCTACCATAAATGACTTCAAGGCCTGATGTTAAGTCTGCTAATGTTATTCAGAACACTTGAATTGACTTTTGTATGCTGTGGATATAACACTTTATAAACAGAGTAATTCAGATGAGATGAATCCCTTTTCTCTTAGGGAAATAAATACAGAAGTCTCTTATGAACTTCTCACATATGTGACCAGGGGCTTAAATATTCCACATCATTTTATTTCTCTCAGGAAGTGGAGAAAAATAGAGACTGAACAGACAATGCCATTACAGGAATTATTTCTCTGGTGTTTAAACTCAATCATCAACAGATTTGGAAATGTGGCAAAAGTGACCTTTAAAAGACATGAACTACAATCACTTTATCTATTTTTTAAGATGTATCTTGATGCTATATCAAAGATGGAAATTATGTCAGAAATAAAGACGCACATCTGCCATTTAAAACTTGACATTTTAGGATGGCAAATTATCTATTACGAGTAGAAATGGATTTTTATGTCCACCCTGACTGATATATTCTTGCTGATATATTTTTTTCATTCTGTCCATACAAAGCCAGTGTAATCAGGTGTTCTTCAGCAGAGTTTATGGCCGCTTTTCTTCTTTGGGGTAGAATAAAGCAAGTACAGTATGTTAATGACTTTGCACCTATACTTTAACAAAGAAGAAGTAAATATGAGCAAATATGTTACATGCCTCATAATCAAAAATAAGAGGCATAAAGCAGCTTCTAAAATTAATCTTTTTTTTTTTTTTGCAACTAAACCCTTGTTTTTCCAGACCTACATTTACAACTGTGAGTGAGAAGGAAAAGAGAAAAAGCAAAGATTAAATGCTCTTTGGAGTATTTTAGACCAGACATTTCCTAAAATTGACATACTTAAACAATTTTGATATTTCAGGGTTTTGTGGGTTCCTTGTTTCTATTCTCTCCAATCAATGTCCTATTTCACAGCAGCAAGAAATATATTGCTGAAGCAAAACAGCAAAACTGCACCAGTGAAGGAATAGAACTTTTTCCTTTTCCTTTTCCTTTTCCTTTTCCTTTTCCTTTTCCTTTTCCTTTTCCTTTTCCTTTTCCTTTTCCTTTTCCTTTTCCTTTTCCTTTTCCTTTTCCTTTTCCTTTTCTTTTTCTTTTTCCGTTTCCTTTTCCTTTTCCTTTTCCTCCCCTTCCCTTTCCCTTTCCCCCTTCCCTTTCCCTCTTCTCTCCCTTTTCCTTTCCCTTCCCCTTTCCCTTTCCTTTTTTTCTGATCCACTGTAATTCTCCACAGCAGCCTTCCTTTCTGTGTTGACTACTCCACACACCTGTAGAACAAAATCTGTTCTAAAAACTCTTCAAACCAACAAAGTGCTCACTTTGCTGTTCCTTAGTAAAGAACACTGAAGATGAGCGGGAGAGCTGCAAGCTCCAAAGGTTGTCCTGCAGGTCTAACCATAGAACTCCTGTAGATCTAAATTCCTGATTCCTTTCCATGCTCTTGAGATAACACAGGCTCTTGTGGTAAGCCAAGTTTTCTCCGCAATGTGGGTGATGCTATAGAAGAAATATTTTCTGCCCTCACTATCTGTCTTGTAGAATAGGAGGTGGGATTCAACCCTTTCAGTCTTTCTGGTCCTTTTATTACATAGAGTGTCCAAGGAGCAGAGCTGCTGCCTTTGGCCCTGCTGTGTGGCCCCCTTGGACATGTCAGAGCTTTGGAAAGAGGGAAGATGTTGCCTGGAGCATGGCCGGGTGCTCTGAAAGCACCTCAGGGCCATGAGTCTGTGCTTCCTCCTCCCTCTGGGCTTTTTCAAGCTGGATTTAACATAATGGGGAGCCTTTCCTTCTTCCCCTCTGTCAGCAGTTCTCACAGATGATTATCCACAGACAATAGCATTACTGTTATGACTTGCTATGAATTACAGGAGCCCAGTGTGGCTGCTCTAGCTGAAGAACAGCATGGACAGCAGTAGCACATTTAATTGGCATTGTAACAGCTGTTACAGGGTGCATGGAGAATGTTTGGGATGGAAAGCTTGGGGTTTCCCACCTAGGAAGGCTGAAGTGAAAAACTCATTCCACAGCGCTAATGCAGAAGTGGTAGAGAGTGAAGACTAGTGAGTTGCTATATCTTTCTTTGGTTTAAACCAATTTGGTCTCAGAAATAATATTTAAATGTGATAATCATGCTGACAGCTGGCTTTATGGGGAGGCATGCACAACTCTGCACAACTATTAGCGTATATTGTAGCAAGGGATTAAAATTTACAAATTCACACTTCATATTAATTATTGTGGCTCTTTTAAACACATGGAGGGCTAAGTTGTTGAGCCATGTAATTTGGCCTGCTTACATTAAATGATTGGATGTTTATTGGGTACAGTAAGATGAGAATTTTCTGAAAATCTGGTATTGCATTGAGTCTTGCAGTATGATATTTTCAATGTGCTGTAATTTAAAATAACACACTGGAAGAAAGGCAGTGGAGAAGGTATTGTCACAAATAAATAGTTAAAATTAATAGAGTCTATAGTGAGTTTAATGCTTCTTGGTTCTTGCCTGCGTTTTGCCCTTTCCTGGCACATGATTTTCCTGCTTTTTCAGTATCAGGGCCAGCCCTGGAGCACTTCAAATGTAGCACACTGAAGTGTGGTTTACAAGATCGTTTCTAATATTGCCTTACTGCTCTGCTTCAGGAGGAACAACATTAAACTTCTTCTTGGCCTTGTGAAATGATGCTGTAAAGTGTAGACTGCAGACAGATAAAATTCTCTTCTGGATCTCAATCTTCCTTTCATGTGAACAAAGGCAGCCTGCTCTGAAGGCACAGAGGAATTGACATGTTAAAGAATATATAGAGATTTTAATTAGGTGAATTAATTGGAAACAGAGGCAGTGAGTCTTTTTGCAAAATAATAATGAGTCAAGGAGTTGCCTGAGACAAAGTAGGAGCTGGCTTTTCACACATGAGCGTGCAGGCAGTGGAGCAGCATAGCTGGCATGAATTAGTGCTGTCAGCTGAGCTGGGATTAACCGTGTGTGTGCTCACAGTCAAGGGTAAATGCAAAGTCAGCTTCCAAGGGGTTTTCTGTTCATTAGCTTTACTTTGCAATGGCATTGGAGCAGCACAGAGCCATCGTGCCTGGCTCTGCAGACACACTAAAATCCCATTCTTACAGTGTTTGTTCAGGTAGCATGTGTTACGAGTTCCTTAAAAATCCCACCTAAATTTCTCACTTTTATCTGAAAATTTATATATAAAAATTTTGAACTAGAGGTGTGAACACCCACCTAGGGAACTCTTTGTATTAGGAAAGCATATTTGAAAATGTTTTCAATGTTTTTATTTTTCTTCTTTCTAAATGCTAGTGTACAAAAAGTTTCAGTTAGTTTTAAATTGATTTGGGGGACCCCTCTTTCTCCTATGGTTTTTATGATTCAGAGTGCAATTTTATCATGAGTGTACTTGAAGCATTTTGAAAGCTTGCTTGTGAATTATTTCTGGCCTTCTGGTATTTTGTGAAGCATCATATTTTGCAACTGAAATATTTTTAGCATGATTTTTGTCACATCTGGTTTTCCAAAATCGTAGGGAGCCTCTCTTGACACTGATAGAAAAGTGATAAACACCTGAAGAGGAGACTGGAAATAAAAGGACAAGTTACCACTGATATTCTATGTTGGTTCCCCATCTATTTACTTAATTTCTTTTGATCTTAGATTCAGTCTGTGCAGAAAACTTGGAGCCTTTTTAAATTTTTTCCTTTTTTTTTGTTGGGAGGGAGTGTGGACTGAAGAGGGGAGGGAACATCCTTTGGGACTTACTAGGCATTCATCTTCAGCAGCTGAAGGCAGAAATAAAAATCTCTTCTGGCTCGGTTATTTCATAATTTCACATTATTATAACTTTCTTCCAAGCTCCTGTAAAATATTAAATACTCTTGCCATAGTCCTGGCAGTGTGATTCTGTGTCTGACTATCTTTGGGTTTTCCCCTACTTACAGCTGCTTTAACATGCTTAATGACAGTAATTTGATGAAATTGACTCACTAAATTTGTCCAGGAGGAAAAAGATGCCATTCTAGATTCCCTGTTCCCCAAAACATAAATCAGGGGTCAATCTGAGTCCTCTCTCCCCAGGTAACCATAGCTCTAACTTGTACATCAGGTTGCCATTGTGGGTTTTCCCTCTCCCTGACAGGATTTCTGCCTGTTGTGTTTACTTTCCTCAACACCTGGAAATATCTGTGCTGCCTGGGCTGTGGGAATGGGGCTCTGCATGGCCTGGCAGGGTCCTGGAGCATCCCCTGGGCTGGGTACCAGCTCCTGCCCATCCAATGGGCAACACTGGAAAGATCCGGGGGAATTTGCCCTTCAGCCGTCCCAAAAGATGCATCAGGATTGAAATTCCAGCCCTGCAATTTCCTCCTCATGGTGTTTTTATTCCCACTGATGTAAATGAAAACAGGATCTGTCCAGACAACAATAATTATTTCCCAGTGGTGGCAGTGGGCACAGTGGGGAAGTACTCTTGCAGCAAGGACTGTAATGCATGAAGAAGGCAATGGTTTTGGCTGCTGAGGGACTGCTTTGGTCCCCAGAGCCCCCCAGGGCTGGGGCTATCTGTCATGCTCTGGCACTGCAGACAGCTGGTGCACAGCAGGCAATGTGTGTGCTGCTGCAGGCTTTTGTGTTGCTGTAAGGTTTTCATAATTAAATATGAAGCAGCAGTTAAGTACAATACAAACTCGACAGGATGTTTTCTCAGTAAATCAGCACAGCTCCATTGGCTTAGTTTACAAGAGTCAGCCCTGGTGTACTGGGATCCTGGCTAGTCATGCTGATCAGCATTGTTTCACTGATTTCTCTACACCACTGTGTGTGTAATCTCTTGGTTCTTGCTTTGTGCTGAGGCCACAGAACTTAGTCAGGGTTATGGGGCATCTTGTTGTGTGTTTTCAAAGTAGTGTTCTTTGTGGTGCTTCATGGTGTTTTGATAACCCAAATAATAATAATAATGAAAGCTCCAGGGTAAATGATGAGTTGGAGAGGCACGATGCAGTGACTGAAGCCTGGTGTTTGTCAGGCTTCCACGAGTGGAGTTTGGCCTCAGCTGGGGAGCTGAGAGTTCCAGGGTTCCCTGCTGCTATCTCAGTAGTTTAGGAGGGGCTCTAGACTGATTTGCTCCATACAGAAGTAAAGATTTAGCAATGTTTGGTTTATCTGATTCTATCAGTTTGAGCAGGTTTGGCTGAAATTTGCCCTTAAAATACCTTTCTGCTTTTTCTTATTGTCTTCAGAAGTGGCTTCATTTTAGTGATCATGCGTAAATGTATGTCCAAAACCCATGTATTAAAAAAATGTTCTAATATTTGGTGGAGTGGGTGGCTCAATGGTTCCTGCCAATATGATCACAGAAATTAGTGTCACGAATAAAATCATGTCACTGGAACTGAGCTTTGCATAAGTCTCATGTTTTACTGTAGTATTTTCTAAATAAAGCTGTTACGTAACCCTTCCAGGTTCTTCTAGCATATACACATATACAATATTTTAACTAAATGTAGGACAAAATGTGTCCTAAGAATTTTCAGATTTAGTTTACTTGACAGTTTTTTTTTATATAGTTTTTGGCAGAGAGGGTTGTAGGAAAAGCATTTGGTGTGTTCTACATTTCTTGGTTAGTTTTGCTGATGATGTAACTTCTCTCTGAAAGTGTAAGACTGCTGTCTATCTTTATCCCAAGCCCATGTTTGATCTCCCATGCTAGGGTGCTATTCTTACTGTGGCAAAGCACACAGAGGTGTAAGCAATGCAGCAAATATCTCTCTCCAGGGCTCACACTCCTCCTTAGCAACTCTTACCCCACATTGCTTTAGTCAGCCACTGCCAGAAGCAGACACTGTTATAGTCACTAAGTTGTGCTCAAAAATATGTGTCACTGGGACAATTTCACATTTCCTGTTGTTGCCTAAAAAATCCCCAAAAAGTAAAACATGTAACAGTTAAAATAGTAAAAGTTAAAATGCAGGTCTTTAATGGAAGCTACCTGGTGCCTCCATGGTTATGGGCACACCTGGCATCAGATTTCTACAATTTATACAAGTTTAACAAGTTTTCATTAGTCTAACAAATATTGTCCAATTAGAAGAGCAGTTGGTTGGGCAATTTTCCCCCAGGTTCTGCTCCACTGGAGTTTTTCCAGAGGATTTCTTGTTATGTCTTCTAAGTTCTAGCAGAAAAAATATATCTTTGTCAAGTTTCTTCTTCTTAAGAATAAGAATAAACAGAATTCCAAGTATGCATTGGAAGGATTAGCTTATTATTCTGAAATCCGAGAGGAAGTGCAGGAAAAATACAAGGAGCTATATAACCACACATTGACATGCTACGAAGCTACAAAATATATAAAAAAAAAAATGTATAAAACCTAAAATCTTTAGATATCTCTATAAACATGGTGAAAGTAGGAATTAATTAAGATGCAGTGTTTGGTCTATTCCCCTGAGTGCTGTCACACAATTACACAATGCCTGTCTCCTGTGGTTTTAACTTTGTGCCCAAGACAATGGTGGGGCCAATGCTGGAGTTGGGGAAAGAAGGAAAGATGCTGGAGAATTCTCACGAGCAGCTGTGTCCATTGCTGGGGTCAGTGCCCAGGCTTTCCAGTGGGTGAATGCTGTGGCCAGGGGCAGCTCCTGTCTCCTCCTGTGCCTGGAAATGGCTCTGCAGGCAGAGCAGACCCTGCCACCAGAGCCGTGCTCCCACCATCTGCTTGGAGTGTGAGAGACAAACCCGGGGCAGGGTTATCCTGGCAAAGTGTTGGAGTGACTGTCTGGCACTGAAATGTGTTGGTGTCTGTCATAAATTCTGAGTGTGCTGTGTTTGTTCTGGAGTACCTGGTGGCACTAAACCAGTGGGAAGAACCATGAGTGTGTCCAATCAGGAAACAGGGAAGCTGGATAAGTTTTGGACTTTTGAACTTGATTTTAATAGATCGAGGAGTCCTCTGTTTATCTTATTTTTTTTCTCTATCTGCAGCTTTTTATGAAAATAAGCAGGAATATTAAAGCTCTTACATGCTTTTAAGGTATTGTTTTTGGATGAGGACTTTCAGCTACTGCACAAAGTGAGTCTGTTATCCCTTTGACACTGTCCAGTGCATCCATCCTCAGTAACAGCGCAACAGAAGTCAAGTTGCTGCCTTGAACCTCTACTCCAAATTTTACTGGGGGCAGGACACTTACCACTTTGTTTTCATTTTTTCTTGTTTGGAAACTCCTCATTTTCTCTCTAATAAACCTGAGGTACTTTGATGCTTTTTTACCAATTGAAATGAGTGGAAGAACGTACACTTGAATCCCAGCCTGGTTTCAATTTGGAAGGAAATGTAACAAGGCTATAAAAAGCAGAGGACTGCAGTGTAGCAATCCACATGGGGCATTTTTCTAGAAGTGAGGCATCATTACTAAAGCCTGCTTATGTCATTTTGATTTTTCTGAATACATTATGAAAAGGATAACATTGGCATGACACAGTGTCTGGTGGCCTTTATATTACTTTTCTGAGCAATTGCTTTGTGGCTGGTATTCAGGCTCCTACATTATGTAGTTTCCCATATTATTCTCAGTGGATCCAGATTATTTGTTCACTGAAAACACTGTGCTAACACTATAGAAATGTTAAAGATGCATCCTACCTCAGCTCCTGATTAAGCAAGGTGTCTGGTGGATGTAGCCATGATTGGTTTTGACATGTTGAATATTTCAATTTTTATAAGACTTTGATCAGCTACTTTGTGCAGACTTTTTTTCTTTTTTTTTTTTCCTTGTACCACTTTCTGCCTTTAAACAATAATCATGTCAATTTAGAGCATAAATTTATATGGAAAAAGAACCAGACAGCCATGGCTATGCTTTGGTCAGATGCACATTAGAAACAAACTTACAGTAGCCTTCAGGAAAAAAAGATGTTGAGGAAATGTTTGAATCCTTATAAAAAAAGATAGATTTTTAGATTAGAACAGCCTTCCTGCAAGCTGTAGATGTGTTTCTTTTCCTTCAGAAGATGTTCCATAGTTGTAAAGGTGTATAATTTCAGAGGATGTCACGGTTGTCATGGTGATTGCATTAATATTGCATGGGCATAAAGTGTGCAATAACATCGTGTCAGTTCCTCCTGCCCTCAGGCTGCCACAAGCTGCTCAATTTTTTTTTCCTTCAAAATGGTGCTAATTTCCCCCTATGAACATTCCTGTTACAAATATCAGCTCTTTAATTGTTCACTTTTAATTTGCATAGCCAAATTGGCACTCTGTACACAGCCTGTGACAGCGAGAGCAGCCCTGAGGAGAAAGACTTGGGGCTGTTGGTTGATTAGAAGGTTGACAAGACCCAGCAATGTGCACTTGCAGCCTGGAAAGCCAAACACGTCCTGGGCAGAGGGGGCAGGAGGGTGAGGGAGGTGATTCTGCCCCTCTGCTCTGCTCTGGTGAAACCCCCTGGACTTCTGCATTCACCTCTGGGACCCCAAATTAAGAAGGATGTCAACCTGTTGAATCAAGTGCAGAGGAGGCCACTGAGATGATCAGAGGACTGGAGACACTCTCCTGTGAAGACAGCCTGAAAGAACTGGGATTGTTCAGCCTTGAGGAGGCTCTGGGGAAACTACAGAGCACCTTCCAGTACCTGAAGAGGCTACAGGAAGAAAGGAGAGGGACTTTTTCAAGGCCATGTGATAACATGACAAATAGCTTCAAACTAAAATAAGGTAGATTTAGATTAGATGTTACAAACAAATTCCTCCCTGTGAGGGTGGTGAGGCACTGTAACAGTGCTGCCCAGGGAAGCTGGGGCTGACAAGCCCTGGAAGCGTTCAAGGCCAGACTGGATGGGGCCATGAGGAACCAGGTCCAATGAAAGGTGTCTCTGCCTATGGCAGTGGGGTTTGAATTTGATGTCATTTATGGTCCCTTCCCACCCATCCATTCTATGATTCTACAGTTTGCCATAAGGAAGAGACTTCTATAAATGCAAATTAATGATTTAGTTGCATTGCTCAGCTAGGACTGGGAGGAAGAAAGAGTTGTGGATGTGGTAACTTAAAGTTAGGACATGATTATTCTCTCTTTTATCTGCTACAATTATGTCCTTTCCCCTCACATTTTGGTCATTTTTCTGTCTCAGGTTTGAACTTGCCCCTTTTTGAGTCAATGAAATCTTGGCCAATGGCAATCAGGTGAACCTCTGCATTATCTTTTAGGAAAAACAATAATAAGAACCAGAAAAGCGCAGGAATTCCCATTGATTCAAGCTGTGTTGCAATTGTGAATATTTTGCTAGCTCTGCTCTTCAATGCAAGTTGAAGTTTGTGGGATAGGGAAGGTAATGGAGGTACCTGGCTCCTCCTTTCTCTTCAGTTACCTTCAGTGAGCTTTGCCAAAACTCCTAAGGATGCAAGAGGTGTCCTTGCTGCTGCTTCCTCCTTATATTGGGTCTCATCAAAAGTGGAAAATGCTGTGTTAACAGCTGATCCCAAATCATGTCCCCTGCTTGTGTACACCTGCACTGCCCGCGTGTGTTTTGCTGTGTTTTGATGAAACCCATTTTGAAAGGGCAGCTGCTGCAGCACTGAGCTCCCTGCTTGTCAAGCACTGTTGTCTGAGTCAATAACCTTCTGCTCCTCCATCTGTACTGGCTGTCTTTGACTTGGATGTTTAGTTTAGGACTTCAAAGCCCTAAGTAAAGCCCGTCTGCCCAAGCATATGTTCGTTAAGTGGCTCAGGAAGATTAATTTCTTTCCTGTTTCTGTAGGGTGGCTAGTCTGGCACCTTCAGTGTATGTAGCAGAGTCCACAAAGAGAGTGGGAGAGGAAATCTACTGCAATGCATTTACACTTTATTTAAGAGCAGTGCATTGTCTTTTCTCCTCCACACAAAAAGTGTGTTGATCAGATTTCCTGCCTGTGCTATGGCCAAGCTGATACATCCAGTGTCTCAGAGGGGTTTGTTAGTTGTCTCTTTTCAATATTCATAAACATAAGGCTGCATTTCTGCATGCAGTGTGTCGTATCCATATTGCACAAACTTGTTTTCACCTTTCCTTACGCTCTGGCTGCTTTGTGCACAGCTCCAGCCCTGTTGGCAGGGCAGTGAGTGTGCCTGGCCAGAGCCTTTCCAGCCAGCACCCTTGAACTCATCTCCTCCCTCTGCACGTGCTGGGCTCTGCTCTCCTGCTGGCTCTGTTTGTCCTCAGCCCATGGAGGAGTTAGCAGCTGTCTGCTCCTGGTAGTTTTATAGTCCATTACATTCCTACTTTTGGTGTGAGTAACCTTGCCTGGAGTTTGGCACAGACAGCTCTCTGTTGGATAGTCATAAATACTTCAGTTAGAGCTGCAGGTGTAATGCCTTAGATGATGAATAATGGGAGATTGCAATCAATTCACTTCTAAGAGCCTTGTAACTAACACTCATAGGGGAAGGCATTTTTCTTCCAACTGTTTGGAGCATTAAATCCAAAGCTCAGCATTAGAGACCTAGGAGGGCCCATCAGCAAAGTGTCACATGCATTAAGCCCAGAGCAGAAAGCCTTTTGCACAGCAAGCACCACAGTATTTAGGGGGATGCAGTAGCTGTGCTCCAGATTACTTACTCAGTATTAAAATTCACCTCCTCAGCCTTCTTTTTCAGCACCTGAAATACTTCAGCTGCCTTTATTTTCTGTTCTCTTTCTATTTAAAGTAAATCAGGTTTATTTTTTAAGCTCTAGCTTATGAGTCACTGTTAATGGGAAGGTGGAGCAGGGCCAATAACGCATTTGATTGAGAAGATCTGTTCTGCTGGTGGTTTTTGTGAGGAAATGAAAACCACAAACTGCAATAAATTTACCTATTAAATAAGCATTAAAGTTTTTGCTGTAAAAGAGGATTCTTCATTATTTTTTTCCCCGAGTCAGCAAAGTCTTGTATTTCTAGAAAGAAGAAAGTGATTCATTGCATTTAGCAAAGGGGTTTTGGCTGGTAATGCAACGAAACAAAAGGAACACATGGTCTACAAACACAGGTCAATTTAACTCAAGAGGCATCACCACAGATATGCACAGAACTTCCTTTATTCTGTGGGGTTTTCAATAGAAAAGGATATTTTTCTGTAGAACCAGAAAAATGAAAAACCCTTAAGTCTTTCAGTGAGTTTATGGCAGTACTAGAAATGAAAAACATCAGAAACCAGGGAAGGTGTAGGTGTCCAAGACACCATTTTGCTATGCAGAATTATGCCTTGCTGGCATCTTTCATAGGAAATTACTTCATCAAAATGAAATAAGAAGAGGTATTGCTGTCACTCTGGCATGGACCAGTAGAGCTTTTTTAAGCACATGCACAATATATGGAGAGCTTCATTGCAAATGGTGCTCCCAAGCACATTTCCAGGAGGGTATAAGGGGAACCAGAGCCCTCGTCTTCATTACTAATTCCTCTAGCTATTTCTTGCTGCTGAATGGTGGGCACAAACTGCAGCATGGCCTGCAGCATGGAGGCTGTGAAAATCCAGCCTTGACATCCTGTAAGTCCTTTTGTGCACTGTACAGGTCACATAAATCTCTTTTTTAAAAGCATGATAGTGCAGCTGGTTTTAAAACATTCTTATTTCCATTCAACATGGTTTTGGTAATGCTGTGTTCATGTTCAATATAAAACAACCCACACTTTTTAAGATACTGTCAGATATTTTTCACTCTTAGAGGTGGATAACCTTCCAGGTTAACTGAGTTTAGCTGTAATCTTGGTGGGTTTTATTCCTGACATCCCCCCTTTGTGCCCTGCTGGTATGGATTTACAATAACCATTTTATCAAGATCAAGTGTATTAAGCACAGACAGCTCCATAGTTTGAAAAAGGAGGCACTTTTCATACTGATGTAGGAAGTCTCTATGTGTGTAATGGGCACCTCTCCCTTGTCACTCTCACTGTTGATGTGTCCAAGGTCCTATTTAATTCTTCTGTAGTCAGTAGTAAATGCCCTACTTGCTCTGAACAGATTTAAAACTTTGGCTGTAATTACTTTACCCTGTCCTATAGATAAAGCCAATGTCCTAATCTAAGCACCTCCATCTCTCTCTGTGTGTTCCCTACTTGACACTTTATCCACCTACATAACTTTGCCTCAAAATGCCTCTCTTTGATTGTCTGATCAGCAAAAGGGCTGACACTGCTTTCATTCATCTCCACAAAACCAGTGTGTCAGTCTGGGGCAGTCTGAAGTAGCAGGGTCCTGGTAACAGCATTCTGGATGAAGTTTAAAATGTACATAAATCTAGAAACATATTAAAATGTCTTTGCTTTCCATGCTATGGAGTTGTAAGTACAGCTTGAAAAGGATATTTTCCTCTTTGTCTCAGTATAAATGCAAGCTAATGACAAATTTGTAATAGATTCTTAACCTGTGACAAAACCCCTGCAGTGTATTGATGAATAAATTGATTTAATTTCCCCAAAGGAAACCATAGGCTCAACATTATCAGCAGCACTGGGGCAGCACTGCAGCAGAAGGTGATGTTGCATAGCAGTATATTTGGAACAAAATATTTTAGCATACTGTTCTATTGCTTACTATCTTGAATGATGGTTCCCACACCATGACCCTGGATCAAGGTAATCTGCAAAAACCATGAGAGGTCTGTGGGTGCTCCCCATCCTGCTCTGCACTGGGGCACAGCACACCTGGGGAGCCTCTGCCTGTGCCCTGTGCTGCAGTCAGAGACAGTCTGTCACCCTTTGTGCTTCCTCCTGGCCCGGGAGGATGCACAGGCCTTCAAATGGGATTTGCATCAGGCCTTGCTGCTGCAGCGGTGGCCTGCAGTGGGATTTGCATCAGGCCTTGCTGCTGCAGCGGTGGCCTGCAGTGGGATTTGCATCAGGCCTTGCTGCTGCAGTGGTGGCCTGCAGTGGGATTTGCATCAGGCCTTGCTGCTGCAGTGGTGGCCCAGGTGGAGGAGGGAGGCTGGAGAGGCACTGACAGTGACAGTCTGGCTGTGCTGGCCCACAGGATCCCATCCAGGGCTTGCTCTATCAAGTGCCTTCATTTCTTCGTTTGTCTGTTCTGTGAATTACTGTCATTCTTCCCAGGGAGAAAAGACACATCATCAAACTTGGCAGAGGGTGAGAACCTTGCTCATCCATGCTTGCTTTGGCTCTGATATACAGCACTTGGAAAGGGTCAAAGTCCTGGAGTGAAGGCCCAGGGAGCTGAGTTGATGGAAAGCAAAGATGCACATCCTGCTTTTTCCTCAACAGGGAGCCTGCAATATCATTTGCAAGTGAAACTGTGCAAAGTCCCTCCCACAAAGCATTTTCCAAGATAGCAGCTGGAATGTCTGGAGCTTGAAGGGGTGCCTGTGATGCAGGTTTCTGGAAGTGGTGGGATGGCTGAGCCTTGAGGAGAGATACTGTGCTAGAAGTGAGCAAAGGAAGCAATGTTCTGCTCTGCACTCCAGCCAACAATAATCTCTTTTCCTGCTGAATGCTGCATTTTTCCATTATAAAAACAATAATCTGTAGGGTATTGGGACATGGTCAGATCCTGCCAAGAACAAATTGTTAAGTAGTTGCTGTGCTCATTCCCTCTTAAAGCTGTAACTGTTGATTTTCATTTTGCAAAATAAGTATCATGGGGCAAAAATGTATTGGCTGTGACATTATAACTATTTCCCAGAAAGATTAATTCTAAACTGAGAGACTTGGAAACAAATCATTCTTAGAAGGCTCTGTTTGTTTAGCAGCTGTTGTTTATATGTGAAACAAAGGCTATTTGGTTACAATTGTCTGATATACCCTTACATTTCAAAACAAGGCTGACTTTAAAGTCTCTGTTTTCAGTTGACTTTAGGTCATGGTGCAATACATGAGTTTCAGGCTGACAAGGAACAGGTCATTCCTTCACAGGCTCTCACCCTTTGAAGGGTCAGATGCAAACTGCACCACCCAGAGGCACCACAGCAGAAATTCTCCTCTTAAATTGTGCCTTCTGCTTTCTTTGGAAAAAGAAAGTACACTCCCAAGTACATTCAGCACTTCAAGTTCTTGCTTCTGTGACCCTGTGGCCATCCAACTTCCATAAAGTATAGGAGAGAAAAAAGTTTCAAATAGGGGTGTGCACAAGCTGACCTTCTCATTTAAATGCACTTTCTGGAATTGCCAAAGATTGTGCAAAGGCTTCTGTCAAGTGTATTTCCACTAGGTGCCTGTTTGTTCCATGGGGCAGACCTAAATCCCATCACATGTACAAGCCCATTCACTCAAATCAATTGTCTATTGGATCTATTACAGCATAATGGCTTTCAATAAAAAATTATAGCAATAATGAATATGCTGAGATAATGAAATATGCAATAAAGGGAAGAATCTATAAATGTGCAGCTTGCCCCAGTACATGCTGGCACAACTCCTGCCAAGATCAGTAAGAGTTATAGACTTCTGCAGCAAGATCACTTTGTCCTTGGACTTTATTGACAGTTTTGTTTTGTTGCAGCCCAGAAGTGGAAATACTGTCAAATATACATCAGCTCATCAGACAGCTTGCTTTGCCCCCATACAAGTTAGATATTGGAGCTGCTGCCACTCACTATTATGGAAGCTGTGTCATACTGCTCCTATTCCCCAGTTATCACATTTTGGAAATGTTTATCTCTCTTCCTGTAATGACAAATATTGCTATTGTGCTGATGATAAATTCAGCAGTCATTTTAATAGCATTTTTGCAGTAATTTGTAAGCATTTGTAAGGCTGAGACTGCACAAGGGATCATAGAAAACCTAATTTTTAGAGCCTGTGTCTGCAAAAAGAGGAGGGTTGCAGCTTCTCCAAGACAGGAGTCCTTTGAGCCCTTTCATATTTGGCTGGATGAACTTTCCAGTAATTGTGAAATAGTGTATTGAGAAATTCTGGATTTAGTGACAAATGACTTAATAAATCCTTTCTTTAGCCTTTTAGTTGATTTCCACCAGAGAGAGATATTTAATTTAATATGTCATTGACTACTCTCAGGTATGCGGCCACCTCCACAAATCTTTTTTGTACCGTCACCTCTTGGCTGGTTATTAAATTAGTGCTGTCTACAAATTTATTTGGTCATAAATTATTTGGTAATTATTGAAAAGTTCCTTTCACCCTGTGTGTCAGATGGCTGTTGGGAAGCAAAATGGAAATGAATGATTTTTTTCATGGTAATTTAAAAGTGCTTGGGAATAATTGGAATATAAGAGAAATTGCTATGTTAAATATCTGAATTTTGTTTTAGTATAAATGTCAAAGAAAATAAGGTCTCTGGACTAGACATCACACTTTTTATTTATAAATCAGATTCTTAAGAACTGTTATATTTGATTCAATATAACCTGATGAGAAAATTTATATCTAATCAACTTAATTAATTGCTACAGCAGTCCTCTTTCTTTTATTCTGAAATTGGAAATGAATAAGAGCCTAAATGCCCTCAAAATATGTTTGGCTCCAGAAACCTTCTTCAGCTTCCAATGTTTACAAGCAGCCAGCAGCACTGCCATGGGGATGTTGTCTTTGGCCCAGCACACAGGGATGATATTTCAGTTTTTCTTTCTTTCAAGATGCTGTGAGTGCCATTGGACACTGAGCACCCTGGGGGTCTGTGGCTTGGCTCTCCACGTCTTTGCATGGGGAGCTGAGAGTCTGTGGTGTGAACAGAAGGATTTTGAAGCTGGACACAGTATGGGCTCTTATGTGTGGAGTTCACACATAAGAGCTCTGCGTGGCGCTGAGATGGAGCTCACCTACTCCATGGGATCATGGAATCATGATCATGGAATATCCTGAGCTGGAAGGGATCCACAAGGGTCATCAAGTCCGATTCAAGATGCTGCTCTGCAGGATCTGCTGCCTTTACACTCCACTTGTGCTCCTTTCCTGAGGAGTCTATCAGCTCCCAACAACCAGCCATCCTCTAATATGAAACACAAGTCATGCAGCTTTCGTTATTTTTATGATTTGATGTCTCATTTTTCATGTTGCTTGTCAAGAATCATTTACATGATGGCATCAAGGGAAGAATGAGGGAGCATTAAGTAACTCAAGGGCAGCAAACAAGAATCACAGGCATGGCAAAGCATAAACCCAGCTGCTGTACATTGATTTGAAAACAAGGTACTGTCCTGGTTCCAGCCAGGACAGGATCAATTTTTGCAGTAGCCAGGAGGGATCATGGCCAGGACCTAGAGGTTTTTCTATACCATCTCACAGTTTCTGGGGTAAGGTGGTCTTTCCTTGTTGAGTAAAGGTGGCTGGTGTTACCCTTGGGTAACACCAGTTCTGAGCATCACTCACCTTCCTCTTGTACACTTGAAACCTGAGAGATGGTGATCACAGAGACGATTTTCAGTGTGCATTTTTTGCATATTTGGACCTGCTGTTCAATCCTAAATTTTCGTTGTTGTCAGAATATTCCCATTCAAACATGTATATATTTCTGAGTCTGAAAAGCTGAGCTGATTTCAACCCTTTCTTTTTTGCTACTCCATGATGTTTGAAGGGTTGTGTGCAAAGAGGGTTAAGTTGGCCTTGGTTTGGAGGAGAATTATGTCAGTCACAGAGTGGGATCAGGTTTTAAAGCAGGCACAGATGCGTGTCTTTGCTGAAAGGATCTGTCAGAACCATATGAATGAACATAAACAAACCTATTCCTGCTTGCTAGACATGGCAGTAGAGGATAAGACCTGGACCTTAATGAAGAGAAAGCACAAGCTTCTCCTGTCAGCCAGTATGAAGATGGAAGCAGATAACCTGGAGGTTTAGCTGCACTTTCAGTTAATCCACATGAAGCTCAGCTCAGTTTCACATAGAAGTTGTCTACAGATTCTGTGTGTTCTCCTTGCCCAATTCCTTATCACAGTACAATAGTTCCTGCAGTCGGGTTATTGCCATTTACTTGCAACCAGGTTAATTTTTAGCCTGGTCAGTCTGGTCATACAGAGTTCTCTGTTCATGATTTGTCTATTCTTCTTCTCCTCCAAGTTTAAAACAACCAAACCAATCAAAATAATACAAAAAGAAATACTAAATATTGACCATTCAAAATTTGGACGTAGTTGGATAACCCTAAATAGCATAAAGTTTTTGGCCATTGTAAGACTTTGATTTGAATTTCATCTCATTGTTGGATGAATTGTTGGACCCCTTCATCTCAGGCTGAATGGGGCTCTGAGCAACCTGGTCTAGTGGAAGGTGTCCCTGCCCATGGCAGGAGGATTTAAACTAAACTACTTTTAAGCTCCATTCCAACCCAAATTATTCTCAGATTCTATGATTCTATGTCCTGAAAACCTGGAGGATTTACATGTGGAACACTCCAGTACAGCTCAATGGGGATGTGCCACCAAGCCAAATCAGTCGTTCTCAGCATTTATCACTGAATGATGTCTGTTACCACTAAGACTTTGTTCTGCCTTTGCTCTGATCTCTGGTAGCCATTTATGCTACTGTAAAATGTTACATTTGTGTTTTTTCAGGTCAGTCAGGGGCAGACCAGGCTGAAGGCCATGGGAAGGTGTTGAGTGGCAGGAAAATCTCTCAGCTTTCAGTTCCAGGTGTGCTCTCTGCTGAAGCTCCATCGCCAGTGGGCCCTGCCAAGCTGGGCAGTGGCAAGAGGGGTCAGATTCTGGGTGAAGCTGGATTATCCCTTTCACTTGATGGGAAAGGCACCACCCTTCTAAAACTTTTTAATTCTCCAAGAGGCTCAGAATATGACCAAAAGGTCAGATTTATCTTAGAACTGAAATCCATTAATCTTGCATTTCTTACCGTCATGTTTTTCTACCTTTCTACCTTTTTAAGTTAGGGGTCTCTCAGTGGAGATATTCAGCTGTTAAATGCTTCTTAGATGAGTGAGCAGGAAGGCTCAATCTGCATGGGTATTATATACTTGGAGCCACACCTGTGATGTCCTTTCTCATGCCTTCACAACTGAGATCATACCTGTTAGCACTGTTAGATGAAATCCTCAGACTTTGGTAAACAAATAGTTCTGATGTTTGCATCCTTCAAACTCACTTCACCACACTCAGTTTTCTCTGAAGTCCATGTCCTCAGACAATACTGCTGAATGTCACCATCGGGTGACATAAAAATGCATGTCTGACATTGAAACTCATGGTTTTATTCTGATCTTGCAAATTTAATCTGCAAAATCCTTATTATACTGACATGTTTATCTAAGAAAGTGATAAAGTCTCTTCCATGGATGTCACTACTTGAGCACACTGCTGAAATCTTCTTAAGAAAAATACTAAGTGACCTGGACCATAAAAGTTGTATCTTATATTTAATTGTTTTTCACTTTCCTGCTCTACTCTTTTTCTGATAAGCAGCTGATAAAGTAAATTTATCACAGGTTTATGAGACTATTGTTCTTTTATAGTGGGAGTAAAAAAAGGAGTATTCTCAGGGACCAAAATCAGTCTTGTCTCTAGAAATTTCATCTTGACTAGGATCGTCCTATTGGAAAAATTCAGGAAAATATTCACCACAGATGTTGCACACTGGTTTAAACAGAAGTTTTTTAATTATACAACTTAAAATTACTTTCAAAAAAATTATTCCTCCATGCCTCTCTTTTGCTAGATCTTAGCAGGTTGTGGTTCCACTTAGCTTCTCTGGAAGGGAAGATGGCAAGACTTGTACAATCATCTCCCTTTCATCTGTAGGATATTAATTTTTTCCAGCTTTTCTTTAAGACGTCCACAGCTTGGAATGACTCCTGTTCAGCACAAAAATTATGTGAGAGAACAGGAAAACAGATAGACATCTATTTTGCTTCTTTCCATTTGCATAATTTTTTGTGCAGCTATTTGGGAGAAACCTGGCTAAACGAAATTAATCCCAAGGCCCCTTGACTGAAGAATGCCCTGAATTTCAGTGTTTGCAGGGAGTGAATTCTACACCACACAGCAAATGTGCAGCCCTGAGCTGGTGTCCATGGCTCATGCAGGGTGTCCTGCTTTGGCTGTGATCAGCAGAACAGCTCCCAGCACCCAGTGCCATCCATTCATCTCTTCTGTTTCTTCCCATCCTGTTCACCTCTTGAAATTCTGCGCTACCCTGAACTTTACCTCCTGCTTGTATATCTCTCCTTTTCAGCCAGCTGTGAGTTTCTCAGCTGATTGAACTCTCACTGAGAGATAACTGCACATTGTTCCCATGATCAGCAAGGTCTCTCATCGACCAACTTGTCTTACCAGAAAAGAAATCTGCAAAATATTCACAGTAGATTTAGCTCAAGCCACAGATCAGGCTTGAGCATATAAAAACACAATGAAAAGAGTGAACTTTTCTCTGTCTGTTGTCCCTGAAGTGTCTATGATGCCAGCCAGCTCTGCTGAATGAAAGCATGGCTTCAGAGCTTCCAGTAGTGATGAGCATTTCTGCTTTTACAATGCAACCATGAAATTCTTCACATACAGAGTCAAATGTGTCTGTCCTCTCACAGCTTTGTCAGCTGGCATCCTCTTGTGCAGGCCTGAGGAAGCAGAGTGTTTCTCTGTATCTGAACTGATAATTTTCTGTGGCTATTTTTAGAGACCCGAGGGTGGACTTTTGTTTTTTTTCCATTTCTTTCGCAAACGAAATTTCAGAGTGCCTCACTGAGTTTTGACTGCTTGTTTTATTCCTTATGTCTCTTCAGTTATCATTACTCCAGGGTGATTCACACAGCTTTCCAAATGCATATGTTTGGATGCCTATTGTGGGGAGCTTAGCAACTGCACCACGCTGAAAGCCTGGGCTGGCTGAGGCACGGCTGATGCTTAACCTTTACTTCTCTTTACAGGGAAAAGGTCACTGCTGTGAGCTCATGACTGAGCAATGTTCTGAAATGTTTGATTATCCTGCTTTGCACCTCTGCCTTCTTCCTCCCACATCTTCTCCTTTCCTGGCCATGGGGGACTTTTTTTTTTGCTCTGTTACCTGTTGTCCTTTAAATGAGATTTTGCTGCACTGACGGTCATAGACCGAGACACCACAGGTGCATCAACAGAACCCTTACTCTTGGACTAAAGTTCTTCATTTTAATTATGTGACAAGAAGTCACAGGCCAGACTTTCCTCTGTCACCCCTCAAGTTAGTCCATTATTTTAATTGAATTTTCAGGGGATAAACTGAATGGACAGTCTTGAAAACTCGGGACCTAAATTCCAAGTCACTTTGACAGAGTTTTAGCTTAGATTCAATGCATTCTACATTACTTCAGTCATATCCTTTATTCATAATTTTTTTTCCTTTATTCATAAAATTTCAGATATAATATTTTATTTCTGGTGACTGGCTGACTGATGATTTCTAGAAAATTAAAAAGAAAAAAAGGAAAGAAATGAAGAATTGAGCTTTTTAAAACTATGTCTGCCGTCAGTGTATGCTTGTCAGCCTGCTCAAAAGTAAATAGTAATAGAGAATGGAAAAGTGCTTGTTAGATTTTAAGGGCAAGGAAAATCATGGACTGACAAACTGCAAAAAGCTACTTGTTTTTGAGAAAAAAAAAGGTGTTTTAGAGAACAAATTTCTACCACCGTTTATATAGAGATAGAATAAAAGCTGTGTAATGGACCAAATGGAGAAGTTAGGCTCTGTTAAATGGGTAGCAATCGAAACACAGCCTCCATGTTTCCCTTGAGTTGCATGGCAAATATGAATAAGTCCTTCAAGGAAAGCTTCACTAGAAACTGAATTTACAGCATGTATTCTTCAAGCAATTATATTCAGACATTGTCTACAGCAAAGCCTGGAGGCTTTTAGGACAGCATGCTCTTAAATCACCCAGGTGTTGGTGCTGGACCCTCCCTTGGGGCGTGCTTGGAGCTCCAAGCATGATGCCAGAGCTCCCATCTACTCTCATTCACTCCACATGGAAAGCTGCTGCATTTTGTTCATCTTTCTGTCTTTATCTTTCTTTATCTATCCACCTTTATCATCTACTTTAGATTATTTATTTGGTTATAATATCAGTGTGGCTAGGTTTACCCTCTTTGCCCATTAGCAGCTTGGTGGGGTATGAAACACACCACGGTGATAACAAGCTCACCCTGCATGGACTTGAGGCTGGGATTGCTGCAGCTCAGGCTCTACAGCCTGCAAGGAGCACTCTCAGTCCTTCAACCACTTGTGAGAGCCTGAATCCCAAATCCAAAAGCCTTCCTTTCAAACACTTTGCTTTCCTAAGCTGTGAGAGTACAAATTCAAGGCTCCACATCTGCAAGCCCAAAGGTCAGCACTGAGCCTGGGAGATTTGCTTCTGTGAACCAGTCCCTCAAAGCACCCACCTCAACAGGCAAAAATTCCCCTCATGGAAGACCTTTCACCTTGCTGAAAGCACAAATGGAAAAAAATTGTGGCAAGGTAAAGGAGGGTAATGACTTTTGGAAGATAACTGGATAAGAACCAATATCAGCCTCAAATTTACTGAATTATGTGGAAAAACATATCTTCATTTATAAAAGGTAAAGGGGTCTTTACAAACCTACTGTAAACACAGAAGAGTAAATAAAAATTAGACACTAGATATTAAAAATATTATTGTGATTACGATGAAATACATACAAATTATCATGGATACCAAGAAGTATCTTTTCATTTATTTGCTGAACAGACCACTGTGAATGACAGCAACTAAAATTTAAGCAGTAAATCCAGCAATGGCACATTAAGAATATTTTGGAGTCTTCTGCTTCAAAATGGAATTGTTGATTTTTTTTCTAATGAAAGTAGAAATCACAGACCTGCTGTTCCTGCTCTTAATTGCAGCCTGGAAGTTAAGAGGTACATTTGTGTGATGAAGGTGAATCCTTGCAATTAACAGCGTTAAGTTCATTTTTTAATGGATCTAGCAAAATAAATCTGCCAGTTTGCATATGGTAGCACATGTGATTGTTCAGCATGAGTGCTGCCCTCACAAATCTTAGTATAGTTAATTCAATTCTTAGTATAGTAAACCCAAATGCCAAAAACATTAAATTGCCTGGATTAAAATAGTGAGACTTTTACATGTAAAAAATCCTGTTCTTTTTTTTTTTTCTTCTTCCCATTTTAAGATGTCTGATCTTGAGCTCATTTTGTAGAAAACAAAGACCAAATTTCAAGTAAATATGAGTATGTCTTCTAATTAGTGCTTGATGGGAAAGGAGTTTTGGTTTTGGATTTTGGGGTTTTTTTAGCTTCTGAATGAAGCAGACTCCTCATTTTTAGCTCATGAATGAGTCTGCAGGCTCCACTTCCCAGTCCAGGTGTCCTGATGGCTGGATTGCCCATTGCACAGGAATAAAATTCTGCCTCTCTTCTTGCTGTCTCCCTCATTCTTCCTTTCCACTCATACTTGTTTTGTTCTATCCCTAATCACATGTTTCTGCAAACTATTCTTTCTACATGTATTGGGTGTCACAAGATTATTTGGTTTAAGGTCATGAGACTTCAAGTTCTGCTTTTTTTCCTACTTTTAATGGGCCTCTTAGAATTCACCCTGTTAAGTTGAACTCTGCTGAGTAAAATAGAAGGGTTCAGTATTGGTCAGACCTCAAATCTCAAGTGAAGCTGGTGATGAAATGCAACATTAAAAAAACAATTGCTCCTGTGAGGCTCTAGAACACCAGTGCTTGCAACTCCACAATGCTCCATCCCAGAAGGGTTTGAGACATGACTCCTTTCTTCTACTGATCTGAGCCACTCATTTGAGCAGAATTGTTTGAATTAGATGAAGGATGGAGCTGAAGGCTTGTGCCTTCAGCATTCTGGTTTTTGTGCTGAACTGCAGCAACTAAGTCTCAGGTGCTAAATTTATTTATGTCCTGGAATGAGATGACAGTCCATCATGGTAAGACCCCCATGAAACTTTTGCTGTTTTGGGAAATGTTGGTCATTTATTAACTCATGTAATAGCCTTGTAAGGAGGAGTTAGCCAATACAACTGGAAATAGCAGGAATTTTAGCACTCAGGGTTTGTCTGTATCAGAGAGTGCTTTCTGAGAGCATCCCCATGCTTCCTGTGGCTCCATTGGCTCTGGAGCTAGGTGTCAGTCTCATCACTCCCTCTGGCCCTGCTGCCAGCTCCAGGGCACCTCCTCCCCAAGGGGACAGAGCTGCTGCTGTGGCCTCTGCAGCTCTGGGCTGTGTGGGCTGCCCCAGGCTGCCCAAACAGAGCAACTGTGGCCTTATTTACAACTATAGTGGAATTCCAGACTTGAGTTGGTGGTTTTAGTCAGGATTTTTTCATTAGTAAAAGAACAATACCTCTCCTTTCTTCTGTAAATCCATTTGCGCAGCTCTGCTCCTGTTAGTGGATGTAAGCTGCTCTGTGTTACTCCTAGGCAGGGTCTGTTGAGGGCTTGAAAGGAAGTGGGATGTTTGCAAGACAGTGCCTCCACCTGGGTTTGAAATTACATCTTCCAATCTTTTAATTGATTTTCTGATTTTTCTTTTTGATTTTTAGTACTAGTATTTCCAAAGTGTGGGAATAAACTCTCCTGCAGCAGGCCATAGAAAGTTTACTAATGGAAATATAGATGATACTGAAAAGATGATTCAGGATTTCCGTTCGCAAATCTGATTACTTTTAGTTTGTCAGTATAAATGACACACCTTTTGATGTTGTAGTGTAAATAATTGTATTTGTAAAATACAGTTGCAGGATGTGTTAAAAACCACACCAAACATGACAACAGCCCTTTCCCCCCATATAGTGCTACGTGGCCCTGGTGGTGGATGGCTCAGTCATTAACCCAGAAAGCAGCTATTGATTAGATGTCACTATGTTTGTTACTGAAGGCCTCTGACATTAACTCAAGATTCCTTGCATGGCATTTGCTTAGTGCCTCTGTTTAGAGTTTAGGACCACACATGGTTTGGTTGTTTGGAGTTTTTAAAATTGAGATCACTGCTAATAAAACCCAGTATTTGTCCTTGCTAAAATTTATTACCTTGTCTTTCCTTCATTTTGTTCTCTTATCTTGTATATTTGAGTTCCTCACTTCCAAAGTTTAGCCTTCAGTGTGAACAGTTCTGTTTATCTACATAACAGAATTAGTAACCAGATATATCAACAAAATAAACTTGTCTCGCAGGAGAAAAAAATCTCCCACTTTTTTAACCATCCAGGGAAGTATTTGCTGGATCCTGCATATATTCTGGATGAGATCTTATCCCAAAATGTTTTTGTACTACCCTGATGCTCCAAGAGCTCATTTAGAGCAAACATGCCATCCAGGAAACAACGGGAGAGCATTATATTCTTGCCAAGCCTCAAATATTTGCTCTGAAACAGCTCTCATCAGCTGCTTGCAAAGCTGCAGAGGGGCCAGGCACCAAAATGCTGCCCTGCAGGCTTGGCAACCAGATTAGGGGACTGCCATGCATTTTTCAGACACAGCCACAAATATTTGTTTTCTTGCTAGGGCAGTGGCTTGAGAGTAAATTCTTTCTGAATTCTTTAAAACCTCTTTTTTTTACCTTTTGTGGGTAGATGATTTTTAAGGAAATAGATTAAAAAAAAAAAAAAAAAAAAAAAAAAAGGTGGCTTGAAATGTCCCAGAGTTGAGCAAGTGCAATAAATCTGGTGGAGTAAGGATTACCACCCCGAGACATGCAGCTGCCCCACAACCCCTGTGTGGGAGAGGAGATGCTGGACACAAATCTCCCTGAAAGGGAGGTGGAAATCTCTTTTCTACCACAGCATCCATCCTCCAGGGCACCCCAGAAGCAGCCACGAAAGGGCTCCTCATTCATGGCATGTCTGGCAAATGGTGAGGTCAGCTCTTGGTAAGAATGTCCCAGCTCTGAGCTAAGCAATTTCTGTGTGGGGGTGGTGTTTTTGTTACCATCAGCACAGCAAGAACAAACACTGGTTTCGTGGAAATTTGATGATCCTGATAAAATTATTCAGTCCAGAAGATAAACAGCAGCACAGTTGTGTTCGTTTAATCTACCATTTTCTTTTCTTTTGACTATAAGAAAATGTGACTTGAAGGAAACCTCCACATAATGTTACAACTGATCTTGCAGCCTAACAACATATTTTGATCAAAAAATTGAAAAATTTTGATTAGAAAAAGCCACATGATGCTCTGAGAGGTGGAGGCAGCTCATGACCATGCTTTGTCTAAGGGATTCAACCCTCCCCACCATGGCTGCAGATCCTGGCACCTTGCTCTTCTGCAGCAGAAGAGCTCTGAACCTGTGGCACCAGAAATGTGAGTGGGCTGCACTGCCATCCCCACAGAGCACCACACCAGCATTTCTGAACTCTGAGAGGTTATAGCTTTTATTTGATTTTAAATTTCATGGAAAGCAGTTGCTTTTTAAAGAGAAATATTTTATTTAAAGAACATATTTTGTATTTATTTTCACTGGTAGATTTTGGATGGGCAACAGTCTTAGTTACCCATAGATACTGAACTGCCAGTGGAGCTTTGTGGGAGTGAAGATATTGATGTTGCAATTCAGGTTATGCCCCAATGCTGGTAATCACACAGTGGGTATCAACACTCCTCAGCTATCTTATCTTTGAAGATTCCTCTGCAGCTGGTTTCAATGGGTGTGTGCTGGTGAAGAGCACAGTACCACATCTCTTAGCAAAAGGAGTTTGTTTTCTGGCAAAACAGCTATTCAATAAAGCATATTTTGAATGTAAAACACTTACATAATAATCAGGTTTGACTTTATTGTGGGATGTTAAAGTTTTCTTGGACTGAGATAAAGTGGTCAATCTAGATGTAAGAATTTCATTTAACCTGGTAGCTAAAAAGAGAAAATTTCAAGTGCCAAATTCAGTTTGGACCTCCTGTTTTGCAAAGCCTCTGTCCTGAAGCTGTATTTCAAAGTAGATTTTGGCTGAGAGATGGTGGGTTTGTTGTTTTATTTTGTGGGGAAGGTGATGTTTCAGGCTATTTCTTTTTGCTGAAAGACTTTCAAGGTGAAATTCTACAGTAATAAGCAAATTAATAAAATCTATTTTTTTTCTCCTGTGAAATTTACTGATTGATTCAGCTCTCCTTTCAGTCCCATGACACATGAGGTAAATTGGAGGAGGCAGTAACTCTATTAGCAAATAAAAGATAGAGGGGATGGCCCCTTAAAATAAAGGATGGTTTACTACCTTAATAAGAGCCATGGTGTGATGCTTCTGCCCTTGAGCACTCTTTTCCTTCTTTGATGTCTTCTATCTATTTATAAAGTGCTCTGAGATTACAAGGATGAACCACTCCATATAAAGTACAAGGTCATTGTCTGCATTAAAAAAAAGGCAAGACAATTTATGATTTAAGAAGAGGGAGAAAGAATTTTGCAAAGAAATCAGCTTGCCACATTTTGTTATAAGATCCAAGAAAAATTGATAAAGCTGGCACACTTTTCCATTAAAGCCCAAACTACATACATAGGTTCAGAAAGATTCATCTGGTTTTCTACTCAGAGCAAAAGAACCTGAAAAAATAGAAACCAAATCTTAACAATAAAAAAAATGCTGAAAGCTGAAATGGATGCAGAATTGTGGGTTCTGGGCTGTAATTACAGTCTAATTCAGGCAAACTGCAATTATACATAAATAATAAGTTGAAGTTACACTGCCCTGTGGAGATGAAGTACTGAAACCAATCTCTGTTTAAGGGAAACTTGCTATGCCAAGGTGGAATAAAACATGCTGAAACAACCATAAAAATTGCTTGGTCTGTGCAGCAGACTTTATTTTATTAAACATGTTGAAAGTGATACACCTACAAATATCTAACATAATGGTTCTTTTGGCTGGCATCATGGATTTTTAGTTTTAAGGAGCAAATCAAAACACAGAAGATAACTCCAGGATCTGTTCAATGCCATGTGACTTTTTGATGCTGTTTCCAAGGTTTGTGAATCCACACATGCAGGTAACCAGGGTGACCACCAAACCACAGCTGAAATGCCAGGAGTAGATTTATTTCATCACATTATTAACAACATCAGGTGGCAGAGACACCTGGGGACACAGGTGTCCCATCCCTGTGCCCACAGGCACAAGGGGACACAGGATCCATCAGGTTCAGTTCACCTTAGCAATGTGTGGGTGTGAGTCCCTGCCTGCCCCACTGTTCCACAGGGCTTCATCAATGTGCAGCTTATCACAAGGCTGTGCTTTTCTGCTGCTGAACTTTTGATTTCTCTGTCTCTCTCTCCATCAGGAGCCCCAAGTGTGCCTGTTGACAGTGTGTTATCTCTACACAGGAATTCTACTTCTGAAAACAGGGAGAGGATGAACAACTCTAGGCATAATAACTGGGGTTTCCCTACTCTGGTATTTTTAGCATTCTCAGCTGCAAGGTCACTGGGGTGAATTTAGCTCTTTGATATCCTTGTGCTTTCAACCCTTTCCTCCCAGCACAAGGGTTTGATTTGTGTTAAAACCATCAACCAGCCCAGACGGACGGGAGTCTTGAGGGCAAGTCATCTTCCCATTAAAAACCGAGGCAAAATAGGCATTAAACACTTCTGCCTTCTCCTCGTCTGCAAATACTAACTTCCCACCTTTGTCCAGTAAAGAACAAAGGCTGGTCCTACCTTTCTTCCTACTATTAATATATTTATAAAAACATTTTTTATTATCCTTAACAGTAGTCGCTATCCTGAGTTCAAACTGAGCTTTGGCCTCCCTAAATTTTTTCCTGCATCATTTACCCAGTGAGGTGGTGGAGTCATCATCCCTTGAAGAATTCAAAAAAAGACTGGATGTGGCACTTGCTGCCATGATCTAGTTGAACGGTTGGTACATTGGCTGGACTTGATGATCTTATCGGTCTCTTCCAGTCTTGAACTTCCGTGATTCTGTGATTCTGTGTTTTTAGGCTAGATATACCACTTCTTTGGTGCCCAGGTCCTCTTTGGCTGAGGAAAGCAGAGAGAGGATGAACAACTCTAGGCATAAAGACTGGGGTTTCCCCACTCTGGTAATTTCAGTATTCTCAGCTGCAAGGTCATTTGGGTGAATTTACCTCTTTGATATCCCTGTGCTTTCAACCCTTTCCTCCCAGCCCAAGGGTTTGATTTGTGTTTCTAGGCTAGCACCTATGGTGCCCAGGTCCTCTTTGGCTGAGGAAATCTTTGGAGTTTAGGAATCCCGCTAGGGCTGGCAGGAGACTTGACTTGGCTGAGTTTATGCAATCAGGCTCTCAATCCCTGTCCTGTGTCACTGAGCTTGCCAGGCTGGGTGCTCTGCAGTCCTCAAGGAGGGTCCCATGTGGAGAGCCTGGTTCAAGCATGGCTTAAAGAAAGAGGCCATGAAGGTATACAGCTGATGGGAAAGTAAAAGGCAGCTGTAAAGCAGCAGTTTCCAGGCTTGATTTTGTAAATAACTAGGTTCTCAGGCACCTTTTCTATAAACAGCAGGATTCTCAGACAGTCTTCTCATAACAGTCCTTGGCTGCTCTGGGAACAGATATGAAGGTTTTGAGAACTTTTCATATCACAGTAAGAACACTAATTTTGGTTTCAATAAACAACCACGGGTATTGTAAACAAAAGGAGGGGTTAGAGTTTTCTCTGTAACCTATCGTGAGCTCGGATTTTGCAATATGCATGAAGCTAATTAACACTGTTATAAAGGGTGACTCATTTGATCAATAAATCGGAGTCGATGCTGATCAACAACAAGATGGGTCGTCTCCCTTCGCTTTCAACAGTCCCATGCTGAGGACCATCCCAGGCTGGGTTCCATCTGCCGGGAGGTCCATGGAGCTCCTCCTCCTCAGCTCAGAGTATCCACCAAGGCAAGTCCTTTGGAGCCCTTCAAAAGGGCTTCAAGCACGTTGAACTGCACAGCCCCAGCTCAGCAGAGCTGCCAAGCCCATCCTCCTCTGCCCTGCTGAACCACAAGTGAGTTCAGCTGTCGTGTTCATTTGTACACAGAGCCCAGTGAGACTGTCACACTGCCTGCTGTGCCGGGTTAGAAGGAGAAGATTAAAAATGACACTCTTTTTTCTTGTGTCCCACAGATAAGAGGTTTTCCAGTTCCTTTATTCGCAGGAGTTTAGGAGCTGTTTGAGACTGGCTGTTACGAACAAATCCAGTTAGCTGATTATCTGCTGAAACACCAACCTAACAAACACCAAAGATTTTGGGGGAAAAAAACCCCAGCTCCAAGCCCTTGTGCTGTCTTTCTTTGTATTTGAATTTAGCCATCACTCCTCTGGCTGACATATATATTACACCAAGTAGCAGAAATTAGTGAATTATATTGGACACAGTGTTAATTCATTCTTGCCTGACTCTGGGCCCTGCATGAGGGCAGCAGTTGCTCTGTACATGGCAGATATTTGATATAGTGTGTGTCCTGCTATTGTGACTCTGCAAAGCTTCTGAGGATTAACAAAGAAAGGATGTAGAAATATACTGCCTGAAATGTCAAACACAAAATTGAAATAAAAAGAAATATATAGGAAAAATGGGCACATTAGTGCCTAAGCCTTTTGGGGAACCAGATAATGTAGGTTCAATTTCTGATTTCACTATCAGTTTTTTATGTGACCTTGGGCAAATCATTTAACTTCCCTCTCACTATTTCTCTTCTGTAAAACTGAAACCAACCTTTGTCAAAGGAAGGGGAAAGGGATAAGCCTGATTTCAGCACAGAGATCATCTCATGTGGACAATGAGAATATGAATAAATTTTTTTGAAGACAATAATTTATATGTTCCTCTTGATCCAGTCATACGATATGCAGTGCTTAAATTTTCTCTCTTTTCTGTTGTCGATTTCTTATCTGAATAAAATAGATTGTACTGAAAATTAACTGCCCACACCTCCCCAAAGCCATTCATTCAAATGAAAGCAGGTATTTGACCTCTTGAAGCATAAAAAATAAACATTCTACTCAATTTCTTCCCCCATTGAACTGATAGAGATTTTCGTCGAAGAAATACTTTGGCAAAACATTCATTTGTTGTAAATCTTCAGAAACTGTGGCAAAAATTGGATCAGAACAGTGTCTTACACATTTCAACAGCAGCTATAAAGATATGTAGAAGATTAAGGTATATCTCTTGTTACCAGCAGACTTTTGCTAGACCTCCCTTGGGCTGACAGCACTTTTAAATATTTGCATGGCCTAGGATTTATATCCTAACTGTGTGCAAGTAAAAAATTACCCTAATTGGTATCAAAAAGTCTTAGTGAATGTATTATCTTGGAAATAATTTATTTTGTTTCATGCTGAACTGAAATAATACGTTCTGCCTTGAAGAGCTGCTTCTGTTCCACAGTTTACACCCCGTGAATAAATATTTAAATCACTCTTTCCTGTGAGCAAAGCTCAAAGGGGAAAGCTTGGCCACTCTTCACCGAAGCCAGGCGAGATGTGGTGCTGCATTCCAGCTCCTGAGGGCTCCCAAAGGGCTGAGCTCCATCCTGGCCCCACCACGCTGTGGTCAGGGGAAGGTTTTGTGCTTGGATTGCTCTGTAACCTCCTCGCTGCGTATTTCAGAAATACCAGGCATCTGACCTGCAAAACAAAGTGCCTTGAGGCAGAATCAAATTTATGATTAAAAAATAGGTGTTTTTGATGTCTTATAATGTGAGAGGAAAAAAAGGCATAGGATTATATAAATCAAACTATCTAATATTGCACATACATAAAGACATTGAACAGGGTTATTTAGCTATTTCTGTCACTTCCCAACTTTTCTGTGCCTGACTTGGCATCTTTGGTTGTATCCTTTACTGGTTGTGAGTAATCTGGGCAGCACATGCTCGCTGAAAGAACAGATTTTAAAAACGTCATTATTCATGTTTTTATGAGCAAAACCTCCTCCTCAAACATCAGTATGCACAAAAATCGCAGTCATCTGAGTGCTCATGGGAAAGGGGCTGGAGTGGTATGAAATGCAGAAGTTATGCTTTATCTCACCTTTCATAAACTCACCTATTCTATCTACAGCTTTTTATTTGTGAGTTTTAGATTTGTCTAAATACCTGCTAATTCAGAGAAACTACAGGTCCACTGTTTTCCCAACACTAATAAAAAAGATATTTTTGTGTGTTCATCACAATAAAAATGTACTCCAATATTTTTCTAAACAATGGTTTGACAGCTCTTTTCTTTACAAGAGTTCTTTCTATTAAAAGTTGTCTTTCAATGTGTCCCTGAATTTTTTAGCATTATGCACTGATGGGGTACAGGAATAAGGCTGAATTGAAGGACTTTATTCCAGGAAAATACAGAAGGTATTGTCTCCTTTCTGTCCTGGAACAGCTTTTTAAAATCCTTTCACTTTTAAGGGTCAAGCCCTGAGGAATACTTCAGGTAATATGCATTATGAATTGCACATGACATGCTGACCTATTTTTCAATACACTCTATTTATTAGTAGACAAATCCCTTTTTTTTCTTTTTTCATGTAAAGTTTGCATCCAGGCAAAGGATACACTCGGTGATCCAGGCCAATGAGTTATTCTGCCAGGTTCTGCCTTGTTAAATTTACACACACCACATCATCTTCTTGACCTCATCCACCTCTCAAGAACCAACTGCCTGAAGCAAAGGATATTTAGTTTTAAAGCAGTTGTTTTTGCTTCATATGCTTAAGCCTTTTGAATAAATGTCTCTCTGTAAAAGGCTTGTGTCCCTGCAGTGACTCTTTGGTACATAGAAAACACCAGAAATTATTATACTCTGCTGGAACAGCAAGTGGGCAACCTTTGACAAACTTATGAGGAGACAACAGATATATTAGTTACAAACATTCCTGTTCTTAACCTTTTGTTTCATTGCTCATAAAGAATAAAACAGCAACATTTTAAAGGAGTTAATGTGCATGAATGGCATAGACACAATGGTTTCCTGAAGGCTGTGAGTTTAAATATAGAGGTGGGTGCTGGCAGAGGTCTGTTCCCCGTGGAATGCAGATGATCCACTAAATTCCTTGGAGAAATGCATTGAACCCTTTGGTCAGAGAGGGTTTGGACAAGGTGCTCAACACTGTTTCTGCTTGAAAAGGGACTGGTACAAATAAAGAGATAGGTGTGGAGCACTAAAATGCAAAATAAACGGCATACTTCAAAATCGTTCAGATAACACACAGCTTATGTCCCTATCTCGAAATATTACTTCAGTTTCTGCAGCAGCTGGAGGGCTAAAGGCTTCTGACTCCATCAGAAGGATTTAATCAGTCCAAGACAGGTGGGCATATGTATTAAAAAATACAGAAATGGTGGTGTCTACAAATGTGACATTTATTTCTATGAGAACACATGATGCTGATTCTGTGTGACACCAGTGCTACTGCTCAGCTCAAGGAAGAGACTGAGGCTGAGGTGTGATCCTCCCTACAGAACTGCTTACTAGATGTGTACAAAATCATGCAGATTCCTTCCTTCCTTCCTTCCTTCCTTCCTTCCTTCCTTCCTTCCTTCCTTCCTTCCTTCCTTCCTTCCTTCCTTCCTTCCTTCCTTCCTTCCTTCCTTCCTTCCTTCCTTCCTTCCTTCCTTCCTTCCTTCCTTCCTTCCTTCCTTCCTTCCTTCCTTCCTTCCTTCCTTCCTTCCTTCCTTCCGACACTTCCTTCCTTCCTTCCGACACTTCCTTCCTTCCTTCCGACACTTCCTTCCTTCCGACACTTCCTTCCTTCCGACACTTCCTTCCTTCCGACACTTCCTTCCTTCCTTCCGACACTTCCTTCCTTCCTTCCTTCCTTCCTTCCTTCCTTCCTTCCTTCCTTCCTTCCTTCCTTCCTTCCTTCCTTCCTTCCTTCCTTCCTTCCTTCCTTCCTTCCTTCCTTCCTTCCTTCCTTCCTTCCTTCCTTCCTTCCTTCCTTCCTTCCTTCCTTCCTTCCTTCCTTCCTTCCTTCCTTCCTTCCTTCCTTCCTTCCTTCCTTCCGACACTTCCTTCCGACACTTCCTTCCGACACTTCCTTCCGACACTTCCTTCCGACACTTCCTTCCTTCCTTCCGACACTTCCTTCCTTCCTTCCTTCCGACACTTCCTTCCGACACTTCCTTCCTTCCGACACTTCCTTCCTTCCGACACTTCCTTCCTTCCGACACTTCCTTCCTTCCTTCCGACACTTCCTTCCTTCCTTCCTTCCTTCCTTCCTTCCGACACTTCCTTCCTTCCTTCCGACACTTCCTTCCTTTTTTCCGACACTTCCTTCCGACACTTCCTTCCGACACTTCCTTCCGACACTTCCTTCCGACACTTCCTTCCTTCCTTCCGACACTTCCTTCCTTCCGACACTTCCTTCCGACACTTCCTTCCTTCCTTCCGACACTTCCTTCCGACACTTCCTTCCGACACTTCCTTCCTTCCTTCCTTCCTTCCTTCCTTCCTTCCTTCCTTCCTTCCTTCCTTCCTTCCTTCCTTCCTTCCTTCCTTCCTTCCTTCCTTCCTTCCTTCCTTCCTTCCTTCCTTCCTTCCTTCCTTCCTTCCTTCCTTCCTTCCTTCCTTCCTTCCTTCCTTCCTTCCTTCCTTCCTTCCTTCCTTCCTTCCTTCCTTCCTTCCTTCCTTCTTTCCTTCCTTCCTTCCTTCCTTCCTTCCTTCCTTCCTTCCTTCCTTCCGACACTTCCTTCCTTCCGACACTTCCTTCCTTCCTTCCGACACTTCCTTCCTTCCTTCCTTCCTTCCTTCCTTCCTTCCTTCCTTCCTTCCTTCCTTCCTTCCTTCCTTCCTTCCGACACTTCCTTCCTTCCTTCCGACACTTCCTTCCTTCCTTCCTTCCTTCCTTCCGACACTTCCGACACTTCCGACACTTCCTTCCTTCCTTCCTTCCTTCCTTCCTTCCTTCCTTCCTTCCTTCCTTCCTTCCTTCCTTCCTTCCTTCCTTCCTTCCTTCCTTCCTTCCTTCCTTCCTTCCTTCCTTCCTTCCTTCCTTCCGACACTTCCTTCCGACACTTCCTTCCGACACTTCCTTCCTTCCTTCCTTCCTTCCTTCCTTCCTTCCTTCCTTCCTTCCTTCCTTCCTTCCTTCCTTCCTTCCTTCCTTCCTTCCTTCCTTCCTTCCTTCCTTCCTTCCTTCCTTCCTTCCTTCCTTCCTTCCTTCCTTCCTTCCTTCCTTCCTTCCTTCCTTCCTTCCTTCCTTCCTTCCTTCCTTCCTTCCTTCCTTCCTTCCTTCTTTCCTTCCTTCCTTCCTTCCTTCCTTCCTTCCTTCCTTCCTTCCTTCCTTCCTTCCTTCCTTCCTTCCTTCCTTCCTTCCTTCCTTCCTTCCTTCCTTCCGACACTTCTTTCCGACACTTCCTTCCTTCCTTCCTTCCTTCCTTCCTTCCTTCCTTCCTTCCTTCCTTCCTTCCTTCCTTCCTTCCTTCCTTCCTTCCTTCCTTCCTTCCTTCCTTCCTTCCTTCCTTCCTTCCTTCCTTCCTTCCTTCCTTCCTTCCTTCCTTCCTTCCTTCCTTCCTTCCTTCCTTCCTTCCGACACTTCCTTCCTTCCTTCCTTCCTTCCTTCCTTCCTTCCGACACTTCCTTCCTTCCTTCCTTCCTTCCTTCCTTCCTTCCTTCCTTCCTTCCTTCCTTCCTTCCTTCCTTCCTTCCTTCCTTCCTTCCTTCCTTCCTTCCTTCCTTCCTTCCTTCCTTCCTTCCTTCCTTCCTTCCTTCCTTCCTTCCTTCCTTCCTTCCTTCCTTCCTTCCTTCCTTCCTTCCTTCCTTCCTTCCTTCCTTCCTTCCTTCCTTCCTTCCTTCCTTCCTTCCTTCCTTCCTTCCTTCCGACACTTCTTTCCGACACTTCCTTCCTTCCTTCCTTCCTTCCTTCCTTCCTTCCTTCCTTCCTTCCTTCCTTCCTTCCTTCCTTCCTTCCTTCCTTCCTTCCTTCCTTCCTTCCTTCCTTCCTTCCTTCCTTCCTTCCTTCCTTCCTTCCTTCCTTCCTTCCTTCCTTCCTTCCTTCCTTCCTTCCTTCCTTCCTTCCTTCCGACACTTCCTTCCTTCCTTCCTTCCTTCCTTCCTTCCTTCCTTCCTTCCTTCCTTCCTTCCTTCCTTCCTTCCTTCCTTCCTTCCTTCCTTCCTTCCTTCCTTCCTTCCTGCCTCCCTCCCTCCCTCCCTCCCTCCCTCTCTTTCTCTCTCTCTTTCTTTTTTTTATTTCCTCTCTGTCCCTCTCTCTAACCCTTTCTTCTCCCTGACCACACTTTTTGATTTATATTCTGAGTGTCTAAGCCTTTCTCTACATTACTGAAAGCCAGTGAATTTCATTATTAAAAAAGGAAAAATTAAATTACATAGAAAAATGAAGTTATACACCCTCCAATGTGAGTCACAGGAACCGAGGCTAAAAAACCAGTGTACCAGTTTGTCCAGTTTAAAGGAGAAATCTGGAACTGAAAGTGTGTGTGACTTTCTCCAGTGATTCCAATTTATATACATGGCTGACATTAGTTGTGGAAACAGAATTAAATTGTGTCACATTTTTGATAAGGTCTTTGAGCGCGAAAGAAAATTCCAGAATTTACTCATATTATTTTTTACTTAACCTTTTTTTTTTAAACTTCCTTAAGTATTAATACCTCTCTACTATTACTCCACGTTAATTATTCTAGTTTATTGCTGTTGCTGTTTCTGGTTCTTGTTGTCTGATGCTTATACATATTTTTTGTGGTTGAAATCTCATGGGTATGCCCTGCTTGCCTGAAATCAATAATAGAGAACCACTGGCTCAAGGCTTTTGTATTCCTACTCAGTCTGTGCATCATGTGGTTCTGCTGTGAAGGAGAAGAGTTGAGCTGGAGACACATTTCTGTAACAAAATACACCTTGACCACCTCCACACCCATCAGACAGCTATGGGAATAATCTGGGAGTAAGGTTTCTGTGGCTAAGAATTTTTGGGAAACATCAGGTTCTGCCACTGAGAGATGAGTGTATATGTTCAATGTGCTGCCAAAACCTCAGGGATGGATTTCACCAAAGGACACTTTGAGGGAATGTTGGGATCTCTGATCACTATTAGAAGCATGGCACTCATGCAAACAGCCTGGCTTTGGCCTCAGGCAGCAGTGAGAGCGTTTGCCATCAGGAGCTGTGTGCTCCATGCACACAAACACACTTTGCCAAGTCCCTGCCTTGCTGGCTGCCACCCCTACACACAGAGCAGCAGAGATTGCCTCCTCTCTGGGCTGAGATGCTGAGTCAGGAGCAGGTTTCCCTCTACTGCCCCCAAACCCATCCATGGTGCTGTGAACCATTGCTGGGACTTGTGGATGTTGGAGCACAGGAAACTCTTCTGAGAAAAGTGATGGTAAAAGTAACTCGACCTTTGTCCCTCCATCTGAGATGTTTGTCATCCACACTGTGATCCCTCAGGAGGACACACAAAAGTCATATTCCCCTCAACCAGTCTCTGGAATGTCCTTCTTCAGTTTGGTGCCCCTTCTTTGCTCCCTGTGTCTTCTCACACCAAGATATTTTTCTCTTAGAAATTACTGGGTCCAGGTAAAGTGGGAAGGTAGGTGTTGAGTGTCCCACTCATCAGCTTTGGGTTTCTTTAAGTCTGCTGTATTCTCAAACTCCACCTGCATTCTAGCACAAAGTACTGGCTATATACTCTGGCATTTCTCCACTGCACCCTCATCTAGGGCAGGCTAATTCACAGATTTGAGGAGAAGAGCAAACCACATGCACTCAAATCTAATTCAGTCTTTTTGCTATTTTCATAAAACCAGTGTGTGATTCATGGAATACTAACTACATATTTTCTTTTGCAGCCACTCATTCTATGCTCACTTATGGAACTAATTTCCACCTAAGACTTGCTTCCATGGCAGTGAATTTTCTGGTTTCCCTGTCTGACCCTTTGTTTGTGGTCTCCCAACACCTACCCATTATAAAAAACAGCTTTACAAGCTCAAACACAAGCTCTCCATGAGCCAGCATCCACTTTTCCACAATGGAACAAAGAAGAAATGGATATATGTTTATTAATGCATTGATGATCTGTCTTCAAGATTCTTTTGCATTTAATTCTGCACAGTTTAGTCTTTTATTGAAGCTCAGCTTCATTACATTTATCACATTTCTTCTAAATATTATTTCTGTTGAAAGAAGGAAGAAAGTGATGAGATCATCTGTGTAAGAGTATGACACTCTGGGAGTGTCATTATTGCTTTGAGATTAAAAAATAACACAAAGAGAACCCACATGTTTCATATCCCTACAGGTATTTCATCATAGTTTCATTCCATGGGTCTCACAGTTCCCAACATCTGCCCTCCCAGGGATGACCAATTATGAACTTGTCAATAATATAATGAATTTACTGCATTTCAAGAGCATTTCCAGAGACAAAACATTTCTTGTTCCTTATGTAATTTTTAATTTTTCTAGAATAGCTTTTTAATGGGGTTTTTTTCCAAATTTTTGACCTAAAGTTGGTTATTTTAATAGATAGGTGCCTTTATGAAGACATGACATTGTTAATTATGTAGTAAATATATTAAAAAGCAAGGTTGTTGATAATGATAATGAGAAAATACTATTTATGTATTCTAAAGGCACAAAAGTTTGAATTAAATCTTACTTGAAAGTATTAATTAATGATTCTGCTGTTGCTAATATCTAGCCTACAAAGAGACATAATTTTATGCCGTGCACAGGAAGTGATTAAATTAAAGGTATAAAATATTGATGTCTCCAGGCCCTGAGCTGGTACGGTAGGTTAGAAATTAAACATGAAATGTTGAGGCCGATAATTGTAACCCAGATAATTTTACAGAGAGTTTTTTGTCCTTCTCTACAGCATCTGTTTTTCATCCTGTTTTCTGGTGGCTGCCTCAAGAATGTAAACACAAGGTGAAGGTGGTCATGAGTCACTGTGAGAGTGGGCTCTTGTCTTTTACAGAAAGACACTTCCCAAAAGGCAAACACCAGCAAGATCTCGCAGCCTTGAATCTGTGAGTTTTTAAGTAAATAGCAGGTAGTGACCAATTCAGCACTGACATGATACAGCAGTGGTGCTCTGGGGGATGTGACTGAAAAACACTCATGATGCAGAAGGTGTGTGGAGTAGGTTATGGTAATCACATTGACCTATCCTGTACAGCACACTGAGATGAAAGTGTCACAATTCAAGGAAATCTGATTTCTTTCCCAGAACAGGGATCAGCTCTGCCCCCAGCACTCTCCCAAGCAGTGGCTGCTTTGGCTGGCATCGACTGAAATGAGGCTGGGAAGAAAAGGATGAGAGGGTTATTCTATCCACAGACATGTAACAGTAGACATTTAAATTACTAGGACTCTTCAGCTCCCTTCCAGAGTCCTTTTTTGGGTATTGGGAGGGTCTTTGTGGATGCAGAGGGAGCCAAGATATGATGTGAGGAACCAGGTTAATCAAGACTTACAGCTCATCTGTATTTCAAAGGCATCTATTGCCACTTTCATATTTAATGGAGTCCAGATTCTTGAAGATCAAGGTATTAGTGTTTTCCAGAATACAGGTTAAAGATTAAGTCTAATCTTGACTTGTAAAAGAACATATGGATAACACAAACTTCACTGCACACTTGGCCTCTTTCAAAATAGGACATTTTAGGTGTTTACCTGCAATGTAGATGTGGTGTGTTTATGAAAACCAGATGTAGTATATGTGTATGTGATAAAACCTTCAGTTATGCATTTGTAGGCACCAGTGAAGGGTGAACACTTAGTCACTGACATCAACAGTATACTTTTGTAGCTTACTTGAGATTCAGAATTTCATGCTTGTGAGTCTCCACCAACTGAGAATCTTCCATGTTTCTATGATTCCATGACTTAGTAATGCCTGTGAGTAATGCTGAGCCTGTTGCACTGTATGTGCAAAAATATAGATGCTTGTACACACAAAATATCTGTTCCTTTACATGCTTTTTCAGTCTCATTTTCAAATTATGTCATATTGAAGAGTGCTGAGAAAGATGGCCAAAATTCTGTAATTACTGTTTGCACCTCATAGCTTTGTTACTGGGGCAACTGAGGACTTTTGCTATGGAAATGCTGTTTTCAGACTTTGAGATATTGGCAGTGGTGCACAGACTTATTTTGATTCTGAAATAATTTTAAGATGAAACTGGAATTAATGGTATGCTTTGAGAGAGGCCTGAAATACCTTGATGTAAAAAGCTAGACTAACTACAGCAGCAAATTAACAAAATGGCAGTAGAATGAACTTCCAAACATTTCAACATAAATAAGTCTAACTGTCAGAAGGGAGAAAATCTGCATTGGTAATTTGCTGGACCAAGATTTCAAATGCAAATTAGTGTCTTGAGACTGATGGCTCCTGAAGGACAATGTGGACATTGGAAGAACATGCAGAGTACCTCCTACACCAAGACCTGCACTAATCTTTCACGATCCTCTGTTTTATGCTTCCTTCCCCCTTTTTTTTTCCTTTGGTCTGATACTGATTTCTTATACATCACGATGTGTTAAGAACCAAATCTCAAAGCTCAGCTTCTCTCTGATGTGCTTTGATTGTGTGACGGAACGGGAGCAGCAGCTTCAGAGCATCAAACTGGAGCCCTGACCTGCTGGTATCACTGAGGTCCAGGCAGACCTCCTGCTGTCCCCCAGCTGTGTTAGAGGTCTGACAGAGCAGAGCTGTGTGTGATCCTCCTGGATCTTACTGCACTGCCCAAGTCTTCCCCAGGATGCTGACTTTGGACCCACAGTGCAGCTCTCTGCTGATATTTGCCATCACTCCAATTGCTGTCTGCAGTGGCTTCTCCCTCTCCTTTGAAGGAATGAAATATCCAGTACAGAGGAATGAACAGAGGTGAGGGCTTTCACATGTTTTCCCACATCCTTTTTTTATTATGCACCCACAAAAAAATGTGTCTTGACTTTAAATACGGATCAGTTCCTAAGCCACTGCTCAAACTGAGTTGTCATAGGTATTTGAGGGGATAGGAGAAAATAAGGGGCAATTTAATCTCAAATTGCTATGAAAAACAATATGATTAGTATCCTCTTACCTTGTTGTCTTCAGTACAGCTGCTTCCATCACACCCTTGGAGTTCCTGCAAAACCCAAACCAGGAAAACAGGCACCTTTATGTCTGCCACCTGGCCTCTTTTATCTTTATTAGTCTGCTTCAAAAGTGATTCTTTCTCTCCATGAACTAAGCAGCCTTAATGACTGGCTCTATGCCTGGGATGCCTGCATTTAATGAGATGAGTTCCAGTGTTTCTGACATTTTTTGCCACGTAATGAAGACTCTCCTGATGGAACAGAGACACCAGTACCTGTTTGTCACCCACACTGCTGTGAAGCATTGTGAGCAGGCAGTGGGAGGAAGTGATCACTCTCCATGCTATTTCTGGACCAAAAAGGCATGCCTTACTAGGAAAAGTGCACTGGGATTTTTATCTTTGTAAGGATGGATAGGGAGGGGGGAAAGTCAGCCAGAAATGCATAAACAGAGGATTTGTATCTCTGTCAGCAGCTCACCTTCTATGCTCATCAGAAAAACACACATGCAGAGAAGTCAAAATTGTAGAAGATTTAAAACACAGCATGAAAATAAACTGAATGGTAATGAGAATTTCTCAGAAACATGGTTTCCAGAACTAAGATGCCTCTTGTTGCCTCTTCTTCCCAATACCTGATGCTGTTCTCTGAAATACCAAATTACACAGTTTCTCACTAGGTTTTCTCTCATATTTGCTTGTTACTCATCAACAAAAATCCTGTTTCTGAGTGTAAGTAACAAGGAAAAAACAGGTTTCCTTGAGGCTTTTGTTTCACAGCTCACAAGCTGGTCCCAGCTGTGTGTGAATCATTACCTCCTGGCTGGACACAACCCATCCATGGCTTTTTGAGGAAGGTTCTGAATTTGTCTGGGGAGGCAGATGGGAGACACCCTGCCACATACTTACAGGCAGGGATTTTCCTGGGATTTAGTCAACCTGCCAAAAGGTTTTGTTTTGTCCAATGTAAAATTGCCTGAGAGACTGCAGAGAACTGCTGCATTATCTAACTGACATTAAGAGGAGAATTTTTCATGGAAGGTCAGAGAAGAATCACTCTCATGGTTTGTTTGATGGGGCAAATCCTTAATGTTAGTGGTCTTGGTTCCCAGCAGGCTCTGACCTGGTTGCCACAGCCAAAGGGAATGCTCCTGGCATACTGATGTGGTATTTTTAGGGTCCCCTGTTGGAGGAGGAAAGAAATGATGAATCTGACTCCACGTTCTTAGAAGGCTGATTTATTATTTTGTGATCTATATTATATTAAAGAATGCTATATTAATTTATACCAAAGAATATAGAAAGGATGCAGACAGAAGGCTAGAAAGATAATAATGAAAAACTCGTGACTCCTTCCAGAGTCCTGACACTGCCTGACTGTCATTGGTCATTAAGTTAAAACAATTCACATGTTGGGTAAACAATCTCCAACCACATTCCAAAGCAGCAAAACACAGAAGAAATCAGATAATTATTGTTTTCATTTTTCTCTGAGGTTTCTCAGCTTCCCAGGAGAAAAATCCTGGGCAAATGAATTTCTCCAAAAAATATGATGGTGACATAATGACATCAATATGTTTTAATAATGTTGCAATTTTCAGAGATTTTTCTTATTCCTAACATTTTTCAATCAGCCCCACATTCCAGTGGGCCCCACATTTCACTCGTGGGCCATTGTGAATCAAGTGAAGTTTTCATTCAGTGGAGAATGCCTCCTGGATTTCAAATAAGGGTTTCAAAAGCAAGAAGGTGAAATAGAAGATTGGAAAGGATGACATTTTACAAAAACCTTCACAATCTTTAGAGTCCAGAAAGCTGCACCAAAATCTAACTTGACAGAGAAATACATGACAGGCTGATTGATCAATAGCCTGAAGATGCTTTTCCTGAAATTAATTCATCCAGACAGATTCTTCAGGGAATTCTCACTCTATGAAAGTTCCTGGGAGGTAAATTGGATTGATCAATCTTCAAATGCTAGTCTCATTAAAATGAGCTAGTTAAATTTGTCCTCTGTCTTGCAGTTGCTCTAATTGCCTAGAGACAGTGAATTGAATGCCATATCTGAGCATTGGTATGGTGCATGTCTGTGATGTAGATAATACAGAACAGATAGCATGGAAAACTCAGGGATTGGCACCCACATGCCAAGGCTAGAAGTACAGGGCTTAATTTAATAGGAATTGTGGCAGTAAATTAGTGACAGCAGGGATATTGTTCTGTTTCACATGCAGCAATTCCTGGCCTGCTACCAAAGGACAAATTATTATTCAGGAAGAAGCAACTGTTGTATTTTGTTATTCCTGATTCCCTTGGTGTATAAATGCATAAGAGGAGAATCCTGCAGCTCCCTCTGCTCTGACTCTTGCTCCAGGCTGGAGTCATTAACATGAGAAGGCAAGGGGAGCCATGAGGGAGCTCAGACACAGCCCCAAGATGTGCTCAGTGTGGAGACAGGCAGGAGGAGCTGTCTGAGCCAAAAGGTTTCTCAGATCAGAAGAACCAGACCACTAAAAGTGAAATCTAACCAGAACTGTGACTGCTTCTCCTAATCACAGGAAAACATGAGCTGAAGCAAGACAGAAATTTATTTTCACTTCTGTGTATAAACCAGCCATAGGTAACCAGTCGTGATGAAAGGAACTCGAGTCTCTGAATCTCAGAGGTAGTCCCCCACTTTAAATATTGTTTGGCTCTGGCTCTTAAGCTTCCCTGATGCACCAGTGAAGAATGAAGAATAAAACCTTGTCACATTCAAGTGCAAGCCTAAAGGAATGCCAAGATGAGCTTTCCCAAACCAGAAGAGCAGCATGAGGTGAGGGACTTGGCAGGGCTCTAGTGGCTGAAAATAAAACCACTAAAAGTGAGCTGTGATCAGCTCCTGTTGTACTTCAATTAGGCTTTTAATGGGAGAGAGTTGCTGGCTCTGTGTTGTTTTAGAACCTGGGAGTGCTAATCCTAGTGCTTTGTTCAGGGAACTCAAGTCACTCGCAAAGGACTTAAAATATTGGGTTAGAAGATTTGTAGAGAATATTATTGTTGTGGTGCATGTAAATTTAAAAGGGATGTTGTAATTTCAGGTAAATTCCCACTTTGCATTTCCCTAATGACTGAGCATAACCTGTGGACGAGAACTGAGCTGGAGAGCTTTAAACTGAGTGACTTCAAGCAAACTGGGATCCTCTCCCTCCTCTGGACAACCCTCTGGGGCTCACTCAAAAGTGAATATCCCACTGGATATTTTAATTCAGTGTTCCTTTGCAGGCTTTTCCTCAGTGTCTAGACTTGGCAGCCTGGAATTAAAGTTGAGGGATGGGAAGGACTCAGTGAGTGGAGCAGAGGAACCAAATTTAAACCATTAAGTCTTAAATTTACTTCCTGACAGCCATGGCCACATCAGAGGGCAGAAAGCAATGACTTCAGTCCTTTAATTTCCATGTGTTCTCACAGGGTGAGATCTGGTTATATACACGTTTCAGTGAGGGTGCAGTGAACAAAGGTGAAGTGTTTGGTGTGATATCCAGACAGCAAACTTTGCAAACAGATGTGCAGTGGGGACAGCTGGCTTTAAAAATAATTGTGTCAACACCTGCTGTCATTTCTGTACCACTGCATGTGTAAGGCTTAGACCTACACTTGCCCCTTTTTTAAGCAGTGCCCCAAAGAGGAGACTGATGTGCACAAAGTGTTCACAGTGCCTACTTGCCAAAAGACATAGTCAAAATCCTTTGTTATAATTTTTGTCTAATTTTTCTAAGAAAAAAAGAAGCCAAATTTAGTAATTATAATTCTTTTTGAGATTCTACTATGTTTGGACCCTGAATTTCAAAATGGGTAGGAAAGCAGTCATTGTTGGCCATATGAAGTGATGTAAAAGGGAAATAAATAAAGATTTTCAGGAGCCTGAAGTTGAGCTTTATCACAAATTGAATTCCTTTGCAATTCATGTAAACCACACTCCTGACAAGGAAAAGCTATTTCCTCTCTGTTTTTGCATATCAGTAACATTCAAACATCAAGCATTTTTCATTTTTCTTGTTCAGCTAACCACTAGAATGGAATATGCTGCTCAAGGAATTTGAAAGGATTCACAAAACCACCTGTAGATATGCAGGAATACAGTCCCAAAATCCAAATGAACCGTTCCCACAGCAACCCCTGTTTGTGTCATCTGTCACAACCCATTCAGGGATGCCTGAATCAAATTCTGGTAACAATTTTGGCGTTTTATATTACAGTGATTTAAAATCCTGATACTTTCTCACCAAGGTTAAAATCACACACTAAGTGGACTATTACCAGCCTGTTGCTGTGCTGAGGTGCATTTAAAAGATTGTATCTGTCTGTAGCAAGAATGTTGACAATTCCTTCTAATAGCATTTGCCAGTTTATAAATGCTATGTTCTTTCTGAATACCTTCTGTCATGTTCATGTAATCAGAGATTTCCAAACAAAATTACTCATAAAGAGCCATAATTAATTGGAAGAAAGCCAGCTATCTAAAACAAGCACTACCATTAGCATCTCTGGCAAGCCCAAAAATAGTCTCTAGAGATGCTACTGTCACAATGAAAAAACTTTCAAAATGGAATGAAGATGTATGCTACAAGTTAAAGGAATTATTCTGCCCAGTGCAAGACCTTGAGATCTCATATTAATGAAATTTAAGATGGACATGAAGCTCTGGAGCAAGTCCAGAGGAAGCCATGAAGATGAGCAAAAGGCTGGAGCACCTGTTCAAGAAGAAAGGCTGAGACAATTGGGGCTGTTCAGCCTGGAGAAGAGAAGGCTCCAGGGAGACTTTAGAGAAGCTTCCAGTAACTAAAGGGGGCTGTGAGGGAGCTGGAGCATCACAGGACAGGGGGGAATGGCTTTAAACTTGAAGAGAGGAGGTTTAGATTGGATATTAGAAAGAAATTCTTTACTATGAGATCGGCAAAGCACTGGAATGGGTTGCCCAGAGAAATCGTGTGTGCCCCATCCCTGGAATCTTCAATGCCAGGTTAGAAGGGGTTTGAGCAACCTGGTCCAGGGAAAGATGTTTCTGCCTGTGGCAGGGGTGGGGAATGAGATTATCTGTGGGGTCCCTTCCAACCCAAACCATTCAATAATTTTATGACTTTATCATTAGAATGCCATTTTGTGAAGCTCAGAGGGCTACAACGCTGCTGTTAGCTGTGTCACAGCTGCCTCTGATTTAAGGACCAGATCACAGGCTACAATGCCCAAAGTTCAAATGGAACCCAAAATGCCACCTTAGCTCAGCTGGAAGCTTCAGCTTTGGAGTACAGCAAGAAGAAAGGAATTTTCACTTGTCTACCATTTCTATGCATGTGGGAAGATGTGGAGTGTGCAAACTCAGTACTCAATATTAGGGTGCAATGCAGAGCCTCTAATCAAGCCTTACCATATTTTCCTGTGGTCCATCTGAATTATGGGAAAGGGCATGCACCTTAGATAAGCATGTGAGTGTGTTAGTGGTATTAATTCAGGAAGAATAAAAACCTTTCAGCAATCAAGAGAATATTTCATAGAAGAAACCCACAGGAAAACAGTACAGATCAATGAGATGGAGGGTGCTATTCAAGACTCCTTCAACTGAATCAAACATGATTCATCAGTAAATTCTCTAATCAATGATGATACCAAAAATGTACATAGTTCATTTTTTATTATAATGGGCCAAATTTCTACTTCACCAGCAAAAGCCATAAGCAGAAAGTTGTGGCTTCCTGGTCCTTTGGCTTGACACTGCTCTAAGTGCATCTGCTGGCCAGAGGCTCCACTGGGAAATTCAGAGCTGTGGGTTAGCTAAGTGCAGTTTTCTGACCACATTTCCTCTCTGCCCCTCCTTGTGCCCAGCAGTGACCCTGCTTTTAGAGGAGATAAGAGGGAGTGGCAAAACCTAGCTTAAGCTATTATACACAGAAGTGAAAAAGTCATCTTCATGTGTTTCACTTGTAATTGCCTAAGGGCAAAAGACTTTCAGTCTTTTTTATAGTGTATTTTGTCAGTTTTGTAATAGAAACAATTAAATTTATATATAGCTAACAATTAAGTTAATATAAACAATTACTATAACCCAATTTTGTAATATAAACAATTAAGACCCTTCCTATAACCCAGTCTTATAAAGAGATGTTTCATGACATGTTTTTTTCTTTTCTAAAAACTTTAACACTATTTTCTATATTGAATGCAATGCAGTGAAAGGAGAAGGAGCTTTATTTGCAGTGTGTATGATACTTATTAGAAATTTGAATTAAATTGATACTTTCTACTCTGTGTGGTTGAGTCTGAAATTCCTCCCAAACTGTGTGCAGCAGAATTGAAGGCATGTTTAAGATACTGATGGAAAATCTATTACTTCTCTCCAGTTTTCTGGTATTCCAAAACAAATCAAGTTTTGTGGAAGATATGTAATGTCACTTAGCATGATGCAGAAAGAATGGGATATAACAGATTGGCTGAAGAAGAAAGGTAGCTGATTATGGGAAGACTGTGAAGTGAAACATCCTGTCCTCAGTGAATTGAAATTGCACAGGTCTGTGTTGCCCTATAGGTGTGCACATTCCTCCTCAAATGCCAAAAGGAAGTGCTAGCAGCAGTCCAGGGTGATGCTGGAGGAGATTCACTAGAAAATCTGATTTTACCATTGCTGCCGTTTCATTACTGGGAAATGCAACCCAGCACCACACATTTAAAGAAAATGCTGGTCTGAAAAGTAAGCATGGCAACCATCAAGGGGTAAGACTGCTGGGGGAATGGGTTTGTAGATGAGTTGTGCTGATTAGCAGCCCTGTAAACAAAGGTTCATTAAAAGTCTGTTTTGTCTCTGAGTTACTGTGAAGCTCTCCTATAGAACTAAGGAATGGAGTAAAAATCAAAGGGGATTTTAAAATTTGCAGGACCTGTGTTTCATCTATTTCTGTATAGCTTTGAAGATACACTGTTTTGATAATGCTGGCAATAAAAGCCACACAGCTTTACCTCTGTGAACTGCTCCAAGGGAAGAGCTATTCACTATATGCTCACTTTCTCAGGATGCAATAATTCATCAGCTGCAGACTCCTTGTTTTCCCAGTCAACTTCAATCATTTCCTTGCCTGCCCCTGCATGCAATAACACCAAACCCCCTCAGTAAAACTGATGCTTGCTCTGCAGGCCCAAATAGGGTGTGTATGAATAATCTGTACACTGTGGCCCAATCCTTTCCAATTAAAAAAAAAAAAAAAAAGCATTTCAGAGTAGGTAGGCAAGATTCCTGCGGCAGCTTCAAGAGTGTTTGACTAGCTAACCTGGGTGGATGTGAAAGTGCCAGTGTCCAGCAGAGCACACTAACTGCACCTACCTGACCTCCAAACTCCTCACTGCAATCCTGCACCATTGTCCCCCTCATACGATGGCATGAAAAGCCACATGAAGGTGACTGATTTGCTGAGATCCATTCCCAGCCTATACTGTGCTTCCTTCTTGGCAGGAAATTAAAAGTGGCTGAAATCACTGTTGGTTTCTATGAGAAGCTCTTAACTTCCATGTTGCAGAAGTTAGAAGAAGTACATTCCATTCACTTCCTGATTTTATCCTGGGTGATAATTCTGTCCTTTTTACCCTGTTCTGCTTTGGAAACCACAGATTTAGTGGCAGTGCCATGTCTAGTTCACTGACATGATGGCATTGGAGCTCCCTCCCAATGAGCATAGCTCAATTAGTTTTGCACTGAGCAGGGACCCTCTGGAGGAGTTACTACTAGGATGTTGTCAGATGAAAGCTGAGGGATCTGTCAATTTTCCTTGTGTTAGCACGGGGAGATGGACACATGGAGACTGAGAACTCATTATCTTGTTTATCTTAAATCTAAGATGCATCTCTCTCTCTCTTTTTCTCTTTCCTGAAACCTAAGAAGACAAACTGTAACTCACCCAAAAGCATAACTTATTTTAATTTTTAGAAATTTGGGATGTATCTTTGTAAGGAATCTTTCAGAGGGAGCTGCAGGTCAACATCTCTGTCCAAGGGGTACATGATATTGCTGAGAAATGAAATGGAATGAGGACACATCTGTGGACTGAGCAATATTTCCCACTAGCACAAACAATGAAACTCCTGTGATGTATTTTACACTGTTACTATCCATCTTCATTACCTTGTGTTGTTTAGGGATGCTCAGGATGACTCTCTTGCAACTCTTGCAACTCACTGGTATCTCCTGCCAGGGTGAAAAACCTCACTGTGTCTGAAAAGATATTCCTTTTCCAGTGAGAAATTGTGCTGAAGTGAGTTGTCTTGCCAACACAAGAAATGTTACAGGACATGTGATGAGTTAATTTTGCTCTGCTCTAGAGGATTTTGCTCAGTCAATGAAAACATTTAGACTGTGACCTTCCTCTGTAGCATATCTTGGTGTTTTGATTTCAGCCTACTGATAAGAATAAAAGGTCTCCATACTTCTATAAGGAGATGGGAAGTAAGAAACTGTTTAAACCCTGCTCTTACCAATAGGAATTGTAAAGAGTGAGAATCAGATTCTTCTTATCTCAACTGAACCCCTTTGCATCTGGACTACGGCAAAGTGCAATAATCAGGATCTGATGTCATCTTTTCTCCTTGCTGAAACTGGTGAAGAATGATAAAGCAGCTGCATTCCTGAATGAGGGATTCAGCTCTTCAGATGGCCCTTTACACGCTGGTGCACCTTGCTCCTAAAAGTGCCTGTGCCACAGCTTGAAATTTTGGCTGTGACTGAAAACTACGCATTAATGAGCCTTTGATAAAAACCGTCACACAGATCCTGCTATTGGTATTCAAAGAGCCAAAACCATGTCAGGAACTATTTAATGGCAGTAGCTCTTCAATTATTAGGAGAAAATGTTAAATACACTGGGTAAAACTCATGTGGTAGGAAGTCACAGTCATGAAAGGCTTTTTTCAATAGCAGAATATAATAAAGATGTAAGACCTAAGTGAAATGTTGCTGGAACTATGATCTCTGATCTCTGTCTCCTGTGGCATCATTCACATCATTGTAGTTATTCTAGTCAAGTGTGCTTAGTTTCATTTTTTTCTTTTCATCTACAAAGGAAAAAAAACAAAAACCAAGCAAAAACCTCAGTCCTGTAATGAGAAATGAAGTATGCAAGCCCTTGTACTCTGAGATCCAAATGTATCAGACTGCAAAGTGAATTCACCTTTAGAAAACCAATTTACATTCAAATTAAGGTTATATCTTATGAATTTAATATGCAATAGTAGTATTGTTTTCTATTGAAGTCTACTAATCACTCTGTGAAGAGTGAAAACAGGACTTTCCAAATGAAAGTGGTCATAAAAGAGAGAATGCTATTCTACTTTTTTTTTTTTTTTTAACAGAGAACTGTTTAGAACATAGTTAAATATTTATATTAGCCTTACTTAAGTCTTTTATTCTCTTTTTGCTTTTCTTTTTTCCTTTTCTTCTTTTCTTTTTGTTGTTTAGAAATAATGAATAATGTGAACAGGCAGACATTCCCTTGTATGTACTCTACAATTCACTCGTGAGCACTGGATTCTAATAAATGTTCCACAGCAGAAAACAAAGTCCGTAAAACTATTGTTTGTCTTATAAAATCATGCAACAAGCCGATATTTGCATATAAAAATACATTTTTTCTATTTTTTCAGATACAGTAATTAGTTTGATGCATACACTAATGAAAAATTTAATTTATATATGTGTGCATGTGTGTGTGTGTGTATGGATATATATTTACACACACACACGTTAATGGGAAACATGATAGTCATAACCCATCAGACAGATATGGCAGGTATCAATTTGCATTAGACTTTGCTCCTAGTGCTTTCTTGACTCAGCATTAGACCAATTCCTTGCCCAGAAACATTTTGTCTTGTCTCACTGAGCAGGGGAATGGCACGAGGGACCAGCATCGCCATCGAGCAGCAGAGGTTTCACCAGCACAGCAGAGCAGCCTCAGGCACGGAACTTTTCAAAACCTGAAATTATCAGCTGAAGCCTCATTCGGTGATTTTTGGCCTGTAGGAAGGACAGCAGAGTCAGCGATTCCTGTGGGATATCTGCTCTGAGAAGGGCTGGACTCAGCAAGGCTGGCTCCATTACTGGAGCAGGCTTCACGCTGGGAACAGAACGGCTGCTCTGGGCCACACCAGCTCTCTCTAAATTAGAAGCTTGACTCCAATACTGATTTTAACCTTGAGAGAAAGTCAGACAAGAGACATAAAGGACAACAGCAGGACTAGCATAGCCCATGGCATGCTTTCTTCCAGTCTTTCATATTTGGAGGTGTCCCTAATGAGGAAGATCACAAAGGAGATTAGATCCTCTCCCAGACTTTGATTGAGGTTATCCTTTAAAAATAATTAAAAAAAAAATACTTAAGGATTTTGTTTTTCGGAAAAACACAGAAATATTTTGACTTGTAAGGTATATTCTTCTATGCAGTTTCAGTTGACAGAGTTCCCCCACCCATAAAACAGGCATAAGCCAGTTTCAAATCTGGAAAGTGTGAATAGAAAGAACTTGCTGAAGAGTGTGACCTAATTAGCCATGCTAGAGGGGAATTTCATTAGGTGAATGGCATTCATCATAACAGCCCAGAATACAGCTGACCTCCAGCTCCCTTGTGTCCCTCCCACACGACCTCAGGGATGTCTGTGTGACTTTTGTGTGACTTTTGATCTCTGAAACACCTGTGGGCAGTGGGCAGTGTGTGCTGACATTTTTTACATCATTGAAATGCTCACTGTTTATTTTCAATTAAAGTTTTGCCACTTTTGAGACTCAAGCTGAGGACTCAAGCTCTCTTTTTTCCATTCTTATAAAACAGGCAGAGCAGAAGTTTTCACTTTGCTGTCTGTGACCTGTACTTTTGTGTGTGAATGTGTTTGCTTGTGCAGTTTGGAGGTCATGGAAAATACAAATGTGAAAAAATTCTATTATTATGTACTTTCTCTAGTTCACTCTGTTCCATTGGTAGTGAGTATCACACTCTATACAAAAGTTGTTTTGGAAATAATGCTTCCAAAGAATTCTGACACAGAATTATGACACTTCTACATGCTAAAGATAACAATAATCACCTAACAGAGGATTTATGTTTTTAAGTGCCCTAAAATGAAGTAAGGCTGGTTCACTTTTTCTGTTTCCATTGTTATTTTCTGAAGCTCCAAATAGACTACAAAAAAACAAACATACAAAAAATCCCTTTACTCACAAAAGAGCTTTCAACGTTTTTGAGGAAAGCAAATAATAATTCATAGGAAGTCCTTGATATTTACAGAAACCATTGAAACTTCAGGATGATTGAAACTCTGATAGTTGATAGCTCTGATAGAAATGGAAAAACAGAGGTTAAACCTTGAGTTCTGCAGAAGTTTGGAAAGCGTTTGGTTGCTAGGATATCACATATTTTTTAATTTACTGTAGAAAAATACTTAGAAAGATTTCAGATAATTTTGTATGAATTTTTTTTAATTTACAAAGTAGTTTTTATTATTTGCCTGCTTTTGTTGATTTGTAATTATAGTGTCAGCTGCTTTCTGTCTTGCAAATAGAAAGTTAAGCCTTTTAACTATGCTTCTAACACATCAGAGATTATGCCTGCAAATGCATGTTCATCTATGTGGGCCATCCCATGAAAACCAGTGGGAAATATATAAATATTATTCAAAGTTTGTCACTCATTTCAGCTTTCCTTAGAAATTTATTTCTCTCACCCCCTTTTTATACTAAGGGCTAAGAACAATCTATCAGCAAATTCAGTGCAAATCCAAAATAAATCTCCCAAATCCACTGGAATCATCTGGGATTTACACCGGAGTGCTCAGGAAATGGCAGCACTCTGCCAATGCCCACGGGGTATTGCAGGGCTGCAGAGAGCTCAGGGAAAGCCCAGGAGAGAAGGTGGGCAGTCAGGTCCTGGGATGGGTGTGTGCCTCCAGCACAGCCCTGGGGCTGCTCCTGGTGAGAAATGGCAGCAGGCTGTGCTCACAGCGTCCTCTGACCAAGGAAAATACTGCAGCAGCAAATTTCCCTGCTAAACTGCATGAAAATAGAACCATCAATAAACTTGAAATATTACGATGCAACATCGGCTTCACATTCCTTCTCCAGTCTGGCTGTAAAGTGACATCAGCAATGAACTCAGACTTTATGGCTGTTCATTTGTCACCAAGCCCAGAGACCCCTCCCAGGCACTGCTTTATGCAGCACAAACTGGATCCCCAGCATGATGGGTGACAGCTCGTGATGGGCGACTATCTGACAAGTGATTCAGATAACAGCGTGAGATTGAGGAGAGGAAAAACAGGATCACATCCTAAACATTTCTGCCCCCAAGAAAGAATCCAGCAAATAGTAACAGAGAGAAAAAAAATGCAGTGATCTAATATTCCTATTATGTTATGATTATCTGCAGAGCTCGAGCTCTGCAGTCTTTCCCTCTTTCTCTTGCTCTAATCTATGTGGGCATTTCTATTATGCCTGTCAGCACAGAGTCGGAATGTCTTCTAAGGAAGGAGAAATAGTAACTCTTTTCCCTCCCATCAACAAAACATGGGCTTTATCTCAGTTAGCATGAAGTCTTCTAAAAATGTCAGAGTGCCAAGAAGGAAAGCATGGAAATTTATCGTGGATGCAACACCTCATTCTCCAGTCTGCTTTCTGCTCTATTTATGCTTTGCTCTGAGTCTCTGTGTGACGATGGCAGCGAGCTGATGTCCGTGGTATTTATAGGGTATTTATATAAGGAATGGTTCTTTAAGTATAGCAGCAAGGTTAAGTGTGATGTAGCAACTCAAGAAGTGCTTTTGACAGCTGAATGCCCCCTCCCAGAAAAGCATTGTCTGCTTAATTTTTATTGCCAGTGTCGCTTAAATGAGATGCTTAGCAATACTGCTTGCAGCACTAGGTCTGTCATGCACAGAAAGACAGACACTGACCAGAAGTAACAAAATGATCACAAGTCCTTGTGCAACAGATGCTTTAGTCACATTTTATATGACATAAAACTCATTTTAAAAACCTTCACAAGAAGTTGTGCTGCCTTGACAGTGCTTTGATTTCAGTTTTACCTCAGTCAGCCCCTGCTCTGCTGCTGGCCAGAGTAACGGGGCCCTCTTACCTCCATTCACATTTCAAAATGAATGAAGCTACCAACAATGTTTTGTTTGCATCTTCACTGAATGGAGAGAGAGACAGAGAAGTAACATGTAAAGGCCCTTATATTTCCAAGAAAATACATTTTATGCCCATACTTCATGTTAGTAATTCAAACTGTCATACTGTATACTTTAAGAACAAGACAGGAAGGAGCTTGTTCACTTTGTGAGTTTTTTCTTTTTCTCAGAATAGTCCTTTGAAACCTTATTTGCATTGAAAATAGTTATTGAAAAGTTGAGTGTCATGTCAGGGTTCCTATTCTACTCAGAGGATGTAATTTTGCTTTGAAAATTGGTCTCTCATCTTGAATGAGCAAATAAGCATCCTGGTGGATGCCAATTAGATGAACTTTTGTATCCCGAGTAGAACTGCTGAGAGCAATTTTGATGGACTGAATTTGCATCTGAATATGCTTTCAACTGGATCTAAAACACATTGTAAAATCAGATTGATCTCTCCAGAGCTCTTTCAATGGAAAAGATTCCAGTAATGTAATTTTATTTGGAAAAATTCAGAGAAAGACATTTGGATTTCTGTTTAGTTCCTAAGAGTTTTTCTTTTAACTACCCAAATAACATATCTTGAGAAGTCAGTATGAAAGTATTTCAGTTTTTCTGAAAGTAAACATTGAGAATACTTACAGCCTTTTGTTTCTGTGCTTTTGAGACTTATCTTCAAGGAAAAATCTGTAGCACTGATTCCTATCAGAAAAAACTCGAACACTGAAATCCTGAAATTCTTTTGAAAAACAACTTCCATTCTCAGACTTAATCTGTAGAGGGAGAAGCATTGATTGCTTAAAATGTTTCCAGCTGCAATAGTCTAAATCAGGAACTTAAAAATATTTTTGATAGATGCTGCCTTTGCTAATGGCAGCACTGGGTATAATCACTGACAGAAATAGCACTGATTACTGGTATCAGGGAAAAGCACTTCCAGCTCTGACTGTCTGTCTATCCTTCAAAACCAGTTTCCATAACATTATGATTTATGCTGTGATCCCAGGACTGCTGAGATTTGTACCAGGGTTTTTGGGCACTGGAGTGCCTGTTGACCTGGACTTTCATTGTCTCCCTACATTTGAGGCTGATGTTAAGAGAATTCTAAGCAGATTCAGGGAAACTATTTTTGGGAGAAGCTGTGCATCAGCATCCTGCCATGAGCAGGCAGGATTGGTGTTCACTTTAAAATCTGTTCCTCTGCATCCTAAATACCCCAGGCTATAGTAAAAGTGCAGAATTACTTCATCTTGCCTTCAGACAAATGATATGCCAGTCTTTTGCAGTAAAAATACTTTTTTCCTCAGCTCCATGGAGCTACAGATTGGTGCTATTGATGTACTGCTGTCATTCTTGTTCATCTGGACTCACAAAAAAATCTCCAGCATTTTTTTCTGAAGCAGCTATCAGGGAAGATGAAAGGAGCTGTATTGCCTCTGAAACCTCTTGTGAATTGTTGATTCTGCTTGGATTTAAAAGATCAGCTTCAGCAGTGGTGGGCATTGCAACATAAGGACAGGTAGTGGCCAGTGCTCTGTGGAAAGGGATCACACCAATGGAACAAAGGTTATCCAAGACATCACTACTATGTAGTTCCTCAGGTCTAAAGTCCTGTGTCAGAGTCAGGCATTAATGACAGCAATTGCTAAAGGAAAAACATCTTAGTGAACATAGGGATAGCTTCCTGTTCTTAAAAGTAACAATGGTAAAATTGCTGTGCTTCACTGAAACAGGCAGAACGAGCAGGAGATGCTTCTCTTCCCTTCAGGAGTCTCCTCTGTGTCAAAGTAATTTTTCCAAGGAATTTCCAACATGACTAACCTTACCCCAGTGCTGGACCTGAGGGAAGCTCTGATATTTGGTGGCTACTTTTGTTTCGTGTGTCAGAACAAACACAACTGAGTCAGTCCTTTAAAATTAGCAGCCAGAGGCCAAGGTGGAGGAGTCATTGTGTGCAAGCCCTCTCCTGGGCTGCAGAGATCAGCTGAAGGGCTGCTCTGCGAGCTGCACCCTCCTGAGAGTGGCCAGGAGAGGAGGAAGGAGAAATGTCCTTCCTAGTTTTTTTGCTTTTCCTTTTGAAGGGAGATATTTCTCCATTCACCACCTTTACCATTCCCCTGTGTTCTGTGCTGTGAGCTGTCTCTCTGCAGCCAAAAGAAGGCTGAATTTATCAGATGCTCTGTCTGGTACTCTGATTCAGCCACTAAGCCTGTGCTGTGATGAATGCTGCTGTGGGCAGACAATGTAATGGCAGGGAGCTTTTGAAGAGCCTGCAAGGGAGGGAGGAGGGAGAACAGTGTCATCTTGACATCCCAAAAGCCCATCAGTTTCCAGGAATAAAGATCACCCGTATCCGCTCCCCACCCTTGCAGACAAAGCCCTGGCCTGTGCTGCTTTCTGAGAGCCCCACGTCCCTCACAGTGGTTACATAAAGGCCTGATGCACACAAAGGCAGGCCTGTGTTTATAGTGGCACACAGACAAACTCATAAACAATACCTCTCCCAACAGCACAAGTTCATACAGAATCCCGGTCTTGAGTGAGCTGGAAGATAAACATGAATCTGTGTTTTTCTTTGAAATAGAAAATTCTACAGCAAATGATGGCTTTATCACTTTAAATGCCTGCTTCACAATTTTGGGGGATAGAGTTTGAATCCTTATTATAGGCTACTAGAAGCACAAGAAACACTTTGCTACAGCTAAGAAAAGCTTTCAGATGATTATGAGTTTAAAGTTGTATGTGCTGCTGGGTTAGCAGCCTCCTAACTGTGCTGTAATTTTTGTAGCTGCAGAAAATGGCATGTTGCACTTGAATTGTTTGGGAGAAAATATATATTGCATACAGATGGAGAGATTGGGAATTCTTACCCCCAGGAGAGTTCTGTGGAATTGAATATATCAAAAGCGACCTTTAAACTTTTCATATGCTCATATAAAGATGCTGCATATGTGCACATGTGCACATTTTGGCACATTGCTGTTCTGACTTATGGCCAGTGACAGAGCTTCATCTTGTGGGCCAAGATTGCTCCTGCCATTTCTTTTACAAAGAGACCTGTCTGAACATCTTCACCTCCCTTGTAGTCAGCTGGACTGCAGAGAGGTCAAAGTTGGGGCTGCATAATTTCCAGGGACTATAATCAGTGCTAGGTATAGCCAACTATAATCAGATGATTCTAGTCAGCAAAATTATCCAGGTCATCTTGCCCCTGTGAAAAATGGGAAAAAAAGAAATCCTTTCCAGGAGGTCCAAAAGCCTTTGGGTTGTTTGTGACAAGGTGTGAGTGAAAATATTATCCCAGTGCTGTACTTGAGCTTCTTTTTCTGGTGGTCAGCTGGTGTTGGTGACCCGGCCCTCTCCTCAGACAGCAAAAAGGGTTACTGGAAAATATTCACATAGATCCTTGGAAAAAAAATGAACTGGAGATGTGAATCAGTCTCACTGAGGGCTGCAAACTTCTCTGGGAGAAATTCTGTAGGTAAGTTCAGCCCTCAGTATGTGGAAATTTTTTGTTCTCATTGAACAAAATTGCCAAGGTACAAAAAGTTTCCCTGCAAATCATTTTCCTCAGAGGAAGAAAGTGAAGCTGAGGAACCCGGGGAAGAAAAACTCAATGTTAGCAATACAGAATCTGACCTATTTATGAGGAACCTTCTGTTTCAGCCTGCCAGATTGAACAGTCATTATTAATCCCATTTCACAGAGCTGATTAAATTAAAATTTTCTTTTGTATTGTACATTAATATATAACACTGAAAACTTGAGGAGGTAGAAGCTAAACAGGGAAACTAACAAGAAGAATAACGTAGCTTACTCTATAAACTAGAAAAATCTGGCTTGTGGCAGCTTCAACCTGAGCAGGAAAGATCCACATGCTAATAAACAATCCAGAGAGAGGGAGAAGGAGAGAGAGAACAGGCTGAACCTTCTACAGGATTCCAGGTGGAAGTTTTTTCTTGGCTAACATTTTTTCACTCATGACAACTCTCTCTCAATTCCAGTTGAAAGCAGCTGCTTCCCTAGAATGGGCTGCAGCTTTCCCAACTTTCCTGTCTTGGCCTCACGTCTGTCAGAATCTGACATAAAAACTTGCACTAAAAATGTGAATGCAAGCCTTGTTTGTTTTTTGTTGCCTATGAAAATATTCCTGCAATAATCTTTAAAGATACCATACATTCTTTTGCCTCAGAAATGTGTTCTCTGTAATACCTTTTTTTCAATATTAAAAAGTGTTTTCAATATTGTCTTTATGACCACTCAGGGTTCAGCTTTTACACTTTTTTTTTGGTTGTATATATAAAATCCAAGATATGTTGCTATTCTCTGCCATTAGGTGGATATTATTTGATTTTGGCATTCAGTTAATGGAGATGGAAACATTGAGGTACATTCAGACTCAGGAAATTTTGCCTATTTTCACAAAGTCAATCATATACCATTCTTTATGAAGAATGCAACATTTCAGATTCCAGTTCTATCAGGTGCTAAATACTCCCAGCAAAGTGCTCCAGTCCTTCCACAGAGGACCTACATAGCAAGGTCTTTTTTGGCATCAGATTCTCCTTCAAAGAGGTGTCTGGATTCCCACTTATGTTTAGAAAAGTTGATCTCTGCAGCAAAACCCTCTCTGCAGGATTTCCTATTGACTGCCCTGAGCTCCTTCTGCTGCATGCTGACTCTTGGTAGCTCATGCTCCCTTGCTGAACTCTCCCCTCTCACTTTGTAGGGAACTTTAACTCTCTGTTCAGGGGAGTAATTTTTGCTTCAAAAGCTGCTTGTCTGTGTCTAAATCCCTTTGCTGTGTAAACTGCAGCATTCCCCAGCACCCAGATCTGGGTGTCTGCCTGAACTACTGGATATGAGAGCCCCCACTTTATTTAATGTTCCTAAAAACCAATTCATGGAAAAGCAAAGGCTAGCCCTGAATATGCCATACTTTAAAATCAATGAGCCTCTTTGCATTTTGCTTTCTACTTCTTACTCCTCCTCAATGCATCTGTTGGATCTGTACCAGCAGACAGAACCACATGATTTGCACTACAGGATGAAATGGCTTTAAATGGCAACGTGGCACTGGTACAGCAATAACATCTCAGCAGCAGACAGCGTGAGATTAATGTCACCATTAGCCAGTGGATGTTTGATATCTTAACCTCAAGGATTCATTGGGCTTGTAAATCTGTAGGAGCTCAGCTGGGCTCTCAGTTGTTACAGATCACAGGAATAATGCAAACAGGCATTTGCTGGGGCCTCGTGGATCTGCAAAGTCTGCGTTTGCTTGAGCAGTCTTCATAAAAAGTAGAAATCTTGTTATAATATAAACATGAATGTATATGTATATAAACATTGTTTTATGCAAGAAAATTCAATAAACCTAAATTCAGTAAACAGAAGTTAAAAGCAACTGCATATTAAATATTTAAAGGAGAAAGCAGCAGCTCCTTCATATTTGTGAGCTCAGGGATAGCAAGCAAATATTTTGGGCATAATTCCTCACTGTTCTTGTCAACCTAAACAAAAACATAAAGGAGAACAGCAAAATACCTCTACCTGTGCAGCTCCTGAGCTGGGGGAACTGAGGCATGGCAAGCAGACCTTATCCTGAGAGTTTTCTGGGTGCCATTTGTCACTGGTGCCCAGAGAGCCCACTGTGTCCCCAGATCAAACACAACCCACACAACTGGCAGGGCTGAGCCCTTAACGATGGGGCTACTGCTGCTCTCTGCTGGTGCAGAGCCAGGCTTAGGAAAACTCTGCTGAACCAAACCAACTCTGAGAAAACAAATGCTGCTGCCTCGAGCTGTGCAAAGAGGGGGCATTCCCCATCAGGTAGGTCCTGACGTTTTCAGCCTTTATTTTTCTTTCTGGTTTTAATAGATGCTGGTATACCTTCACACCTGACAAGGGAAATATTTGGGATCTATCACAATATTCTATTTCAAAAAACCAAGGGTTTAATTCTGAACTTTGAAACTTTTCTGTTATAATGTGCAAAACAAAACAAAACAAAATGAACAAACAAAGAAACAAACACCCAACCAAACCCCCCCCCAAAAATCCCAAAAAAAAAACCAAAAGAAAAACCAAAAACAAAACCAAAAGAAAAACCCCACAACTGTTTTGAAAGGGAGAAAATTATTTAGTCTGAAAACATATATGTCCTTAATTTAATCCCCTTTCCTCTAAGGGAAAAGGGCCTTTCCTCTGGCCACTTTCACCTTTTTCCCATAGCTACTATTCTGTGAAGCCCCAAAACTGTTTTGCAAGTATTTTCTCTACCTCATGTGCCTTTTCAGAGGGGCATTAATTTAGAAATTCAAATTACTTGTAGTATGAAAAACACCAGCTGAGAAAGAGCACTGATAAACAAATGAGAGTTTGTTTATTACAAAGAAGACATCTAAAGTATGTTATAAACATCTAGATATCATTTTACTTTCATGAAAGTTCTACTTGCTGTCTCTATTTACCTAATGGCTTCCTTTTCTTTCTGATGGAAGTACATTAAAGTAATGATGTCTTAAGTTTCAGCTTTCATATTTTCCAGATTCTGTGCTGCATTAAGATGTAACTCTGAACTTCATATAAAGTGTTAGCAAGTTCTCTTCACAGTTTAGTTAGACAAAAGCATCTTTTTCCAGCCTGAGAACCGAGGACACCATTGCAGCTTTAGGCTCAAGAAGTATAAACAACAGCAAACTGGGGAGAGCAGTCTGGGAGGATGCGACTTCATAACCTGAAGCTGTAATTGGACAATTGACCCCAATATGTAAGTGGACCAAAACTTACAAAAGTGCGAAAACTCATGAGTTGGGGCCCATCTTGGGTAAAGCCACAGCTGGGTTATTGCATTGCCCAAGGTGTATCCATTGAAGGCCTTTTAATAAATATTTTATTCCTTTAACTCTGTCTAGCCTCTCTTGCAGAGTTCTGATGCTCTTTAGGCATCAGTCTCTTCCCTTGTTCAATTTACATGGGATCAATAACGACCCTGTTGAATAATGTGTCTGGTTGTTTACTGATGCCTTGAGAGGCTCTCTGGAACAGAGGCTAGCCAGAGTTAAAGGAATAAAGTAGGTGTTTATTGAAAGGCCTTCAAAGGATACACCTTGGGCAGTGCAAGAGCCCAGCCGTCTCTCTGCCCAAGATGGACCCAAGATGGATGACTGGTCCCGAGTTTTCACACTTTTATAAGTTTTGGTCCATTTACATATTGGGGTGGATTGTCCAATTACAGCTTCAGCTTGTGAAGTCCCATCCTCCCAAATTGCTCTCCTCAATTCCCTGCTGTTTATACTTTTTGGGCCTAAAGCTGCAATGGTGTTCTTGGTTCTCGGGCTGGAAATAGATGGTTTTGTCTGACTAAACTGTGAGGAGAACTTGCTAACACTTTATATGAAGTTCAGAGTCACACCCTAAGGCAGTACAGAAACTAAAAAATATAAAAGCTAAAACTTAAGAAATCAAGACAAGAAAATAAACTTCGTCATTTCCACACACGTATACATAAAAATACAGCGGGAATTCTCAAAGATCCAACATAAAAACTAACTACTAATTGCTGTTTTATTACAAATCCAACATACAATGAGAATCAATTTTAAGCAGAACTCCTAAACAAGGTTATATTGACTTTTTCAGAGATAGCACAATAAGGTATAAAAAAAAATTATAAAATCAAAGTAATAAGGAGAAAATGTATCAGTCATAGTACATCATGTTGTTGACATTATACAGAACAACCCAGTAACATTTCATTCATGGTGAGCTCTGACCAAAATGCAGTACCATGACATCTCTATGCTGGGTGCAGTTCACAAGCCAAATAACTGCCTATTTTACAGGAGAAAAAATACACTTAAAGAGACATTAAGTCTTCCTTTTTGCAAATCTCTACTTCTAACTGGAATGAACACGATATCCCCTTAAGCTGCAGCTCTTTACCACAGCTTTAATCAACACACACAACTTGCAAAAATATCCTCAGATCTGCTGTGTTCTTCCCCCTCATAAACTAAATAGAGTATCAGTCTATCTCACTGCTCTCTACACATCTTGCTATCACAAAACCACCCACTGAACAGTCCTGCGAGGTAGCAAATTGTAGCTTAGTATCTTTTGAGTAAGATCTCATTGTAGCTGAATAATTTCATTTTACAGCTCCCTGCTCCTGTGTGGACAGGATTTGCACTCGGGGGTAAACAGAGCTAACAGGTTTGATCAATGCCTGTTCAGCTTGTAAGTGCCCCTTGATCTCAGGTCTCAGAGGACCCTCATACGTGCTACTTCAGAATTTGTGATTTGCTCTTAATGGGTTGGGATAAGGAGCTTTCACAATGCTCATCCTCAGAGTCTCACTGTCCTGTGATTTATATGCCATTCCTATGCTTTTAAAATGTTACAGAAAAGGACTGTATTTATGGCAGGTTTTTATGATGTTACAGAAAGTGGTTTCAGAACATGCAATGCATCATATAGGTACACATTGTAAGAAGGATATGTTAGCTTTTCTGAGTGTCTTGCTACTTTCATTCACATTAATCAGATTTATATGTCCCAGTGGATGAAAGTATGAACTGCAGAGATGTTAATTCAATCTGTTAGGACAAGTGGCTGACTCAGAGTTGAAAAGGAGCATGACCTTTCCTCATCAGTTTTCTCTTAGCACCAATGTAGAAAATCTTCTTGCAATCCTCAGTGAGGAAAAATAAACCTCTGGTGTTTCTTGAGTGGCCATTTCGGGTCATTTTGTCCCCAGCACAGCTGGTGTGCATAGAGCAGGTTTCAGACTGTTGGAGACACCTTTTCTTCATAATTTTCAGCTTATGGGTTCAACTTTGCTTCTAGCTAAGGCAAAAATTGCAGTTAGGGTTAGGGATTTGAAGGGCTTCTACCATTAGGCCTTTTCTAGCGCGGACACATTCCTGGGAAGATTTTTGGAAACTTCTGGCCATCTTTTCTCTGAAAGTCAGGTGTCATGTTTCCATCTCACCTCAAAAATTTCTTTTCCTTGTGCCAAGTTCCTGTTTTCAACAACAAGGTGTGTGCATAGAGAGGAAAGGATAAAAAGTCACCATGTACTAAACCTACATGGCAGATATCAGCCTTCACTCTTCTTCCTGTCCTCCACTACAGCTTGTTCTCCATAATTCTCCTCACCCCTCACTTTTTGGCCCTTCCAGGTAATTCAGGCCAAGCTCAGGTTGCTGCAGGGCTATGCAGGGTCAGGCTGGGTGTCAGTGCAGGTTTGGCACTGCTGACCACAGGTGGGTGTCTGGAGCCAGAAATTCAGCAGCTCCACAAGGTGCATTCAGAAATGCTTAATGACCTTAAGGGATCAGGCAGGACTGAGAAGAAAGTGATCCTGCTTTCTCTCTGGGGTAACTCAGCCCAAGCAGGGGCAGGTGACCTGGATTTCACCCCAGCAGTAAGAGCTGCCAGCCTTGGGCCCTTTCCCTGCCTCCTCTGTGTGTCTGTAGGAAGGAATTAGAGGCATCATGAGGCTGCACTCCTGGGCATGGCTTGGCTGCAGTTCCTGCCTGGTTTGGGGCTGTGGGAGGCAGCAGCAGCCCCTGGAATGGGATATTTGGGATATAGGCACAGGGTTACATGCAGCACTGCTGCACACAGCACTGGGCACTGGCACCCATCCCAGCTGAGTTCCCCGTGGTGTCACCAGGAGATGGAGCTGCAGGCTGGGCTGCAGGTGACACCCAGCACCCTGTCCTGTGCTGTGTCCCCAGCTCGTCCCTGTGGTGTCACCAGGAGATGGAGCTGCAGACTGGGCTGCAGGTGACACCCAGCACCCTGTCCTGTGCTGTGTCCCCAGCTTGTCCCCGTGGTGTCACCAGGAGATGGAGCTGCAGGCTGGGCTGCAGGTGACACCCAGCACCCTGTCCTGTGCTGTGTCCCCAGCTTGTCCCTGTGGTGTCACCAGGAGATGGAGCTGCAGGCTAGGCTGCAGGTGACACCCAGCACCCTGTCCTGTGCTGTGTCCCCAGCTCGTCCCTCAGTGCCCTGGGTCCTGGTGACACTGCCTGCAGCCTCTTCTCTTGGAGGAACACGAGCTGAGAGCTCACTCCTGTCACTGGGCAGGCTTAGGCCTCCCAAACTTCTTCCACATGAGCTGGAAACCTGTCGGGATATTTAGCTTGTCAGAGTGACCCCGAGATATGTTAGAAAGTCTCTTTTCCCAGCCCGGTGCTTGAAAAAGGAGTCAGGGCTCTTCAGTTCTTGGTCTCAAGGTTGTTTATTGTATCTTATATAAAAAATTCTTTCTCTGGCCTGCCAAGGTCCAGCAGGACAGTTCCAGGCACTCTGCCTGCCCCCAGGGCAGTGTTGTGTCTTTATACTAAAAACTATGTGTAAAATATTTACAATTACTTTCCAATATCTATCACCTATGTTAGACAGTGAGCTTCTGCTCTAAACCAATCTGAAAGTGCCAACAGCACAGCAGAAGATGAAGGCCAAGAAGAAGAAGAAGGAGAAAAGCTGGACACACCCAGTTCCCTCCATCTTGTCTCCTGAGCCTCCACAATAAAAACTCCAAAATCTACTTTTCCACCCCGTGGTAACTTCACTATTATTCTGCTTAAACTGTTGTGGCTTGCTGATCTTCATATAAGGTTGGTAGTTTGCTCCACGTGTCACAATCAAACCCACAGGTGTTTTGGTTCTGTGCCAGGGCTTCTGAGCCCCCTGGCAGGGGTCTTGGCCATCCTGGACAGCCAGAGGGATGTTCTGGGTTCCCACAGAAACCCAATCCCAGCAGTCTTACCTGTATGAGCTTTGGGCCTGTGGTGTCAAGGCTGTTTGACTTCTCGGACATTTGCTTGAAGAATATGTTTGAGACTTGCTTATTCATGGATTTTTTTCTTAAAGATCTTGGCTTTTATTATGTAAACCCCTCATAAGGATGTAGCCATACTTTTAATGCACAGAGTTCAAATGGAGATGAATGACAAATACCCAGCTTTTCCAAATATTGGTCAGAAATTATTGTTGATGTCTCCATAGTTCAAATTATTCATTTCAAATTAGATTTATTGCTGGAAATGAGTCCAGGATCCTTACCACTGGAAATCCATTACTTTCAATAAAAACAAGAAATTAATCAAGTGAAGCACTACAAATGAGGCAGCAGCAGAAATACAGGCAATGCAAAATGTATTTTGGCTCTTCACTTCCCACTTCTTTTGGAGACCTACACACCCTGATGGCCCTGCCTATGTGGACAGCTTGCAGGATGCTGCTGTTCAGTGGCCAAGTTCCCTGTTCTAATTAGATTAACCAGATCACAGGGAGTCTGTGGTGAACATTAACTTGAAATGAATTTAAAAAAAAAAAAGACAAAGGCAGAAAGAAACCCTTCATCAATGATTCTATTTTAAAAGTAAGTGTTGTTTCAAAGCCAAATTTCAAATTTCAGTTGAATATTTTTAGAACACTGTCATGCTCTAACTTCAGCTGGCAAATAATTACCACACAACCACTTGCTCACACACACTCCAAAACCTGCTGTGAATGAGGAAAAGGTAAAGTCCATGTCTTGATATTAGAACAGTTTAATAACACAAAAAAAGTAAAATATAATAATAGTAATAATAATAGTAATAATAATAATAATAATGATAATAATAATAGCAACAATAGTAACAATAATAATAGTAAGGAGAATGAAAAAGAGAGAGAGGAATACAACCTAGAAAAAACAAGGGATGCTCAATGCAGCTGCTCATTGCCTGCCAGGGACCCATTCCCAGTCCATCCCTGAGCAGTGATCAAGCCTTCCTGGCCAATCTCCCCCAGTTTCCTTACTGGACATGATGTTCCATGTTATGGAATATCCCTTTGTCCAGTTCAGGCCAGCTGTCCTTGCCATGCATCTTGTGGCATCTCTGACTGGCAGAGCATGAGGTGCTGCAAAGTCCTTGATGTAGGATCGGCACCACTGAGCAACAGCCAAACATCAATGTGCTATCATTATTCTTACACTAAATGCAAGACTCAGCACTGGGACAGCCACTAGGAAATAAATTAACTCTAACCCAGCTGAAACCAGGGAAAAGTCCCATTCTATTTAAAATAGTCAAATATTTCCTATAGTTAGTCACAACAAATCAACAGGACTTAAGGGAGATTAGTTCTGCATTAGCAAGATCTTTGTGTAGCGAAAAGTGCTCTGTGCCAAAGTCCCAAGGATGTGCTTTTGCCATGAGAACTGGTGGGTTTACATCTGCTCTGCAGTGGTAGAACTTACTGCTGCCATTCCTGTTGAGTAGCAGGACTATTAATTGCTTTTTAAGAAAGTCTCATGTTTAATTTCAAACAAAAAATGTTTCAACTTGCCTTTGTGCCTTATGCAGAAACCGACAGTCATTATAATTTTTTTCTCTCCTTAGGGATTTACAAAACTTGCCTCCATCTTACTGTGTTTAATTTTAATTTTTCTAAAACTGGGAATTTTGTCAATTTTGTATGTGTGCAGTTTTATGCATATGTCCCTCAGATCTTCCAACAAAACAATATCATTAAACATTCAGATTTGCACTGCTCTTCATGGTACACCATCTAAGTCTGGGGGTTTGTTTTTGCTGAATAAATGGCAGGTCACTTTCAGTTGTTTATGTAACATACAGAATACAAAACAGAACATAAATTATGTATTGATACTGTTTAAAGCTATAGTTTTCTTTAGGCCTCAATTATAAATTCTTTTTCATCCTGTATCACTAGAAGACACAGGATATTGAGGAGTCCCCAGTTTGCTAAGAAGTGCTGATTCCTGGTCTAGTGGAAGATGTTACTGCTTATGGCACAGGGATTGGCACAAGATGATCTTTAAGGTCTCTTCCAGATCAAAGAATTCTATGATTCTATGATATTGATTTAAATAGGAATGTGACTTTGATTCCAGCAGGGTTTATCAGCAGCTGTCATCTTTGTAGAACAAGATATTTTTTTTTAAATCTCCTTATGATATCTGGAAGGTCTGTGTTGGTCTGCAGTGCTTAGGCTGTACCTACCACTGCGCTGATACTAACTGGTGCCTAACTGATATTGCTTCTTACCTAGAGGATTTCTTTTTCTATTTCAGTCATCACATCAGATGAAGAGAGGAAAGAGGACTGAAGCTCTGAGCAAGGGGATGAATGGTTAGAAAAGCCCACAGTCTTTCAGATTTTCTTTGATTATTATGTCTGTGACTGCATCAAAAACAAATTTGACATTCTGAGTGTCTGTGGCACAGGTCAAGTGACAATATACCTCCTTATCTTCTTTCCTTATGTTCAAGTCTAGAAATTGTTTCTTGATGTAGTTTGCAGCATCTTCAAATGTATTTTGTCCTAGTAGAAAGAAAAGTAAATGAATAAAAAGACACATTTCAACTGGTACTTCCTCACAACTGCAAAAAGAGAAGAAATAATGTTTTCTGTGGTTTTCCCCCCCTTCTTTCTATTTGACTTAACTTCATACTTTAAGTTTGAAAATTCTGTATCTATACTGTTTTTTCTCTGGAAATTTCTGACACAGCCTTATATATTCTCTTGCATCAGCTGGAAACATCTGGTGTTTTTTAATTTCCAGTAGACACTACTGTGACATACAAAAAGAGACAGACTTCCCTTATGGAATGAGTTCTTAAAATGGGAACAAAAATTTTGGATTCAGTTGTGACGTGTGTGTGAGTGATAAAATACTGACTTGTACTGAATTATTGGCTGAGTCCATCACAGCACCCTTCAGCCACCTGAAACTTTTAAACTCTTAGCTTCTTATACCACCAATGGACAGAAATAAAGAACTCAAGGGGGAGAAATGAACCCACTCTAGGATAAACATGGTGGGTAGGTGAGATGAGTTGAATTCTAACTGTGTCTGTCTCATACCATTCTTTCATGAGAAGATTCTTAGGTAAGAGGTTTAATATTTAAATGCTTATAAATAGGAGACATGAGTCAAAGTCAGTGTTTCATTCATGGCCTACACAAAACATCTGAATGTGTTTTCTCCTGAACACTCCAAACTTACCATCATACTCAGGAAAGCAGATATTCAGGTGAACTTTTGTTATTTTCTCTTGAAAGAGGTCTTTTTTGTTTAGGAACAGCACAATGGAAGTGGCTGCAAAGCACTTGTGGTTGCAGATGCTGTTGAACAGATGAAGGCTTTCATGCATTCTGTTCTGTTGAGATGCAAAAGGTAAACATGAGACTGAAAAATCTCATCTCCATGCATAATTTTTACTGAGATGTTCTTTACTGGAAAGAACCAATAGAGTGTAATAGCCTTTAAATTGTTATCAGAGAATGGGAATGTACCATCAGAGAGTACATTAAAACTTAGAAGCAAAAAGGGGTTGTTTGTCTGTTCTGACTCACCACTTCTTTATCTTCCACCAGAACCATGTCATAAGCACTGAGTGCAGCACAGAATATGATGCAAGTGACTCCTTCAAAGCAGTGAATCCACTTTTTCCTCTCTGATCGTTGTCCACCCACATCAAACATCCTTTGCAGAGAAAATAGCATATGTACAATGTAAAGCACTCGTAAGGATGTAGCCATGCTTTTAATGCACAGAGCTCAAATGGAGATGAATGACAAATACCCAGCTTTCCCAAATATTGGTCTGTTTCTACCCCAAAAGGTCAAGGAGTGCTGTATGTTGTTACTCATGGTTTTGTAGTGGGTATAAAATGAAATAAAAAGGCTTAAATACCTGCATGTAGGATTAATAGTCAGCACTTACGTGTGGCACTTTGTGTTCACAGAATTCACAGAATCACCAGGTTGGAAGTGACCTTAAAGATCATTGAGACCAAGTCATGCTCTAACACCTAAACTAAACCACGGCACCCAGTGCCACGTCCAGGCTTTTTTAAACACATCCAGGGTTGGTGACTCCACCACCTGCCCAGGCAGACCATTCCAGCACTATTTCACTCTTTCTGTAAAAAACTTTTCCCTAATAGCCAATCTGTATTTCCCTTGATGCAGCTTCAGACTGTGTCCTCTGGTTCTGTCAGTGGTGCCTGGAGAAAGAGACCCCAGCTGAGCACAGGCACCTTTCAGGGAGTGTAGGGAGTGATAAGGTCACCTCTGGGTCTCCTCTTCTCCAGGCTGAACACCCCCAGCTCCCTCAGTGGTTCCTCACAGGGTTTGTGTTCCAAGCCCCTCACCAGACTCTGGACATGCTCCAGCATCTCAATGTCCTTCCCAAACTGAGGGGCCCAGAAAAGGAACTGTTGAGGAAATGGGGCTCACTGCAGGACTAAGACTTGCAGGCTAGGATTTATTTAGGGCAGAGTTCTGAGGCATTGATAGAAAACCCTCAAATACAGTACCATTTATTATTTAATGGTTTTGCTTGCAGTGAACTGACATTGACCAATAAGACACAGGACTGAAGGGCAGTCACACTTTGCCCCCTGGCTGTGCATGAATTGATGTTGCCATCTGAGCTCACTGCATGACCTGCATCCCACTTTGGAGGGTCTCTCCACCTTCACTGGCTGCTCTTCAGCAGCAATTCCTGGAGAGCAGGAGCCCTTTCCTTTGTAGAGGGAATTGTAGGGCTGTCCTTCCCTGCAATGATTTCCTTCCACCTTTGGAGAGAATCATATGAACTTTATATGGGCTCTCTATGGGATCCAAAGACATCTGGGCTCACCTGGCTGGGACTTAAGGCCCTTAGCCCTAGCTTCCAAAACTCCCACTTACATTTGCAGTTTTTCAGTGATAAGGGCTAGGGCTTTCTTTTCACTGTTTTTCTGAAACAAAAGGTGCCAAACTTTAAGATTTTTCAAGTGCGTTAGAAAACAGGGAAAACATAAAAAATCAAATTTATCCTGCCCTTAGGTTTTCTGTTTCCTAGTGTGCATGATGACTTTTCCCTGTGCCTCCTGTTGTTGAACTTAATACTGTAAAGCCTAATCCCCCCTTGGATTACTCCTTCCTTCAAGAATGTGCATTAGATCTCTGGGTCCTGCAGTATCTGAAAATTAAACAATTCTTACAGCAATGAATATAATGGAATTCAGTAAGGAGCAATCATGTCAATAGTAAACAGAGCAAAAATAATTTGTTACTGAAACGCTGTTTTTTTGCAGTATCTTAATCCTTTGTTTCCTTCACCATCAGCAATGCAGTTGATGTTAAAAAAGGTTATTTTTTGTAATTTTTCTTCCTTCTTAGGGAAAGAAAAACCCTTTCAGTGCTCATAATGAAATGTTTCTGCAGCTGAGGGGTAATCTTTTTTTTTTCTGGGACATTTCATCTTTTTTTTTTTTTAATTGGGTGTCAATAAAAGTGAATTGTTTTGGAAATCAGGAAGTTTTTGTGGAGCAAGATTTTGATAATAGCAATGACATTCTTCCAAGCATATCTTCACTCAGTTCAGGAGGTCTACTGAACCGTGGGATCAGCACAAATAAAATATCTTCACTTTTGTCTCTGATTAGTATTCAAAAGTCACCTATAATTACATGCCTTTCTTGATTTGTGGCGTATAACTGAAATCAGGGTTATGGCAGGAAAACAAATAATAAAAGCTACAAAATTTATTCTTCAGGAAAGTTTTGGTAATCATGTGAATCAGTATTCTCTTCCTGTGAATTTTTAGCTTATGGCCTTTGAATATTAAAGAGAAGCCAGTTAAAAAGGACAAGACCAAGGCCAGAGACAGTGCTTAAGGGGAGTTTTGGTTGTACTAACCTTAGTTTGCTTCTCTATTCTCAGCCCAGAACTTAACACACTCACATGTAAAACCAAAATCCCTCCATAAATGGTAGAAAATGAGATGATTTTGTTTTACCAAGATAGTCAAAGTTAGTCTAGAAATCTCTATATTTTCCCAGAACTGCTCTTGAAAAGCTTAGCTGCAGATACTGAATTAGCTATCTACTCCTTCAGTGGTACACACAGAGAGGTCTGAAGATTAAAATAAAGCTTGCCTGATTTCAAACTGTTCCTAGCACACCAATAGAAAGGACACTGGAAGAAGAACTATGAAGATCAGATCTCCTTTGAAAAACATTTAAATGTGTTCTAAGCTTTAAGTCAACATTAGTGAAATAAATTGAAGAGCACACAGAAGCTAAATTGCGCTAAACCAGCAAAGTAACTGCTAAGCAAGGAGCAAATAAAAATCAATGTTTTCTGTGCAACTGTAATTCAGTTCCTGGGAGCAGTGCTGGGATTTAGACTTTCACTGCACAGTTACAAAATGTTTTCTGTCTCATTCAGTTCAGTAAAGGGACAAGTGTTTAGTAAATGAGGCATCTGTTCATGGGTTTTTTGTTTCCATGCATGGCTTGTGACCTGAAGCCCCAACAGCACATCAGCCAAAACTCACTCTGAATGTGCAAGTGTTCCTCTCTTTAGAGATGTTTCCATGGTACTTATCAAACTTGGTGCAGAGACATCAGGATCCTCCAGCTGTTTTGCATTGCTATGGCAATGCAAAGCAGCAGTTCCTGGCTGGTTAACATGGATTTATAATTGTTCTGCACCCCTTTAGCAGCTCAAACCCCTCAGACTCCTTGGTAATGATTTTTTCTAATATTACCTAATATTACTCAACTCCCTGAAACCACCAATGAATTTACTCACATAACACTACTGTGATGCACAGCAGAGGGTAAAACCAGTGGGGCTTGTGTTTGTGGTGGCTTTAAGAGCCTTCCTCTTTTTTGCAGAATAAATTTTGCAAACTAAATTTTGCAGACTAAATTTTGTAAACTCAATTCCCAGTTGTGCTGCATTTCAGCTAGACCCAAACACTAATGCTGATATTCTCATATCAGGGCTGACAGCATCCTTGTCAATGAGGATTTCCCTCTGGTGGTTTCTTTCTCCACCCTGAGCTGATTTCATACATGAACTATGATTGTAACTGGTGGCATTCGAATTTCCAATGAACAAAGCTGGAAATACATTAATCAGAAAAAAGAAGATGATGTCCATGACATTGCACTGTAGCATTTTTGGGCAGATCATGAATTTTCATGAGTGACCAGAATATTGATAGATGATAATAATTTATTTGTAAGACATCTACTTCAGGATCTCATTTTGTATGTGCAATCTCTGTTGTGTTCAAGCATCTGTGTGGTAGCATAGATGGTTTGGGGAATGCTTAATTGGCACATAAGGAGAAAGAAAGAAGCCAAATGAAAAATGTAAAAGTTATAAACCTCATGCTTTTTAAATCTGTCTGTCTCTACAGGCAGTTTCTTGTCTAGACTGCATTCCTCAATATGTGCCCCAGCTTTTAAATTGAGAATTAAATGGATTTAAGTCCACAGAGAAAAGGATTATAGAATTCTGAAATGATAATAATTCATTCAAATCCATCTTCATGTGCAATTAGATGTTTTTAATTGGTTCACCAAGCATAACTAGATCTTGAATATCTGAAAGTGTAAAACATTTCAGTCAAATTTCTCAGAGGCATTATTTTAAAAATTTTTTCTGAGCATTTTGGTTTTCATCTTAAATGAGCATGAAGATATGTTTGATAATGCTGAAATTCCCCATGGGACAGATTGTTTTTTTCTTCTTTTTTTTTTTTTTTTTGGCCAACTGTATTGCATTCCTGTGCTAAAAGCCGTTATTTCCATTCTCAAAAGAAGAGTGAAAGGTCGAGAGTATGTGCAAATTGGTAGGAATCAAATGCTTTTTGCATGCTCTTAAGGACTTTTAAGTAGGCAAATTTTATAAATGGCACAATTATTCAAATGGCAGGATATAACTAAAGCTTTTTAGACATTTGCATATGTAAAAATGCCCTTTTAAAACCTAGTATTCTGTGACCTGTTTGTAATGGTCCATTATATGCTCAGAGTTGGAGTACTGATAATAAAAGATCTCGCTTTTTCAGCTGTGTGAAAATGTTATATAAGACTGGATTCAATGATATCACAATGACATCACCTGTGTTATAAAAAGTCAACACCTATTAAAGAAAATGCTTAAGAAAAACAAAACCCAAGAAAACAGTAAAATATGGCTTTCGTACCTGAAGTTCAAATCCTTGAAAGAAAACTGAGTCTCTATGATCCCAGTTGTCTGCACTCGGGAGTGCAGGACGTCTTGCTCCGTGGGGACATAGTCTGGCATTGCCAACCTGTCCAAATCATTGAGGTAACTGGGGAGGGTGAGACAGAAATGGTGGTTGGTGAATTCAAAAAGTGAAATGTCCGTTGCATAATCACTCCATATCGAGCTCCTTTTAAATATGTTATGCAATATACAAATTTAAATACAGTACTGTTGGTTTTATACAACTGAGTTGCGCAATTCAGACTTTTTTTTTTATTTCTCCTTGTATACAGAAGTGTAGTTCAATTGGACATAGCAAACATCTTTCTTAGATTTGCAGCTTAGGAAAATCCATATTTTCCCTAAGGATGGTTGAAAACCACCTTGTCAGCAAAGGGGTTTTGGCCATTTTCTCTCAGCAAGTGGGAATTTCTACCTCAGGGCAAGAACCACAAATACCCTGCAGCAGCAGATGCTAAAGGAATCGTCTCAGCTGTCAGACTGGTTGCAACAGTGTTTTCCTTCCTAAGTGAAAAGGAGAGCATAAAATTTTTGAGGAATTCACTTTAAAGGGCTGTGTTCTCTGTAGACCTCTCAATTTACAACAAGAAGGTAAATGGTGATTTTAAAAAAAAATATATTTTTAGTCAAAACCAAAAGATTAAATGAAGCTGAGAATCCCCTTCTGAAGAGTCCTTGAAAAACTGCGGATTATCTGCTTTTATTTCTGGTATACACAAATAAAATCTACATTATATGAGAACCCAAACCAGATCTTTGAGGCACGTTTTTGTCCAACACTTCTCCTGTCCCTTATAGGGGCAGACACCTTTCTTTGAATGGCCGGGCAGAGCCTCTGAATCCTGCTGGCTGCTCTGGGAATCTGTGCGGAGGGGTTACGAGTTGGCAAAAGGAAAAGAAAAAGGTGATGCCTGAGTAACTTCCTGCAGTTTAGCTACCAATGTTCAAATAAAGACCAAAGCCAAAAGCAAGCAGCCACACAATAGCTGAAGCATTTTCAGTGTCCACTTGGTACCTTCCTATTTGAAGCCTCCTGTCTCTGACAAACAAACACTGTGTCTCTAATGGCTTTCTTTTTTCTTCTCTACACCAAGTCTACAGCCTCTACACTGAACCCAGAAGAAAGTTTTGCTGCTCAGTTTAACCAGAATCTTCCAAAAGAAACCTCACAGATCATCATCCTTGTGTGCAATATTTAATAGATCGGTAAGTTAAAAATAAAAGGAGAAGAACAAAATGAAATTAAATAAAATAAAAATTTTAAAATGCTGTAATCTTTCATTAGGATATTTCCAAGTAATGCTTGGAAATGGGATTTTCCTATTTTAAGTTGAATAAACTGTATCCAGTCTGCATGGGGTGTTGAACCTGATCTAAGTAATTCAATGTTTTCCCATTATTTGAGGCCAGGAAACAATCTGTCGGGGAAAGGAAAAAAAAGCAATATAGCTCTGTTTCTCTGAGTAGAGCCTGAGGCAAACTCAGCTCATTTTTGTGAAAGGCAGAAACAAAAGTCATTTTGTTATTTATAAAACATGTAAGCACTAAAATAAACACTTGAATATAAAATAAAGTTCTGACAGTTCTTAGCCACAAATGCCTAAATTCAATTCAACACAGCCAATTGTAATTGCATAAAGAATTAGACCAAGTCAATTATGCAGTTAAAGGAGCAGGAGGCAGCTCCAAGGGGAGACTGCAGATCATCTTCTCACTGGGCAAGGAGGGAATGGAAGCTGGGGGTCAGTAAATGCTGATTTTCCTTGGCTTGGATGAGGTGACAAGACTCCTACCCTGACAGGAAAATTACTGAGCTAGCAATATGCACCATGTACTACAATGACATGTAAAGCCACTATTCATAATCCCAATCTTGCCCCTTCCATGCCCATCATTCCATTTTAAAACAGAAATAGTTCCAGGTGAGTCTAAGGGAGAAATTCCAGCCAAATTTGAGAAAGAGGGAATTTTTCTATTATTCAGAAGAAGTAATTTTTTTTCAATTAAAACACACAAAGGAAAAGCAGTGATCAAACTTCATTAGCATGAATTAATAATGAGAAATCTCAGAGGACATAAACTCAGAAAGTCAGAGTTTACTCAGTATTAATCAAGATTCTATGTAGGAGCTGGTTCACAGGCACTGAGAAACAGGGTTTGGCATTTAAAAGACATTGAACTGCAGCGTTAGATGGTTGATTGTAGCTGACTTTGAACTGATCATTAGAAGCCCAGCAGTAAGGGCAAACATTAAGTTGATTTTAATGATTCAGAGCCAAAGGCTAGAATTTTAGAAGCATCAGGTACCAAAAGATGAAGCCAGAGAAGCAGGATTTCCAAGAAATTTGCAGAAATGTTCCAGCAGATTGAAAACATCTCACTGTAGCTGTTTTTAATGTAAGTCTAGCAATAAATAATAACTACAGACACAACCTATATTAACCTCCCTAAATACTGAAACCTACTTCAGGACACAAACATTAACACTGAAAGGGAATTAATTTATGATCTTCTATCTTCTTTGTAGACAACAAACCTTATTTGCCTGGCAGAGGGTACACAGAAGAGTGTTAGCTGGTAAACAGGATTTAAATTTTGTTTTAAATTTAAGAGGCATTTTTCCTTTTACTTATTATGACTAGTTTGTTATGGGCTTTTAGTGGGAATGGCAGTGGAACCCGTCAGAAGGGATTTTGTAGAAAAAAATTGCTTTGTACCATCCTTATAAAAATACAACGCTGCTATAAAATGCTGTCAAATCAACAAATCAACATAGGCAATATTTTCTTTGTTTAGGACTCTTGCAAAAGATCTTCGTTCTTGTTTGGAAGATATAAAGAGATGAAGAATTTTTAATATTTTTTCTGCACATTCCCTGCACTATATCTACAATTTTTGAACTTTGGATCAATTCAGGTTGCCTCCTGAGGTCCAACATTCAACGATGCCTCTCTTTTCCTGCCTTGCAGGAGGGACACCTAACGCCTTGGAATGCTTCACCCTGCAGGTGCCCTCAGCCTGCAGGAGGAGCTCCAGGAGTGGGGAAATCTCCACCTGCGGGTCTCAGAAGATGGACCTCGGCTGGAACAAAGGTCTGGAGTCAGACTCGAGCACTCTCGAAAGACTCTGACCCATTGACACCTCCCTTCACGGAGTGAATGAGCTCGGTGAGAAGGCAGCCAAGCAGGACTGGGGCCAAGCCAGGGGCTCCTGAAAAGTCTGAAGCCACTGATTCATCTGAGGTGAGAGATGTGCCCCAGCTAGATGGCGATCCTGCATGGGGGTGAGGTTGAGCAGCCCTGGTCAGCCCCCTGCTCATCTGCCTGGTGCCTCCAGGGCTCAGAAAGGGACCTGGGGATGTCAGGCTTGGAGAGCACTTCTGGTTCAGCTCAGGTGGTAAAGGCCCAGGGAACATCTGTCCTTGCAGCTGGGTTAGTTTAGAGGAAAGGTTTTATTGTTTCCTCCTGACTTATATTTAGCATCTTGCAACATACACAAAATATCACTCTAGATAAAGCCTAAGCTGTTTTCCAAAATTTTGTCAATCTTAGAAATACTCAGAAGGAGAATACTTCTTTTTTTTTTAACCATTCAAACAAACCCACAGACACAACTTGTTTCTGAAACTTTGCTTTCACGCCTTTCTCCGCCTAAACGTTTCTGACACATTATAAACCTTATCAACCCCCTCATTTTTCCCGGTTAGCCAGCAATGATTTCCAGAGGCCATTCTGCGGGGGGGGGGGGACAGTTACTGTAGCGCTGCAGAATCCAGCTGTGAGCAGCTGTGCCACCTACTATGCCGCCGAGTCGCTGAGCTGGTACTCCGCCGCCCTGGCGAAGCACGCCTGGGTGCCGCCGTCGCGCCACAGCCGCTTGATGAGCTCCACCAGCTCCGCGGACATGCTGCCATCCTCCAGAGCTGTTGCCATGGCACACAGCTTCCTTTCGTCTTCCTAAAGAGAAATTTCAGTCAATATTGTGCAATATTCAGTAAATATCGTGCCCCTTCACCTCCTTGAGGATGAGCTTGGTTTGTGATGAGTCGAAAGGGCAAAAAATTTCTCGTTTTCGCTGGTTTTTCCAGGTTGCTGCACTCGCCTGTGCATGTAAACATCTTTTTACAGGCTCACTTCCCTTTAGGTAGTGCCAAGGTTAGGCTGAAATTGTGATACACGGAGTTTTCATCTTTTTTTGTTTTGTTTTGATATGAGGGCTCAGTTTCGTCTTGCCATAGGCATTCACAAATAGTCCAGCTTGGATGGAAGGCTTTTTATATTAAGAGAGTACTAGGGTATTAAAAATTAAATTTAAAAGGACATTTAAATTTAAAACATATTATAACTATATCAATGCAGAAATCTATATCTAAAGTTGGTTTTAAATGTGTTTGTAAGAAAAAATTTCTAGCTTTTGACCCCAGTAAGAAAAGTGACAAAGTGAATATAGCTTGTGAATGCATTTCCCCTATGTGGGGAAGAAGAAGATACCCTATTACTTTATTAATATAAAAGCCTTCCATCCAACTTGGATGGAAGGCTTTTATATCAATAAAGTAATAGGGTATCAAAAATTAAATTAAAAAGGACATTTAAATTAAAATGTGTTATAATTACATTGATGCAGAAATCTATATCTAAAGTTGGTTTTGAATGCGTTTATAAGAAAAAAATTCTAGCTTTTGACCCCAATAAGAAAAGTGTCAAAGTGAATAAAGCTTGTGAATGCATTTCCCCTATTTGAGGAAGAAGAAACCTGTACAGAGTAAAATCCCAAATATTTTAAATATATTATTCTCTAATTTCTTCCTTTTGTAGCCAAATGAAAATATTTTAAATAATCTAGTTCATTAAAAATATTTCTTTTCAGTAGTTAACAGCTTAGGAATTTACTGTAAATAAAGAGCATGATTAAAATAGTCATTTGATACACTGCCACAGCAAGGGATAATTATAAAATATAGCTCCTTCTTAGTCATAGAAGTAGACAACTCAAGTGACTTGCAGTCAATAGTTGCAAAAGTATAAATGGATTCTGACAGACACTGTTTTGGCAGGGAGTATGTTTTATTCAAAACCAAGAGGCATCTTCACAAAAATTTTTAACAAATTTATTTTAGGAATGTGTTGTATCTTTATGTCTCAAGAGGAACTGCAGTTTATGGAAAATTTATAAAAAGTCAGAGACAGATCAAAAATTAAACACTGCATTTTTTTTATGAAAGAGAAATTGAGTAGGCATGGAGAAAAAAAAAAATAAAAAGAGAAATTGAGTAGGCATGGAGGAAAAAAACCAAAACTAGGAAATAACCACTAGAAAATTGCCTTCGCTGGAAAGAGAGAGGACAGCAGGATAATTGCCCTTCTACATCAAGCAGCACCAGCTCCATTTACACCCCCATGCCCTCCCGCAGTGCTGGGATCAGCAGAAGCGAGTCACTCTCTCGTGTGTGCCTCACATTTGTCTCCAGGGTGCACACTTGTTCAGCAGAAAGATAAGAGTTGCAATGTTCTCTGCTTCAAGATATGACATATCATGGAATGATTACAGCTATCCACCTACCAGGCTGGATTTGTGCGTTGCATGGCCTACAATCTTGAGCTCAGAGTCTCCAGGTGTAGAGGGTAAATGTTCATTGATTATTATGCAAAAGGGAACCTATGTGGATTTTTGTGCTTACATAATTGTCCTGGTAATAAGAATAATAATAAGTAGAGGTGGAATATCCTGGGATGGCTTTATGATGCTCATATCCCCATTTTTCTGTTTAGCCCAGAAATAAGTTTTGCACCTTTAAGGCTGGTTCTGGGAGAGAAGGGGGGAGAGAAGAAGTGCAGTTTGTTACCAGAAACTGCACTTGCTCCCCTGCATCCTCTCCTGGACTGCGCTGTCTGCAGCACAGCAGGACAGAGCTGTCCTTTGCTTTTAGTCAGTTTTTAGCTAGCTGAGGCAGAAAAGTTCCCTGGAGTGTGTTTTTTTCTTTTTCTTTGGACCTGTTTTAACCTGCTCTGCACTGAACACCCAGAAGAGCACCAGGAGCTCACACCTGTGGCCCACTCAGGTTTGGGATGCAGCATTTCCAATGCAGGAGGGATTGATAACACACTGGGTGAGCTGAGCTACTGCCCACCAAGGGGACTTTCTGAGTCTGTCATCACTTTTGGAGCAGCAAGAGCTTTTATTGTTTAATGTTGTTCATTTTTTTGTGCTGGTGAATGCTTTGCCTGTTAAATAAACAGGTTTTTGCCCACTTTTCTCCAAGGAAATGTTTTCCTGAACCATTTGGGGGAGGGGCTGCTCGAATCTGCTTTCCAGAGGAACTCCTTTGGACGTTCTCTCCCAAATTTGTCCTAAACCGGGACCACAATAAAGGAAGATAGCAGCAGACTGAACTTATCAATTATCACCCTGATTTTTGCTACTTTTTGTTCATCTCTGGCATTTGCAAAGACTTAGATGATTTTCACACAAAAATAGATGGGAATGATGTTTTAAAGAGAAAAAATTACCTCACACTTCAGAACAGATATTGTTTAAATTAAGTGTTAAGGCCTTTTCCATACCATTAAGATGTATTTGCAGGCAGACCTGGAACATGGATAAGCACACTGCTTTGGGGACCAAGATAATCCCAGTCCTTGAACTAGATGACTTTGAGCAGCTGAATCTGGACCAGAACACACAGCAAGAACAAAGTCCAGCTGAAATCACTGCTTATATCAAAACAACTAAAGCTTATCAATTTCTTATTATTTTATGGGAAGTGTAAGATAAATTTTTTGAGGTTTTTGGAAGAGAAGGTAATATTTAGTGGCTATTCAAATAAATGTGACCAGAATTTCTATTTTCTCTAAAAATCATATGCAGGTTTCTCTTCTGTCATTCTGGGGGAAAAGAAGACAGGCACTGCAAACATTCTATACAGCTGGATTTACCTGTGGTCCTAGAAGCCTTTTCTGCAATGACAAGAGTCAGCTGACTGTGCTATAAATGATAAACTTTAAAAAGCTGTGTTTTCTGCATTTGGTTATATATAATGCTAAGAAATTATATATATAAAAAAATATATAAAAATATATATATAAAAATATAATTTTCTTATATTTTATTTTTATATTTTTATGTTTTAAAATAAGATTAATTAAAATTAATATTTTAAAATATTTTTATTTTTATATTTTATACTATTTTATATTACTTTATATTTATATTTATATTTATATTTATATTTATATTTATATTTATATTTATATTTATATTCATATTTATATTCATATTTATATTTATATTATATAAAATATATATAAGAAACTGGGCTATTTAACAATTTCTCCGTGCTGTGAAGTCCCTTGAAAAGAGGAAATCTGTGAAACTGGCAGAGAGTGAGCCTGTACAGATATCTCAGAAAGTTTGTCAGGGTTGGGAAAAGAGACTGAATATTGGGGCACAGGGAGAACATCTCTCAGCAAGAGGAGGCAGAGTCTGCCCCACATGGAGGAGATGAGGGGCTGAGCCAGGCAGGGCTTGTGGCCAGCACTGCAAGGCCCAGCTGGAGCCCTGGCTTGGGCCAAGCAGGGTGGTTGGTGGCTCCTTATGCAGTACAGCACATTTACATTGCCCTGTTTTCTGTGTGCTGCTTTTGGGCCTCGTTACATTTGTTTGAATGTCTTGCATTCGTGGAAAATATTTAATTTCTATTTTTTCAAATGCCTGTACGAGCTTTAGTGACCCCTGAAGATTTTGTTTATCATTTTTTAGGTCAAAGTACAACATGTCATTATAATGAAATGTACTTCTGGAGCAAGTAGAGCTCTTTCAGATAAGCAGATGTTACTCCCTCCAAGATAAACCTCTAGGGATTAGGCAGAATTTGCCAAAACTGGAATCAACTGATATTCTGACAGGCATTTGAGAAATTCTCAGCAAGATCTCAATTACAGGCTAAAAGACTAAATCATTGCATGGAGAAGAAAAGTTTTCCCTTTATTTCTGTCCTTGAAAATTCAGTGTGACTGACAGAAGAAAGCAGGTCTTCTTCCCGTGGCTTTGCCTCCATCTGCCTGTGCAGAGGATTTTTGGCTCTGTCAGGAATGTTGGGCACCACTTCCCTGTGGTGCCAGTAGTGCATCCACACCACAGGGAGGTCTCTGTTCCAGCAGCAGTGACTGAAACGCTCCCAGCACGTCTACACAACCTGTCCTCACATGGCTGAACCCCAAGGTTTGGTCATAAAAGGAAAATATTTTTTACATTTCCCAATAGCAATAAATAAGTGGCTAAGCAGCTAAGAAAAGGTTCTGGTTTTTTTTTGTTTTTTTTTTTGTTTTGTTTTTTTTTTTTAATGTCTTTGCAACTTGAAAATTTCTTTTGTAGCAATCAAAATAGGAGTTTATGCAAAAGTTAGGCATCAGTTTTGAGAATATAAAAATAAGTGAGGACATTTTGTCACATATAACTCAAATGGAACTCAGTTTCCGCTGTCATAAAGAAAATACCAGATCCTCCTTGTTCTACTAATCTCTACTATTACATTAAAAAAAAAAAATAATGTGTTCCAATACCTATTTCAAGAGAAAGGGTGTCATACTCACAATTCCACCAGGGTTTTCATAACTGATTCCTAACTTAGTCATTGCTTTGACAATGGCCAGTATAGACTGCACTGCATTGCTGTAAACGATTGGTCTGAACTCCATGCGCTCCTCGAAGGTGAAACCGTCCTTATGGATGATTCTGGTGAAAAAATAAACAACAGAAAAAGGCTTATGGGATACATTAAAAAAAAAAAAAAAGTAATGAAAAGTTAGATCAGGCACTTTTGTAGTCAGTGTGAGAAAGAACTGAATCCATCTGGCCCTTGGAAAAGCATTTTTCAATGGTGGATCTGCCTACTCTGCTAGAACAGGAAAGCAGCAGTTTCTGTCTTTGTGAGGTTAGTTGTCTGCAGCCAGTCTGAGAGAATAGATGCTGTTTTTTCTGCTTGGGGGTTAATCTAAAACTAAGTATGAGTCTAGGACAAGAGCCAAGCCCATCCCTGGAGATATAAGGCAAGACACATTTCTGTACTTAGATCCCAAATGTTTTACTGTTGGAAACTGCAATATTAGTCATGGGCTGTCGCTGCTTGTTCAGCCATTCTGATTTGTATCCAGAATCTTACCTAGATAGAAAAATTACTGGCAAAAATGTTTCAGCACGGGGAGGCAATTATGAAAAAAACAAGAAAAAGAATTAGTATTTCTTTCTGCATCAGATATAGTTTCTACAGTAATAACAAGGTCCTATTATCTCCAGGCTTTAGAGACTTACATTGTACTCCATAGGGTAAAGAGCCTTAGTAATCAGCTTCAGTAATCTTTCTGACAGAGGAATTAGAATGTCATAATCCTCCTTGACTGGGGAATGGCATGTGGTTAAAGTTCTCCAAATCAGCGTGCAGATTATATCACAGCTCAGAGACATCTTTTTTCCATGAGTTGGGGAAAAGGATGAAATCTTCACCCACTTTGGCCTGGTATGCTCTCAGTGAACAGACTTGGAACTGCTTTGGCTGCTGGAAGCAAGGCTCTATTCTCCCTCACCTCAGCTGGTCAGAGATGAAGGCTGTTAAATACAGAATTTCTGGCTTTGGGGTTTGGTGTTTTGCCCCATCTTGCCTGAGATACACTCTGGAGAGAGATACCTCTGAGTAGCCAAGTCAGCCCTGTCAGAAAACCATTCACTCACACACACACACAAAACCCAGATGACAACTGATGTGTCTTAACATCTCTCTGATTTGTGGATGTCAGAAAACTCAAAAGTTGCATTCCTGTGCCTGTAGGAATGGCATCTGTAGGGAAAAAAAATCTCTCTAAAATGTTTTCCCAATCTCTTCTTGATCAGGCAACTTTATGAACTCTCTTTTGAAGCCTTGCCTTTTTTTTTTTTTTTTTTTTTTTTGAATGCTGTTTTCATCATGAATTCAGATGAATTCTGAAAGATTCAAAGGAGTCCTATTGAACTTGGGAGAAAGAAAAAAGAGAAGCTCATGGAGCAGAGACCATCCTCATCTTATGTATGAGGATTCTGAGGCTTTTATTCACAAAACAGGGCTTCTCATCAGATAGGTGTCTTTGATTCAGTCTCAACAGGCATAATTACCAAATATTTTGTTTTCTGCTTTTCATTCACTGAAATATTTGTAGAAGGTTCAAACTGCTAAATAAGAGCACAGCATAAAGATATGCAACTTGGTTTTAGAAAAGCTAGATTGCACAGGGGAAATTATGCAGTTAGAAGCACAGAGCTCCAGAAATGTTTTTTTTTCTTTTTAGTAGCTCTCATAACCATCCTCATCTTTTTATGCTGCAAGGGCTTTGCAGCATTTCTGTATTTTGAATATCAGAAGATATTTTTTAATGTTTAGTGGATGGATATAACGTTAAGACTGAAAAAAATGTGATTTATTAATTAGAAAATTATGTTATAAACGATACCATTATAGTTATAGTTTTTATATGTTGTAAAGTATATAGTTATAAAATTACCATGATTTTGCTGGAAACTGTATTTTCAGCAAAATTATTTCTTTTGTAAACATCTATCAGTGTTCTTTAGAAAACTTTATGCTTCACTGAAAAAAATTTACTAATATTGGGGGTTTTAACTGAAAAAAAAATCCCTTGAAAAGTCCTTGGTTGTGACCAAAAAATGACATTTTATATGAAAAAATACAATTTTTGTGAACAGTTTTCCTGTAAAATAATTTATATTTGTGATCAATTTGACAGGTCAGAAATGCACAAGTCTTTAACTCTCAGCTTTGCAGTGTTCTCCCCTTCCTCCATACTGTTAAAGCTTATCAGCCTTCTTAAAGTGCTCAGTTCAGAGGAAAATCTTTAATTTGCCCCTGCTTGGGGAAGATTTGAACACAACATGCCTCAATGGTTTGCTGAACAGGGAAGGTCTCCTGTATGGAACTCAAACCAGTAATAAATTTTTCTACTGTTTAACTGGAAAAAAAGGGTTAGCAAAGTATTTGGTGGATGGTTCTGAATCTGCTTTATTACAAAATGAGTTGCTTAAATAGTAGAAAATTGTTCTTATGACATAATATTTTTTACTTAACTCTCTAAAATGCATTGGTGAAGATAATAAATAGGTATTGGTGAAGATAATAAATAGGTAGGGGAACTTAAGTCCAGAATGGTATTACTGATTTCATAAACAGGTTGCTTGATTTTTACACAGGAAGAAATTGGTGCTTACAGTGTGGGATCAAGTCTTAACAGCTGCAATTCTGTGTAATTTTTTTCTGTATTTGGACAGGTTTAGGAATCAGACCTGGATCTCTCTATGAAAATAAGACTAGACACATCAGCAATATTTTATCAGGTTGTGCAGTAAAGGAGGATTTACCATCAGTGTAAGTATGGTCCCTTGAACTTTGGTGGATTGTTAATTTAAACAAGATACATAATTAGCATTTTTGCTGCCCTTAAAAACATGTAGGAATTTAGTTGTAACCTGTTTTATATGAAAACATTGTCAAACTAAATTGTAAATCAGCACACGTGTAGAGAGATTCAACCTTCTTCTGAAGCCAAGGAAAGTGAAGTTCCTGACTTCAATCTGTGAGGGAATTTGTGCACTTTGAACAAACAGCTACAAATATTCTTGCAGTACATTTATGATGCACTCACAGTATCTCTGTAACCAGATAGTCAGTCCAAATTTCGAGCAGGAATTTCTGCACATGAGCTTGTACAGCCTGTTTTGGTTTTTTTTTTCCAGATTGATTAATGTATGAAAACTTTTTGTGTTGATAATTTTCTTACTAAAAGCAGTTCTTACATTAATCCCTGCCCATGGTATTGTGGGTAGCAGCTGCTCACTGTGCAGGTTAGTGGCTAAATGTGTTCTCTCCTGGCATGTTGGAGACCTTTTTAACCTCAGCAGGAGCTCTGGAGACCAAGAATGATCTATAGAGGCCATTTTGGGCTGGGAACCCAATGAAACAACAACAACAACAACAACAAAAACCCAAAAAAAGCAAAAAGAAAACCCCCAAAAAACCAAACCAAAACAAAAAAATACCACCAAAACAAATAAAAAATAACTTCACCCCCCCAAAAAAACCAGGAAGAAAGCACTCTGTGTTCTATGGTGCAATGCAAATATTTTGATATTTACTCTTGAAATACAATGAAGTTAAATTAATAGGAGAGATGTTTCACACCAACATAATGAAACTGTGGAACTACTTGCTGTAGAGTGCTGTGGATGCTGTTGGTCATTCAGATTTGGCTACCAATCCACCTGAGTGTCTCAGACACTTGGTGATTTTCTTTATAGTGTGTTTGAATGGAAACCTGATTTGAATGATGTTTCTTTGCATTTTATTCAAATAAGCATAAATATTGTAATAGGATTTTAGCTAGACAGCTTATACCACAAATACCAAATTCAAAGCTGATATGCATATTCAGATACTTACTTCATTTGCTTTACAATAGTGCTCTTTCCTGACTCTCCAGCACCTGCAGAAGGGGAATGTGGAGAAGATATGATTGATAGATGAATAAGAAGCAAGTATTAAAAATAACTCTCTGGAACACTGAATTTTCTGTCTATGAAGAGAGGTACAGATGTCTTAGTTTCTCATTGCACCAAGCATAAACCCCTCCCTAATGTCCATTTGGATTTAAAAAGAACAAAGTCTGGGTTAAAGTATTAATAATGAAAAGCAAAGGAACACTTGAAAATAAGTGAATATTCAGTCAATTAAAGAAAATTACAGAATTTTTAGTTACCAAGTAAATAAAATATGGATAATATTTTGATTTCATCTCTGTCAGATGGGCAGGAAAACATGAACAATATACAGCCTCTTTTAGTGTCCCATTATTACCTGATTTGTATTTAATTTGTATTATGACGTTTTGTAGCCAAGTGAGCCAGGTCCATACCCTTTAGGCAACTTCTGTAAGCAACTGGAAAACCAGAGTGTAAAGATTTGTATGTGGTCTAGCTCATGATGCAGAGGCAGCACATGAGCAAAAGTCTTGATGCCGTTTTTTGTTCCTCTGCCATGGAGCTCTGTGGCTGGAAGTGGGAAACCTGCAGAGCAGTGCACCAGTTCCACCTTGGGAATGATTCTGCAGGAAAACCCCACAGCTGCTGAGGAGGTGCAGGCATTTGCTTACACAGCCAGTTCAAGAACTGGGGCACAGGTTTAGCCAGATTATGCACTGCTAATTTGCCCTCTTATCTCATGGAAAGGGAGTAATCAATGCAAAGTGTGTCCATGGCAAATCAACATGCGTGACTGACTATCATCTTTGGTCAGTCAGGGTGATTAGGGTTGGCAAGAGCTGCCAAAAAAGAGATGGGTTTTGAAAACACCTGGAGAGAGAATTTAACTCTGTGAATCCATGGGATAGGATTCATAGAATCAGAGAATAAGACCCCTCAAGAATCACACCCTGAGAGCATTGTCCAAACACTTCTTGAACTCTGCAGGCTGGTGCTGAGACCACTGCCCTGGGCAGCCTGTTCCAGTGCCCAGCCACCCTCTGGATGAGGATATCCAACCTAAATCTCCCCTGACACAACTTCATGCTCTACTTTGAGTCCTGCCACTGATCTTGAAGTGATCAGTGCTTGACTGTCTGTTTTCCCTCAGGAAGATGTTGAAGACTGCAGTGAGATCTCCCCTCAGACTCCTTTTCTGCAGGCTGAACAGATCTCAGCTGCTCCTCATAATGATTCCCCTCCTGACCTTTCACCATCCATCCTCATGGCCCTCCTTTGGATAATTCACTGGCTTTTTATATTGTGCTTCCCAAAACTGCACACAGGGCTTAAGGTGACAAATATTCTTCATATTTTGAAGAAACTGAAATATTCACCACCAGAATTTGTGCTCTTTTCTTGGCTGCTGATGCTGTGCCAGAATTCCCCAGGACAGAGCTGTCCCTCCCGGCTGCCAGGGCACTGCTGGCTCATGTCCAGCTCGCCACTGACCAGCACCCCCAGTTCCCTTTTCACATCACTGCTCTCCAGCCTCTCATTCCCCAGCCTGTCTGTACATCCAGGGCTGCCCCAGCCCAGGAGCAGAACCCAGCACTTTCCCTGGTTGAGCTCCATGTGGTTGGTGGTTGCCCACCCCTCTGATTTGTTGAGATCTCTCTGCAGGGCCTCTCTGCCCAGGAGGGAATTGACAGCTCATCCAAATTTAGCTTTGTTGAGAAACTTCCTCAGTAATCCTTCATGTTCTGCACCCAAGTCATTGGAGATGATGCTGAAGAGAAGCAGGGTGAGGGTGGAGCCCAGTGGGACCCCAGCAGGGACAGTCCCCAGCCTGATGTCCCCATTCACTGTCACCTTTGTGCCTGGCACAGGAGCCCATTGCTCTCCCATTGTGTAACTCGCTTTTCCAGCTGTGAGATGGACGTTTTATCCCTTGTGAGAGACAGTATCAAAAGCTCTGCTAAAGTACAACAAGATTCAGCACAGCTTTTCTCGTGGCAGATTACCTTTTCCCTCATGGTATGGTGTCCAATACTTCTGACTGAACCAAAATCCGAGGCCTAGGCTTTTTAACCAAGGACTTCTCAGTAAATAGAACCAACTGATTACTGACTTTTCAAACACATTCTGTAAAGGTAACAGTATTCAAATGACAGGGATTAATTTACTCAAATGAACCACAAGAGACAGCAAACCACACTCAAAGCATTTTCTGAAACTCATGATGTGAACGGTAGAAAGTGCAAGAGAAAAACAGGCCCATGCAAAATGGGCTGATGCTGCCATCTGCCACAGTTTGGAAAAAATGCAAATTTTTGGTAGATCATTTATTATCCTCTCAGTGACCTCCTGAAGAACTTGGTAAAGCCCTGTCTACGAGGTAGTGTTTGCTACACTTTTTGTAGGGAAGAGAGGAAACTGTACTGAGAATTTGTGCATTCATCTCATGGAAAGATGCTAGGAAACATAATAGAGAAATTAACTTCTCTTCCAGATCTGAAAGACACTGTTAAAATAGAGTAAGAGATGTAATTTATAACTTTTGGATGCAATTTTCTATCTCTGCTCATCTTTAATTTATTATTCAATAATACTTTTATCCAAACAACATGTGACTTTCAGACTTTGGCTTCGCCATGGAGTATCATCTTAGTTGTAGCTGTATTTTCACCCCAGGAAGTGGGTCAGGAATAATTTTATTTGCACTTGCTTTTTTAATTCCTCCCCTTCACCATGTAGCCTCCTTCTTTGGACAGTCCCTGGTATGGAAAACCAGAGTTAGGACTGCATTCCCACCTTCTGTAGTGGATATCTGCTTTGCAGAAATAGTGGCAAAAGTGCATCACAAAAGACCTAGAGTGATTACACAGGGAGCTGAAGGCATCTTCTTCAAGCCTAGATTTTCTGAATAATAGATAAGAACTTAGGACAGTCTTGTCCTGAAGCTCAGAAAGAACTTAATTAGGGTTTTGAGAAGCTCAGTCAGCTCTGAAGATTTATACCTCTACCTGACAGGTATCACCCTATTTTAGTCATCACCGTATTCTATATTTTGCATATTTAAGATCTAGCTGAAATTTACTCCTCATTTCTGTCTCTATTCCTTTGACAGGGATGACTGCACAGACAACACTGGCACAAAAGTCCCAGTCAATGCCTGGAAGTCTGGCTGTCACTGCTGGGGTCCCACTGGGCTCCATCCTCAGCCTGGCTCTCTTCAGCATCATCTTAAATGACCTGGGTGCAGGACTTGAAGGGATATTAAGGAAGTTTCTCAACTTCCTGGGAGCTGCAAGATGTCCCCACTGCTGGTGACATCAACACTTCTTCCCAGAGATCACCTCCACCGTGCCCCAGGGCACGCCACATTCGCCTTCTGCGGGTGCTGAACTCTGCCTGGCTGCAGCCCGCGTCTCCTCTTGCTTCGGGTGCTCCAGATCTGCATCCCTCCATGTCCCAGGCCTTCCATGTTTCTGGGCATCCTGGGGCTGAGGAGCAGGCTCAGGAAGAGCAGCCATGCAGCAAGGCTGCAAAGGAGCTGCCCCCCAGCAATCTGACACAAATCCTCTCCTGATCTGGAGTGCTCAGCCTGCTCCCTGCAGGACTCTACAGCATGTAGGCAGAGCAGAAATTGAGAAAAAAACTAGAGGTGTCTGAAACCCAGTGAGAATCTCACAAATTCAAGGGGAAACAGAACCCAGGCCCTCAGCTGTGATTTGACATTTTTGTTTTTCTATGCAGAATTTGTTTGAATAGCTGTGGAGAGTACAAGCTTTCAAGATTAGCATCTGCCGACACATTGAGGAAGGTTCTTCCATATTAAGGTGCTTTTGTGTCTCAGATAAAGAATTATTATCTCTTTACAGTTGTTATTCCTGTGGAAGGAAAGGTTTCATTTAGAAAATTTTCCAGAATTAAACACAGGGAAATAAAAAACCCCTGCTGAATATTTTGTTTAAAACCTGTCATAAAACTCACTGACAATTACATAAATCTGCAAAAAGCAGGCAAAGAAAATATTCAAATAAAAAAAGAAAATATTCAAATAAAAAAGGAAAATATTCAAAATAAAATCAGAAAATGTTTCACACCCCTGTCTGATCTTTGCCTGTGCCATTCAGAAGTCTTGATATTATGAACTAGAATGGAAATCATATCTTCCTGGTCCTCTTATGAGATTCAACTTAGTGTATGAGAGAAAGAAACTCGAGAAAAAGAAATCTAAGATCTAACACTCTTGAGAGAGAATAACATCCTTAAATACTGCCCCACTCTCCAAAAAAGAAAATCAGTATATTCCCATCAGTGAGATTGTTGGGCTTTGTGCCCAAACTCCATGTTTTCAGGCCAGGTGTTAGTAACAGGAAGTTAAGGTTCAATACTACAGTAACTACTTTCATTTAACTGGTGTAAAGTATCTGTACTATAAATTTCTACATTCAGACTATTTACCACCAGAGACCTCTTCTAGTCAGTGGAGAGAAATATTTGCTACAAAAACTAAACTTCAATTTCTGTTCCCCTGAAGCAGATGTTTAAGTTAAATTGTGTGAGTTGTGCCCCAACAGGTGAGGTGAGGATGACCAGTTCTGCTGAGGGTGGCTTTTCTCCTGACACTGAAAACTGTAGACAATGAGACATGGAGTAGTACTTTGAAAATAAATAAGTTAAAATTTTAGTGATTGTTTAAACTGAAGCTAAGTTCTTATTTCTGTGGAACATCACTGTGAGCATCAGTTATTTTGGCCACGTTTGGAACGTGCACTGCACTTTGCACACCTATAAATTGAAAGTTGGCATCCTACAAGGAAATACAAATTACAGGTGATGTGGCAGCCAGATAGAGCCCTGATATACAGGATATAAAACTTTCACCTTGGAGTTTGTTCCAGACTCAAAAAACAACCTGACCTTTTTGAAGTATGAATACACAGAGACCAGATGGAAACGCTGGGGGAAGGGATGGCTTTGGCAGCATGGGAGCACTGAGAACAGAGGATTTACCGCTCCTGGCTCCTGGCCAGCTTGTGAGGAACGTCAGATCCTCACATAATTTCCCCCCTCCCCAGTTTATAGGTACATAAAAACATGCCATAAAAACTGTAAATCACCTCAACCCAGTTAGTGTGTTTGTCTGGGTCATAGAACTTGACATAAACAAACATAGCGCCTTTTTTTCTGAATAGAAGTTCTATTTTTTGTAAAGGGATCTGCTGGAGGCTGTAGAGACACCACACTAGATTTTAAATAATACTCTCAGAAAGAAGTCAGAATACATTGGGGTTTTTTTTACATTTTAGGTGTAAGTGATTACACTGAAAAGCCTATGATATTAATCTCATTTTTTTCTGAATATTTTCTACCAACCTGCCTATTGCAAAAAGAAACTATGACATCTGGTCTGAAGTACAAAGGCAACATTAAGTCTGACTGAGCAGAAAGCTAGGACTAGGCTGGCTTGAATAAAGCTGCCCTTTATTTATGAACTCTAAAATTTCTATAATTTTTGATATCCCTTCAGAAGTATAGAAAGATAACAGGTACAAATCTGATCATGGTAGATTTAATCCTTTCCTACCTGGCCATTTTCACAGCCCCTGTGGAAGGATGTGGTGCCCATTCTGCACATTGCTTCAGCATCTCTGGCTCCAGATGTTCAGGAGACTCTCTCACTCTGGTGGAGCAATACTCTCCTGATACACAGTTTATTCACTTCTCATTTTTTTAAGAGGAAGAAAATTTAAGTTCTTGAACATTTATTTTTTTTTCTGTCTCTTCAATATATTTTTAACGAAGACTTTCTCATCTGTTGTTCAGGAGAACAAAAGCCTTCCAAAACATTACCCACTGAAAAATTTGAATTTTTATCATGTGTGATATTAGTAAAGGAAGATATTGTAAAAATTTATAAAGAAGTATTTCAGATCCAAATGTTCATCTTGTCTTATGAAAAGAGTGCTTGTGTAGCTAATGAAACTGAACTATGTTCAGGTTGGAAATGAACATAATGGAAGTTTATTTCATGTAGCTTGCATTGAATTTTAAAGTATTTTACTAAAATTATCTCAAGGCTGCTCTTAATAGTGTCAGAAGAAGACTGATTATATACATTAGGAAACATTTAAAACTTAAGTCCTTGATACTAAATGCATACATATGTTCAGTGGGGGGGTAATTTACTTGGTGTCCTGCTGTAAAGCAGCCTTCAGTAATACTGTAAGGGCATAAAAGCTTGAAGATAAAACTGCTTAACTTTTAAATTCCTCTTTATCTGGAAAATTCCTCTTTATCCTATACATTCCTCTTAAAGGATTTCTTACTTTTTCCTCATGGATAAGGTTGGATAAGGTCAAAGGCAGGATGCAGAATTAGATGGATCCTGGTTCTAACTCAGTGTCCCAATTTCTTTTTGTAACAATAAATTTAAATTACTTTAAATTTATGGAATTTTAAATGAAAATATTGTTTTGGGATTTTTTGACTGACTTAAGCTTTCCTCATTAGGAGCCATATTTTATGTTACTGTGGTACAGAAACTCTTACTATCCTTAACTGGACTGAAAAGCTTTGTAAGCCACAATCAAAATACTGATTTTACATCTAGAGTATCAAACTTCTGCTTTCCTATTATTATTTGAGAAACCTGCATGTTCTTCTCCTATTCATTTTTGAATAATTTTTCTTTGATTTTAACAGGTATAAATAGACCTTTTCATAAGATACAAAACAGAGTTGTTTACTTTATCTAATCTAGTTTTGTCTGAATAAATGTCAGTTTAAAACCATTTGCAAGAACTGCAATTACAAGAAAGGCAAAAAGAGAAACACTCCAATGATCAAAGACTCTTTTTCTATTCATTGGGAGAAACCACTGCTAACTTTTACAGGAGGCTGTTAGAAAAAAATATTGTGGTGGGGTTAATGTGCTTTCGGATATTTCTTGTAAGCTGCACATCACCATGGGAAAAAAAATAAAGCAAGAATACAGCTGTATTAAGAAAAGGAATGTTTTTTCTTTGGACATTACAGCCTCTGTCTGCTAATAAATTGATCATAGTGGGGATTAAAAGCAGTAGTTTGTGAGAATATTTATCTGTGTACTTTTCATTGCACTCTACATTATACATCCAAAAAAGCCATTCTAAACAACTTTCTGCTTCTTTAAAAAATGGAATGAAACACTTTGGAAGATAAACAATATCAATATCTTGTGACACATGGATTTTTATGTAACCTTTTATCTAACTTAATCCTCCTGCAAAGGAATGCATGTAGATCCATGAAAAAAACAGATAAGTGTGCTGTGTTCTCTGTATGTTTGTATCATAGCATTTATTCAAACAGCAAATTTTCATTTCTCAGAAGTATTCAAAGTCAAGGATCTATAACATTTAAAATTGAATACTTGCAGTGACACGGCCGTTTCCAGCCTATTCCTTGTGACTTCATGAGTGGCCACAACCAGAGAATGTTTTAAACATATATTACAGAATTGTCTTCTTCAAATAAAATAGTGAGAGGTGAGAAATTCACAGTACTAAAATGTAATTCCAGAGAAAAACAACCCCTCAATGGAAAAGCATTATGAGCAATTTTTACTCTATTTACCCAGCAGTAGTAGTTTGACTGTCCTGGCTTCCCTGGCTGCATCTTCCTGGAGTTTCTTTTCCAGTTCTCTGGATCTCCTGGCTGAGTCCTTGCTCTCTGAACTGGCTCCGCTGCCCATCTTGAGATGTTAACAATTCTCTTTATGCAGCTGATTTACTTCTTATCAGACCAGTTGCTTTGATTCAGAGGGACAACCATCAGGGCCCAAAGAAAATTTTGAAATCCCATTGGGCCTCTCTGGGCAGCCTTCAAATCAAATGCTCCTTTTCACCTGTCACATGACCTGGAGATGCTGTAGTCAAGCATTTGCATAGCAACACAAAAATGAAGTGTTATGATGTCATAGAATTAAAGTTATCCATTCAAAATCAAACCAAGGACCTCCCTTCTTGTTCAGGGAGGTTTTGTTTGACATACTCCAAAAAATGTGCAAAATGTCTTGAAACAGGATTGGAAGTAACTACAGAGTAGTTTTCAGCTTCTGAAGCAGTATGCATGCCCTGAAGCAATAAAACCCAGCATTTACAATTTTTTGTTTTTCATCTTTCTCAGTGGTCATAGCTCTAAATATATGTATCCTAGGTTTTCAAATGACAGAATTTAAATTTACATAGTAAGGACATTTTTGATTATTTTTGATTTATTAACTAGCATGTGGAATGTTTGCTGCATTTTCATATTATGGCAAGTCCATTTGTTTTCTTGGAGGGGTAAAAGACACCTTACAGTAATTTGTAATATCTTTTTAATATTTTTTTGCAAAATTTCCTTGAGTAATTTCTTGAGTAATGTCAGAATCTTTGCCATTGTTAATGCTAATAAATTATGCTAATAAGTGCTTATAAAAACATGTTATTAGTAGTTATGAGTTTTGGCTGAAAGTACTGCACCTTTTCTCATGAAGAAAGGACATTGGTCAGATTCTCCTCACAGATATAATATTTTCATGTTAGTTTCTTCACAGTGCAGTAATATTATAGAAATGTTTTATGTGATATGATGGAAATATTACTTGGCATGTGGAGTCAGCAGTATATTGAGAAAATATATCTATTGTAATAGTGTGGCAGTGAAAAAGTGTAGAATTACTGTCAGAACTAAAAGATAAAAAATACTTTTTTTGCCCTTGATCTTCAGATGAAGGATTTAAATTAAATAATTCTCACGAGTGTGAAAGACTAGAATTCATTCTAGACTTATTCACTTTATAAAGTATTTTGGTTATATAAAACCCATGCGGTTTTCAGTCTCCTTGCACTGAGTTGCCTGAAGTGAACAATCTGTGCCTGCTGATGGCTGAATTTTTGCATATATGCAATGCAAGAAAATTCTCTGCTTTGTAAATCTTATATTACTAATTTGTTTATTGTTTAAAACAGGCCACCATTAGGTCTTTACAGAGTCAGAGTAGCGACTGATTTGTTTAAAAAATGAAAATAAGTAACTGTGGAAGTGTGATATCAGCGCCAGGTGTCTTTTTATCAGAACTGTAGACAAGTACAGTGTTCCTGTGGATTACAGGACGGTTGAAAAGTAAACATTTCTGAAAACTCACAGAACTAAACTTTAACTGATATCACAAATCATGGAGATGAAAATCATCTCCAAATTACAGGCCCAGTTCACTACTGAGTTGTTCTACATATTTACTAGCATAACTCTATTAATTTTGCATTTTATTTTTGTGGTATGAAACTGGAAGAGGATAAGGGTAAACCATTCAGTTTACTGGATGAGTGTAAATGAATCCTCATTTACATAATTTTTTTCCTAGATGGGAAATAATGGAAAATCAATGTGCATCCCATAATAGAAGTTTCCTAACATTCTCTGTTATTATGACTCTGTACACAAATTGGCTTTAAAAAAGTAGGTGACTAAATCAAGCAGACTGTAAAGAGAATGTGCACAAATAAAGATAAAAAACAACTATTTCATAAACATGCAGTGTCTACATTATTCATTTTATTTACTCAGTTCTACCTTCAAACTCTTAATAGTTTATTAATAAAAGACTCCATAACAATCTGTTTCTATTTCTTTAGTGAGTAAACAGAATTCTGTTTTGCTTTAGACATCCTCTTCCTCTTCATCATCACTAACAATGTTTTGATTGAGGAAATTTCTGCTGATGATTAAGCCAGAACTAATAGACAGAGTTTACTTGATTATAAAATGCTTTTTGGTATCTTTTCTTGACCTCTTCTAGATGCAATAATAAAATTATGGTTTCACCTTATTTCTCTTCTATTGTTTCAACCACCTTTATTTGAATGGAAGGTTTTGAAGGTGATTCTGGAAAGTGCTGCTTTGAAATGAAGTTATGCTTTGTAAAGAATATTAGTTTTGGGGCTGAAGTTGTTTCTGGTGATTCACTCTAGGTGGTGCTGATAATATAGAGTGCTCACCAAAGCATTCTGCAGCTGTACAGGCTCTCAGACTGCCTGAGAGGCTGCTTCAAGTGATCTCTTCAGAATTCATGGGTGGGCCATTTCGGATTCCAGTTGCAAATTTTTATTTCATATTAAAGTTACAATGGTGTGGGATTTTTTGGCAAATAATATAGATTGTCCTGGTAATGGGATTCTCAAGTTCTTACGTTTTCATTCTAATTTTCAGTTTCTACTGAAAGTACTAAACATGTCCCAGTCAAAGAAAGAGGAATAGCTTAGGAAATCCAAACCTTTTAAAGTTTTGTCTATTTTCTCTCTAGGTCTTTGCATTTACAATTTGTTCACACTGGAATTTGGTAACCTTTTCCACTTTTTCACTAAAATGAATATTTTGCCTTTTCCCTGATAAATTTAGCAGAATGAGATGGATAAAAAAAGGAGGAAGTTTTAGAAAGAATAGTTTTCTCTAAATTTAGAAACTTTTTCTGCAAATCCTTTAGTATACTTCTAAATATAGGAATCTTGAAAAATCTTCAGTACAATGCCTTTTACAATCAGAGGAAACCATTCATCTCTTTTGTCTGACTAATGAATTCCTTGCAATGTGCCGCTGAGATATCCACTGGCAACATTTCAGTGGGAAAAACACCCACTGAAACACTGACAAACCCATCCAGACTTTGGTCGTTACTAATGTGCAGAGATTCCTGCTCAATTCTCTGTCTCTTCTGAAGCTTTCTGTTTCCTTTTTCCAAACAGAATATAAATGTGAAAATCTAAGTGAAACCTAATTTTTATGTCGTTTCAGCCCCTCTCCCCCTAATTTGTCATCTTCTCTCTAGGAAACATTACCAAATATCAGAAGAAAAAAGGAAATCTTGGCCTTTAGCTCTATGTTAGTACAGTGATGATACTGTAATATTTGCAAAGCCATTCAGTTCTTTATCGAATATCAGAAGAAAAAGGAAATTTGGGCCTTAGCTCTATATTAGTACAGTGATGGTACTGTAATATTTGCAAAGCCATTTAGTTCTGTAATATTTGCAAAGCCATTTTAGCTCTATATTAGTACAGTGATGATACTGTAATATTTGCAAAGCCATTTAGTTCTGTGAGAAAGGTAAAAGGAATGATGTGGTCATTCATTTTTACAGAGGTGAAAAAAGGGAAGGATAGAAACAATATTACAGATCAAAGAAAATACTTTAGAAACAAGAAAGGGTTCCTGTGTTTTAAATCATGTCAAACTTTTTTGGCATGAACAGTAATGCTTTCCCATTTTTGTGAAAATCTTAGTCCCACTATGGCAGACGTGAGCTGTTCTGGCTTCAGTACTTTCATTATCCTTCCTTCTGTAATTGTGAGAAAAGGTTATTGAGCACTAGGGGAGAATCAGTGGCTGAGTATTGGTCAGGTAAGACCCACTGAGTTCTGACAAGTTTGCTGAAACCTTGTCTGTGGTATCAGGAAACCTATGCCAATTGTTGACAGTAGATGTGGGGCTGAGCTGCTGTGCTCGGATTGAGAACTGGTCATTCCAACAGTCTGAAACTTGATATATATATATATTTGGCTGACCAGAGCAAAAAAAAAAAAAAAAAAAGAAAAAAAGCAACATCCAGTGCAAAGCTCTAAAAGCCCAAACTCCTTCTTGAACCAACACTCCTAAACTCCTGTTCTAGTCTGTGCTTAGAGGGTGCCTGGGATGTGTTCGACAGAGCTGCACTGAGCTTGGCAATGTCCCTTGACTTCTCACATAAAAACAGCAAATGTTTCAGGCTCTGATCTTTCTACAAAGATTAACAAATGATCTCTCTGCTGTGCTAAGTTTAATTTTTCTTGCAGCTTATTGCTGATTCACACAAGAAAATGCAAAAGAACAGTCAGGAGTTAGTGCATTATAAAATGGTTTGTGGTCTTTGAGCTCATGTGTTTCCCACTGGATTGTCCAAGACTCGCTCCTGCTGACTCCTCTAAGAGGTGCACCTGGTGTTCTTTGCAGGGGGAGAAAAAAGAAAAAAAAGTAAAAGGGAATCTTAATGGGAAAATGGGGGATGCCTGCTAGCTCTGAAGAAAAGATTAAATTTCTAGTACAAGGTGAACAGTCAACACAGTACATAAAAAAAAAAAAAAAAGAGCTTAAAACAATGGGGAAATATTTTGCCAACATCTCACTCTGAACAATTCCAATTCCCACCAGAGCTATGTATTGACTCATCAAGTCCCATTGTTCCATGATAGCCAGAAATTAATGAAGAATAAAAGCAGACACGATTCTGATTTGACTTGTAGAGCCGTTTAAATAACAAATATTTTAACCTTTTCACTTAGTGTTGAACAAACATGCAACACAAATTATGGGAAAAATAAAGACATTTTTTTCCCAGCAGATTAAAATCTCTTTAATTTGGCAGACATTTGCAGCTAAGAAAACTTGTGATTTTGGTGCCCTCCTCAGAATACATGCAGCTCTGCCCTGACACAGCTGGGTAGTGGCTGGATAAATCTGATTTCTGGATGCTGACAAGGATGTAAGTGTGCAGTTTCAGAGCTTGGAGTCACTTCCAGGACATCAGTTGAATTGAGCTATTCTGCATTCTCCACAAAGTTTCCATTAGAGATGTTGCCATATTGCAACAATGCCTATAGAAATTAATGCAGAAGAGCTTGTTCTGGTGCTGAACTAATGCTCTGAAGAGATCTGGTTTTTTTCTTCATGGATTCTTACATTACATACTTATGGGAGCTGGCTGACATCTGATGCATTATATTTGTTCTTTCATTCACACTCCAGGACATAATAACTAAATAAGATCTTTATTTTGATACGTTTTTAGAGAGGATTTTTTTAAACAAATTTTTTACATTGTTTCATTTTTTAAAGATTCATTTCATTGTAACACTATGTTAAACTTAAATATTTAACAGGGTGGAGCATGACTCCTAAATGTGGTAAGGCAAAAGAGAGAGATTTCCTAGGAATCCATAATGTCGAAATAATTCTGGAAAAACTCTTCTATCTTGCTCAGGGTAACTTCTGAAAGTAATTTTTTCAGAGAAGCAAAGTTGTCTCTTATTATCTTTGTGGTTTGTAACCATTTCAGCCTCTGATTTAGTCCTATACATTGTCTTTCTCCATAGTCAGGTCTCCCTAACTTTTAAAGGTCTTTAACTAAAAGACCTAAAATGCTTTCTGTCTTGATGGTATCCTGCAGCACATGACAAACTTCATCCCAAACCATACAGGCTATCGAGGTAATATTGGGAATTTTAACTCTTCAGGAATTTTAATTATTAATGATGTTTTTAGTATTCTTCCATTCTAATTATGAAGCAGTGTACTAATTAACACAACTCTAGCTGACACTTTCCCTAGAAAAAAAATTGTCCTGGGAAGAATTCCAAAGAAAAGGGAAATTATCTCATTCTTTTCAGCTCCCACTCCCCTTACAGAAATTTTAAACAGCTGAGCTCTTTAAAAGCCTTCCTGAGCTAGGCTGACCTCCACCCCAAAATGTTCCATTCTTAGATAGGGAAGGAAAAACAAAAACAAAATGTTTTTATCACTCTCCTGAATGGACTGAGCACAGATCAAGCTCCCTGGGTATTTGGGAAGGGAGATCCTAAGCAAGTATGTTAAGAACTCCACCCACATTCAATAAGTTGATGGAGAAAATGTAAAACTCTGAAACCTCAGCTGTTATAAGAATTGAGGTCAGGACTTAGGTACAAAGGAAAGGGAAGAGCCTACAAGACTAGACAGACATTTCATGAATGCCAGCAGTGTCTAAGTGTTGTTCCTTAAGAAATCACTGACAGGAGTGGGTCTGTGCCTCCAACAAAGGGTAAAAAGAAATGTAATTGGGTGATTATAAAATGCTGAAATGGGGAATACCACCATACCTTCAGACAGCACATTAGTCTATGCCTTCCATTAGTCTATGCCTTCAGGGATGAAGATTTTTGCTTCTCAAAACCAGGCAATCTTTTCCAGAATTAAATATCCCTCCTGTTTTATTCTCAAAGTTACAAATTTAAGTAGACTTACTTTTCAGTCTTTTGAGATCTTTTTTTCTTGGCAGCTACGGATGCTTTGTGAAAATGTCTCTTTAATTTCTTCTCTTTCTAACATCTTTCATGTCTCAAAATTAGCTTAATCTGAATCTTCCTTTAACCGAAATGCGGAGCAGAATCTGCCAGTTCTTTGTACAATGTCTGTTTTCATATTTGCTTGCTTGAGTAATTTTCTCATTAGACATTCTGCAAGGTTTAAGACACTCCATAGGATAACCTGAGTTACCCTGTGTTGTACTGCTCAATGTCTGAAACGTTTTGTTTATTCTGGCAATGGATGTCGTGTTTTTGTATTTAATACTAAATCTGTTGTGGCAGCACTTTCATGGGATGCAGGGTGACATTTCTCAGAAGTCACTGCAGTGCCTGCCTCTTATTTTAATGTGCTGTGCAGCTGGCAAGCTGTGTTACTGATATCCCACACAGCCCTGTCAGGCTGTTTGTCTGCGTGCCCTCTGCTGCTCCAGAGCCACCCTGATGGAAAGTCACCTCTGGCTTGAGTTGCTGGTGGGATGCCAGGCACTGCCCTGTGTGATTCCAGCTCACAGACCAGACACAGTCCTGCTGGCTTAGCAGGGCTCGTGCTTCAGGATGCTGCTCTGCTTGGGTCTTATATTTCATTTGTACCTGCTCAGTTTTTAAATCTCTCTGAAGCACAGATGCCACAGGGCTGGACTCCTGTGTTTGTGATCAAATTGCTCATATGTATGAATTCAATCCCATACTCTGTTCACATTCCCAATTTGCAGTTAAACCATTCATTACAGACATGTAAGGTTCAGCAGTGTCTGAACCTTGACATGACCTGCTCTCATGGATTATCTGGTGGCATGTGACAGAAAGAAACATGTCTTCTTGTTCAGTATATCTCCCCTTCCCTCAGTTATATGTTGAATTTATAGGCATCAGCTGTATTAGTAAAAGTAAGAGTGCCTGGCAATTTTCCTGGAACTGGATTCTCTGTGCTTGTATGTCTTAGGACACCCCCAATAAGGAATTTGGCATTCCCTGAACAGTTCATACACTTGGCCAGACAAAACTGGCACAGCTAAAGGCAGATTGCTTGCCTTGCAGATTGGTTTGAAGAGTGGCAGTTTATTAATAGACTTGAGCTGGACTATGATAATTGTTCTCAGTTCCTATAGGTGTGAGTCACACGTTCTGGAGCTGACATGGAACTTCTGTGATATGTTCAGGAACTTCTGTGATATGTTCAGGAACTTCTGTGATATGTTCATGTGCTTCAGGCTGCAGCATCCTCTTTATTTTACAGTACCATCTATCCCAATCCATGTGTGTGGAAGGCTATATTTGTGTGAGTCAGAAACACAAAAATCTATCCAGAAAAGTGCTCCTTCAGTGTTCTGTGGGCATCTGGCAGCTCCTTTCCACTCCTGCTGAAACTCTAAGTACTACCAAGCAAAAAGCAGAGCAGGCTATTTTCCTGTTTTCCCCACCAGTTTATTATTCTTCTCTGCACACATTAATTGTGTATTGACATAAATTTTTCAATAACAGAATGTAAGTTTTCTCTCTCTCTCTCTCTCTCTCCTTCTCTTTCTTTCTTTAATTCATCCTTCCTTTCTCTCTTGCCTTTCACCCTACCCCTTTATCCAAAACATACTGTTGTGTGCTTATACAGTAGGCCAGGGACTAACATACCAATATCCATGTCAAGTCTGTAACTTACTGATAAAACTGAGAGGTTTTGCAGGTTTTGTGTATATGTAATAATTTATTATTCATTTTTGTATTATGTATACTTTTTATTTACATTTACTTTAAATAATGAATAGCTTATAAAACTTTTTCTGTCACTGCTGCTACAATCTTGAAATGTATATTTTGATATGAGTTGCAACTGTCAGCAGTTGCCTACAGTGTACAAGCCTACATCTGGACAAGTCACCTTCAGTCATTTTTATAGGCAATAAAAAATAATAGACACTTCCACAGTTCAGTTTTATTTCATGCTTGAAGTGTGCAGTGCAGAGGTCACAGGTCTCATCTTTTTCTGCCAAAAACCTTCAGCAAGAATACTAAAGTCTTTTTGTCTCACTTATATTGTCACAAAAGTTCTTCTGAGCATGTTTCTCACCAGAAGAAAATCTGTTGCCTCAGAATCCTCTTGGGTTTTTTTCACTGTTCCAAATTCAGCAGCTCTCCAGGGAGAATCCTAATAGTGTCCTTCTCCCATGCAAGGAGCTGGTGCAGAAGCTATGGATAAACTGATTTTCTCAAAGTTGTTGGACAAATGACAGTGTCAGCAATGTCCAGAAGGACTCCAAGAGACGAAGGCCAACTTCCCATTTTAGGAGAACTCTGTGTAAGGACCTTGATGAGGAGCTTTTCCAGAGCTCAATTCAGCATGAACACATCTGACTCATTTCTGCTGCCTGCAGAGGTTACGGGGGGCTGCCTGCAGGGATTGGTGGCAGCCACACCAGAGACCTCCTGATAAACCCCAAGACCTGCTGGGCAAAAGGTCCGTGGGAAATCCATGAGTGCTCCAAAAAAAGAGTTTGGAAAATTGAGAAAAAAGTTGTACAATGGCCAAAGCCAGTGATAATTTCTAGCATGTTGTAATGTAATAGAAACATGTTGGAAACATGTCATAGAAATGAAATATGTAGTAAATTTTATTGATAAAATCAATTATTTTGTTAAAGTAGTCCAGTGGTTGATCTATGAACACAAACTGAAATGGTGATCAAGGGCAATGGGAGACAGGGAATGTCCCTGTGTTGACAGCCACATTCATCCATTCATCTTTGGGTTTACAACAGATTCTTTGTGTGTAGGGTGGTTGGGTTTTTTCCCCTATTCTTCATGCAAGAGAACACATTTAATTTCCCATTACCAGATTAATTGTGTAACCATTCGTAATTGTAACCATTCATCTAGATGTCACTTTTACAAGGACAGTTTTATATCAGATGTTATATCCAATTTGTAACCAGGAATGGAATCCATCTCTGGGGTAAATTCTACCTGCTTCTTTATCTTGCAGTCAAAATAATAAACATTTGTTAGAACTCACATCTTTTAGAATGAAAAAGAAGCAGAGCAAACCCAAACACAAAAAGCCAGGTCAACAGAAATAAATAGAACAGCTTTCTCTAGCAGAAAAAGGAATATAAATGAACTGCACAAGGAAAAAAAAATTGGTTACTGTGTATCTGACTACACTGAATTATGATCCACTATAGAAAAATCTCTGTTTTACTACTGGCTGAGTTCTGAATTGCTTTGAGTCTGTGTGGGTATACATGGAAATCACATGGGGAAAAAAGGAGACAAGGCTTTAGGAAGAGGAAAACCCTGAAAGCCTCATTTCTTCATATATACTAAGGGCAAGAAGAAATATAGTCTGTATAGTCTGTATATTCTGCAAGAATATGTATAGTCTGTATGGATATACAGACATCTTCTGAATATGATGACTGTCTTAGAGCCACAGATCTGTCATAACAGGCATACCTGAAAGGAATTGTAGCTGATAATATCCAAGTCAGCACCATCAAGGAGAGTTCTTCCCACAAATAACATTACATGGCTGAAATACAAGAAGAGATTCAAAGGTGCTCAGTTTCATCATATTCTTAGAGAAGCTTCTTAGACTTAAGTGCAGAAGCTCATAATGGAGGCCAAAGTCTTTTCTCCTTGTTACACACTTTTTCATTAAAATGTCAGGTGCATTCTAGATGAAAATGTTGTGTACATTCACATTATCACTTTGTAAATAAACATCAGCTGAATGTAATGGGCAACTGACCTTTGTTATGAGCTAGTTTTTGCAAGAAATGCATAGATTATTTTGAAAGTATTTATCTAGTGTAATATTTGTAATCTGAAAGTATGACCATAAATTTTTTAATTTGTAATAATTTTGACAGCTTAGATTCATTTTTCCATTGTTAATTGATAAAGAATATTCAAGGAGGTTATTGTGTTCAAGTAACAAACCCAAGATAAGTTGCATTAGGCATTAGAAAAAAATGCAAATAATGGTCATAGTGAAAATAAAAAAAAAAAACTTGATTTATAAAGATTCGAAGATAAACTAACAAGGAAATGAAATGTGAAAGTGCTCATAATAGCTGAAAAATACCAAACATGCATTTTGAGGGGAATGGAAATCAAATTATCAGGTCAAGAAAAAAAAGAAAGGTCATAATTTAAGACAGAGGAGGTTTATATTAGATGTTATTAAAAACTTCTAAATGTAGTGGTAGTTTAGCAGTGTAAGATGTTATATAGGAAGGCTATGGAAATCATAAACATAATAGTCACGTATCAGACACCATTATGGGAAACTAAAGCCAGCAAATTTACTGCAGAGAGACAGAATGTAACTTTTGAAGACCCTTGTATTATTACATTTCATTTCTCTTCTCATTCACTTGAATCCTAGTGTGCCTTTACAAAATTTAGCTAGCTCAGTGACTTCTTCTTCCTTAAATAGTCATTTTTGGCTATCTAAAACGGTCCTCATGATTGTTTCTCTTTCCTTCCTGAATGATACTCTGTGTAGTCCAGATTAGAACATACTCTTTACTTACTTTAAAGAAAATTACCAGGATTTAAGAAACTTTGTTTAGGCTGAGAATTTTTTTCTAGAGCCTCCAAATACATGGCCATTCATTGCTTTTTGACAGGATTCCAGGACTCAAAGGGGAGTCCAGAGTAAGGCAAACAGTATTAAAAAAAAAAGAGAAGATAATAAATAAAAACCTGACAACTGGTAAAACCAGAATAAGGATGTTCTCCCCTCTTTTTAGAGAGTTAAACTTGCCTTTCCAAGATTGATTGAGGATGAGGGTTAGGGGGAAATATCCATGGCTGCTCTAATCAAGATTATCTGAAGGACTTTATGGCATAAAAGATAAATCTGAATCTGACCACATTCAGGGTTATATCATGCTGGACAGTGAATGCTGGGATTCTCTTAATTCATTCCAAGATTCTTAATTGTTCTTCAGGTTTCTCACTGGCACCAGAGTAGGTGATCTGAAATTTATCCTGTGTGTTTTTCACAATAGGAGCACATAAATTTGTGTGAACCTTATTACTTTAGGAGATATGAATGGATCTTTACTTCAGAAATTCCTAGAATATTTTGTTTTTTAAAGGTTGTATTCAAGACCTGAAAACAGCTATTAAGGTAAGGAAATTGTTTAACTACTTTGAGCTACTTTAACTATTACCTGTTTCCTTCTTTTGTTGAGCATTAATTAAAAACTAGAACATTTTTAGATGGTGACAGAAAACACAAGTCTTGGGCTGAAACCTCCTCATATTTAGGGAGATGTGCTCATTTTGGTTGTTTGTGATCTTCCTTCCCCTCCATCTCTTATTGTTTCACTGATTGATAATTACAAAGATCCTGCAGAGGGAGTTTTGCAAGAGTGGAGCTGTTCAAACAAGATTTCAGGGAAATCCTGTCTTGTGCTATCCAGTCAGAAATTATAATAATAGTTCAAAACTAAATTTTGCAGTTATGGACTGGCTTGTGCTGCATTGCTGCTCAGCTCTGCACAGCAAAAGGCCCAATGCCCACTTTAAGTGCTATGGTAACACCAGGAATAAAAGCATGGTTAGTGATGCATGCCAGGGTCCCTATAACTCAGGGATTATAGGAGCTGGTTCCTTACACTCATGACAACTAACTTAGCAAGAGATTTATAAGCATAAATGCATGCCTTCCTTCTAGAAAAGCTTTCAATAATTCTACTGGCAGTGTTTATAGATTATATCTCAGTACATCTTTTCCATTCAGCCTCACATGCTGCTCCCACCAGCCAGAACCTTTTGCTGTGTGGTTCCTTCACTGCTTGGATGCAGTAGAAATACACACACTGCTTTTTTCTAATGTTGTGTGCATTGTTTCCTTTTCTATATATTCTCCTCAGCTTCTGTCCCTAAATTTCATGGTGTTACACCAGGAAATGGAGGGATCCAAAGATAAGGCAGGACAGGACAGAGGCTTCCAGAAGCCCTGCACTGATACTGGCTCTGAAATGGGGGACCTGGTGCTTATGAGCATCCAGATAACATGAAGCTGAAGAGCAGTGCAAAAAGGAAATAAGGTGGAGAATGAGTCAGTCCACCCTCTGCAGGATGTGACTCCCCCAGCAGCCCCATTTATGTGAGTTTCCCTTAAGGAGAAGAAGAAGCACAAGGAAAGATAAGAGTTTTAGATTACAGTGTCCATGGATGGGTAACAGAGAGTACTGGCCACCTCCTGTTTGTCTCAGTTACCCAAATCACAGCAGTCCCATCCCACCCCTGCTGGACCCTTACTCAAACCCATTCAAATGATTTGAACATTCAAGTAAGCAGCAAAAATATGTGGTTAACAGAGAATCAAGGTCAGCCTGACCCCTGTGGTTTTGATGTTTATCTGTGTTCAGACAGAGAAAATTCTAAAAATGTAAGCCAAATTACATTATGTGCTGGCAGTATAGAAACCCTACCTTCAAACACAGAAGAATTACTCCTCTGCCAGATGATGCTGCTGAGGAATTCATGGAGTTCAGAATAAATTCATACTAGGTATTGAGAAAAGAATGCTAGGAAATGTCAACTTCTTTTTTTTGTACACCACTTCACAGGACCTCAGAAGTCCAATATTTTGATGTGGTTTGTTAGGCAGCCAAAATAGGAGAAGCCAGCTCTGCAGAGTGTATTCCACTAGAGAGCTCCAATGCAGCAGCAGCAGAATTTGGGATTCTATCATCATTCTGTTTCTCCACATCCTCCCTAATGGTTTGTTCAGATGTTCCCAGTGTGGGACCCTCCCAGCCAGGGACAATGGTGAGGACAAAGGTGGTTAAATTCAGGATACACCGTTCAGGTGCTCTTAAGGACTTCCAGGGTTTATGTTTGAAAAATATGACGTGAATATACAACCACACCTCAAGCCACAGCCCACCATTATTGTCCCCATCCCTAAACTGATCAAGTTTATCTCTCTCCCTTTCTCCTACAAACCCTCTTTTTTTCCCCCATTTTGCCTCTTAGGGTTTATTTTTTGCCTTAGATGTGAGATTTGAAGCAAAACCCAAAAAGTTGTTTGTTAGCACTTTTTAAAGCTGAAATCAGAATTTTACTGGACTTTATAACATATATGACTGAAGCTCTAAAATAAAAATACTGTTAAAGTAAAATCACATAAAAAGATAGAAAGAGATGGGAAAGCAAATTCTGTATGCAGGCTGGGAAGGAACTAGAGAAATCCCCAAGCCAAATTTTTTCACTAATTTGGAAAAGTACTGAAACAGACATACAAAAAATCTTGTGTAATAAATACATTTATAAACAAAGTTTTATGTTAGGGTGTAGTAGCCTCCCAAAGAAGAAAAGAGTTATGTCCTCTAATAGAAACCTGAAATTAAATGAAAAGTCAGAAGCCACCCTTAGACAGGTAAGTGTAATGCAATCTTCTAGGGGAGATTTCAGAGAAAATAAGATTACACTATCCTCATCTCATGCTGTGCTGCATCTTCCCTTCTGTATGTTCTATAAAGGATTTCATAGGAAATGAAATGGAACCACAGGATTAATCTTTATGTGTTCTGGAGTCACATTTTTCCTTCATGTGTTCTCCTAATGTCTTCCTAGATTCTAGCCTTACCTGGCACAGCAATTCCTCCCTTGAATATTTGCACCAAAGACAGAGCAAGCCTTGCAACTAATACTGAATTTTGCTCCTTCAAGAAGTGGACCAGGGAGGAGAGGTTGGCTGGGGCTGAGCAGCTTGCCCTGCAAGGAGGGAAGAGGAAGGTGGTGGGAAAATGTGTCACGCTGGGCTTGCTGCTGCTGCTGCTCAATCCCAGCAAACAGGGAAATAAAGGATGGTGTCTGATGCCTGGTGCTGGGGGGAGCTGCTCTTCCCCCTCTGCCCAGCACCACACACCAGCCCACTCACCAGAGAGAGACAAAGCACCTTTGTAAAGCTGCAGTTATCAGAGACCATGGCAGGGGAGAAGTACAGATGTTTGGGTTTTTTTTTTCTCTGTCTGCTTTTCTAAGCAGATGCCCACATTTCCCATGGGCAAATCAATCATCAAGAGGAGCAAGTTAATATCCTGTACAGCTGAAGTGTGATTTCTGACTCTGCCTGTTAGAAGAACAAGACAATCTGGTTTTTCAGAACAACATTGACAGAAATGGCTGTGGGCAGCCTCTCAAGCTATCATTGATTTATCCCAAGTACAATATATGTCTGGCAAGACAAGTCTCCATTTGAGCTGATTTAGCCTTTTTTATGTCGAGGTTTACTGGTATCAGTCCTATCTGCTGAGAGTTTCCTTTTGGGAAACTCATCAGGTATTTCTATAAAAACAGCAAATCATTGTGTTGTTCCATTTGGAACATTTTGTGCTGTGAATTTGTTCTACTGCCTAGAACTTGTTCCTGCTGCACCTCTTTTTAGCAACTGGCCCCCAAAATGTCAAGACACCTTCTCCTTTCTCGGCTGTGCAAATTATATTGTTTTCATTTTTTTCTCCATTTTTCTCCATATTTTTTTACTTTTTACTCTTTTTGTCTTATTGGGCCTTAAGGTCCAGTACCTGAGTACCTGAGATTTGTTTATGTTAGAAGAAAGGGGTGTAAGGATTAACAGAGATAAGATAAAAAGTTTATTGGTGTTTGCCCTTGAGCACAGGCACGTGCTTCTGACTGCAGAAGCTGGTACCCAGGAATGGTCAGAAGGGCCCTATTTTATAGACTAATTTATGCCTGTGCTGATGGTTCATTCTGTCACTGAAATAAAACACCACTGCATATTTTTCAGTCAGGATACATACACTTCCACCCCACTCTTTTAAAACTTAGTTGGATTTTAGCAAGTCTGAGTAATGTAGTCATGGCCAGTGTCAGGGACGTGGCTGGTGCCCATAGCCATTCTTTCAAGGCTGGCATCCACCCATGCTTTCAGAAATGCTTAAAAGTCTTTATAATTACTGAAATCACTTTACATACTGACCTTGATTCTTGGAGGTTGTAAACAAAGTCAAGGACTTCCATTTCCCACAGGTGATTATCTGCTGCCTCGGTGGCGATTCTCTTTATCAGCGAATGCTTCTTATAAAACTTTTTTGCCGGTAATGCTCAACTGTTAGAGATTTCTCTCTAAAGAGGAATGTATTGGAGGAATTTATTTTAATAGACTAACCAGCATCTCTGGCTATTCCCTTTTATTAGTATTTTCTAGTTAACACAGTGAATATTATTATGTACTTCCTGAGATACTTTGTGAAAGTCATAATTTGAAATGCTAATTGTCTTAATTTTTCATACTGCTGCTTCACCTAAGCAGGTCTTTAAGTATTTTTGAGAGAGGCCACACAGCTTTTAGAAAAACACAGTTGCCCTGATGTTTTTATTTTAAGGAACTGCTGCATTATGTTACTAAAAACACCATAAAAGTGACAAAATAAATTAATGAACTCTGTTTAAATGATGTATATGTATCATTTCTAGCAAGCTTTAATGTTCTAATTGTATAGAAACTGGATTTAAACTAATACAGGCTAATACATAGTATCAGCTTGCTTCTGATTTATTTGCATAGATTTGCACCATGAAAACCAGTGAAGTAATGTGAAGGTCCTGGAAAACATAGATACTTTCTGTGAGAATTTAATTTCTTATCAATATGCTTTTTTGAATGAAAAATGTATATTTGTGCCTGTCCTCCAAATAATTCTGTGACTTAGATGGCATTGTAACTATTGACAGTCTTGTACAACTGTCTTCTTTTGAACAGATTGTTTAGGTACATTTTACCTTTCATGTTTCAGGCAACAATTCCTGTATTTAGTCTTTTAATTCTCACTGGACCGAAGTTTTGAAATCTTCTTTAGGAGTAACAGATATTGGAGAGTGTAAGGTTATACTTTTTTACCCCCTTAAGTTACTAATTTACCTTGAATGACTTTTCATTACTGTGCCTGGGAATTTTTCTTCTGCTGCATTGCATCACCAGTGTAGATGCTATGATTTGGTGAGAAAAGAAAGCAAGCCCCCAAAAATCCACTTCAAAACACCAAACCCCCAAACACATTTCCAGCTGTAAAGGGACTTCCCAGTTTTGGTTTGCTGGTACTGTATGGGATGTCGACCTTCCAGTTTGCAGAATGCTGCTTAGTGGAGCTGCTGCCCTCTGTAAATGTGGCGAGATGCGTGTGGTCATGCCTCCTTCCACTCCCTCTGACTCAGCCTTTTGCTCCTCTGTCCAGCACAACCAGCAGCTTCTCTCTTCTCACTGATTTTTTGTCGCTTGAACAATTTCCCTTATAAAGACCCAAACCAAATGGGTCAAAAAGACATCGAAAGATTTGGTTTTCTCCTTAGAAGGGGGGAATGTGGAACTTTTCCAGGGGAGCACAAAGCCTGGGGAAGGGGATATATTATTGTTATGGGTTTTTTGGATGCTTCCTCAAGACTGAGACAGAGGCTACTGTTGTTCTTAGGCTTTGCCATTTCATTGTAACCTCTGAAAGCAGTCCTATTAAAGAAAAAAAAAATTGAAAAATTTGAAAAGAAGAATTCCTGTGACGAAAACAAAAAAATCCAAGCTGGGAAACCAAAGTCAGAAAAGATAAAAAAGGAAAACATATTCTGAAAAAAAAAAAAAAACGGGAGCCTGCTACACTTTATTATTCTACTCACTCCAGGGAATTTCTTCCAAATCTGCTCTGTATCAGTGTGGAATATCCTTCTGTGCCTGTAATTGTTAAGGAACAAGAATATCAGTGGGGATGCTTCCATGATGGAGCAGCAGGAGTAGCAGAAGGAATTTAATTATCCTTGACATGCTCATGTATATGTAATGAACACAGGCACAAAACACTCGGCTGTTTCCATTTTCTCCCTCATTCTCTGCAAATAAATTCTCTGCAACAAGGAATTTGAGAAATTTATTTCACTGTAGGTGGATATAGGGGGGTTTAAGTTCTTTGTAGTTAATTCTTGCTATCACAGGTAGTGCTTCAGAGGAGCAGTTACCCTGGTGTTCCTGCATTTCCCACAGCTATGGCTCAGCAAACCTCAGGGACATTACTAGAGCACAGGTCCTTCCCCTGATTGCTCAGTGATTAGAAGCCACTTCCTGCTTACTTAACTCAAAAATGTGATTGCTCTTCAAGATGCAGGAAGGCTCAAATTTAGACACAGTTGGAAAATGCACATTTTTTTTTTTCCCCTCAGTAAAACAACAAGGACAAACTGTTTATACAAATATTGACACGCTGTTCTCAGCAGCACTGCACAAAATGCAGCTGGTCACTGGCAGTTCTGTGCCACTCCCAGAGGCACAGCTAGAGATTTAGTAAAACCTGTTTCCACTAAGCCCTTCACAGACAGCCTGCTGCTTTAAAGGCCACAGCAGTCACCGCTCATGTTTGCTTGAAAATAATAACCACAGTTCCATTTTGTTGAGAATTTCAGTCAGCGTTCCTTTAAAAAATACTAATTTTAGAATAAGGGCTACTTGTGCAATTGCTGTGTTACACATTTCAAAATGTCTGACTCAGCAGTAAACCCATGTTACATCCCCACAGTTCTCTGCAAACAGTGCTCAGTGCAGTGACCCACCACGGCCACTGAAAAATCCATGGGCATATATCTGGATCTGTGAAAAGCCTTCATCAATGGCAGAAGGAAATTTACCATGCTTGGGGAACAGAAAATTGAGTTCTTTACCCTCACATATCTGATATTAAATAATTCACTTCAACTTTGGTTTAGAGTATTTCAGTGTATGTAGCAGAATATAATCTCTCTGCCCTCCTAAAAGCAAAGGGATCTTTCTGGCCATGTTCCAATCTGGCAAACAAGATATCTAAAATCAAACCTTTGCGTACTCTAACTGTGTCACTCTGCAAAGAAAACAGCACGCTGGATTAATAATTTCAAGGACCTGTTAGAGCAGCTGATAATTTTCTGCTGTAGCAGAGAACTGGGAAAATGCTGATGCTAAAAAATGAAAAGCTCTCCAGTGTGTTATCATGTAGGTGAACAGCTCCAGGCTGCTCATCTTGTTGTTGTCCTGCTCTCAGCCTGACATTTTCTGGCAGCACTTTGTGCTCATTTTTGCCATATGAAATTTTTCAGAATTTTACTATATAGATAGTTGAATTATATATATAAAATTGAATTCTATATATATTTAATCATTCACTTCAATAATGAAAAATGTATTATAAGTACTTCTAAATACATTATTTTGACCAAAAGTTGTGCGCACATATTTTTTTATAGTAGCCTGTCAAAAAAATCTCAGACTTCCCTGCAACATGTGCAGTTATTGACCAAGAATAATAAACGATTATCTTTCTTTTTGGTTCTTGATTAACATGAACCAGAATTCACATTCCCTACATGGCAAATACGCAACCAATGAGATTTTCAGAAAATATTCAATAGTACAATGTAAATAGCTTTTTTCTTTATAAATGGTCTCAGTTGTATATTCCAATTAGTTTTTTATTATTTTACTTAGATTTTTATTATTTTACTTAGATTGTATCTTATATTTATGCAATAAAAATATATTTTACATTTATATACAGCTTTAGTGTGTTTATTTTTATTTTATATAATCAAAATATATTTTAAATTTACATATATCTTTGGATTTTCCATTTATCTTTGCCATTTATATGATAAAGTAATAAGGATTGTGTAATAAAAACAGGCAATATGAGATGTGCACCTTATATCTTACCAGATCCACTATTCTTGATCAGCTTAGTTAAATATTAATAAATATTTATTTTAGATTCTCCTGGCTAGGTTCATTTCTTCTGAACTGAGATAAAAGAAAGGCATAGACAGCATGTTCTCTGAGCCTCTGTAAAATTTAACAGTACTCACTTTTTCCTCAAGTCACAATATATTTAGTGTTATCCTACTTGAAAAGGTGACTGCTGGTCACACAGCAAAGGGAGGGAATTTGGAGATTTGCTGTCACTTCTGGTACCAGAAGTTTGAGCTCTGGAGTAGGAAATCCTGGTTGGAGCTGTGAACACCCCAATGAGGCTGAGTTGTGATTAACCAAACCACCCCGACCCACAGCACACTGCAAGATGCAGAATTCAATGTGACTGTTCTCAGGGACAGAACAATATTTTGGGCTTCACTAAAACATACCTGGTTTTCATTAAAATGTGTCTTCAAATGGGGGCTGCTGGATTAGCAGAGAAGGGAAAATCCAGTGGCATTTGGAAGTGACATGGTCTTGGCTGGATGACAGTTTTGAAGCAATCCAGTGCAAGGGCACTGGTGAGGGATAATCACTTTTTGCAGAGTCGCTCTAAGATAGGACAAATTCACAGCAGAGGGCTGAGGTGGTACATGAAACAGAAAGGAATGAGGGGTGATGAGATTTTGACAACACATGGAGACAAATTTAGCCAGCAGCTATGTGCCACTCACGTGAACTGAAATAAAAGTGCAGCCACAGTTCACTGCCCATAAAGTGGCAAACATGCTGTAAGACATGGGAACTTCTCTCAAAACCCTGTGAGAAAGGGAGAGAATTAGGAACAGGAGATCTGGTTCTACAAAGCTCTGAATGGCTTTCATGTCTCTGTTGAAGCACAGTTGCACAGTCCGGGATGCTGGGCGCTCCCTTGCAAGAGCTTCTGTTGACACAACACCAAACTGAAAGTTTTTAGTCTGTCTGTATGATCTATGCCCTTTCTAACACAATTCTGACCAAATTAGATGCTCCTAAGGTGAGATCCCCATAAGCTTCAAGTCTGAAGTGAAATGTGGGCAAACAGAATCAAGATTAGTGCAGAAATCCTATCCTATCTATGATGTTGATCACAACCTCATGTTCATGCGTAGGAGGTTTTTAGTAGGAGGGGAATTTAGTTTGTACACACAATCTAAGAAATCTCTAGATTCTGTTGGCCAAAAAGTTCCAGTGCACTGTTTTCTTTGGAAAAAAAAAAAAAAAAAGCTAGAGAATCCAAACAAGTCTATATAAAGAAAATCTCATTCCTTAAATGTTGAATCACTTAGTCTTTATACTATAAAATTGCATGAATTTCCTTGATAGTATGAAGTTGTAATAGATTTGATTTTCTGACCACAAAAAAAACTGCTGGTAAATGTATTTTTAGAAACTAAGGGGAAATGTAACTGCAGTCTAAAATTACTTGAGAGGAAATTGTAAGGTGAAAACCAAAATCTTCTCAATAGTGTTGGATCTCTGAGAAGAGAGCCAGAGGCTTAACAGTTTTGAACAATAGAAAAAGCTTCTTTATTTATTGGGTGCAGGATAACGTAGCATTGGAAGACTATGGAGAATCTGTCCTTTGATATTTTAAAAACATAGCTGATGAGAGCTGCAGCTAGTGAAACTCTTGGTTTAAGCAGGAAGTTGATCTGAGAGCTCTGGACATACCATTTTCTGCGCATAGTTTCTCTAGTGAATATTCATTCAGATCAAATTCAAATGAATGTCTATTTACTTGGTTCATCTAAAGATGGTACACTAAAGAAAAGGAGTAGGAATTCACTTCAGGTGTCATGAGATTGTCCTATGACTTATATCTGGCTTCAGCTTGCCGCTGTTTTATGCACTTTGCAATGTGACCCAATAACACACTTGCACTTGTACATGCAAATGTAAGGCTCCAACAGTAGTGAGAAGGTACTGCAAATTCACAGTGGCAACTCCTCCCTGCTCAAACCTAAGACAGTTTCACATGCCTAAAGCTTGTGTGGAAGAAATCAAGTGAGTCATTATGAATTGTTTTTTTATATATTCTTACCAATTTCGCTTTAGGTTTGGGGTTTTTTTCTTTTTTTTTTTCCCATAAATGCACTTATTTTCAGATAAGAGTTTTATGACTCTTGGGGACTCTCATTTTTACTAAATCAAACTTTGCCTCCATTATGCAGCTGTACTTCACCTAATTATTGCAGAGTCAGTTGAATCCTGAACTCCAGCATACTTGGGCTGAGAAATTTGAGCTGGGAGATTAACCATGGCACGACGGGCAGGAGTCTGGCCTTGTGAAAATGATCCTTCAAACAACCATCTATAACATATACAGGTATGGTTTTTTTGTTTGTTTGTTTGCTTGTTTTGTTTGGGTTTTTTGGTCCCTGAGTGGGATACTTTGGAATCAAATCTCTTTCTAGATCTCATCCTAGCACAGCAATAAAATGCTGCCAGTTTTACGAGCTGTGATAAAAACTACATTTTAATCAACAGTGAGTCATGAAGCCATTAAACATGCATTTTTCGAACATGGATTTCCTTCCAGGAGATTTCTAGGAACTCCTTATCAATTCTGTTTGACACTAAAGAAGCCCCACTAATGTTTGGATTATGTTGCAAACTTAACTATGGGGAGAGGGTTATGCCCTCCAGCTGCCACGTGCCGTGTTTAGATATTTGGCATAAATATGCATTTAAAATAATTGGGCAACTCCTATGCTTTCACCATTCTATTTAATCCATCTGTGTGTACTGCTTCAGGCCTGCTGTATTAGGGAACATATCCAGCTGGAAACTAATCAAGGAATAAAAAGGGGCTTGGTTGTAATGATTAAGGAGAGGATCAAGGGCTGAGATCAACAACCTGGTGTTTGATGAGGAATGCTTAAAATAACACAGCAAAAGAAGAAAGGAATGTTTAAGTCCTTTGTAGCGCTGAACTGCTTTTCTAGGAGATCTTCTGTTACAAAAGAGATAGTTCAAGGTTCTCCTTCCTGTGCAGAAACCCTTTCCTTCTCAGGTGCTCATTTTTCAGTTCTGACTTGCAGTGGTCAATGAGCTGTACATCTGCTGAAGGCACACTCTCATCAGGCAGGAATTGTGTCCAAGCTGACCATCTGACGTAAATTGTCTCACCACTTAATTGAAAAATGTGTGGCCATCACCATCTAAGTGCTTGTGACACACAATTATGTAATGTGTATTATCACTTGCTGATTAGACCAATCCTTTGTGCTGTGGCCTCTTTACATCTATCAGCCCTCAGACTTTATAATTAGAAGTTAACATTCTTATTTTATTCCCTTCAAAGAAACTAGTTGTTTTGAAAAGCACAAATTCTCCACTGAGCCTTCAGGACATTATGCTGACTGCAATGTGATCTACAAATGTGAATTTAGAGGTTTAGAAATGTTTGACCTTCTCTGCTGTCAGGACTGTATTGCAGGAAAAGATTTCTCTTTCTGCTTACACTTAAAGTACTCCTGAAGTGAGAAGACTTTTCTTTGGTTTAATCAGCTGTCATGCACAAGTACCAGGGTTTGTTCTTTGGTTCTAGAAATGTGATATACAACTATTAACCACCACTGTGGCCATTTGGGTACTTTCTGCCATGGCCCATCTGACTGGAAGCCATCATAGGTATACACCTTGATCCCTAAAAGCAATTTTTGCTTGGTTTAAGTTTATATTCTTTCAGTAGTTAAAGCAAGAGATCTAATTTATCATCTCTGAGTGAAGGATTTCCTTGACTTGGTATGTAAGTAGATTTTTCATGTGACTCTACACTTGTGGCTTTCCTGTCATGACTCCTACTCATAACGAACAAGCTATTTTTGTATCTTTTCTGGTACTTCCTCTTGCAAATAGTTCTTTGTTCATTTACACTAGAGACTGTTTAACTGAACCAGTTTTCCTTATATGTGCTTCTAAAGATCAACCTCAAATCTGCCTCCTGAGGATCCCCATGATGTGGTTGGTATACCTTTCGTCCTGTGCTTCAAATCTTTCTGATACTATAAATCAAATTTGGAAAGTCACAGGCTGTTGTGGTGACTTAGGAGAAAGTCCATGTGTCCTGAACACAGGATTTGAATGTAGCTTAAGCCATGCTGTATGCTTGTTGTACTCTCAATACTGGAATTATTATTTTTTAGCTTTGGAACTTAAGTCTCATATTTGCTTATAGCACAGGTGAAACAGTCATGCTAGCAGTGCACAGGATTTAAATGTTTTATCTGTTTAACCTAGCAGAAACTCTGGGATGATCCATAAGCACTCAAAGTATATTTTAAAACAGGAAGAGCAAACTAATTTTTATTGGTTATGACTTGAAGTTTTTTGGGGGATCAAAAATATTATAGTTTATGTACATGGGTAATAACAGATAACTAATTTTGAAACAGAACAATTTACCTAGTGTCTATGTCAAGCCAGTGAACTTTTCTAATTCTTCTAAAAATATGATGGCTTTGTTTATAAATATCAGTCAATTTTATGCAAAAATACTTTTGACTCTCAAAAGTCAAGACAAATTAGAATCATTGGCACTGTTTCTGGACATAGAAGATTTTCAGCCTCAGTGGTTAAATATTGGTCCTTGATTTATGCAACTTTCTGTTTTAAAACTGTGTCTGCATGACAAAATTCGAGAAACTTTATAGGAAAGTCCTTCTATATAAGATGTCTTAGGGATGCCACCTCTTTGGAAATCATGACCCAGGTGATTACTGTGTTCTTCCAAGGCTTAAGCATTGCCTTAAAAAGTACCATCTTGCAGGCTGCCTTTTGTGTCTTTAGCTGTAGGCATTGGCATGGTTTATAAAACATGCAAAGGAAAAATCTCAGAAATTAAAAAAAAAAAAAATCAACAAAACAGTGGGGATTTTCACCACAGTCCTGCAAAGAGCTGAATCAGGATTGCAGATTCTGCACCACTTGCCAAGACAATGCTTTGAAGGTGGTGAAGGTGCAGAACATGCAGCCTGGGCAGTGTGGAATATTTGGTCCACACCTGGCAATTCTGGATTAGGGAGCATTGTGCTAATTAAAGAATATTTTGTGCAAACATGGTGCAACCAACATTTGTGCAAACTAGGAAGACTTAAGGTTTTTTTCTTAAGGAATAATTATAGTAAGTACTTATTTTTAATTAGTGGGATTACACTGCTTTTTCTTTTCTTTTAACTATTATTATTATATGTTGTAAGAACTGTTTAGGTCATGCACGCTTTAAGAAAAAAAAGAGGATCTTGTGTTCCAGCTCTGTGAAGGGAAAAAGATGGTTTCAGCATTGAAGTAAATGAAATGGAAGACTCTAAAAAGGAGTATTATGATGAGGCTTTTCCCCTTGGTGAAGGCACAGAGCAAGAGCCCTGGCCTCACATCCAGCAGTTACAATATCTCATCCTTGCCTACACACACTGCACTCACTCTTTGCTCTGGCCCCAGTCACTCTGCATGTTATACCCACACACCCATTTATCCTCAGTGCTAGCTAGAAAATTACACCGAAGAGGATTTGGGGAACAAATCCAGTTATTTAGTAGATTAAGTGAGATTAGGAGGGTAGCCAGTTCAGTTTCCCACTGGACTATATAGAAAGTAGAAAAGGACTAATTTCCAAAGATCTGAATTGTTTCTCCTGACTTTCTTCAAAGAGAGAAGAGGGAGATAAATTTAGCTGACCTAGAGATACTTTAGGTACCTTTAACCAGTATTTAGACATTACAAGCATCCTAAAATATGCCATTCACCTGATTCTAGGACGCTGTTGATGCTGCAAAATAAAAAGGTACAATAACCAAGTGAGGAATGTTGAGGCTGAGCAGCACTGATTCTCCTGTATCGAGTGCTAGAGTTGGTTGGAGTGGTTCAAAGTGGTCAAGGAGCTGTGAAGTGTCACACATGAACAGTCAGTGCTCACACTCATGGCAACCCAGGTTACCCCTGCTTCTCTAAATAGACACACAGGCTGTCAGTGAGCATACTGAAAGCTGCTGAGATATAAGGTGGAGCCATGCTTGGTGGATCAGGTAGGGAAAAACTATCAGCACCTTGATCCTTTCAGTGTCCCCTGAGCAGCATTATGGCAAAAGATCTGTCATTCAGAGGCAGGTGGGGAGATGTGAATTGGTTCAAATATTGAAATGGAGGTGATCTGTCCAACAACCCCACTTAGGAGGAGTCCATCTCCTTAGCTGAGAGTTCATAGCTAAACATCCCGAGATGAATGAGGAATGTATCTAACATATAGACACTTACCTTGCTTTTCCTTTCTGGTAAGTTGTGCAGCTGTTCCCTTGTTTGTGCTTTGTATGAAGAACACATAGTTCGCACTAGGAACTATGTGAGATGTTGAAAATTATTTCAAAGTCTTGCAACACTTAGGGGAGTTATGAAGGTATGGAGTTAAGTAACTTGAAAGTGACAATTGAGAAATCGGTGGAAATCTGGAGCTTAGGGAAGCCTCTCCTAAAACTGAGCCAATTTTGTACCTTCTTGTGTACCTCACACTGTCACTCCCTTCTTTAGTGCTTCTTCCCCTCCTTGATCCTTCTGATGCTTATTTGGCACTTCTGGGATCAGATTAAGAACCAGAGTATTGGGCAAGGGGCAGCACAAAGGCAAGAGGATGACAAGTGGGAGATGTTCTAGTGGGAAAGGTCCAGAGGATTTTTACACAACCAGGGTCTGAAAGAGCTTCTGGTGATCCTGTCACCACACTGCACTTTTAATGTCAGTTCTGTATTATCTGCACTCTTCATGCCAAGGCTTGATATCTCAGTCAGTTATCTTGGTCAGAAATCCTGCAAGCTTTTTCTTTTTGGGGAGGGGGAGTTAAAACTAAGGGAAGCATGACTGTGGGAACTCAGTGATTTGCTGAGGTCAGTGCAAACAAGTAAAAAAAATACCATCAAGGAGACAAAGAGGACACGGGGACAAGTACTGCAATGCAAAAGAGGATATGGAAAATATTAGAAAAAACATGCTATTGAGCAGAAAACAAGATTTACCTTGGGGAAACACATATTTACTTGCAGAAAGAAATCTGAAATCTCAGGGCTGATAGAAAAGGCAATATTAATGGTTATTAGTAAGAGAGAAAGCTAATAGTTGGGTACAGGAAGAGATCTATTAGATGCATAGAAGAGGGATCTATTTTAAATTAAAAATATTTTTACTCTTAAAGGGTAAAAATAGTAGTAGAAAATAGAACAATAGATTGGAAAAGAAATTACTGGGAATTGTTTATAAATCTTAATGGTTGTTGGAATGCTTCCAGAATATTTTCTGAATACTTCATTCTTTTTTGTATGATTTTTCTCTTCCCCTTCTAAGAAAGTCAAAATAGGAAATAAAATGTGAAATTCATCAAAAAATCCACACTCTCAGAGCTTCAATATTGTTGACTAATTATAATTGTATGTGCCTTTAAAAAAAAAAAACAAACAAACTGTAGAAGTGAAAAAATTTATTCCACTATTAAGACACTCCTGTGGCTTGTTTTGTTATTCAAACTCAAATAGATATTCAAACAAGGAGGGTACTCAACTTTCATTCAACTGTGTTTATGAAGAAACTCTTTGTGACTCCTTAAATTAATCCACTCAGTCTGAATATCTCTGACATACTCTCTGGGGACAGAGATTCCTTATTCACTACATGCAATAAAAGATGTACACCTACACAACAAATCAACATCAGAGTGCCAAACAGCTAGCAGCAATAAGAACATCTGCATACAAGACCTATCCTGCCAAATGTTTGTATCTCACAACTTTGGCTAGTCAACCTACTCTTCAGACTGCCCCAAAGTGAAATGAGTTGAAATAACAAAAGAAAAAAAAAATACCTGCAGAAGAAACAAATTGTCTGCAGTGGAACAAGTGAGCAAATGGGACGAAGGATTCCTAAAGGTCATCTTTTGCAATTAACTGTCTCCTCTCTACCCCAAGAACCTGTTCCCCACAACCATGCCACTCAAAATAGCCAGAAGAGGAACATAACTGAGGAACAGAAAGCTCATTTTGTTCAGTTTAATTTCAGGGGCCAGAATCAGTCAGATTCCTTGGTATTACATAAAATTACTAATTTTCATGAAGACAAAAAAATTAAAGAATGACATCAAACAAACAAAAAAACCTCCTGATTATTTTTTACTTCTACTTGAGGTCTGTTGCCCATCTTTTGTACAGTTCTTTGTTATTTAAGGATTTTCCTTCTTGTGCTTTTCCACTTTAGTTTCTTCAACAGTAGTTAGTGGATGGCTGATTTAAACAATTTGTTCAAATTGAAGTAACTGACATGCAGGTTTCCCATCTGCACTCTTGCTTGCTTTCTTCTTCAAAGAAAACTCTGAGGCGTGACTTTCCTTGACAAAAGGGAGGCATTTTTAATTTTTTCCCCGAGACTTACCTATTTCCTTGAGTTATGTCAGAACAGAGTTCATATCATCTCCCAGCTTCAAATTAACAAAGACATTTTCTGTGTGCTAAGACTGATTTCAGACTATGGGGGTAATGCTTGCATGTGGACCTGGAAGACTGGATATTTAAAAATAAGGTCATACTTCTAAAAAATTCAAACTATTTAACACTGGAAATACAGTTCTTCTCTACTTCAGCTACTTAAATTTTAGGTGAGATATTAAGAAACATAAGTAGTCTGAGAAGCAGTTCCTCATATTCTCACATAGGACATTTTAAAAAAACGTTGACATTTCCAGGCTGCAGAACAGGCTGTAGGAGTGGGATTCATTATGCTGGCATATACACCTTTAGTGAATAGGATGAACCTAAGCACAGGTGATGGGTGATGCACCCTTGGCAAAAGTACTTTCATTTTATGCTCAGATTCTGTCTCATCCAGTCTCATTTCACTCCTTTGCTGTTCAAAGCACCACACAGACGAACAGCAGAGAGGAAGGCAGGACATAACCTTCAACTCAAATTGGATTGAAGACAAGCATCCAAAGTTTTAGAATAGCTGTGAAGAACTTCACCTTGGCAGAAGATGATGTGGTTACTAACAGATTACTGACTATTTTTACCATCTTATCAATCCTTTTCCACTTTCACATTGCTGTGAATTTCCTGCCCTCATTTTTTTTTGGGGGGAGCTCTTCCTTCCCAGATGTCTGCTCATAGCAGCCATCTTCTTTCACTGAAAAACCATTGAGCTTATGTGTAAAACTTGAGGATTCTTTTATTTTTTTTTTTTTTAGTGAAGGTTCTTTAAAGATCCATGCTTGTGTGTGCATATTACTCTAATAGTGCTGAAGTACAGTAGTTTCCCATTGCATTTGTTATATCTTGCTTTGTAGCTGGGCCTCTCCTCTGCGTGTTCCTCTCTTTTTTGCCTCCCTTCAACCTGTGGCCAGCAGCATTTAATTAGTGATGAAATATGTCCTAGATTGTCAGTGCTGCTCATGCAATTTCCTTGATTGTTACTCATCTCCTCCAGGGAACCCAGCAGACAGCACAGCTAGAAGAGATCTGCTCAGTGATTCTAACTGCAGCCCTAATGTTACGATTTGCTTTCAGTTCCTGGAAAAATTACTATGTAATTTTTTTCTCACTTTTTAAAGTAGGACAATATTATATTAATCCTCTACCTGAATAATTTGGACTGAATTCTAAACAATGGATTAATCCTCTACTGTTTTGATTTATTTCTAAGACCAGATCTATAATAAAAAGGCAATTTCTGCGCTGCATTTTTAACACTCCCTCTAAAGCAGAATAATGCTCTTCATAACGACATGGAATATTATAGGATGGCATCTATGTGTCCTGCCTCTGATAAGGAATTTTTCATTTAATCATTTGTGATTATGTTTTTGCAGACTATGTTTCAATTTGGACAGACTTTGAACACTTTTTATTGTATCCTCTCTCAGATAAATTCCTGGCGCCAGAGAAGATTTTAGGACTTTGCCTTACAATTGATTTCTTTATGCAAATAAAGTGAGTATGTGTGCAAGTGTATTAATTTGGTATGCTGACTGAATTGGAAAATCCCAACCAGCTGCACTGAGTGCTGGACTTACTATTGTAAATTGAAACTTCTATCCCAGTTAAAAATTAAGATCATTTTCTACACGGAAGGCACATACTTCTCAAAAGATGATTGAATTTATTGTACTAGTTTGATCTATATAAACAGGGCTTGGATTTTGTTTTTGTATAATTTAGCATAGAAATTTCAACCTAAACACCCCAGATAAAAAAATTTAATTTCAGCAATTGCCCAAAGTTCTTGCTGAAGTTAAAAAAAAACACCTCTGCTTCTCTTTACCAATAATATCTGAACAAAGAACAGAACTCTTCAACCATAGGTCATGTAACTGAGCTTCAGCTTTCTCCAGACATTAATAGGGTACACAGAATAGCAAAACAATCCTATTAAGTCAGCTTTCGTTCCCATCAGCTCAGCCTCATTTACTGCAGTGGTTTCTTCACAGCAGCCATCGGGAAATCACTGAAAGCAGGTGTGCTGAAGTGGGAGGCAAGGAAGGAAGGTCAGGCTCTGCTGTCATCAGTCAGTCAGTTCCGCCCAACTTTTCTGTTTAAATGAAGGCATGACTTGGGATAAGAGGGAAAATTACTGATGTGGTAACCTTGGAGCAGGGTAAGATATTTAATACCATTGAGCAATTCAGATAAGCCTTATTTTAATTAAACAAACACAATAGGAAGCCTGAAAAAAGTGATGATGACTGTGGCATGTCATGAAAACAGATGCTCTTGGAAGCTCTCATGATATGGCAAGATTTAACCTCAAAATCCTGTTGATTGCCTTGTTCCTCAGCAAAAAAATCCAGGATTTACAATGAAAACCTACATGAATGGATTCATTGTAAATCCAGGATTTACAATGAAAATCTAATCTATTTAGCCCACATGAATGCAACCTCACCTTTTCAAGAGCCTGCAATCCATTGCATTGTCAGAAAAATTGTTATGAACTGCCTTGTGGTAATACATCTATGCTCTTGCTTAATAAAGTATAATTAAATACTTGTTGAAGGCAGTTTTATTACTATTAGAAGGGCTAATATACTACACTATACTACTCAACTGCCACTGGTGCACTTATAGATTTGTTTTTCCATCAAGCCTTCAGGTACTGTTGAATTATTCTTTTTAAATAGGCCAGTATTAAATCACCTGTGGGGTATGAAGTAATTACTGATTTAGGCTGCATTGTAAGTGACATAAATTGTAATTGCTAGATGGATGATGAGACACCAAAATAGCAATGCGTGAAACAAAGCAATTGAGAAATCCTCTCTTGGACTTGACCTCATCCTAACGAGGCATACGAGGTCAGGCCTGTCAGATTCATGATTAAGGGTTGTCTTCCTTGTTTTGTTCACATACTTTTCTGTGCAGAGATACCCTGAGACACTGGGGAATCACTACAGAACATTTTCCTTGTAAGCAATGGCAGTTTTTTCACTTAATTCGCTTACTGTTTTATTCAGATTTGTTTAAAAGAATAACTGGTTCCTTAGATGCTACTGGTACAGCTGCATATTCAAGAATGTTTCCTTACTTTTTCTGTTAGATTATTGCCTGAAAATCAGTGCAGGGTTAGAAGAATCACAAATGTTAATCCATTAAAACAATGCTGTTTATAGAACATTTCTTATAGCAATTTCCTGCATTTGTGTGTTTAGAAACTGTAGGAAAAGGAATTCATTTTCGAGGACATTCAGAAGTGGTGTCCAAATGTATTCTGAGTTTAAAAAAAAGAGTTGAAACACAGAACCCTCCACTGAAATGTAACAGATCATTAACAAAACCAAAGGAGGAAATCTGCCTCTCCAGGCACTTCTTGGTAGTCTGTAATAATGTATTTTAAGTAAAAATATATGCCTTATTTGAAAACTCCTGAGACAGCACTGACTCTTGTAATTTCCTTTTTTTATTTCTTTACAAAAAAGCTATAAAGATTCGGTTCCTTTCTGAATATAGTTCTTAAATTATTACCAATGTGCCAGAATTAAGGAAAGAGAAAATATCTTTTAAAAATGCTATTTGCCCTCAAGAATGTTGTAGTAATGATGTATTCCGATATTTAAAAAGTAGCCATTAGAATTCTCACAAAATGAGATAAATTTTGGCAAAAGTTGGAAAATTTCAACACACACAAGCCCTCTTGCAGAGGAAAGAGATGGAGAGACAGAATGTGATGAGCTGATCCCATTCCATCCCCTTGTGCTACTCAGGAGGAGAAGGTAGAAGAGTTTGGAGTGGAGTCCAGAAGAAAGGTGTGTGTAGGAAGTTCATTTCAGATGTGTTAATTGTTTCTCATTATCCTACTCTGCCTAATTGGAAATAAAGCAAATTAATTTCCCTAAGATGAATCTATTTTGCCTGTGACAGTAACTGGTGAATGATCTTTCCCTGTCCTTACCTCAAAGCATGAGCTTTTCAATGCATTTTCTTCCCCTCCCCACTTGAGGAGGGGAGCGATAGAGCAACTTGGTGGGCACAGCACCAAGCTAGAGTCAACCTATCACACTTTTCTAGCTTTTTTTTTTCCTTAGTTATTTTAAGCATCTCTTTTGAACCTTTACTTTTCTCCTACTTTCACTCCACAGCACACTCATGCTTGAGAGTTGTTAGTCAATTTGCTGTCAAGTCCCTTGAGGCGGTTCAGATGGAACATCTTAAGTCTTGTTCTCCATTATTGACATCAGAGTTTCCTTTACCCTTTTACCTACTCCTTGGATATAGAAATTGCCTCCCAGCTCTCCTACAAATAGGTATTGTTTGTACGTGTCTGGAACAGAACAATTAAAATTGAAAAGAGAAGCCAAGTATCTTTGGGCTACTGGCCTCTGAGTAGTCGTTCTTGGCACTCATCTAAAAATGACTTGTGCAATGTCAAGTTCTGTCTCACTCCCAGGATGTTTCTTGCTCTTGTGCTCTTTCTTTCTGGCATAGCTGCTATTCTTCCCACAATTGCTGCCAGAGCCATTAGAGACCCAAAGTGCATGTGTGGTTCCAAGTCCTCACAAAGTGCAAGAAGAATTCTTGTGACATTTTGTTCAGTGTCTTCCTAACTTAACAGCAATCAGTTTTTGTTACTGCTGCTCAGGAGATCCTTGAGCACAAGATACATTTTCAGTCTTCACGCCATATTCTGCATTCTGATCTTGATAATAATGCAAATATCAGTTGATTTTGAACACAAGTTTTTACTTAGGATCATTTCACTTTTTAATTAAAAAGACTGCATATGGCATAGAAAACAAAGTCCAATTATCTGTTTAACTTCAAAAATGCTGAAATAAAGAGAATGTTTATTCAAGATAGAAATAGATCAGATTCTTACCACTGCTCAATTCACAGGGGAATACTGCCTCAAGGAAGCAAGAGCAGTCCAGGCATTCAAGCACCTTAATAAAGGATCCTTTATTTCAGAAGTGTAACAACCAGATTGGTGAGGCTGACAGCCTTTATATGAAAGATTAAGAGTTTTAAAAAGTAAATTCATGAATTAAGGTATTAATGTTAATAGTATCCTCCGATGATAGACCTGGACTGATTTTTAGGAAAAAAGCTGAAGGAAACTTGGGCTAAACTGGAAGACAATGCTTGGTCAAAAGACATAAGGCATGTTCAGTCTTACATTTTCATCAGAAGGTGTTCTGCAGACATAGCATTTTTGTTTGAAAAATACAAGCGAGAGGCCAAAGAAATGAAAGCTAATTAAAGTCTCCTGAGATGAAAAACAAATATTAAGAATCTTTGTAGGTAGTAGGAAAGGAGCAGGGCACTGTGAATATTCCCTGGGAGCAATACTGCTGATTCTGGTGGAAAAAAAATCTGAGTTATGTGACTGAAAACCAGACAGAAAGGTTTCTTACTTATGTTTTAAGAGATAGCAGAGAACTATCCACCTGAGCAATCTACATCAAAAGGGTTTGGAGTTTTGTTTGTTTTGGTTTTTTAAATGACTACAGCAATTGCTACTTGGCAAGACTAAAATAATATAAAACAACTTTATTTTTCCCTATGTGAACACTGTATAAACAAACACAGCACTCTCATTATTTAAATAACCATCAATTTCTTATTTTAAAAGTTTTTTGGCAAATCTAATTTCTCTGTTTTGAGGAACATGGAAATTTCAATTGCAAGGTATCTGATTTTTCAAAGAACAAACACCAGCGTTCTTAAATCAACAATAAAAATTTCAAGGCATCCAGTACGATTTTTGACTTCTGAGAATAACAATTTTAGGATTTATGTACATTAACATATTGCAGTCTTTGGTTTTCAGAAATAGAGCAGAAACATTGTTTTCACACATGCTGAGACTAAAATAATGCATGGAAATACACAGGCTTTATCTCTGAAAATTAAAAAAAAAACCAAAACCATGGAGGTTCTGCTCCTCCACTGCCTTAGATTTATGTAGCTTCACTTCTTCAATAATGTAAACACTTGTGGATTCCTGTGACCTGTCACTTGGTCTGACTTCTACACCTGAATGGCTCTGAGCACATCCAGACTCAGGGAAAGGGACAAGGCTGTCACTGATTCCAGGTGTGTAGGCAGCAGGGCAGGCAAAGGATGAGCTCAAAATCCTCCTCTGACATTTGCTCTGTGCCACAGGAGTTTCCAGTCTCACCACCTCGACCTGGCACCGCTTCCCCCAGGCTCCGCAGGGACTGTGAGCACTCAATCAATTCCCCAAGTAAATCCAGCAGGGACAGGCTATCTTTAAACAAGGAAGAACCCCATCTGGCAGGTTCTAAGCTCAAACTAACTTTTAACTTTGGAACATGCATAAAAGGTGTAACAGTGCATACATTTCTTTTTACATTTTTATTCATTACTTCGTTAGTCTCTCTGTTGTTATTAAGCGGGTAGAACACTATTTCCAAGGGCTCCAAACTTGATAAACTCTATAAAAATCTATTTGTCATGTCAGAGACTGACCCACTGAACTTTTTGTGAACTATTTTGATTTTTCCCTTAAAAAGAAATCTTACTATCCCCCTGTTTTACCTGAAGTATCAATTACTCATGTTACATATGGCATAATGCTGTTGTAGTTTCTGAAAAGGAGTGTGACATACCCAGTATATCCCATTTTCCCATTTTATTAGAGACATGTTATGACTAATATAAATGTCAAATATTTGTTACTGTAATATTTCTCCATTAATATCCCTCATCATTGCGTGGTCTGTCTAGGTTAGCATGTTCCTTAATAGTGAACTAACTTATATCTTAGTCACTAATTGATTTTGACTCATAAATGTTTAATTTATGTGATGGCTCCATTATGTGTCTCTAAAACCACATGACACAAACCACTGATTGGAATTCCATCTGCACTCTGTGCTGCACTCCATGAAGCTTAGGTTTCATTCACTGGAAGCACAGAATGTCTGAAAAGTTCTAATTTTTAATCAATTGTGTAGTCAATTAATTTTTACTAATTGCAACATGGTGGAATGAAGAACATAAAAATAAATTAGACTAAACACTTAATGAATTAGGTAGAATATGTCTATTTATGCTGTGATTATTTTATAAAGGGTCATATGAGCTCTTTGAGCTGTCATGAAATTCACCCTGAGTAAAACCCTGGGACAATGCTTATAGGCTGCTTAAATTCTGGTCATTGTATCAAATCTCCCTAACTACAGTCACTTTTTCAGGACTAAACTCTTCTCAGAGAAATAAATCCCCTAATCACATAAATCGGAATTACAAAATGAGGATTAGAAAAAGTCAGACAAAGCTTAAACAATAATTTTGTTTCTGCTCCCTTCTAATCCTTGTGAGTTTGAGTAGGAGGTATTTCTGAAATCAAGAAATTCCTTCAAAAGCTTTGGATTCACTCGATACACACCTGGTATACAACGTGAATTAAACATGAAGTATGGAAGTGGTATTTAGGGGAGGGAGAGCCGTAAAAGTGGGAGTCTGTTCATGGATGAGTTTGATCCCAAGACAGGGAAGATTACACAGAAATGCAGTAGCCACATCAAAAAGATCTGTAGCACTTCAGAAAGCACCTCACTTTAGTCAGTACACCAAGCGTGGCAGCATGCCAAAGAATTAGGTTTGTATTCCCTCCGTGTTCTTCCGGTGAGGAACCTGGATGGTATGAAAAGTATGGCTCTGCAAGGAATCACAACACAATTTCAAAAGTTGAAAGGCTGAGGCACAAGTCCTCCCAACCACATGCATTTCAGTGAGGCACACTTGGAATTTTCCAAGGAAAAATGTAGTATTTTGCAGGGTGCTTGCGTGGTGGAAAATGGCAATAGGCAAGGTTGCAAGAAGCAAAAAAAGCTCAGGTTGCCACTAAGATTCAGGTAGACTCTGAAATTGAAACAAGGCACCAGCATGTACACTCATGTGAACACGAAAGCGTGTATAATGTACTTAGTTGGTCAAAAATGGAATATTATTGACCTCACAGAGGAGGGCCTCCACATTTTACTAGGTCAAAGGAAAGTAAATTATCCACAGGGAAATATGCCCTCACGTTTACTATTCAAGAAAATATCTTCTCACAAGCCTCCCCAGCTCATGAGTCAATATATGCCTGTCATGCCAAGACAAAAATTCTTCCTATTACATGCAGATGACAAATCAAAATACCAGGATCTGCTGGGTCTAAGTGTCTTTTAGTAGGTTTTTCATAGAACCAATGGATGGAAGCTGTCTGTTATGAATGCTGTTGGGAAGCTGTGAAGAACCATCCCCACTGCAGTTGTTTCTGTCTCTTTTAAGGAGATCCATACATGTTACTGGAATGTGCACACTTTATTTAGGCATGTGTGCATTAGAACCCAGGGCACACTAAACTGTAGTCAGAGGCATCACAGATATCCTTACAGGTATCATCTGATAGGTGTCCAAGATACCAGAATGCTCCCTTGGGCACACAGACTTCAGAAAATGCAATGCTCAGTAAGACCTAGAATGTGTAACTGCTGTTAAAACAATCTCACATGCAGAAGTACAGCAGAAAAAAAACCTTCCTCACTGCATGAATGTTCAATGCTGAAACGAGCACACAAGACTTTTAGAGATACTGTTCTGATATGGAAAAGATTTATCCTCTGAGAAGAGGTGGGTAGACAGCCTGGTAGTGAGATTTGGGGAGAGGAGGAGAACTCTGAGCTAGAATTGCAGAGTTAGAAAATGAATTGTGAGAGATAGACTGGTGAAAAGCTAACCAGAAGAACACTAATAGAGCAGAGTGCAGCATGGATGAAATAGTTTCCAGAAACTGGAGGGACCAAGCATTTATGTGTCTGCAATCCTATGGCTGCTACTACCCAGAAAGTCTTGGGAGTGTCCTGTTGAATCCTCTCCAATACCATTTTGAGAATCTGATAAGTGACTATTGTTACTTTTTGCCTAAAACAGAGAAGCCTGAGTATAATTATACAGAGGGTGTGTGCTTTGCCACAAACACGCCTGGGGTGTTTCATGTTGTGACGACATGTTTACAATTCTGTAATCTTTATCCTATATAATTTTAAGGATTTTTTTTTTTTAATGCTAAACACTAACGAGTGCTCTGACTTCTCAAATCATAAGCAAGAGATGAATGATACGTCCCATTTCCTTTCTAGCTGTTGTGGGTTGGAAGGAAGGGCACAGCACTGGTTTTGGTAGCCCAGTATGCCTGCTTTGCCACTGAACATGCCTGGCACTGTATTCAGAAAACTCTGAGCTTTTCCCAGCCTCATGTCAGATTCTCTCCCAGTTCTCATGCAGGTAAGAGGGGGAAAATTTTTCTTTTTCTTTTTCTTTTTCTTTTTCTTTTTCTTTTTCTTTTTCTTTTTCTTTTTCTTTTTCTTTTTCTTTTTCTTTTTCTTTTTCTTTTTCTTTTTCTTTTTCTTTTTCTTTTTCTTTTCCTTTTTCTTTTTCTTTCTTTTTCTTCTTCTTTTTCTTTTTCTTCTTCTTTTTCTTCTTCTTTTTCTTCTTCTTCTTCTTTTTCTTCTTCTTCTTCTTTTTCTTCTTCTTCTTCTTCTTTTTCTTTTCTCTTCTCTTTTTCTTTACTCTTTTTCGTCCTGTATGGCTGAAGCTGCTCAGTATTCATTTTCTTAGAAGTGGGAGGATTTCGAAATGAGTGTTGAACGGCAGCTGGGCAGTAAATAGATAATGGGTAGAGATACTGTGGGCTGTGCTCTTCTGAGGCTTTAGGAAGGAACACAAACAACAACACAGTGTTAAGTTACCAAACTTAAATTATTATTTGTAATTAGCCTTTTCAGGTAAGATTTTTCTGTGTACCAAAGAGCACTGATAAATATGGTTTTCATTTGCAAACAGCTTTTTGATTAACTGATGGTGTGAGAAGGTTATATACCTGAACTTCATACAGAGGAAGAAGAAGTGAAATAGAAGAAAGAAAAAAGTATCAAGGGAGATTGGGGAAATATAAATGTTAATGACAAGAAACAAGGAGAGAATTTATGGAAAGCAGTAAATTCTGGAAGAGCAGGGAAAAAAAACCTAGGGGACAATCCAAGGAGGGAGGAGACAAAGTAAGGAGATGCTTGGTGGAGGAGTGACTGCTGAGATGATAGGGTGGAAGGTGAGAGACACACATAGAGCTGGAGGTGGGAGGAGATTCTCAGAGAAGAAAACAGGGCTGAAAGGAAGCACATGTAGGAAGGAAGGCAGAAGTCTGGCAACAAGCTGGAGGCTGCAGCTGTGAAAGGCACACAGGAAGCAATCAACAGGACTCCAAGAAGATCAAAGGTAGAACAACAGCATTTACAGCATAAGAGGATAGGTCAGAAAATATCCATATTATTGCAAATTTCACAATTTGGTTTTTTTTTAAATTCTAAACTTTTCCTTGTCACTTGATTTTCTGTCTAACTTTAGAGAAGCAGAAATTTCATCAGTTAAGAGGTTTATGCCACAGAGTGTCCCTTGAGTTAGTACATATGGAGTTTTATAGCACCTGTCGTAATGACTCACCTCCAGGTTCCTGATAATCCTCTGAGACAGCTATTATCTTAAATATGACTTGGCAGACAGGCTGATAACTGTTACTATTTGCTATAACTTTCTAGAAGGAGGTCATTTATAGGCTGTTCAAATAAAAAAATAATTCCAAGCTTAATTAATATTAATTTAATAATTGTAGAAAAGTAATAGCCCTGCTATGATAAAAGGATTTAGAAAAGATCCAAAGAGACAGGCAGAGGAGGCAACAGCCCTGCCACTTGGCTCAGATCTTTATTTGGACAACTAAGTTCTGAAGCAAAGCCTGTGGAAATATTATAGAGAGTCCCATGAATTTGAACAGCTGTACTCACAGCTGGGATCCCTCATCCTGACCTGTCTCTGTGCTTGGTCTAAATAAACATAATAAAGCCAAATCTGAAGAATTATCTCTAATATGACACGTATTATCCTGCTTCCAGTACTTTGTGGGCATTAAATGGGATTAGACCGTGTTTGCAAGGAGTTACTGCAAAGTCAATGAAATTTGTTCTGGGTTGGCAACAGGACCTGGTACCTTGCCCCCAAATTCAGGAGTATTGCAGAGGCTGAAGGGACCCCAGGCAAAGGCTGGTCCTGAAAGGATTTCTTAGAATTGGTCTTGCTTGTGAAGCATAAGTGTTGAGAGGGAATTATCTCGAGACAGAGGTTTTGTAATTCCTTATCACTTGAGACAGCTTACCTACAAGGGAGTTTAAAAGGTCTGTGCAGCTTTTTGTCTGTGGCTGATGCAAGCTCAGCCGGGTCGTGGGGCTCTGGGCAGCAGGGTTGCTTGGGGTCAGTGCAGCAACTCCAATTCTCTGTAAATAAGGAGGGGAGTCTGCAGGCTCCTCTCCAGCTCTGCAGCTCCCTGTGGCAAGAGTTGAGAGAGCAGCTCTCCCTCCACACAGATATGTGACCCTGCTGCTGGGCTAGGGGCAGATTCTGAGCGCACAGCTGGATATTGTATAAACTTCTTGTGAGTGTAATATTGCATCCTAAAACTTGCAAAATGCTCCTGGCTGTTGCTTATTGAAAGCAAAGAGAGATGTTATTCAGCCTCTATTTCTTCGCTCTTTATAAATCCCAGAAAAGTCAATTCACTAAAATTTATGAAGACTAAATATACTGATAATCAAAATATTTCACTTGCATATCTTGAAAATATTGCATTTATTGCTAATATTTCATGTCAGAAAGAAATATAATGAAACTTTAACTGCAAAAAATGTATTAATAATTTGCCCGGTAATCATTATCTTGTATATGAAAGTCTATTATATAAGAAAATAAGTACATATGTTATGAAAAATATGAGCAGAGATATCAAGTTTGGGGCTGTATACATTTAATAATGTGATATAAAAGAATATATGAAAGATTATTAATTATTACATGTATTAATTATTAATGAAAGATAACTAATCATTATTAATTATGGGGATGGTATAATTATTACTTAGAAGGGAAAAGCATATATATCTTTCTGTGTAGTTTTAAAACTATAATTTATGTGCATATATAAAAATATAAAATAATATATAATAAATATGCTGAAATAATATTAGTTAATTTATATATGGAGGTACTGAGATCAACCCAATAAACGTAGCATAATCATGTGCTATTTTAGTGCTTTATTTTCTTGACAATTGACACAATAACTATAATTACCCAGTGATTTTTTTAACTTGGCAGAAATATCCTACTCATAAAAAATATGTAGTCTGTAGTTGCTTAGTTTGTTTGGGGCTTTTTTCTGTCCTCAAGTGAGACTTCAAAAGCATGTATATAATTGGCACAACCAGGAAAATTATCAGAAATGTAAGGGGTTTGGATTACATTCCTGTATTTTGCAACTACTTTTTTTTTTTTTTTTCCTGCAACTGATAGTTACATGCGTATTTCTGTAACATGTTTTCATCTGAAAGGATAATGCCACATCTTGGAACTGAAAATTACATGATCTGAGAAGCTCAGGGTATCTGTTAGTTCCCTCATTAATTTACTGCTAGTGCACAGAAATTACTGCCAGTACTTTCTCTACTGCTCTGCTCTTCATAGGGTTAATATTTCTCAATACACTGTGATATTACACAATTTTTCATAATCTCTTTAGATCTTCAGCTGCTGCCAAGGGATCTCCTGTGGCAAGGGTAATTTTATTTTTCAGTGTTGGGATGTGAATTGTCATTGTAATTCACACACATTTGTCTGTGTGCGAATTACGTATGATTCTTTTATTGAGGTAATTAAATATCTTCTCAAGAAAAATATGAAAAAAAGGAAAAAAAAATCCTTTTTTCTATCAGAAAAAGTTTCTCTCAATTCCAATCACCGATTCTGGTTCCTTAAGTGGAGTTGGCAGCTTCCTCAGGGGTAGCTTCAGTAAAACTTTCTTCTCCTGCTGGTCTGATGAGGAGCAGGGCTTGCCCCAGCAGTAGGCTGATGGTTTGGCTTTGGTGTTTGAGGCTTTGGTGTTTGAGGCCCAGGGAAGATCTTCTGTGTCTGGAACATGCAAACTGAAAGGTAAGAGTATCAGTCATTTGACAGGTCTTCAGTACTTGAGAAGTCACCAAGAAGTTGACCTTAAATTTAGATAGTCACAACTGGAAAAAATCTCCCGTACATATGTTGTTCCTAATTATTACAGAGACAAAATTACAGTGTAGCTGGTAGGCAAAATTAACATAAGGAGTACCCAGTCATTCTTCAAAACCACGGACACTGTCTGGGATGATTCACTATGGTAAGTATTTCTCAACCAGGTATTGCACTAGTGAATGATTTTAGAATTACTCCATTATTCTCTAAGGAGAAGATTTTTGCAAGAAGTGGAATATATCCAAGTAGGGAGAGGATTTATTAAATTTCTCCTGACTTTCAGAAGATGTTTGCTTTAAAATTTTTGTCTCGTGCCATTGGAGCCTCCGCTCTGTGCCCTCCCTGTGATGTCTAAGACAAATATTTTTCTCAGTAGCATTACCTTATTACATTTCAGGGCCTCACCCACTTCAAATGTCATAGACCCAGGGGAATAACAAAGACTGGGAGGAAGAATCTGCTATTGCAGGACACCCCAGATAAGAAGAAATTAAGAAAGCCAGCCTGATAATAATAGAACTGTAAATTCTGCAACTGATGAGCAACAAGTCATCCAAGATAAGAAGCCAGCTCAGCACAACTCAGAAATACGCAAATACTAAACACTGAATATATTAGATAAGAAGAACATATAAAAATTAATGGCATATAAAGAGTCCTTATCATTTTTAATTAGGGTGATAGTGGATTTACTTTATGGATTCACCACAAAATACCCATATTTGTGCAAATATGAAATAACAAAGCCCTTGGCTCTGTGTGTGATTGGTTCACTGCACATTGGGTGATGAATTATAATTTTTGGGGCAACACTTTGTTTTCACTAGCATTAATAGCTCAACCCAACCCTTTCAGTAAGAGATCTCCATAGCCCTTTACTATTCCAGGCTCACAAGAAGTCTATGGTATAATATTAGAGTTTCTCTATTGGATTCTGTTTTGCTAATTTGCCTCCTATCTATACTCTGAGTTACTCTCACATGAACCCACAGGACTGGAAGAATCAGAGTCTGGTCTATCCCTGCTGCTCTTGGGATTCCTTCACCTAATCCCCCTGCTAGAATCATTTGAAAACAAATTTTAAAAGTGATTTTGAGGACTGAGAAAGGCAGCAGCTTATGCATGCCACAATCAGTGAGGAAGAGCCCAAAAGCAATATACCTAGGGGAAAAACCTGAAGCAATTGCTGGGTTTTCCATCACCCATTTTCCCCTTAAAGAGCTTCATTGCAGTTTGACAGAGAAACTCATCAGTGGCAGGAGCCAAATATATCCCACTGTTTCCACTGTACTGCTGCCAAGCTGGCTTGAGCCACTGGTATTTTAGGATGTTTTTCCATAATGTCAGGACACATTGGGAACCACAAGGGACAGCACCTTAGGACCTAACACTTAACAGAGCTGGGAAAGCTACGGCTGGGAGTCTCTGGTGGGTAATGAAGGAGCTACACAACACTTCGATCAGAGTCTTCCAAACTCTTGTGAGGAGAAATAAGGTATTAATGCATGTTGGGGAGGATATTTTTTTCAGGAGGTTGAATAATGCTTGATATGAGTGGTTGGAGTATGAGCCAGGGCATGCCCTGGCAATCCTTGGAGGCCAACACACCTGTACTAAAATCTGTGATGTGAGCTGAGCAAAAAAGTGTAATACCATGTCTGCAAACTTTGTCCGAACTTTCCATTAATGCCAGCTGGTAAATATTTTGAACTTTTCTTCTTGAATTTTCTATTATTTTCATAATATGTATGCATTTACCAGAACCCTGTACAACTGTTTTGTTACCATGAGTGTGGTGCACTGATGTGGAGAGGAAATGAAAGACCTTTTTGGGGACTTTGAGAGGAATTGTTCTAACATTATCATTCTAATCATTAGGTGCCTAACTTAAGTGTGTGGTTTAGAGTCTTTGCAGTTAAAGGGGAAATATCAGTACCTCTAAGAGATATGCACTCCCTGGAACTGTTCAAAAATAAGTAGCTGTAGCACTTTGTGGTATGGTTTAGTGAACATTGTGGTACTTGGTCAAAGGTTGGAGATCTTTTCCAACCCTAATGATTCTATGGTTCCATATAGTCTTGTCTAAGAAAAGATTTCAAGTACTTAAGAAGAGTTATGTTCACTCACCTCTAGTGAGAGGAAAAGAAATCAATTCATCTCCGGATGCCTACTTTTAGCTGGATAAGTTTATCGGTAACAAATATTTGTAACTAATTTAAACAAGGAAAAACATAACAGGAAACTATGCCTTTCTTTTATTTTAGAGGTGTATAGATAAGATAGTAAAAGGAAAACTGAAACAACTAAGATATCTTTGTTCTTCCTTCTTTTATGTGAGGTGACCCGACTTAGAAAACTCTGTTCTATCCTGTGGCTTTTGGAAAATCAGATCATACAAAATAGCAGTCACTGTGAGAACAGATGAGACAGAAATAGTGAATATGGAATTTGAGAATGATATTAGTTCTGTATGATTATTTCATCATTTATGTGTTGTATATTCATGTTTTTATGTGCTGTACCTGAGGATAGGCCATGCTCACTCTGGGATGGCTCTTGTGAAGTGGAAGTGCAGTGAATTGTTGAAGCTGCTCTGAGTGGAAACTCATGTGCTGCTTCTCGTGCACTGTGTGATGATGTGATACACAGAAGGCTTTAATTTCCTTAGGAAATCAAATTATCTTTCATGACTACACAATATCTCTCCCTGTAAAGTAACACCTCATAGTATCTCCAGGACACAGAGAGTGGCAGAAGTCTCACCCAGCTGTGGCATATTGCATATTTTCTTTTTTCTTCCCCAGATGATTCATTTCCATCACTCTCCTTCTCAGTAGAACTAAGGGTGAACACGAGTGTGTTGAATCAGAAAGAGCTTATTTGGGGACAAAAGCCATAGGTTCTTTTTTTTGTGTGTGTGTGTATGCTTTGTTTTCTTTTGAGGGGGGAAGGTTTAATGATTTAATCATTCACTACTGAGCAAGGTACAACCCATCCTGTGGGACATTTCCACTTCCTGTGAAGAAGGCAGAGAGCCACTGAGTGGTGACAATAGGTTTTTCAGTAGAGACAATAGAAGCCGCATAAAATTATGCTAACAGAATAACCTGGATAAACAATAAATGTGTGCATTAACTTACCATGGAAAGTGGGTTAATATAATTTGTCTCAAAAGCAGGGAGAGTACCCAAAAGCTGATAGAAAATCATGTTTTAGATACTGAGAATATTAGTCTAATCTTTTGCCCCAGGGGTTGGCATTTTACCCAACAACTATAAAGTAGATTTTGTTGGGTGTTTTTAACAGTTAACGTCCTTAAAAAGTTCAGGAGGTGCAAAAGTAGAGACAGAACTTTCCTGGAGCTTTCTAATTTGCTTCCCAATGTCATCTAACATATGCTAACATTTCCACATCTGAAAAAGAATTAATATTAACACTAGTTTTTATAAGCTCCATAATAGGCAGTTGAAGAAAAAAATCTGAGTGTTATAACTGGGAAACACAGGAACATAAATTCATGCTGTGCTATACTGTACAGCAAAGAATTCCTACAGGAATGTGGGAATGTTTATTTAATCATCTTGAAAATTCAAATTGTATGAATGTACCATAAAGGTATGTCTGATAGAATGGACCTTAATATAGAAAGAAAGAAAGAAAGAGAGAGAGAGAGAGAGAGAGAGAGAGAGAGAGAGAGAGAGAGAGAGAGGTGACATAACCTATTTAGGAATCTGCATATAGGAAAGCACCCCAAAGAATGTGTTTTCCAAAGGACTCACTATGAGATATGTATAAAAGCCATGAATAGCACTCATCTCTTCAGCCTTTTCTTGTCAGTACTATGTTTACTCCAGAAAATGTATGTGGACTTCATTTGGAAATAACAACAGCACTTCCCATTTTCTGCTTCCTGCAGTTTTCTCTGCCTTCAAGAGGCATGTGAGTGTCATTTGCTCTGTTTCTCCTTTTTCTCTTTTCTCAACTTTTCCATGTGGGACAGTTTGTTGCACCACTGGGGACTCTCATGAAGTACACAACTGTTTGGTTTTGTCTCCTGCTTCTGTTGCTGTGTGTCTCTCTCCTCTGCAACCTCTGAACTCTGATATGAAGTCAGAGGACACAGGACCATTAAGTACTTATGGTTTGTTCTGGTTTGTTTTTAAGAAACAGAAATTACTGACATCCGAAGTTTACAGCTTCTCTCTCAGATTCCTGTCCTTTTTAGCTTGTTTCTGCAGGCTGTCCTCATTTCACTGCCAAGCACTGCTGCTGGGAGAGATTTTTCTTATGCAGGATGACCAAAGGATATGTCAATTATGACATTAAGTGGTACAGCTCACATGCATATGTTGAAAACTGAAAATCTTTATGTTGAAAGTAGCAGATTCCAACAAAAAACCCCAGATGTTTTCCTCATGAAGGGTGCACACTGACTCCCACACAGTGCAAAAAGAGAAAATGGTGGGGAACCTCTCCACGGGCAGCCCTGAAGGAGGATCCAAACAAGAACATCCTCAGGAGACCATCCGAGGAGGACATGTACAATGGAAACAATTAATAACAATGAAAGTAACTCATGGCAAGCACAGTGTGGAGGACTGCCTAACTTTCAGCAGTAAAACATCCCTCTTTAATTAGAAAATAGAGGAAAACAAAATTTCTGCACTTTTCAAGGATGAGAAGCTGGAGTTATTCAGGGTCACGAGCTCGCCCTGGCAGTAAGCCTTGTGCTGAAAACTGCACAAAAAGTTGTTTTCAAATGACCAGACTCACTTTCAGCCTTGCCTCCACTACTAGGAGGTAAAAACCTCAAATTTATTAATTTTCATCCACCTGAGAGTTACCTAGCAGAAATTAGATTACAAAAAGGCAGATTTTCACATAAAAAGCTAAGCTTCCAAGTAGAGCAACGCAAAATAACAGAATAGCAGTCAGTCAAAACAGATAGAAAATACTAAACCTGTGACTTACAAACTATGCAGTGCTGCACAAACTATTCAGTCTGGACCTAAGAATCTATTTTTAGGAATATTTTTTCTCTCTCATAATTAAGCCAAATAAAAGTCACTTTTTCTTGCTGCTGCTAGAAGAATCTTTTAAAACAATCATTCATTGAATTCACCGGAGATAAAGAGGCATTTATAAAATATTTCTGCAAAAGCTTGTCAAAATGTTATTATTTAGTAGTGGACATTGTGATGGAGTAACACATTGGTTGACAGAGAGGTCAGTGTAAAAATAAATGTATTTTTAGATACATTCAGAAAAAGAAGCCTTTGAGCTTCCAGTAAAATGGGAAGAGCCTTAGCACTTGGCAAGGAAACATTATATCTGATACCTGGAAAAAAATCCTATTCAAAATATTCTGAAATTGCCATATTTTTCTTCCTTGAAAATACACTATCATGATGAGGGAAATACAAATATGCAGATATGAAAGAAGAGGTGACAAAAAACCCAAGCTAGTAAGTTGCCCTTTTGTCTCCTTGACCTTTGACTCACTTGGATCCAACTCGGATAAAGATTGCAACCACTGAGTTTCCTACCATGAGATGTAGGTAGTAGTCAGGCTGCAAAAATAACCCCTTCCCCCAGCAGCAGCACAACTTAACTTTTTCTTCTGGCCAAAAAAAAAAAAAAAAAAAAAAAAAAAAAAAAAAAAAAAAAGATAAAGAGGGAACTGACGTCTCTTGGAATACAAAACACTCCCCCCCCAGTTCACAGTCCGTGCTTGGTGGGGAGGTTGAGTTGAGCTGCTGGTCTGTCTCCTGGTAACTTGATGCAGGTCATGTGCTGAGGACCCGTGTGCTCAGCTGAAAAATCAGCCGCCCTTGCTCAAGGTGAGCCCAATGATACAACGTTTAGAATCAGAGGGTTTTCCTCAGGAGCACTTCTAAGGTCAGTTGGGTGGAAGGTCTTGAAAATATTGTTTTTTTAATGCAAAATGAAATGGAAGGGCTTTACAAAGCTGCCTGCAAGAAAAAGTGGCATTTTACATGGATTAGTGGAATGCTTTGTTACTATGATAGCAGTGGTGGTTTATGTTCAGTATGGCTGGCTTTCCCAATTACATTCTGTGTTTTGATATTTAATATTCTTGAAAATAAAATTCTGGAGTCATATGAATTTATTTTAAAAAATGCATGTTTCAAAGAAAATTTTCTACCATTCACTATTTCAGTGAAAAGCTTGAAAGTATAATTTCAAAGAACATCAAATAGAGCATGAGATTATTTGTATTTTACAAGGGCTTGCTCTAAGTTGATATGTACAGAAGTCTAAGTTAAATAGTGAAGAAAGAATTTAATAAAATTTTTCATCTTTCCTTTTATACAGTTGTTTGTAAATTGTCCTTAAGAGATTTGAGTGGACCATTTTCATTGTTATTAATTAATATTCTGTTAAGGATCTTTGAAAAAATATTAAAAAGTATATACCCAACACCCTGGAATGGGGTGAATAATCTTATTGATCCTGCAGTCAAATCTGTGTCTAAATGATACAATAGCCTCATAGACCATGGCTAATTTTCTTATGGTACTTTCTATTCTGCTTAAGGTATATAATTTTCACTTGAATATAAATTCCCAGAAAGTGCATTCCTATTGGAAATTTCTACCTTAATCTTCACATTTTAAATTCAGTTCTGATAGATGAGAATAGTATGTTGACTTGTATATGAATTGAGTGTTGTGGTGTGAGTGCTCTTCACTCACAGTTGTGTAATTTATAATTTGAATTGCATAAATTGGGATGTCTAGACTGCTATTACATTGTTTTTGGTGGGAGAAGGGTGAATATTTTTCAATTTGCAGAAGCTTGGAATAGACGCAAGTTGTTATCAGTCACTTGGTTATTGTTGGTGCTCATGAGACATGCCTAGTCTCCCAAAAAAAAAAAGAAAAATCACTGGAAAAGCTTGTAGAAACTTAGGTGGAAATGTATTTTGGTGAAAAGTGTATTACTGTGGTGTTTGAAAATCTTCAGTATGAGATATGTAGTATAAGTCAAGAAAAAAAGTCTGTTGATATCTAAAAAAACCCTTAAATGTATCTGAAAGAACAAATTTCATTTTAAATTTTAAAATGTGTGGGAAAAAAATCTTCTTGTACTGGGGAAAAAATCAAATGGATTTAGGAACTTTTCAGATTTTGATTTAATTGAGTATGTCTGCTTTTCTTTACATTTGCTACAGTATGTAGCAGCAATCAGATTTTCAAATGCACACACCACCTACTCCATTAGTTGCCTTTTACCGTTCTGTCTTTGCCAGACTGAAGATCCTGATCTCAGCCTGGCTACAACCATGAGAGATTTGGTCCTGGTGGCTTTCACTTCAAAGTTCCTCAAGTCTAACAAATTTCTAACTTAAATAAGCTTTGAAATTTGCGGTTAAACACATCCACTACATCAAAAAGCCTTTAATGGTTTTGGAGTGGGAACCACACGGAATGATCTAGTGGCAGGTGGACAGACAGACTGACTTCTATAGTAAGGATAGAAGGGATATTTTCCCAAGACTGCAAAGAGTCTTTTGGTCATTCTGCTTGAAAATATCCAAGGATAAATTCTTAGCATGCCAAATGATCTCGAGAGTACAGGAATAGACATTGTTAAAGACAAGGGAGCCATAACCTGCCCAAGAGCAGGCAGAGGGTGGGTTTCTGTGCAGTTAAAGGAGGGCTCTGGTGCCAGGTGGAGATGTGACATTGCTGTGAGTTTGGGATGACAAGGGAGGACACATCACGGTCAGTGGCCCGCTGACCATGGTACCAAATCTGTTAGGGCATGTTGTACATCCTTTATGTGATAAAAGGATCACATAACTGATAAAGGAAACAGAACATTTGCTGTTCCTGTAGCTGCTCTACTATTTAGAAATTCATGAAGTCCTTCTAGTACTTTAGTCCTCATGAGCAAACTGGTTGAGTTGTTTTTCCGCTTCATCTTTCTGTTTTCCTTCTCTCTATGTTTGACCTTGAATGTGTAATTAACTCTTGAAACTGAAACTGTAATTAACTATTGCCTGCTTTAATATTGATTTAGAGATGTTTGCAACATGTCAACAAAGAGAAATTAGTAAGAATAAAAAGGACATGGACAGTGACATCTAAAACAGAAAAGGGCAGATTTTCTGTTAACTGGAGGTCTAAAGCAAATAACCAACTTGCAAATTCTGTGTATTTGATTAATTCATAATCATAAAGAATAAATTGTAAATTTGGCAGCTCTTTGTCTCAATTATTCATAAACAATAAAAAATCTGAAAAAATATCACTGGAAGCTTATATTTTATCACTTCAGCATTACACAGAATCAGACACAGAATTTCTAGGTTGGAAGAGACCTTTAAGATCATTGAGTCCAACCCATGTTCTAACACCTCAACTTGATCATGGCACCAAGTGCCACATCAGTGTTATTCTGATTTTCTTTACAACCCCTTTCACTGGGGGCCAGCTTGTAAGACATATTAACATGTATGACTAGCAAATCTTATTTTCAAACGACTAACCACAGATATTTTCCTTCTGAGAATGAATAATCTTGAAATTACAAGTATTACCTCTTTCAGGGATCAAGCTCTAGTCTTGCTTTAAAAATTCAGATTGAGGACCTTCCTACGGGCACAAGGCAGGGAGAGCCAGGGGGGCTCATTCCAGAGCAGTGCAACTCCTGCTGCTGCCTGGTGTGGGAGCCATGGGCTGAGATAAAAGCAGAGCTATCTACAGCCTCCTTCTTTGGCACAGGGAGATTCAGAGATGTCTACATCAGGAAGAATGTCATATGAATAATAACAATGTCAGCTTGCCCTAATGCAACAGAGCCAAAAAAAAAAAAAAAAAAAAAAAAAAGACTGATAAATAAAACTTACCAGTTGGTTTAGGCAACTGGAATGAAGATAATAATACGTAATAAGCAGTTGGCAATAAGAAAAAAGTACCTGCAACTTTGTTTGTTTGTTTGTTTAGTCTGTTTTGGTTTGTTTGTTGCTTTTTTTTTTTTTTGTTTATTTTTTGCCAGGCTGGCTGGTTTTGTCTTGTTATCTTCCTACCTGCTTCATCTCGTGTACTTTGTACTTTGAGCTTTGGAATTTGATATTTTTGTTCACTCTCTGCTTATATTAGCAGCTTCTCTGAGGAGGATCCGTGCGTTTGTCTGGACCAGGAAGAGAGGAAAAGCCATCAAGCCTTACAGCAGGAATATTTGTGCACTGTTTACCAGCACCCTAACAGAGGAGAGGAATGGGCTGTAACAGGAACTGTGGGCTCCTCGCTGGGGCCATCATCGGGGCTGTCCTGGCCATCTTCGGAGGAGCTCTAATACCACTTGGAGATAATCTTATAAACAAAGCAATAAAAAAGGTACTTTATTTCTTTTCACCTCCCCGGGACATATAATTTGTGGTTATTGAATATTCATTATTTTTAAATCTTATGTTCTGCTTCTGTTTATTTTCTTTTTTTTTTTTTTTTTTTTAATTTCTTTGTAAAACATAGTTTTTATAAATTAGGTGCTCCAAATTTCCCTGGAAATACATGCAATAGCAAAATTTTAAAAAACATATTATTTATATTTCCACATTCTCTTGTTTGCTCTCTCTTGTGCTTCACATTAGAAGCTAAAAAATACTGTGTTTTCAGAACACAATTTAGAAGTTAGAGGGTTTTATTTTATTGTGGTTATGATTTTTTCATGTTTTTTATTTTTCCTTTTTTTAATTTTATTTTCATACTTTGGTACTCACTCTATGCAGTTATATTCATATACTGCAAATAATCTAAGCAATCTTCTGCTGCAGAATCAAATCTTACACTTCATGTATTCACCTCATATTCTGTGATTGTATGATCCAAGTAGATGTTCTCCCCATGACTGGAGGACCTAATAAATGCATCTCTCCATATTGAGGAAAGATGGATTGAAATAGAATGTTTTAGACCTGGCAGACACCATTTTTTTTCTGAGTTTTAGATTATTTTCTGTCCCTAAAATTTAGATTGTTATGCAAAGGAAACAGAAAAAATAATTGTTAGATCTTTGGTGAAAAGTATACATAACTGGGGTTATAAATCATGGAGTAATCTGGAATAGAATGCCTGGCATGTCCCTGTGGTGACATAAAATCTCCTTAGGGTCACTGCTCCCAGAGTTGGTTCTCTGATGGTCAAAAATCTGAAGATCTTAAGATTTTTGGCTATTGCTTAGTCCTGCTATTTATCTGCTGTGGTACTGAAGACTTTGGACATCTTGGAGACACTTATCCAAAGGCTCTTCTGGAAGAGCAGCCTTAGCCCAAGAGTTGTTGTAGTCAATTGAGGAGGTGGATACATGAACTGTCGGGAAATGCTGAACTGTCTGTTGAGGGCCTGGATATATTATAGCATCATTAAAAAAAATATATATAGCTCCTATAAAACATCTTAATTTTTTTCAGGTAATCCAATGAAAACCAACCTGTAGAGGGATTTTCCAATTGTTATTGTATTCTTAAAGAATTTAAAGAATTTTAAGACTTATAGAGAATAAAAAGAACCCCTCACTAGATCATGTCTCAACCACCTTGCAGCATTCTACAAAAAAGTCACAATTTTAATTGTTTGGAAATGGAAACATTTCCAAACAATTAAATGATGAGGAAATGATGGGTTTTCTAAAAAGCATGTAAATTTTAAAACGTTTCTCTCCTTATATTGAATACTTATTTATATTAATCCTGAGTGTTGTCTCATACCATTCAATATTTTGAAAGCAAATGACAAATTGTGGCAGTGTTGTGTGTTCATCCATTTACTAACAGTGGTGAACCAGTTGTACAGCATGGTTTGCAAATGTCTACACAGTCAATTATACCTGCATGAGTCTGCAGTGGTAGCATCAGAGGGAGTAATTTTCCCCTCAACCACTTTTTAATTTTCTTCATTGTGATCATGTTTCAGATGCTTGTACCTATTTCAAGGCAACTTGTTTGATGTATATATATAAAATGTGCCAGTAATCACATAAAACATAAAATAGTACATTTGCAGAGGCTTTATTTACTTAAGTAAATGGATGTTTTTTCCTAAGCACAAGTCATACCAGACTATTGTATTTCTGTTTATTGTGCTGACTATTCAGAAACACCATAAGACTTTAAGGCAATTCTATTTTGGAGAAGATGGGCCCAGGTACAACGGCTGAAATATGTGATCAGTACAGCAGATGCTCTGGAGGGACTTGAATTTAATTAATTCTTATTTTGCCATGTTGATGAAAGGTCTGTTAATAAAAACAAATTTGTTCTTCATTGCAGTTATATTTAAGACAAATATAGAGCTGACTGCAAAGGAAACAGATCTGCCAAGCAGAGTGCTCAAAATACTTTTTTTTTTCTGAACTTTTTCACTTTTGGAAATGTAATTTTTATGGAAAATCTTGGTAGAAACAGACCAGCTTCCATGACAAATTTCTTTGGAATTTCTTAAGAATAGTGACCGTAGGACAGGAAAATAACAGAGTGAGAGTGAGATGTTCTTTCAGATATGGCCTGTAAGCATTTATGTGGAGCAGATTGCCTAGGGAAGTGTTGTAGCCACCAGCCCTGGAAGGGTTCAAAACATTAGTAGAGATGGCACTTCCAGATGTGGTTTAGTGAGCACTGGAGTCAAAGTTTGAACTGGATGATCTTGGAGGTCTTTTCCAGCCTTACTGAATCAATGTTATTTCCATTTGCACTCATATGAGGAAAAAAATCTAAAAGATGTCCTCACCCAGTAGGTACAAACTCAGTATGCCATATGTCTAATGAAAGTTAAAAAACTGTTTCAGACACAAACAGTAGAGACAAAATCTTGTCTTAAATTCTTCACAGTCAAAGCTTGAAAAAAGACCCCTAGTTTTTCCTCTGGCCATCCTATCTCAAAAAAGTTCTAGTCTATTGCACGGTAGTAGGACCAATTCTATATTTTTGGAAATGTAAGCTCGTATCAAATGTTATTGCTGGATTAGAATAACAAATGTTGAATACTTTTAGGACACTCTGTACTATAGCAAGATGAATTGTCCTAAATTAACTTGTTAGGAAGGTTTAGTCAAATAACATTGCAGTCAATTTACTCTAAAGCAAGATGAATCAAGTCCAGATGAATTCCTCTAGAATCTCCCAATGAATTAGAGGGACTTTAATTTCAAAAAGCAATACAATCAATAGGGTTTTTTGTCCTATTCTGCTAGCAGCAGAAGTCTAACCATGTTTCTCTTAACCTTCCCTTAAGCACACATCTTTACACTTTAGCAGCCTCATTTCTCCTTTATTGCAGTCATTGAGAGATTAGCCAGAGTAAACACAGCAGGGTATATTGTGCTGAAAGGGCTGCAAACTGTTTTTGAAGCAAAATGAAAGCATCTGCAAGTGTACAGAAAATCTCAGGTGCCCTTAGGAACTGGACACTCTATCAGCTGTTATCTCCTGCTGGGTGGGTGCTGTGCTCCACCCATGAGTGGCCCATGAGTGGACAAACCAAACAAAGTTCATGTAACATAAAACACCCAGATATCACATCTTCATTTGTTCCAATTCATTACCAGATATCTGTGCCTCAAATCAGAGCGCTCGGCTATGTTTGCTAGCCTCAGAATGCTTTACCTGTGTCTACAAAAATTTGGATAAGCTGTTTCAAGTCTAACCTACAGCAGAGGACAGAGTTTAAAAAAAATGGTATAGATATATATGTGTGTATATGCATAATATATATATATGTGTGGGTGTACATTTATATATATATATTTGTATTCTGAATTTGTATTCTGAATCTCTTTAAAGAAACTGTCACTTGAAAAATGACACCAGCAGCAGCAGCAGCACCTTGGCAGGGATCCACAAAAGGAGATTAGTGCTAAACTATTTCAGCCCTGATACTATTCATGGAAAGGTGCCTTTGATTTCAGGAGCAAAGGGCAAAAGTCCTGTCCTAATTTCTACGAACACTGAATCAGTCCAGAGGGGAGAGAACTTTCCATTAAGGTCTTAGGGGTTTAGAAAATTGATTCTAGTAGAGTTATGAGTGAAACATGGAAGTTTCAGAGTTCTCTACTTGAGGTTATAAAATACACCTTTTTAACTGACTCTACACATTTCAGTTGAACATTATCATGTCTTTTGTCATTAATACTAGATATAATCATGTCTCAAATTAAAAAAAAAAATAAAGGAAAGGAGTATTCAAAGCAACAAATCAGAAAAATTTTATCTGATATTGTTGGAAAAAAATATTTTGACACGGTTCAATTTCTACTTTTTGCCTTTCCCTCCGTAAAACAATATTATGTTTTTAGGCAAACATCCCATCACTTCTATTATGGGTTTTTTTCCCAGCTAGGCTTAACCACTCAAAGCTACTGGTAGTGGATTAATTTGCTAGAAAAACCTTTATCACCACTTCTCTAAGATCTGCTTTCCACCTGAGTGCATTTGCTCAGGAGCTGAACAGAAACCATAATAACACCTAATATATTGAACTCCTGATGAATTGATAATACAGAATGGAGAATTATTTGCCACAATGCCTCAGTGCTGTACTGGCTTAGTCTCAGTTATTTTTAGGAATAAGGCCTTCAATTATAGCTATTATTATGTTTATTCATTTGTCTCTGCATATCTGTGATCTGTGATTGGCCAGATTATATCTAATTTAAAACTGTCTTTGTGACATTCATTTGCCTTCTTTACACAAACTAATGAAGCTAAAGCAACTGCTGGCTCTCAGCAGAACACAACACGTATTCCCATATTATCAATTTTAAGCTTTATTTAGTCCCACAATTCTGTTACCAAGGACTGAAAAGAAATAAAAGTTATGATCAAAAAAAGTCTGAGAAGAAAGGCTAGCAATAAGCTAATAATCATAATTTAACAAGTAATAGGAGTCATTCTTCCAGCTGCAAAATGGGGAAAGATTATTTGCTTTTCTTGAGCTTTACTTTTTCAGTTTTACAGAATTGTATTGTTTGTTTCCTCCAGTTTATGTTGGCAGGGTAACATACACAATTTTCTTACAGTCCAAAGTACTTGTGACACTTCTCACTTCCCTGAAAATGGCATCTTTTGCCATCTGGCCAGATTCTTTGTCAAGACAGAAACTTTGTCTTAAATTTTGTGTTTCTTCATCAGAAATCATGATGGCTTCATTTACTTTGAATCAGCAAAGTACAGCAAGTTTCTATTGCTGACTGCTCAGCATTTCTTCAATTTATGGATTGCTATTTGACCCATCTCTAGTGGGGGAAATTGTCAGAAACAAAAAGGGTCAAAGTTCCCACTGGTTTCACTCAGTCTTGCACAGCTGGGTCGTGGTATGAACTTGGCTGTGTGGCAATGGCATTTGAGCAGCTGCTTGTGCTGACAGAAGTTAATTATTGCATTAAATGTTGCATTAAATATTGAGATGTTAGAGCTGGTGCAGATGGATTAGGGAGCTGAGAAGTGTTCTCTACTATCTGTTGCATATTAGCTTCCGAAATTGCTCCTCCTCTCATAACATCCCAAAACACAGCAGAGTTATTAGGGAAATATATAAATGCCCAGCCAGAGAGGGCGGTAATATTAAGGATAGATCAGCAGTGATCAAACAGCAAAAACAAAGGGCTTGCTGGTGTGAGGGTATTAGTTTGAAGACATGAAAAAGAGCTCCAGATTTTTATTCCACTTTAACCTACCATTTGCACTCTCAAAGTATGTGACAGAGAATCATACACACCTCTTTTGTGGGAGAAATATTGTTAACAATAATGGCTAAAGGCCACTGAAAATAATGGACTTGTTATCTTCCTTCCCCCTCCTTCTTTTGTCCTGCTGCTTCCCATGTTCTAATGCTGATTCCCTCCACACAGACCCCTGAGCCAAACGGCTAATGGGTAGAAAGGTAACACAGAAAGCAAAAAAAAATAAGGGAATTATGTTCCTCCTGTCTGGCAGGCAGAAACAGCTCCCTGAGGCATAAGAGCTGGTGCAATAGATAGATCAGGATCTGTGGGCTGCCAGGGCCAGTTGCCCCTTTGAGTGCCAGATTAGATCAGTTGTACCCTTGAAGTGCTCCCCAAGGGTGTCCTCGGTGACATCAGTGTCACAGTGAAGGCTGGGCTGCAAATCCACACTCTGTGACCTGGCAGAGTGCGCTGGCAGAGCTGGCAGATCATCTGCACTACTCCAGCCCCTGGCAGAGGGCTAAAAAGAGGAGGGGAATGGATGGAGGGGAAGAATTTTGAAATGTGCATAACACCACTTAAAGATCTGTTAAACAGATCTATTGTCACAAGGTTGAAACTTCTCTATTCTCTGTTCCTGAGTATTGTCTTCTAGAGAGATTAGTTTGTCCTCTTGACCATATCTGTGCTAGAAATTTAACAATTTGCCCACTCCAGTTACACAGTTGGAGGTCAGATCCTGGCATCTGTCCCCATCTCAGGACCCTGCTGAGCACAGATCACAGGCAGACCCTGGGCAGACTGAGCTGCACTTTTCATATCATCCTGCTTCTCCCAGATTCTTGGGGCAATTCTCCGTGGAAACTGGGAAGGCGATTTCTGAGCCGTGTAAGCTTTTCCCTCTTCATTCAGGAGGTGATCTGCCCCATGCTGGGCCACAGATCTTTGACCTTGTGAGGTTTGAGTGCGAGGCCTCAAGATGATGTCACAATTGCTGCAGAAAGGTTTCCTTCCCTCTCACACAAATTCACATAAATTATAGCAGGCATTCAGGCAGCAAGCCCAGGGCTTTACATCACCAGCAAAGCGTTTGCAACTGCACCATACAAAGGCTTTTCACAGACAGAACCCTGGCTGTGTTATTCTCCAAGATAAGATATTTGTTTCTAGCTGCAGGAGATGGTAACTGACAGTATCTATTTTGTTTACCTGGTGATTGCCAAGTGAACTTTAGAGGCACAAACTTAAACTAGAAAAAAAAAATAGCAACTTTTGATTTAAAATATCTTCCCTTGCTCTCTAGAGAAATTAGAGGCTTTTCATTTCTGTACTTTATGAGTTGTGCAAATTAGCTAATCCATCTTCAATCACTCTAATAAAGAAAAGGCATCTTTTATGTTAAAGGCACGCAGTCTAGAGTTTTCTTCTTATTGAAAAACACTTTTATGAATCTTTACCACCAAGGGGAAAAATTATATTATCCCAAAGTTTGGGAAAATCCCATAGAAGAAGCCTGATACAGACCAGGCAAAGCAGGCATTTCCCTGATTACATACTTTAAAACTCTTCTTACTGTACAGTCCTGAGGCCTGAATTGCCATTTGCCATATGTGGCACCGACTTGAAGCTGATTATTCCTCTAGAGGGCTTCCAGATGTACTCTTTTGTCCCTTCTTCCTTAGATCTGGGAAAATTTCCTAATAAAATGTCAGAATTAGAGAGATTTCTTAGAAAGTCTCAGTTTTGGTGACAAAAATTTTCTGTCAAAGAAAAAGTCCTTCAAGAGCACTGTGTGATTTCTCTGGGTGCAAAATTATCTAGAACCTGAAAAGTGCTCAGACAAAACTCTCATTTCCTCCCTTGGGCTATTTTCAGTATATGAGAAGCAGTTTATGGATTCTGTAACCTTCTGGGTATCATTCAGTCACCAAAGATTTTCCCTTTATAAATGATCAGTGATTTTGGCAAGTGTTTGAGAACAGAGGGAGTGCCCCTCCACAGCAATAGGGAAGATTTGCTACTGGCTGCATCAGCAATTGTATCAGTTGTTGTGCTCATTTGTTTTTGGGGGACTCCCTTTTGCTCTGGCTGAGCAGGAATGTCAAGCTGCCTCCAGATGTTGGCCAACTGGGCTCTACATCTCATACTGATGTTGAAATGGTGTTTTTGTTCTGTTTGCTTTGAAATCTTCAACAATCACCTAAAAAGCAAATGCAAATTCTCACTTGTTTCTTTTGTGGGCAATTTTAACTTTGATTTTTGTACTTTCAGGAAGCTGTCATTGTCAATGGTACCACTGCTTTTCAAAATTGGCTTGTGCCAGGAAGCACAGTTTACAGGGAATTTTGGATTTTCCATGTGGTAAATCCTTCAGAGGTTATTGAGGAGGGGGCTCAACCAAAACTTGAACAAAGAGGACCTTACACATACAGGTAAGGAAAGACCCTTTAATATGTGACATCATATCTACTCTGATAAAATTTATTTTTAAAATTCCAGCATCATACTTCAGCTAGACATGGCAAAAATGCCTAAATTTCAGCTACACACAGGAATCCCAAACTTCTTCTGGATTGTGTCTAACATTATGAAAACAAAAATAGAGATAGGTGACAGGATGTGAAGCTACTTGCTCTTGGGAAAAACAATAATTCATTAGCCACAATATCACAGAGATGGTTGTGTTCCTTCCTGTTCCGTTTTCACCAGTTTTATAACAGGAGAAAATGTGCCAGATGTCCCAAAACCAAGAGATTATCTTATCATCCATGCATTACTAATAACTTATTTTTCATAATGTGGTTTGGTTTTGTTTTTTCACCGTTATGACTTTCTTAGTCAATAGCTTTTCTTTTTTTCAAATTTTGCTCAGAAAAGCATTCTTTTTATTCTGAGTGGACTAGCTAGGACATAGATGCAGGAAGGTTTTATTATTTGTTTAATGTTAAATGCGATGTTGACATAGAACTTGCTGAACTAGCTGATACTTCCTGAGTTATGAAGCTCATAAGCTTATATTATGCTTATATTATATTAATTATATTCTTATATTAATTATATATTATAATTAATAATTATATAAACAATTATAATATATAATTAATTGTAATATATAATCATGTATTAATGATCATAGAATTAATTAATTATATTATTATCTTAAGGTTATATTAAGCTTATATTTGCTATCACTGGCACCTGTGTTAGGAAATTTTTTTCCTATGATGATAAGATATTTCTTTTTTGATAACATTAGAGATGTATATTATATTCACAGGGTAGTTTTCCATTTCAGCATCTTCAGCCAAAGTGCCTTTATGCCCAAACACTTATTTATTTCTCAATGGAAAGAGATAAATTTTGTTTCACAGAGTACCTGGGAAGACAGAGGAAAGGGTTGCATAGGAATGAGAAAAGAATGGTTAAGAAATACTGCAGAAGGTGAATTCCCACCAAACAGGAACATTTGACTCTGGTGCTGATGATGACGCCTTTTTTTCTCAGGGACAAATCTCAGCCAGAAGCTTAAATCTGACTAAGTCAGAAATGATGGCTATGAAATGAAGGCTCCTCTCACTGCTGCCTTCCCAGGATATTTGGTCTACCTGAGTAACTGTGACATTGAGTGTCTCTCTCAATCTCCCTTTAAATAGTTAATAATTCATTACAGTGTAGGAAAATTCAAAAACACATTCGAAAAAAATTCTCCCAGCTTTTAGGTGGGTGCTCTACACATTAGACCAATAATTAAAATTACATGTATGCAAACCAATTCTGAGAAGCCAAGATCCAGGTGCTCTTCAGGTGAGACCCACCTGCAGTGGCTACATCTGCACCATGGGGAAATGTTCTCTGTACCCTTTGTACCCCCCTGCACTCATGCTGGAAGATCAGATCCTGAAGTATCTTAAAGATTCCTTCTGGGATGGAGCTGTGATAAGTTCTCTGGACCAACAGCACAGGCTGCTATTTGATCCCTGCTGGCTGCTGTCCCACAGAGGGGTCAGCAAGAGGGTGGGACTGGAGGAGTGGAGATAAAGCTAGAACTGCAGCAGAAATTTGTACCTTAGAGATCTGCTCTCAGATCTCTTCAGTGGGACTGAAAGATTGCTTATAAACCTCTACATCATATTAAATATCATCAAAGTAACATTATGGGTTTAACCTGTTTCATTGCAAGACAAGTCTATCAGATTAAATATCTGAGTTTTTATGTCTGTGTCACCACCTTTTAATTACATGCACCACCTTCTAATTACATGCAACCAGCTTATGAAGTGTGACAAATCATAATTCATTTAAAAATTATAAACAATTATAAGGTCCATTCATGACATAAAAATATAAAGGAAATACTTGCTTTTATTTTAGTATCAAGAAAGACTATTCCATTTGCCAATAAGGAAATATTTCCAAAAGAACAATATTTGCAGAAAATTGGATTTTACATGTAATCACATGAAAAGTTTATTAGTGTTAGTCAAATGTTCAACATTCATTTTACTAAAATATTCATCAACTTTTCAAAATCCTTCAGTCAGACTTATGTGTTATACTTAGTTATATATATACTTAGTTATACTTATGTGTTTTCTCAAAATTCAAAGATAAAAAATATTCTCTGTTTGTGTTTTGTATTTCCAGGGTGAGATATTTACCCAAAGAAAATGTCACGGAAGGTGAGAATGGCACGATAACCTACATGTTGCCTAATGTTGCTAGTTTTGAACCTGACTTGTCTGTTGGGACAGAAAATGACACCTTGACCGTCCTCAACCTCGCTGTTGTAGTAAGTAAAGAAAAAAGCCATAATGTCCAGATACAAATGCTGAGGGAATAGGGGAGAAGTTCATGGAATCACAGAATTGTTTGGGTTGGAATGGACCTCAAAGACCATCTAGTTCCAGCCCTCCTGTTGTGGGCAGGGACACCACAGTGTGTTCAAAGCTCAAAAAACATCCTCCTAATCAATTTTAATATGGGAATAAATCAAGATTTTGTGGATGGGTTCCCTTTGTGTGAGAGCATCGACATGTTCATGTACAGCATGAACAGTGCAGGGTGGATTTGCCATGCTCTTTCCATAATACCCTCAGGTCTGCCTGGCAGGGGAGGCTTCACTGATTCCCACACCCAGTATCTGCATGGCCTTGCCACCACAAATCCCGGGCCCCAAGGTGCAATCCTGGAGCTCTCCTGTCCTACTGAGCATGAGTTATTCAAAGAACATAGGGATCTTCACCTAGAATGGTGCTAGAGCCTTTTTAGTCCCGGTGTTTTTGTCTTATCACAGCCTGAGAATGTTTGCCTTTGACTAATATTTACAATTTTCATACTTATCTTCAGCCCTGGTTGTGTTGCACCAACTTTCTGGTGTTTGCATGAGTGCTCAGGATTTTTGTGAGAAGGTGTCTGCAAGGGGCAGAGTATGAAGATTGTTGGTGCAAATACAAAATAGAGCCACACCAGCAGTCACAGAATCACAGAAGAGCCCACGCTGGAGGGCACTTCAGAGGATCATCTGATCACAGATCTGATCACAGCTTTTTGGAAATCATTACTTGGAGCTATTCAGAAGCCCATCTGGCCATGGTCCTGGGCAACTGGCTCTCAATGGTGCTGCTTGAGCAGGGGTTGGACCAGAGGGTCCCCAGGGCTCCCTGCGAACTTCAGCTGTTCTGTCATCCTGTGATTAGGGCTGATCTAGTGAACTCAAGTAATCAGTCAAGAAACATTTTCTGCTTTTGTGTAACTTATGGCCAGTAATTGTTTTGTTAAGAAGTGTCAGTTTTATGTAGAAACTTAACTTCAAGGGAGTTGTAAATCTGGGAACTGGCTTTGGCAGACATTTCTTGGAGTTGGTCTCTGTGATTTTAATTCGAAGCACATGCAGAATTTTATGCTAAACATTGATTTTTTTGCCGTTGTAGGCTGTACCTTCCGTGTACACAAACACTTTCATGCAATCAGTAATAAACTCTTGGGTTAAAAAATCCAAAGCAGCCATACTGCAGAACAGAACAGTCAACGAAATACTGTGGGGATACACGGATCCCTTCCTAGACAGCATCCCCTTCCCTGGTGTGAAGTCTTTTGTGGGAGTCTTCTACCCGGTAAGTGAAACCAGTGAGGAGGCAATGCCTTCACTTATCATTCTGTGAATAAAACTTAAGAAAGCTGCTCTGAGGAAGAAAATGCTCTAAATTTGTTCAATATTTCTGACTGTTATTCCTTCTTCTTGCGTCTGTTACAGTATAATGGGACAACTGATGGACCGTACAGTGTGTATACTGGGACAGAAGATATTACAAAAACAGCAATAATTGAAAGCTATAAAAATAAAAGGTATCATAACATTGTAGAGTAAAAAAAAAATACATTTTCAAGGTATGGCTTTAAATACTTGATTCGCTAAGAGCTATAGATAAACGGAAAAAACTACAATGATTCAAAGGAAACAGGATCAACCTTGGGCTTAGCAAAACCATCACTTTCTTTCAGTTTTCAGTAGTTCTGTTAGGAGCTTGGACTTAAGACAGTTATTGATTCTTTGATACAAGTATTTACTTCTGTTTTGTATTCTTAAGTAGATAGATTCCTTTTAACCTCTTCTAATGGATCCTGTAATTTATCTGAATTAATGAATGTCTCTATCCTGTGCCTTTGCTAATGGGTCAGGATATCCAGGAACAGTTATAATTGGTAATACAGGTAATCAAAGTACTTACATGGCAAAATCTACTACATGCAGCATGACTCTTCTTTTATCTTACAGGAATCTTTCATACTGGAAAGGCCACTGTGATATGGTAAATGGCACAGGTGAGCCTATTAAAGCTTTCTAAAATTTCAACACTTTTCTTGATATTTCAAGGGAATAATGAGATACAATATTTAAATTAACTACCCTGGGCTTTGCCAGTTCTGTATTCTGTATATTAAATATCTCTATATATGCATACTACTACTATGGTATATGCATATTTGTGTATCTATTAAAATATATGAATTATTTATTACTGCACATCATTTTATCTATGCATGCACACAGCCTCTACATCTAGAGTAAATGTGGAAGAGAAACAAAATTATCCAGTTCTCTTGTTTCTACTAATTATTTTCATATGACAATATAATTGAGTCTGTTTCTTTGCTATAGTAGTTGAAAATTATCTTGGCATTTTAATAATGCACATTCATTTACACTGTTGAAAATTTAATTAAATGCACCAGAATGGATATCCTTATATATGAAAAGAAATTAAGGCAACAAAGGAGGAGGCTGTCAGATGAATGGCTTGTAGATCACTAGAAAATGAAAAGGGATGAATAGTAGTTTAGACTGGGTTGAATAGACTACAGACACATATTTTTGAATTTTCCTTTTGAATGCATGGGTAAACAGCTGAGTTGTTAAGATACATTTGTTCAAGGTGATATTTTTCGTTTTGGTTAGTGAAAGCATTGCTGTGAGGACACCACAATCTGTAGAGCTGAGGCTGGCAGGTGTCTTGGTGGAGGCTTTTGCAGAAAGCTCCAGACCTTCAGTAAATTTTGTGTTGGGTTGTTTTGTTTGGATTTTTTCCCCTCTATTTTCCATTCTGCATTACCTGGCGTAGATAAATTTCCTTTTAACCCAGACTGTGCAGCCAAGTATTTGAAGTATTTAAAATATATCACAAGATTCTGATTTTCCAAAACTCTATGAGCCACGAAGGATTAGTTCCCTTTTAAACCACGTAATTAATTTTATAAGAAACAATATTATCTTACATTCTAGGACTTCCCCTCTTTCTTATGGGGCATGGCATTTTTATTTTTTTCTTAGTCAGGGTCAACTTTTTTGTTTATTTTTCTTCTGTAACTGATGGAATAAACATATGCTACTAACTAATTAAGTGCTCCAGTATAGTTAAAATGAGTTTTACTTGTGAGCAAAGATTGCTGCACAGTTCACAAGGTCATTCAGTGTGACATTGCTGTATTTGAAGATGTAACAGGTTTAAAAATCTTGAAAGTGTGAGAATTCTACCTTATCTTGTAAGCTTTCACACGAAAGCTCAACATGTATAGGAAAATATAAAAATAAAGATAATAAAGATAAAAATATAAACCAGTATATTTGTATGGGGCTTGACAGGACTCCATGTTTGCCAACCTTACAAGAATGCCAAGATTTAGAAAGAGAGTGTGTGCTTAGGATGATTTTGAGTGTTTAAAAAAAGTGCTTCTGTCAGCAGTGGGCAAGTGGCAGTGTGTAATTTAGCTTGGTGCTCTTGCCAACTGTGATTCAGAGACATCACAGATGGTTGCAATTGTTTGGTTATGGCTGCTGCCTAAGAAACTAAACAGAAATTGCTGCAAAAACTAACAAATGTACTGGCTAAAGGTTTGTTACAACACCTTAATTGGCAAAATGGCAGAGGCTCCTCTTACATAACTGCGGGTGCTTGCAATGCAGAAATACAAATCTGGGTGTCTGCACTCTTTTAGAGCAAGTGGAGAGAAACAACACCCAAGTGCTGCTCCTCTGACTTATTTTGCATTTCTACCATGGGGTGATGTGGATTTGTGCTCTAGAAGTGGCTTCCTCCTCTCCATCAGTTCTAGAATTAGAGCCTCAGCTTAGAGCCCTGCTTGAGCAATCTTTTATGAAAAGGTTTAGCACTGATTATTAAATAGACAGTGTTGAAGTCTAAAGGTGTGTTTCTTATGAGCACTGAGTGTCATAATTGCATTTGACTCAAGGATCTTTAGAAAGGTTTAGGTCTATAAACATAGGTGGATGAACCTTGAAGCAATGGCAACATGTTTTTGGCTTAATATTAAGCAGTTTTGTTTGGGTTTTTTTTTAATATCCTCTGTTGTAAATGGGTTTGATAATATAGCTTCAAATCTGGGGGCAAAAAAAAAAAAAAGCTGCTATATCTTGGCTCACTTTCAAGAACAATTACATGTTATCTGTGAAGTGCCTGTCAATGTGCAATAACTTACATAAACGTTTTCCCACAAATGACTCACATTGTTTACTTTCGTCACAGCTTTACAGGAAAGTAACAACTGAGTACTGAGCTAGGAATTAAACCATGTCTTCTAAGCAGAATTGCTTTCAAGCTCATGTTTTCTTTTACCCACAGATGGAGCATCCTTCCCACCTTTTGTTCAGAAGGATCAGGTACTGCGCTTCTTCTCCTCTGACATTTGCAGGTAGGCTGCTCCCTCCCTGGAGTGTGTTCGCACCAAAATGTGCCTCTGAGGGCTGGCACCAAAATGTGCCTCTGAGGATTCACACCCTGGTGTGCCTCTGAGGGCTCACACCAAAATGTGCCTCTGAGGGCTGGCACCAAAATGTGCCTCTGAGGGCTCACACCAAAATGTGCCTCTGAGGGCTCTTTGTTTTCAGAAAGTGGCTGCAGTGGCTGTGCTTGGGCTCAGGTCAACCAGGCAGTGCAGCATAAACTTTTCATCTAAAACCCAACTAAAGTTGCGTTGTGCTCGTGATTCAGAGCCTGATTCTACCACTCTTATTTCAAATAGCTAATAAAATATACTTTATTTCAGCCAGTTGCAGGTGTATGTTCAGGAGAATATGACATTGAGCTGTTAGACGACTTTAAAAGGCACTGAGGGCCACAGGATTCAAAGTCATGAGCAACTTCTTAGGTCAGGACCCGGCCTTGTTTGGTCTGAGAAAGCAACAGGTACAGCAGGGTCCAGTTAAGTCCATCTTAGGCATGTCTGGAAGAAATCATTTATGCAGAACAGTGTGTACTGTCGTTCAATAGATACTCAAAAATTTTTCTCACAGGATATTTTTACATATTTTATTTTTATGTGCTGATGAGTTTTAAGCCTGCTGCTTCTGCTGGGCCATCCAGTGTCCCCAGGTTCTCCAGTGGGATCACTGAAAGAAATATTAAAGATTTAAAGTGCATCACAGTATATTTACTTAGGGAAGTTCAAACCCTTTATTTATTTTGCTGACTGGAAACAGCTGCTTCCTTTTTACTAGGTTTAAAGTGGGTCATTTGCTTTGCACAGTGGTGGGTTTTTTTTAAGACTAATGTTTTTACATGAAGATTCTTTTGTGAAAAAATTTTATCCACAAACTGGAAAACATTTCCCAATTCATAAAACACAGAATTCTATGCAGAGGAGAAATGATAAAATTCTTTGGATTGATTGCACTCACAGTTTGAGGGATCCCTCCAGCCATTTAATTCTCACAATTCATGAACACTAAAGGACAATAACAAATGTCCAAAGATCCTGCAGAAGCAGAGTCAGGAAAAATTGTTCTGTCCATGTTGCAAAACCCTTCTTTTGGTTGGCTGCTATACAAAGTGTTGGTGTCCTGGTTGCATTACTGTGTAGCAACCATACCTCCGTATCAGCTGACACTGAATGAGCAAAAAGAAGCTTAAGTAGTATTCTGATTCATATGCAACAGAATAAGGTTATGTGCAAGATGTTATCTGCATCATAAAGCTTAGATTACCCTAACGTCAGCAAAAAACTGTGTCAGAGATGCTTTATATGGATAAGCATCTCTATTGTAGTCCAGGAACTTTCGAAAACCTCAGAATGATTGCGGATGGAGCTGTGTGTAGAGAAAAGAGATCTCAATTAATTTGTTAGTTTTGTCTATATTGTTTATCATTAGTATTTGAAATTTTGTCTGTTGTTTTGTGTATTGTCTTGTTCACCACTGAGCTTGTACATCCTTTAGAGAAGGTGTGGAATATTCTCCATTACGGAGAAACACCCCTACAATTTGCTGAAGAGTGTGGCAGGAGCCTGGACATTGGGTCCCTGGGGGGGTTCTTTGTTTTAAGAGAGAGGCAGCTGGGGAGATCCTTCAGGAGCATTGCCACGAATTGAGACTTTTAATCCAAAAGGCTGAAACGCATTTCTCCTGTTTTGTGTTCAGGTCAATCTATGGAGTTTTCCACAGCGAGCAGGTTGTGAAGGGGATCAAGCTGCATCGTTTCGTGGTTCCTCGCGAAGCGTTTGCAGCGCCAACTGAAGTCCCAGACAATTATTGCTTCTGCACGGACGTAGAAATATCAAAGAACTGCACCATAGCTGGAGTCCTGGACATCAGTGCCTGCAAAGAAAGTATGGTGGTGACACAGTACTGCCACACAAGCCACTGAACTGGGGACAAGACACTTGGGCTGTAGCTGGGGTGTTACTCTGATATCCAGGATGTTTGTCTGTGAATTCTTCCACAGGTTGCTTGTAGACCCCTCACATTTCCGCAACCTCGTTGCCCAAAATGAGCACTATGATTTTTCTGTATTTTAGATAGTGCAGTGCAAAGTTGGGGCACTGTGGATTGTGTACTGAAACTGCAGGAGTGAGTGTAGAGAAAGGAAAGGAGGGGCACTGTGCGAAAGCCAGAGACAGCTCAGCACCTTGTGTCTGAGTCAATTCACACACACCGCAGGGCGGGTATGTCCACAGCTGCATGTATGTACACAGACAATGCTGGCTCAGAGCGGTGCTGGTAAAATAAATACAAACTGAGTCTGCATTTTGTGCACAGTGAACTGTGAGAGGTCCCTCCAGGCTAAAACGAGATCATGAATGTGGGCAGGGACAGTGACAGTCATGTCCTCACCTCAGCATGAGAATGGGAGCACTGCCAGCTCCACAGTGTAGGCACAAGACAAGCAGCATTTGTAACTGCAGTTTATTTCACTATGCAAATTTTCCTCTTTTCAGCAAAAAAATCACAAAAATTCTTGAATTTTGGAGGTTTTTTGGGTTGAGTTGGGGCTTTTGTTACTGGGGTTTTTTTTGGGTGGTGGGGCTAAACTACTAACATTATTATCAAGATTGTACATCTATATACATGACTATGTTTAGAAAATTACATGTGAAGATGAATGCCAAAGCAAGGCTTAATGGTTCAAGAGTGCTTGTTTGTTGTTTTTTTTTTTTTTAATAGAAAAACCAGTATATATCTCTCTTCCTCATTTTCTTCATGCAAGTGAATCTGTATTGAACGACACGGAAGGCTTGAGCCCAAATGAAAAGGAGCATGAGACATATCTAGACATAGAGCCTGTAAGTCCAAGTATTTAATACTTGTACCTTGGGAAACCTGCAATGTTTAAATTTAATAGTAGTAGGGTGTGCCTTTTACCAGAGGGACAAGCAGAAGATGCAATATTTTCATGCTTGCTTTTCTAAGGTCTGCTCTCAAAGTGGTATCGTTTCAGCAGGGGAAATTTAGAGCAGAACTTTACCTCACTCTGACCTTCAAAGTTTGGAAAATCTGTTTTGGTTTTTACTTATTGGGAACATGGGATTGAACATGATAGGTTCTGCAAACTTTTGTAGCTTTTTTATTATCTTCAGGTGCTTTGAGAAAATTATATTCTATGAAAAAACTTCTGTTTCTTCTACACTTAGCTTTTTTATAAAAAATCTATAACTAGTAAATTTTTGGATAATTACTACCTCAATTGAAACTAAATAAACATAGATGGGTTTATTTCCTATTACTAGAACTCTGAAGAGTCTGATTTAGATAGACCTAATTTAAGTCTTTGTGACTTGATTTGTCCAGCAGATCTCCCAAACAGAATGAATTTATTTTGACTTCTTAAAAATTTACCTCTATTTCTGTTTCAGTGATTCAGATCTTTAAGTGTACTCAACAAAGTTTTCTGAATTGTATGATGAACTCAAAGGTTCCAAAATTCTATTTTGCTCTTACTTTGAACAAAAAAATAAAATTATTAATTTCTCACTAAAATTAGGCAATTAAGCTATGTAACTTCAGTGAGGAGAAATGAAGTTAAATCTTTGTTTGACCTTATTTGAAATAGAGACATCAACCAGATTTTCCTAAATATTACACAAAATTTTCAAGAATCACAGCCTTTTTTATTGAAAGACAGAGCAGAAGAAAGATATGAAGAGAAGATTTGACCTTTGTATACATCTGTTTGTCCAGTTGTGAAAAGTTTGTTTTCAGCCCTATGCAAGTTTAAATATCCTTCATTTTGAAAAAAAAAATTTAGCTGATTTTTGGTGGAAAAAATCCCCTGAAACATATCTTTATATGAAATATGCCATGACTGATTTAACTTTGTCTTCATGTTTAAATGTAAATTACAAAAGTAACTATGGTAAAGCCACAAAATTAGAACTTCTGTGAGAAATGAGAAACCCTTAGAAACATTACCATTTCATAAAAATTAATCCTTCAAAAGATAAGGATAAAATAATCCCAAAGTGCTCTTTGACACAGTCCATATATAGACTTTGGCATCTAATTAAGAAATTTAAATTAATGTCTTGTTGGATGTTTTTCATTGGTTTTAGATTACTGGTTTTACACTACGATTTGCAAAAAGGCTGCAAGTAAACCTCCTTGTGAGGCCTTCAAGCAGAATTGAGTAAGTGCTACTTCTTTATTTTATTTTTAAATAATTTTTTAATTGGGCTGATTGGTCTATGAGAGCATCAGTAGAAATGTCTTGAAGAAGAAGGAATAAAAATACTTCCCCAAAGCTTGTTCATAGTAAATCTTCCTGAGCAGGACACTGCCCAGATATTTTAAAACACATTTGATTTCCCTACAGAAGTTTACAAGGCAAAATTTTCTTAAAAATAACATTCTTATAAAACCCAAATGGGGCCATGAGGATGAACAGAAAGACAAACTTTTATTATTTTCTGTAATAAATCCAATGAGAAAGAGAATTTATGCATTCCCTGTCACTAGATGGTTTTATCACAAGGGTAAATGTGACTCTAGTTGGTTTTTTTTTCTCCTCTTCAATGGCCCAAATGCACATGTATAAAAATCTTGTACATATGGTGGATCAGCATCTTGTACATATGAACACCACTCAGATCTTGATCCCTCTCTGTGTCTGACTGCCCATATACAGAAGATTAGACAGGAAATTATGGTTGCCCAATATGTAAAATGGCTGCTATTAATTGTAGTTTTGGTTTGGTTTTTTTTTCACTCCAAGAGTGTATTTAAAAGGTACATCTGAAAGACAGAAATATAGTTAGAGAAGAAAAAAATGTTTAAGTAGAGAGTGGGCTCATGTAGGAAACTGAAAGTAACATGCTGTACTTTTTTTCTCGTTTCAGTCCTTTAAAAAAAGTTAAAAAACCCTATGTGTTCCCTATTCTTTGGCTAAATGAGGTTAGTATATTTTATGTCTATTAATATTCTCTAATTTGAAACAAATAAACAAAAAATAAATACCTATCTTTTCCAGTCTTAGTGCCCTGAAACTGTGTGATTAAACTCACACTGTGATTTGCAGCGCACCAAGAGTATATTCAGCAGGTGAGGTCTTGCATATGTACCCTTCAGTGATGTGTTTTTCTTGCACTGTTTCAGTCTGCTGTTATTGGGGATGAGAAAGCAGCAATGTTCAGATCCAAAATCACCGGCCGGCTCCAGCTGCTGCGCACGCTGCAGATGGCGCTGATGATCGGGGGCTCCGTGATCTTCCTGGCCTTCCTGGGCTCCTTTTTCATATGCAGGTCAAAGAAATTAAAATAAGTAAGTAACCTTTAACAGCTCATTCCTCAGCAGTGACTTCTCCTCAGGGTTTTAGGAGTTCAGAATTTCGCTGTTGTTATTTTTTTTTACACGCTAGAAAACTCGGTAGTTGTTGTGTAGGAAATCATCCAGATAATTGGCCTGATATTTTCAAGTTCTCTTCCCATCCTAAATCTTTCAGGATTAACTCAGGCGAGGTCATTGGGAACTTCATCAGAAGAGCAACGTTTTTGTTTGCTGTGATTTTGTTTGTTGTGATTTCCTTAAGACTGACATTTAGTCCAAGGCTGTTAGACTGCTGAGAAGCGCCCTCCAGCACCTTTCTGAGACAGAGGCCACACAGCTGCAGATTGCTGTGCCCTCCCAGGACATGCCCCTGCCTGAGGTTCAGAGAACCCACTGTGAATGACACTTTCTATTCTTTCAGCACTAAACTGAGTGCTGGTTTCTCACTTATTTCTCTCAGTGGTGCACCCCTGTAATGTCAGTCTGAGCACCTCCTGGACATACCTAGCCCACAGAGGAAATATACTCCCATCAGGGGCAGACTGACCAAGTGGTGGATTAATGTGCTGATACCCGGGGAAGCAAACACATTATTGAGAGAGTTATTTAAAAGAATTGCAGAGACATCAACATTATGGTGGAAAGTATGCTGTATTAAAGAGGTATTCTTAAGCTGAAGACTTGCTGAATTCTGATTTTATTTCACAACAGGTGAAAAGACTTCAGAGGCAATGTTTAATTGATATTTCAGCTAAGCAGCTTGTTAAAATTCAGAGACAAAAGGTATGATTCAAGGCACAGTCAACTCATGTGCTGTGGAACTCAACATGTTTTTCCATTTTGAGAAGACCAGCTTACTAACCCAAATAAGCTGATGTTTCTGAAGGTCCACACTTCTGACATCACCAAAGAGGCCACTGTGGAAACTACACTATCAAAAGACTTTATCTGAAACTTGTTATACATTTTAAATTGCAGTCATGCAGACTGAAGTCGAGGTGCAGTTGGATTTTAGTCCACCCTCTGCCATTTATGCAACTTGCTACTCATTTTCTTCTGGATTTGCAAGGAAACGAAAGCCGCTTGCTGATGTTCCGTCTCCGAGCACAGGCTGGGAATGACAACGACTTGGAGCTCACGCTGTGCTCTAGCTGCTCTCATTGCAATATTTCCCTCTGTTCCTTCAAGGAATGGAAGCTGCTGCCATAGTACTGCTCTCTGTCCTCTATTCAGGGATGTGAATTGCATTGAATGTGAAGTTTATTATGTAAAGTTACTAACTGCAATACATGAAGTTTATAAAAGACTTACTAAAACACGTGGTTCATGCATTTTATACGGACATGGCTCACAGACACACCACAGTCATCCAGATGCTGATGGAGCTCATCAGCATTTGGCTCCACAACTGTTTGTTAATCTGAACCACTCCCTAACTCCCAACCTGCTCCACTGCTCTTCCCGTTGTCTCCTGTGAGCTTTTATTCCTGGCTCTTGTTTGAACAGCCTCTGCACTGCCCTAAGCCCACTTGGCCCCAGGCCTCCCTTGGAGAATGATCTGGTATGTCACCTGACAGGACAAAAGAAAATATTCCAAAATGCTTCAGAGACAGGAAGGACTGAGATAATGATTTTTGATCAAACGTCAGAGGGTTCCACTTGCTATAGAAGCCCATAAATGAAAACAAGTAGCCCCAATTACTTATTGATAAACCATCTGCCACAAGGAAATTTGTACAACCATTTGTTTAATGAGGTGCATCAGCTTGTAGACAGGTAGCAAACACTGGCATCCCCATAAATAGTTGACTTTTTCATTTGATCTGAATGCTGTGTTTTATTCTGACAGTAAATGGGGCAAATGCAGAACGTTGCTGCGTCTCTTTCCATGGATTCAATAAATTCAGAAGAGTCTAAGTTTAGCATTTTCTAAGATTTTGTTTAGGATCTTTTATCCTCTTATTTAGGAGCTGGAAAGAAAAAGGGAAATAAAACATGGCCAGCCTGTCACATCCTGCTGTTTGGAAACAATGCTACAATGGACTTTAAACCAGAAAGTTGCTAGTAAAGTACAATGTCTTTGGCTGGGTATCTTTAGTAAGGTGTTCTTATCTTTGGAAATAAAGGGAAAATCCAACTGACCATAATGCTGGTGTTTTATTGCATTGTTCTTTGTGGACAAAGTTTTGTAGCTATCAGTAGAGCTGATGAGTCACAGAAATCCCAAGATATTATTCTTGCAGGTGAGGTCTGTGAGGAGGTACATGGCTGCACTCTCCTTCCAGCTGGTGTGACACTGGAGGGAAGGGCTGCTCTCAGCCTGTGTATTTGATTACTCATGGTGCTGGCTAGTCAATGGAAAACACCTTTTTCTCACATTCACATTATTGCTGGTGTCATACGTGATGCTCTGTTCCCATATTAGCCTGCGGACAATTTGACGCAACTGAAGCAATCCCTAGAGTCCTATGGACTGGTCAAAAAGCATGGGGACAGCTGAAGTCCTTAAGCCACATCTCCTCTGAGATAAACACAGCTCTGCTGGGGTTCAAAATCTGAAACCAACTTTCTATAATAAACATCTTTTGTGTCAGGATCTAACATGAAAGAAACAACAGAAATGCTCCTGTAGTTTTTGATATGCTAACATTTCAATCTCATTTTATTTGACTTCAAGTACATTGTCAGTAAGTTAGTCTTTGCTTTACTAGTGTTATTTAGAGCTATGTGGTGCTCCAGCAGAAGTGATCCAGCAAGTCAGGCCATGATGTTAAATGTCTCAGGGCCAAATTTTATATGGTTTGTCCATATGCATAATCTCATTGATCTCAATGCAAGTTTTGGCTTTTAAGCTGTGTCCAGCACCTAGACTGCACTTGGATTGTAATTTTTAGTTACTTCATCCAAAGCATCAGTTACAGTTATTGTAAATTCATTATACTAAGGCTAATGTTAAGTATTTACATTTGTTCAAACAGTGCAGGGTAAACTTTCATTAGAAACATTAATGAAAATACAAATAAAATAAAGCTCAAATATTTTTTTCAGATATCCTTATGTTTAATTGTAAATAAAGCCTTCTGTGTTGAATAATTAGGCTCTTGTGTCTTTTTTCTTGGTATTTTGGGGTATGTTTTCTTTTTCTAGAAAACCACTTTTGGAAATTGATAAATAACTGAGGCTATCGTGGCATTCAGATTCTCTGAACAGAGAGAGATAATTCTCTCTCTCCGTTTTTTTCCTGGAGAAGCACAGACAAAAGAAGAGAAAACAATTCTTATCTTTACTTGCTGCTCCTGTTGTTTTGCACATGTAGAACGTGTTGGGAAGATTGTTTACCTGAAGTAAGTTCTTAATGGGACTCTGGTAATGATTGTTTATATTAATTGGCCTATTGGGTCAAAGCTGTGTCCTGGCTGTGGGCAGACAGTCACGAGTTTTCTTTAGTATGTAATATAGTAATAGTAATAGTAATAGTAATAGTATAGTATAGCATAGTATAGGATAGTATAGTATAGTATCTCTTTAATATAGTCTAGTATAATGTAATATAGTTTAATAAAGCAATTGTTCAGCCTTCTGAATCAATGGAGTCAGATGCCAATCATTCCCTGTGTCAGGGGCTCCCTGCATTTACTCTAGGCTATGGCTAACCTTGTTGAATCATTTTGCTCAGGCATGCTGCAGCTCCCTAGAAGGACATGTTTCTGTGTGCTACATTAGAAATATCAGTGGCATACAGCATTCACTGTCTCTGTCGGTCAGAACCCAGTGCTAATAACAGCAGTGTTGTGCACTTGATCCCTGTGTGGGCAATTCACTGAAGAGCTGGATTCAATGATCCTTGTGGATCCCTTCCACCTCAGGATGTTCTGATTCTGTGATTTATGTTCTGGATCACGAAAAGGAGAAGACTTTGTGGAACGAGGTAAGCACCAGCATGTCTAAACTGAGGCAATTCTAAAACAAACCCAGGAATCCAAGCAGGGAGAGAGGCCTGTTTCCAAATCCCTTGAGCTGGATGTGTTGGCAGGATGCTGTTGGCACATCCCGTGCACATTACAACACTGTTTCCTGGCTCCGCTGGCCCAGCAGGTTGGGTGTCAGGCAATACTGGCCATGCCCATTCCTCACGTTCCCCACCCACCCCAGGTCCTTAAGTGTGATAATTGCTTGTGAAAGTCGGCTCTGAACAAAGACCTAACAGCCCACACACTTACACCCAGAGCAGGTGTGCCAGCTCTTGATCTCTAACTGTAATTATGCATTCAAAGCATGTGTTAAAACCTGCTCTTCCCACCTCGCCTACCACGGTCTGTTAAGGTAATACAAACATTCTACTATACCCTGAAAAAGAAATACAATTAATGCCTTCTATGTTCTTTTAACTGTGAAAGTAGGGGAGGGCTTGTTTTATTCACAGGTCTACACATCAGCATAATAAAACAATAAATTTAATAACTAATAAAATACACTTACAGCTTCTTTTCTTCTCATTAGTCATATAAAAACAGAAACCAGAAAGACAAATGACTTGCGCATACCAAATGCAAACTGCATTTATAAATAAATGCTATTTGTTTTCCATTCTCTGTTCCCTCCTTGCCTATCAGTTGGCCCTGATGCTCAGTGGTTTCACCCTCTCCCAGCAGCACCTGAAGCAGGAAGGGATTTGCAGCCCTCCTGGGCAACACCAGGCTGGGACGTTTTTTTACTTCTATTTTGTAAGAAGAGAAAACAAATGCTTTGCAGCAGGCGCCACCCAAAGGACATCCAGATTTTCACAAGTTCTCTTGCTTCGCCTCAGCACGGGCAGTGAAAAATTCTGCTGGTCATAATGAAGTTTTGCTACCCCTGTGAGTTAACATCACCAGATACAATTACAACACTTTTAAAGCAGTAAAACAAAAAGTCCATCATAAGTGGCTGCTAGATGAAAGATTGTTGAATGCAGCTCTAAGATAGATTTTGATCACCATTAATATTCTGTAGTGTTTTACTAAGACCAGGGTTTCCTTTAAGTTATACAAACTGGCATTTTTACAAAATACGTCGTTGATATAAGTAAACCCACCCAAAGTTTCCAGGGCTCTACTTCTTGCTCAGCATCCTTTGTGTAGCACCAAGGATGTGTGGATGAATCAGGAATTACACAGAGCTCTGAGTAATTTCATGCGACTTAGATTTGCAATTTTAACTTTACCAGATCTGTGTGTAGGACTGGGAAAGTCACATTTTTGCCCTTACTTTGCCCTCATAATTTTTCCAGCTGAAAAGCCCCCATGTGAATGCTTCTGAAGCTAAATGTCTTGATTGATACTTTCACGATAGGAGCTAAACCCAGCTGCAGAAGGTAAAAGCCTGCTGGAGTACCCGCTAGAGGTGCAGGTACTCTTGGGTACAGACATTTCCTCTGTTTTTGCTAGAAATGTGGAAGCATTTCCTTTTCCATGCATTCACTCCACAGGTGTAACTGTCTTTATGCTGCTCAAACACTGGGTCTGTTTTGTGAAATCAGAAGTTATCACAACAATGAAAGCACCCCCTCCACAAACACAGACTCTGTTGTGGTGGGAGCTGCATTTTATTCTGGAGTCTTGACAAGCTCAGCCTGGTTGTCTTCAGCAGGAGAAAATGAAGAACACTATTGACATTCACAGAGTCACTCTGACAGAAAACAAGGAGAAAAAGGTTACCAGAAGCCACTAATTATTTCCATCTTTCCTATGAGTAGTGGGAATGCATTAAGAAAGCACTTCTGGCAAAGCATAGACTTTAATTCTATGACAAGTCAGTGCAGTTAAGAGCTTAATTCAGGAAATCTATTCCAGGAGACATCAAATCTTCCAGGCAGCAGACAGACTTCCCTGGTACCCAGGAGCATCACCTGCTTTGCTGAATGGATGTACATGCATGTCACCTTGGTACAGATGGCCTGAACAAGTCTAGCAGACTTACACCAATTACACAATTTTTCTAGCAGTAAGAATAAGTTAATGGCCAGAGATATCAGCCAGAATGTATAATATGTGCATTCCAAAAGCTTCTATTTTAATGTGAATCCATTTGGATTACACTAACTGATGAAAACTATTCTAGGGTTGAGGTTATTCCTTCCCATGAAGCTAAAGTCCTAGAGGAAGATGATTTTTAATCCACAAAGATGAAGGGGATTTCAGCTCTGTTTGGACACTGATTGCGAAATAGAGGATTCTTTCTCCTAGTTTTAATTCTTACTGGGTTAGAATCAGAAGTAGCCAAAAACCTAGAGCCAGAAACTCTTGATCTCCCTTTCTATCCTGATGCAGAACCTCCACACAAATGCTAAATGCATCTTCTCCTCAAGGAAGGAGAAAGGTGGATCAGTTTTTGGAGTTTAGATGATCTTGGAATGCCAGATTTTATGAAATCAGATGAAAACCCAGATTTTACCCTGTGTTTCACCTGAATTCCTTTTTGGAGCCAAGCACTCCCTAGGCATTGGAGAACCAACTATCAAAATATTTAAGTATTTCTGTTACAGGCTGCTTTCACCCCAAAGGGGGTGTTCTGTCTGGAATTCCTGAGTGAAGAGGCTGGTGGTCCCTGAAATTTTACACAAAAATAAAGAAAGGCAAATATACACAGATGGCTTATCATGGCAATACCTCATGCCACTGTGAAAACTTTGAAGAGTGTATTAAACTCATCTGGTAAGAGAGTCCTACAAGTCTTACTTCACAGCTTCAGGAACATGAATGGTCAGCAGCCCTAGCTATGGTGGTAGAGGCTAAATCACACCACATGAAAGCCTTCCAGATAGAAATGAAAGCCATTATTCCATAATGTCTAATATCTCATTATTCACTAAAAGCTTGTGGGGGAATTGAGTGTAAGAAAATAGTGCAGAAGGTAGTCTCACCCTGAGGAGCTGCAGCTGTGCTGATCACCAAAGATCAGGAACAGGCCTGCCCTTAACAGGCCACAGCTGTGTCCAGTAAGAAGATGAGTGCTACAAAAGAGTGGGTTAGCTGGGTGAGGAGACAGCTGGAGTTTGTTGATTCTGCTGTGGAGAAGAAGGAGTCAGTGCTGTGAGGAGATACCTGTGAGAAATCACTGAGAAGGTATGGAACTTTTGCAATAAGGTGATGACAAAAGCTGAAATTTGAATCTTATTAGCATTCTCACAAAGGATTGAGAAACAATAAGTCAAACAGATATCTGAATTTAAACCATTTATGAGTGGTTCTACCTTGAATTAGTACATTTGACTTTGTGTTTCAATCTCTCTAATGCAGCACACAGAGAAGACCATTTAGGCAGTTACCTCTGATCAATCAGATCTGACTGAGACCTGTTACATAGTTTTATGAGTGCTCACATTTTTGACAAGGGGTTAAAGTCACCTATTTGGTTGTTAACCCTAGAAGACCAGAAGTTCTCAGTATTTCACAAAGGATGATGAAATTTGTTCACAGGCAATAGGTATTTATTTTCATGTATTACATGAAATATGTATTTGTGGTGTCCATAGCTCATTGGTATACAGAAAGTGTAACAGCAACTCTTCCAAAATAAAAGCCAAAGTGGTGGGACTACAAGAAATGACAGAGCTCCCTTTAGATGAATATCCTTTTTGGGACATCTTTTCCAGTAAAGCATTGCCTGTAAATACTATTTTCGAAGTATCTGCTGTTACATGTTATCTTGCTGTTGTGCCACTATGCTAAAAGATCTGGCTGAGATGTGCTTCAGTCTGGAACAGATTTTGCAGCTCTAATTGATTGCTGAGCCTTGTGCGTGTACATTACTGGGAAATGCTAATTGTCTATTTCAGCAACTCATCCACTGTGCTCTACCTTCTCCCTAATACACGGCTTTAAAGTAAAGACTGCAAATTAGGAATGAAATGCAGAGGTAGGGAAGAATGAAGGGCATCTCAAATGGTGATGGGAATGACTTTTGACAAAACCCAACTGCACAGCCATATCAGCAATTCTTGAGTACCCCCTTGCAAAGCAAAGAGGATAGCAGCACTCTGGAAGAGTAGGATAGGGAGCATGGCTGCAGATGTAGGTAGGGATAGGGACCTGTAGGCTGATAACTACAAAGTGAAAGGCAAGGTGAAGAGCTTCACAAGAAGAACTAAAAATCTGATCACAGAAAGCCTTGGGCACTGCACAGGTTGGGACACCACGAACCTTGTATCTCTGGTGAGTTTGCAACCCACCAGCCCCAAACTGCTCACTACTGATACTCTGCCAAGGAAAGCAGGAATGCTCAGAACAGTCTAAATTGCCTATCAATATAAATGCAATCTATCTCATGACATATAATTTTTTATTAGTATCTGGTTTAGAAAGTCACTGAGTTCATATCATACCACCTGTCACTCATGGAAGCCTCAAATATCCGGGAGAATATCCTGTGAGGAGTCTTGCTGGGTAATTTTACAGTCTTCTTCTATACCTGCATGTTTCAGGACTGGGCTTTTTAACACAGTTGTTGAGCTGAGAACCAGGCAGAAAGAGAGGTCATGAGTGCAAGAGGCCACAAAAGTCATGCAGGAGGTCAGTCACGGATATGTCTAGCTTTGGCAGAGTCCCTCTGAAAAACCTGGCCCAGTCCTCCCTTGATGAGCAGCTAAGTTACATTATTCACGGGTATGGGACCATGCATTAAAAGTTTAAATGTTTTCCTGTTCTTTATTCACACCTTAGCCCTTTTATGGTACCTCCTATAAACCTCTTTCTACACAGAAAAATGAATTTGAAGAATACCTAACTAAATAACTCAGGAGAAGTTTTCTATTAACTTTTCCTGCTAATCTCTTCTAAGTTTTTTTTGTTTTTCACAGTCACTTCTTGGATATTCCAAAACAGTGTTTTGGAAGAAATGCTCTCTTTCAGCTTGAAACCCAAAATGTCATGGTTAGATAGGAAAAGACATATTTTACTGTTTTGAAATTATTATTTTTGTACCTCATGCCAGACAGAGCCAGATGGCCACAAGATGGACCTACTGCTGGCCAAGGCCCAAGCCATCAATGATAGTGGTAGTGCCCCTAGGATAACATAGCAAAGAAGGGGGGAAAGTTCTGAGAAATTGCAGCTGGAGAGAGGAGTGAGGATATCAGAAAGAGCCCTGCAGGCTCCCAGGTCAGTGCAGAAGGAGGGGCAGGAGGTGCTGCAGGTGCCAGAGCAGATTCCCCTGCAGCCCCTGGGGCAGCTCCTGCTGGGGCAGCTGTGCCCCTGCAGCCCAGGGAGGCCCATGGGGGAGCAGAGATCCACCTGCAGGGTAGAAGAACCCTTGCCAGAGCACATGGATGCCCGAAGGAGGCTGTGGCACTGTCCAAGTCCACAGTGGAGCAGGTTTGTGACCCTGTGCCGCCCTGCAGCATTGTGCTCCTGAAGGAATTCAGCCCATGGAGGGACACACGCTGGAGCAGTTCATGAAGGACTGCAGCCTGGGGGAAGGACCCACACTGGACAACTTCATGGAGGGCTGTCTGCCATGGGATGGAGCCCAGCCTGGGGCAGGAGAAGATTCTGTGGAGTCCTTCCCCCAAGGAGGAAGAGGCAGCAGGGGCAATATGTGAGGAACTGACCACAACCTCCCCTCCCTGTCCCCCTGTGCCACTTGCAGGGTGGAAGTAAAGAATTGTGAATAAAGATATGGTCAGCAAGAGGGGAGGGGTGGGGGAACAGGTATTTTTAAGATTTGGGTTTATTTCTCATTTCCCTACTCTGATTTAATTGGTAATTCATTAAACAAGTTTCCCCAAGTTGGGTTTGTTTTGCACAGGACAGTAACTGGTGACTGATCTCTCCCTGCCCTTACCTTCAGCCTCAAGCCTTTCATTTCCCATATTTCCTCTCCCCAGCCCAGCTGGGCAGGGTAGACTGGCTTTGGTAGGCACCTGATGTCCAGCCAGGATGGTCCACATGCATCCATGCAGCAAAGCCTGGGAATGCCACAGAGGCAGCAGAAAGTGGCACAGACCAAGGCTTTACAACTCTGTGTCACAGTGTGGGAGTAATGTGCAAATTGTGGAGCACTCCAAAGGCAAACAGTGAAAAATTTTGAATGAGAAATGAGAATTCCATATTTGCATTCTGTTTTCAAGGAAATACTGAGCTGAAAGAGGAAACACTGTGCAAGTGTGCAACACCTGCAGCTTGTCCTTGCTGCATTTACAGGGAGGGAGTACCAAGGACTCTTCCCTGAATTCTCCTACATCCAGGAAAGGAAAATGAAAGAGCTGAGGGTTTCAAATTTCTCCTGCTGTGCCATCACAAAATTAATTCGTCCTCCTCCAGAAAAAGAAGGAAGGAGCCTGGGCAGTTCTAATAATACTTGCTTTCTGCCATTGCATAAATATCGTCCAACCGAGCATTTCTGAAGCCTCTGCCTCTTTGTCCGTTTGTCCAGCGCTGGGAATCTCAACTTCCCAGCCTCACCATGCAGTTTCAGTGATGTTCACTAGATGGCAATGCAATATCTAGGCAGCCCCAAATCCTCCAAATGTCCTGGAATATCCTGCCCAGAACAGCTCACCCTGAACCGAGTTTTGGGTGGATACCCTTGGGTGTGCTGAGCATTGAGCTGTGGAGCCTTTTATTTCACATTAATCCAGAGCATAAAAAATATATGCATCAGACCACTGCCTCACACAGTGTGGATGGTTGCAGCTTTTCCCGGAGACAGATAATATAAAGTTATTACCATACCATCAGAGCATCAGCTCTCACTTTTCCTTCTTTTCCCCAGCCAAAAAACCCACCTGCTCTGATTTTCCCTGTTTCCTGGGGCTATAAAGACACCTGACAATGATCACAAACATTTTCTCTCAGTTTTGCAGAAATGCTGTTGAGTCTAGAAATGGCTCTGTATGGATTTATGTAATTTTGTATTTCAGATATTTGCCTAAATATGGAACCAATATCCCTCTCAGATATTCTGCTGTAAATCAAAGCTCTAACCATTAAAGGATATATTGCCTTTACTGCAGGACATGTTTGGATGCAGAGAAAGGAGGTTGTATTTCTATTTTTTGTATATGGGAAGAACAAATATATTTACAAAAAAAAAAAATGGCTAGAGAGTTATAGGTTGGGAAAATGCATGATAACAATATCCAGTTAATAGGATGCCCATGATAGCAGTCATGAATGACTGGAATAAAAAAACCCATGTAACTTGCAAACTTTACTTTTAGTCTGGCTTCAAAAATGCATCTGGAGAATGTTCTGTAGGGTTTTCAGAGTAAGCAGTCTATGAGCCATTTCTGACCCTTGTTGTCAAAGCAACAGTTAAAGCCCTGGTGAGAAGCAACACCTCAGCAAGCTCTACTGTGCAGGTCTAGTTGAAATCACGACTACTGTTCACCTGTGTCCATTTTTTATGGAATTAATATATTTATCCTTCCCTCTTTGTGTATTTTTAAGACCTAACATTTATGTACTTCACAGAGTTATGGAGGTAGGATACCAGTCTCCTTTATTTTGAAAATTAGTTTTTTTCACTGAAGAAAAATGAATTTTAAATATCTTTACCCATACGAGCAGAACTTGGCACAGAGACAATCCTGTGGGGAACCTGGTACCAACCATAGTGAAGGCTTTTGTGTTGTTGTGCATTAAATGATTTAGAAACTTGTATCCATTACCCAAATTAGCTCCACAAGTGAGCTTTGCAGCAAGTCTTCCCTGGTGGAAGCTCAGCACATGGTACTTTATCTGCCTGATGGAGACTGAGCCTTCATGCTTGGTGTGTGGAGGGCAAGGAGAGCATTCCCAGGTCTGAGGAGGTGGTGGAAGAGTTTTAAAATGACAGATTTACAATGTGCATTAAACTTTCTCCATTATTGGCTTTGCCAAAGGAGATTTCATGGGCAGCTGCCCATCGTGTGGATTCATCTCCAGCTGCTGGATCCCGAGGGAGCTCACACAGCTGCTGATGTACAAAATCCTCTTTTGGGGCTTCTGTCCCATTACTCTGCTTCCTCCAGTCCTCAGAAGTGGCTGCCATGGGATCCTCCAACCAGGCATTGACAACCAGCAAAAAAAGAGATATTGTGAAGCAGGAGTAACTGCACACATGACATCATTACTGCATAGCCACATAAACAAAACCAAAGAGTAAAATTGCTTCACCTTGTACAAGGCTGGAACTCTCCATTTCACCATCTGCAAACACACCCATGACATCCTGGGCTGCATCACACTCTCCTCACCCATTTCTTTGAATTGATAACCACCCATTTCTTTGAATTGATAACCACCCATTTCTTTGATAATGAGTCCAGCTCCCTGCACAACCTTATCTGGAATCTCCAATTAATCAGGATTGGACATTCAAAGTCAGATGGCAGTGAGATAACAAGAACACATTTGGAAAGAAAAAATGTATTATGTCCCTTTAGTTAGGTGTGGCCTCACACTCTTGAGCAACTTTACAGTCATAAATAAACAAAATTAAACTGAATTCAGTATAGGAAAATGTGCACAAACTTGCTTTTGGACATGATCTATATTTTCCCTGCATAAAGCAGCCCCAGACACGAGACTGACAATGTCTTTAAGTTCCCACCAGCCCGTCTGCTTAAAGAAACCTTGGTTTCAGTGAAAATATGTGTCCAGGGCTTTTCCACACGGAGTATCAGGGATTTATTCAGTGTGTGCCAACAGTGTGGCTAGAGCAAGGGGCTGCAGACTCTGAGATGGGCAGCCTCGTGCTGGCAGCCTGACTGCAAAAAGCACAGCCATTTCCTGGTGTCATCAATTCCTGAACATTACAGGATTGGGGAAAGGATTGGAAAAGAGTCACAGGCTTCCTGGCAGGACTGAGGCATTTTATAACTGTGCTGCCAAAGGATAAAACCCTTTACACCTTTCCAGGCCATGGTCCCTGCCCTTGGCGGCTGCAGGTGGGGCTCAGACGGGGACTCCCTCAGGCAGCAGTTCTGCCTTCTGCAGCTCAAACCTCCATGGGCAGGGTGTTCACACCCAAATGTTCCCAGAGATCCCACCACTGCTGACATTTATGACTCCTCACAATTTCAGGGCACCTTGAACAACAGTTAAGTCAGCTACCCTGGACCTCAGGCCCAAGGCTCAGGTTGGCCTGGTTGTAATGAGCCATGAAAATGTGAGCCCAGGGCAATGGCTCGTGATGCCAGCAGACACCCAGCCAACCCAAAGAGCAGCTGAGGAGCAGAACCCAAACCTAACTGCAATGGATGCCATTTAAACAGCACAGGCTTGGATGGCAAACCAGACATGAACGTGTGTGACCTACTCTGCACATGATGGCCTACTCTGCCTTCAAGCAGATGGCCCACCCCAGCTCCCAAAAACCCAATGGAAATTCTTCCTTTAGTGCAGCCAGTGCCAGTTCAAGACATTTGGCCTTACTGGTAGTTTTCTTGCAAATGAAAACTCATCCACTCTGTCTTGTTTCTATGTCCAGAGATTTTGCTGAGATTTTACTGCAAATGAGAAGCAGCAAGAATTTAGCAAAGTTCCCAATAATGCCTCCCAGTAAAAGATTTTGCTCTTTCTTTTATGCATTTTTCTACTGAAAATCAGTGGTTTGTAGTCAAGAGTTAATAAATTCTCCAGCTTTGAGCATCTGGAGAAATCATAGTCCAGAATAAATTGTAAGCTTTATGTATTGTTTAGCTCTGGTGTGGTCACTTGATTCCTGAGGAATGAACACATTCTGTGTGTGTAGGACAAACTCTTCACCCTAAGAATGCAATCTAGCAAACACCAGCTGTCTAGGGTTTTAGCCAACAGAACAGGAGAACAAATAATGATTAAAAAAAAAAAAGCTAGAAAGCTGTATTTACAGCTGCATTAACACTTAATAACATGAATTGCTATCAGATCCGAGAACAAAACTGACCTTTAAGAGTAGCAAACTTGGAATATAAATGCAAAACACAGCCCGATTCTGAAAGCTCTGATAGAAAGCAGGTTTTATTCTTACAGTGCTTGTCGAGCCTTGGACTTGGAACCACAAAGCTCTTTGCTTGCAGAGCATTTCCAGGCAGACAATAAATCTGGCTGGTTTGCGCAGTTTGATATGACAGCATGGCTCGTGCAATTCTTTTAAGCAATGAAAATACACCCTGTGCTGCAAGATTGTGTCACAGATAAAGGAGATCCCTCTTGCATTGTTTTTCTTTTTCACAAGGGTGCTAAGGGTATTGAAATGCTCCAGGCTCATGCACATATGGTCACTTATTGATTGACTCTGTAGATCCAGTTACAGCAAATGACATTATATGCTCTCCTCCCTAATTACTTAATGAAATCCCCTTGGGCTGCAACAATTTCCATATCAAAGTGGGTGGTTCATGCATAAATATAATGACTGGTGCTGGAGCAATTCTTTTAAAAGCAGTGGCATAAGGCCAAAGGCCATTTCCTACAATTAAATTAGGTAATTTAAAATCAAGTTTGATCAGGTGCTGTGGTCACAGAGGTGTGTGCTGGGTAGTCTGAGTTACTTTTCAGAAAGAACATTAAGTTTGTGTATCTCTTCTGCAGCAGAAGGTGGATAAGGTGGAGGAAGCAGCTCCTGGGAGCAGATCCCCAGGAACAGAGAGGTCAATGATCATTCCTGTGTTATCTGCTGAGGAACTCAGTTATTGCTGCAGCCTTTCAGCTGTCCTGCCTGTGACTGCTGCAGCTTCCCTGCCCCGCTGAGCCTGAAGGAGCCCATCACTTGTGTTATCTGACCAGGGCCAAGAGCAGAGGCCTGGCCTGGGCCTGTCACAGTGCAATATGAAGGAAGTAGCTCCATTCCCAATATTTGCTGAGTTTAGAGCTGCCCAGCACCTGAGAGAAAGTTTTGGGGTTTATCTTGAAATTAATCTTTTGCATTGATCATGGGACCTGTCTTCAGGAAGAACTGTCTCTTCAATATGTTGCATTTCTCTGGATGCCTAAAGCAAAACTCCCACTTAACCTGCTTTCTGGCCACAATTAGATAAGTGTCATCTGCCCACAGCTGAGCACAGCAGTCACCTGAGCTCTTAGAAGTTTTGAGGCTTTCCACAGCAGATATTATTCTGATTAAACAGTATGAGTCTCCAGCTGTTCTCAGATTATGTACAAGCCCAGATGAACACTTCCAGAGGAAGAATCTTCCCTTCCTCCCATTTCAATCACAGGTCATGGCCTAACTTAAATGCCAATTGTTCCCCAACCAGAAGAGATTGTATATTTACTTCTCTCAGCCAGTTTGGGATAAACTCTCTCGGTGCGTCTTTAGCAGAGTATCTAAGTATCTTGTGCTGCTGTTGTTTGACTTTGCATGGGAAAAAAAAAGGAAAAGAGAAACATCACAAGCCTCAGTAGCAAATTATTCAAGACTATCATCTGACAGACAAACCAACACTCAGTTCTCTTTGAGCATTTAAACCTCCCTCTTGCTCTGATTTCACTGAAATCCAGCCCAGAGCTTTTTCCTCGTTCACACTGCACGGAGCAGCCCAGTGCTGTGGCCTGAGGCTTGCTCAACACCTCTTGCTTAGGAAGGAGGACTGACAAAAGCAAATCCTGAATGAATGAATCAAAGAGATCTGAATTCATGTCACACATCCTTCTGCAATAATTTGAAATTTACTCCTGCAGAAAGTGTGTTAATGTTTATTTGAAAGCCCTTTGACCTCGTTGAGGTATTGTTTCCCTCAGTGTGCTGGGCAATAAACAGCTGTATCAATATTACCTTAACAGAAAAGTGTTTTCTCTGTGTCAGTTCTTTTTCTGTGTGTTTTCTCCAGTACATGGGTTGCAAAAAAAATCTCTTTGCAAATTCAGATTCAAAACTGGAGGTGAAAAGGATCCTGCTGCTATTTTACAAACCTGGAGCTGCATCCATGGCAGTGGCTGAGCTGTGGTCAGCTTGCCCATGTGCCTGGAAATCACTGGGCAGGGTAGGATGCTCCTGCAGGCTTTACAGCACTCTGCTAGCACACACCAGCAAGTCCAAATCATCCTCCCAAAGCTAGTTATAAAATATCAGCAGTTGTTTGCTTACAACCAGAATATGAGGGCTGTATAGATATACATTGTGTTTATTTGCTTTAATTCCTTTTTCATCAGCTTGAACCCATTTTTATCTTTGTGGAAAGGCCAGTATGTAATGTGGGGTCAGTGGTGATAAGAGAAGCTGAAAATATTGGAGGTTAAATGTCTTTTGAGACTTGCATTTTCATTTTAGCTGTTGCTTTTTGTGTGTAGCTGTCCACAGACCAGAGTGTGAGATCTGGAATGACATACTCCTTTTGAATTGCAACCAATTTTCTGACCAGCCAAATGAAAATATAAATTCAGGCTATGCTCAACTGTGTCTGCAGCTTTGCCATATTAATTAAATTACATATGGACCCAAGTGAGTTACAGGAAAACAAGCAAAAACAAAAAACCACAGAACCACCCTGCAAAGACAGTTAGAGAGATCAAGGGTCAAGATTTGTGGCAGCAAGAAAAATTAAGCTGCACAAGTGGTAGAAATGCCTTTATTAGGAAGACAAACTTCAGAGGTACAAAGCCCTGTTACATGGCCAAGCAGCTGTTACCTACGGCAATGGAAGGGATTTTAAAATTTACATTTCAAAAAATTTCATCCCTAAAACCAAAACACTGTTTAGTGAGCAGTGCACTGTTAATAGTTTCTAGTCCAGGAGTGAACTGTGGAACTGGCTCATTTTACAATAGTTAAGTGTGGAGGCACATTGTAAACCCAAGTTTTACGCAGTCTCTGCTCAGCAGTGAGAGCAATGTGAGCCATACGCTCCTTAAGGCAATGCAGTGAGTTCTAGCACCATCTAGCCAGCCTTAAAGGCAACTTCAAGGCAGCAAACGGGTCCCAGCTGCCACAATCCATCAGACCGGCAGCAAGGGTGGTGTTGGAGCTGATGGGCCGAACAGCACAGCCACAGGACAGCTGGGCTTACAAATTCATCCACGTGGCTCCGTTTGGTTTAGGACTGAATTCACTCCTGGAAAAACCTGGCTCTTCCTACAAGGGAGAGCATCCAGTGAAGAAACAGTTTAGCAACCTTACTGATCACCCAGAGGACAGGAAATAATCCAGAGCTTTGGGGTGTGGAGATGATAGAGAGGAATAAAATTATTGCAGTTATGACAGAGATTTGTCAAATAAAATCAGCATCAGAGTGCATTTTAATTTCTATATAATGCCAGAATGTGTAGGACATAATTTAATTCTAATTTTGGGGTTTGATTTTTTTCCTATTACTGAAACTATTTTTCTCCTTTTTTTCCCCCCATATATTCTGAATATTTTCTCATTACTCTGTGTTTGCAATAATCTAAATTTGTGTATGGCAACTATGACCATAGTAACCTAAAATAAATAACACAGAAAATAAATGTTCTTCTCAGTGATTTGGAATGAATTCATGAGGGGAGTTTATAGATCACCCTTGACCAGGTGGTGAGAAAGATTTCCAATTCAGAAGACCCTGGACACAGGAAAAGGAGAGTGAGCATGGTTCTTAGAAAGCAAAATCCCACAGGTCTTGTTCAGCCCTCACTGATCCAAGCTGAGTAATGTCAGTAGGAGTTTTCACTACGAGCCTGGCTTAAGGAACTGAGAAAGGGACTGCATTGGACTGGGCTTCAATTTAATAAGTCTTCAAGGAAATGCTTGCTGGATCTTTCCTAGGATCTGTGGATAGGAATTGCTAGATTACAAATGCATTAGCCAAGGAGTTTATGACATTGCTTAAGACTCAGGGTATTTTAGCATGAACTTCCTTGACTTAAATTCTGGTTCTTTCATGAATTATGTATTTTCTGCTTTTTTTCCAGTATCTAAACTTCAAGTTGAAAGTATATTGCACCTTGTTTAGTGAAATACAAGTGTGCAGCATGCTGTAAAAATTTAAGAAACTATTCTCCCATCTTACATCTGAAAAAGGTCACTGCCAAGAATTATTTGCAAGTCAGAGTTCCTGCTCGCTGCACGTGCCCTTCTTTGGGATGCTGGCATGACCCAACTCTGTCTTTGTGCAACTTGGTGCTCTGCCCTCATGAAGGGACTCAAAATACTGGCCTGGGCCCAATGGTTGCTTTGCAAAATTCTGGTGGTGAAAAGCAACCGTGAATTGACTTAATCAACCAGTTCAATGGTGTTTATGACTCTCTCAGCTTTCTGGGACAACACAGAGTAGCTGGAGTAAATGGAAGGAGAGGCCCAGAGCTCTGAGGCAAAGGAAGGGGAAATGCAGCATTTCCTTCTCTTCCCACTCTGACAAGCAAGGCAAAATCTGGTGTAAACAGAGCTGGGGGGATGCAGCATCTGGCATGGCACGACGCTGTCTGCCACACTCAGCTCTGCATTCGCAGCCAGGAACAGCTCAGTCAACAGCAGTTACTTCAGAGGTTTCCCTCAGAGGGAGATTTATTCCTGGCACCCCAACCTGAGTGCTCTCAAAGCAGGAAAGCTTGTACCATTTCCAAGATTTCTGCTGGCTGAATTTACAGTTGGCTGGAGGATACAGGGGAAGTTTCTGTTCAGCTTATATGGTTTTCGCCATCGTGTCGTTAGCTCCTTTCAAAATAACAGCTTGCCTTCTTGACAGGAACGAATAAACTGGCAAGGCAATTCTTTCTTTGTTAATCTCTAGCTGGGCTCCAGCAGCACTAGAAAATGAACTGTCTCTAACTCCATTTGGCCTGTGTGCTGCACCACACCAGCCCCTCTGCAGGGAGGGGGATGACCAGCTTTCTCCAGAGGGCCAGGTGGTCACCAAATGGCACCAAGCTTATGTTATTCCCTACTTCTGCAGCCCGGGATAGCTCAGCATTCGTGGTATTCTCTGCTTTAACCATTTCCTCATAGCTCAGACATCTCTAGCTGGAAGGCACAGCACAGGATAGATCCATGCATAGGAAAAACCCATTTATAGGTAAATGTCATTAATCTTTCTAATCTTTAAAAAACTTGCAAAGGGAAGAAAACTTGTAAGCTCCTTATTGTTCCATATATGTGAAGGAGGCATCTGATTTGTTGCTGTAATAATGAAAGTGATCTTTCTCTTCTTGACAAAAGCTTTTACCCCTCCAAAGAACACAGTCTTAAGGACAATTTTTGTGCTCACTCATTTGGATAGCTTGGATTAATTATTCTCATTATTTACCTCAGTTACAAAAAAATTTCTCCTACAGGTAATTTAACTAAAAGCGTTTAATACTTACAGTCTGACAAATAGATCTGTATAATATAATATATTGATATTTTAAATCTGTGTCTTTAACTATATCTCAAGTTCCCCAAAACAAAGTTCTTCAGTTAGGATATTTCTAGCATTAGGTATAGAATAAAGAACACTATGCAACCTGAATATAGTGCTGAAAATTACAGAACAAAATATTATTTTAATGTTTCTTGAGTGTGAACATATACATGTAGCTAGTAGTTTAGTTCCAATCTTTCTTCTTAAGCTCAAAGGCTACAAACACCTTGGAGGGGTTTCATACTTTTCATATTTTATTTGCTGACATTACAAAGCAAAAAACTTGATGAAACAAATAAAGTGCAACATCCTTTGAAGATTATAAAAGGCAATATATTTCAGAGTATTGGTGTAAAAAAGGGTTATAATGAAAAGAGTTAAATTAAAGTGGGACTATTAGCATGAGTTTAGCTGAGGAAAGGAAAAGGAATAAAGAAGAGTCCATAGAGGGAAGGAGGAATAGAACCCTTGAGGAAGAAGAGCTTTTAAGGGGGAAATGGCTTAATTTTTAACCAAAATTAAGGGAGGCATAAAAGGTCTTCAAAGGTCTCAACCAGAATCTCATTGTGAGCAGTGAAAGGACTTTAGTCTTGGTGAGCTTTAACCTATGGGAAAATTGGGCTTTCAAGGCTAATATAAAAACAATATTTGTCCATCATATAACAGCATGCAGCAGTGAGGAAATGTTCACAGTGTTCATGTAAGGATCATGGCATGTTCCATTGCTCTGCTTATTTCTGGGGTCTTCTCCTTCTCTCTGTGCCATTTTCAGCAAAGCCTTACAAATATTGCAAGATTTTTTCCAAATATTGAATCAAATAATAAAATTTCTTAGGCAGATATCATAGACAAATCTGTATGTAATACAGCTTTTACTGAGGTTTTATTGTACAAAAATCCTGAAAGGAAGCCCTGGACATCATGTCTTAAGTTGTCAGTTTGAAAAAAAGTAATAACTGCATGGCTGCTAGGCGCCTTGAAATGCAGACAGGGATAGCAGATACTGGAGAAAGGACTACTGCAAAGAGCCAAGGAACAGCAACTATCCAAAGGGTTGTGAACCCAAGGTTAAACAAATGCATTTTTCTTACTCCTTCCCCACACTGCATGTTGCTGTACAAGCTGGAAAACAATCCTTGTTATCAACTCTCATTTACCACAGACAACAATAATCACCATTTTTTAATTTGGCTTTTTTTTTTCCCCTAAAGTCCATTAGAAAAAAATATATGGCTCCATAAAATGTTGGATATGTTGAAATCCCTTTGCCTAAACTGTCTTGAATGTGAAGCTCAGCAAACATTCAGGTTCATTTATAAGGCCAGCATATGAGGCTGTTTGTTTATCAGGCATTCAAATCAGGAATAATGAAGCTGATAGAGTGCTAAGAATACACAAATGCTGTTTGCTTTGTAAGGCTGTATATGGAATTCAATAATGAATCCTGAGATATAGGACAGTCTATCACTGTAGAGTAATTATTTGTTGACTGCTGAGCCAGCTGTGTTGAATTTGCTTCTTGGTGTGTTCAGAATGCCAAAGCATCTCTAAATCTCAGCCTTTAGTTTAGATTAGACATGTTAAATGACAGCACATTTTTTATTACTTACACTAGTCAGGAGTGCTAGTCTCCTAAAGCTAAAAGGAAGTTTTTGTTGAGATGGTATAGAACAAGGTAAGCTGGAACGGAGAGTGAATAGAACAACTTTTGTTGACTAATTACTTGTCTATAAAATGCTCTCAGAGATGGTAATGGCAATATTGACAAGCTGCTGATGTCTTGGGACTGTGAGGACTGATTCTGCACGTGTGGAAAGAGGACACACATCAGTGTTAAAGAAAGGTAAATACTGCATGGAAATAAAGCTCCTCTGTATGCAGGTAGGTGTGTGCATGCATGTATATCTGGGACCTGCTCTGGTTGTGTGTGGTTGCACTTGGGCTCACAGCACAGGAACTCACTGGGGATGCATGAGAAGGGCTCAGTGCAAAGGATAAAGAAGCTCTGCTTTCCTGAGACCTAGTCCATTGCTTCAGGCAATGCCAAAACCTGGATTTTTAATGCCTGCACAACAGAATTACATCTGCTGACTTCATTCTGGAGGCAACACTTAATTCCAGAGGCAACAATAATCTGGCAGCACTGGGAGCCACACCAGTGTTGGCAGCCCCTCCTGTGCAGGGAACATTTTCCACTGGTCACCTCTGGGCTTCTGTGGCTGCCTGGAGGGGGCTGAGCTTGACACTGCTCAGTCTTGTGAGAAAGTGCCTGAGTTCTGCATCCTGCACTTACTCAAAGGGAAACCTCAGAAAGGTATTGCTACCAGAAGGGAGACCTTAGAAAAAGCAGTAGCTCCCCATGGAGGAAGAAAAGTGATCTAACAGACATTTTAAAGTCAAGGGAGAAGTGTTAGACACCTAGAGTTTTCACATCTGAAATCCAGGTCTTGTTTTGCCAGGGCTCGGAGCCAAGGAATCAAAACCTTAAGTGCTGAACCCTTCAGGAGAGGGCAAAAATGAATCAGGGAAGCAGATCAGCAAAAGACAACTGAGCAGGATGGACAGAGTATCAGATCTGGTAAAGCTTTCTCAGAGTGTAAAACTCTGTCCATCTGCTTTGGAGCCTTATCCAAACATTTCCTACAGCATGTGGGAGTGCTGGGAAACTCAGCTTCTGACCCAGACTGGTCTGAGTGCTGAGCAGGTAAGTATCCAATATCAGCATATCTAGGAACCAGCCAGCACAGAAATCCTGGAGTGAGGTCATCTTATCCACTCACACCTCATAAAGCCTTGCAGCAACCTATCTCTGGGAAATCAAAATCTGGGTTTAACAACCCAGAACCTTGTTGCGAAGGTCAGTATTTGTGACATTTAATTTTCAATTATTATCCCAAGGAACTGATGAAGACCTATGCTTCCTTGTGAAAGCCCATCTGGATAAACAGCCAGTACGAAGAGCAGCAGTAACACTGCTCAGATGATAACTGCAGGAAAAAGGAGCGTACTGAAGGGGTCAGGCAGGTTATTTCACTCCAAGTACAAGCCAGGAAACAGGGAGAGAGCTGTGACTCCCCAGCAGCCTGCCCTCCCTGCAGAGGTGCCTGGAGAATGCCAGGAGTCTCAGCTGAAAGAATCAGGATTTCACAGAATGTGTGGGGTTTTTTCCCCTCCTCAGTTTAATAAAAGCAAAAAGCATTTGCACTTCACTCCCCTCTTTTAGTCAGACATTTCTGATTTACTTTATAGTCCTAGGAGAAAACAAACTTTTTCTTCTCTTTTTAAATAATGAGTTAAAGAAAAGTAACCTGCTTTTATGCAAAGTGCTTATATGGGATAATCTTTGAAATAATTAATCTCTGACTCCTCATGAGTTCCTTGTTACCTCAGAGACTGGGGCTTCAGTCCAGGCAGGGCTGGGAACTGACCAGCTACAATACCTGATGCTCCAAATAATTTCTTGAACTTATTTGGAAAATCAAGGGAATTGCTTTTCAGGTTCTTTTCTTAATAATAATAATAAAAAAAAAAAGAAGTTATTTTTTAATGCACATCCATAAGGGGGAACCAACAAATTTTTAAATGTTGCAACACACTTTATTTTGTTGGGCATTTTAGATATTCAATTAAATAGCACTATGTTAAACTACATTTTGTTCTTCCTTACACACTATATGATGCATATTCACTGTCATGACAGTTTCATCATGCTAGGAACTTATACACATACCTACAGTTTTAAAACCAAGATTCTCTTAATAAAACACGCATATCTACAGTAACAACAATTGCAAAGAACACATTGTTAGGTCAAGATTTCAGCAAACTTTACAAACTACACAAAATAAGAAGGCAAAAAAAAAAAAATACCAGTACACAGTGAAGTTCTTGGCAGAGAACATATCTTTACATTTGGTGAAGTTATGCCTAGAAGTAATTTTGCTTGTGCATTTTTTTTAAGGAATAAAATTATATACATTATTTAGAAATCCTCCAAATAGGAAGTATTAAATAGCACAAATAATATTACAGTCTTAAATTTTGGTGTTACCTACAGTAGAGGGGCTACTTTAAACAAAATTTGCAGTTTGTCTATTCTGTACATTTAAGGTCAAACACTCAGCTGGTATCAACCCCAGTAGCTGTAAGGACAACAGGGAAGTTACATTAGTTTATATCAGCTGAGCATCTGGTTCCTGACTTCTCTATACATGCAGGAAGGCTCCTAGAGCATGGAAGCTTGGACCAGTTATGCACTGACAGAAGCTTATTATATTTATATACTGGAGATCTCATGCAGCAGGAAAAATGTTAGTTTAAGTGTAATCCCTTAAACAGTCATACCATAATAATGGTATATGAAGCAGCTTTAAAAATATTATTTTATAATCACACGAAACTCTGAGCTATGCTGATTGTGTTAATGGAATCCCTTATTGCCAATATTCTATTAGAAATTCGAAAACAGTGTAACTGTAATTTCTGAGGCCTAATGGGGGCCTATTAAAATATCACTGTACCTAACCACTTAAAGGGCAATTTGTACCCTGAAACACCTATTAATCACTGTATTCCATCTGGAAGCAATTCTGATCCTCACAACAGGCATTAGTACCACACTAACTCTGCAGTGAATCTGCTGGGGAGATGGGAAGAGCATGGCAGCACACAGAGAATATGCACTAGTGTCATTCCAGGAGGTAGTTCTAGACCAGGGCACTTGATTTTTGGTTTGTCACACACCTCAGGAGTCAGTCATATTCAGGAAAAAAAAAAAGGAAAAAAAAAAAAAAAAAAGGGAAAAAAAAAAAGCGCCAGATTCCTCCAGAACCTACTTTGCTAGCTCTTGGAACCAAATTCCATCTCATGGAGGTCAGAGAAAGTTTCCTGATGTTTTCCATAAGAAGGACCTTAGTTATTAATGCCTAAATATTGCAGAAATGCACGCTGAGGCCTTGAGTAAGGAGAGCACTTAACTAGATGGCAATAATGAGCAGGCTGGCACTGCCATGCAAGCAGTAAGCACACAAATTAAACTAAAGAGATCCCAGCAGCATCAAAGGGATTTAGAGACTGTTTAAATGGTGTGATCAGGGCTCATTTCCCAGCTGTCCTTCACGAGGTGGTGATAAAGTGACAATCCAGCTAATGGCAGATAAACACCAGTGTTACCTCCATTGCATTAAACTGAATTCACACAGGCACAAACCCAGAAGTGTTTCCCCATGCCCTGTAGAGTTAATCCCAGAGAATTCTAATAGAAGCAGAATTATAACTTAACAAGTCAGATTTGAGCTGAACATCAGTTTATATTTTTGTATAATGCCATAAATAATTGTGATTTTTCTAGGGTACTCATACATTTTTAATCCCTGTGACTGTTTTGAACTGGCTTCCAGAACACTTACATAGTAAAAGCATTGATGATCTGCCCCTCTTTATGGCATTTGCATTGCTCAAAAAAAAAAAGTGATTGCTTTTCCTAGGATGACCTGGTGTACACCTACCCAATTTTCAACAAAACTTGCTTCATCAGACCTGACAGCTGCTTCTTAAACAAAAGATTTCTGTTTGAACATGCTTCTCAAGTTAGAGTTTTTGGTTTTCAACTCAAACCCATTTTTCAGTCTTATTTTTCCCTCATTCCTTTTTTTTTTTTCTTCTTTTCCTGATCTGCTTTTTAGCAGAGAACTGAAAATAGGAGCAAATTTGGAAAATAACATGGAAAAGAATAAGGGTACAAAACCTAGAAAATGGGAATGGTTTAATTAGAAAATTCTAGTTAAAATATTTGCAACTTTGAGAAAACAGTTGAAAAAATAATGTTTTAAAAATTTCAAAGACACTTATGACTTGTTTCCACATTGCAGACTAGCTCCAATTTAATCATGGAACAGAATAAAGATAATCTATATTTTTCATTTCTGAACAAGCACTATATTGTATATCTACATTCTGTCCTTTGAAAAGAAATTGGAGTGTAATCCTTTGAGAAGTAGCTAAAATACCTAAGTCACTTAGGTGTTTTTCAAAATTGTATGTATAATGAACATTCTCATGTTACCTCTGTGCCACTTATAAAGCTATGTAGTGTTATAGGACTCCCTATTTTAATAAAAATCAATATGAGCAGAGATATTTTAAGTTACATTCCAGAACTCATTAATTTATTACAACTCATACTATGCACAATAATCAGTGCTTACTCTGATAAAGTATAAATTCTTTGTTTTTCTTCTGTTTGTTCCTTCATTTGACCTCTGAGCAAATGAAACATTTCTACTAGACTTTACTTGCTTCCTGGCTGCATGCATTCACATGATTTGATCGATGAGTGAAAGCTGTAAACCCAATATTGAGCAGTAAACAAGAAGAAACTCATGTTCTTAAACACAGTGCAAGGAAATCTTAGTACCATCCTACTCTAAGTATGCATCTTAACCCAGATTCTTTCACCACCAGTCTAGTTGGTGCAGAGTTGCAAGACAATGCACTGATTTTGCAAAAATTTCTATTCAGCTGTAATTAAATACTGAGATGTTAAAGGTGAATCTAGTTTAAGATGAATACCCAGTGCTTCTTCTAGGACAGAGCCCAGGCTTGAATCACTAAGTACCTAGGAAAGGAAATGCTCTGAGTTATTTTCTTATGTTACACTGCATTTAATTGGGAGACAGATCTTTTATGTGTCTTGCTGGAATTTCATTTAATTTTTTATCAGATTTGCACGAATTTGTTCACAATAGACAAATATAAGCCCCCTACACTGAGGACAAAAATATCTATTACTACAAAATAAAATTAAGATCCAGGTAATTGGTTCCTTCTGTTTCTACTTTTTCTGCTATTGATAAGGGCCTTTAGTTTGGTGTAGTCCCCTCTCATCTTCTGGGATTCTTCCCTGTGCTGCCCTGCCTGCCTGCTGTCTTTGCAGTACTGGTTGATCATCTGCATCTCCGAGTGGCTGAAAGCCCCCACAAAGTCCTTGGGGTGGAACTGCAGCGCTCGCACCGAGCTGGCCCAGGTCCAAGGGGACCACTTGTCAGTCATGACAGCCACCACCTCTGAATCCAGCACCTTGAAGTTGATCTTTGCCAAGGTCTGCTTGAAGCTGTTCTCGGTGGCGATGCAGTGGTAGAGCCCGCGGTCGCTGTCCTGCACGGAGCGAATCAGGAGCCCGTGCTCAGTAGCTATGATCCTCTCGTTCAGCTTCACCTGCAGAGCAGAAAGGCAGAAGGAACCTTTTAGGGAAGGTTATGGAACAACAGAGCACTGCACCTTTTGGTAAGCTTCATTTCAAACATGACTTTCTTGAAGTTACTGTATTTTTATATAATTATCTTCAAGAGACCACCTTTAGAAAAGAGCATACCTCAAAGAAGGCAAGTGTTGCTAAAGAAAATGACTTAAATAATTTTATTTCTTATGTGTAGAATAAATTTGATCAGGATGTAGGCAAAGATGAAAATCTGGAAGCCACATGAAATAGAAGTTTTCATAATGTTTGAATAGTGGAGTTGAAAAAATGAACTTTTATTTGCCCTGTTGCACTCCTGAGAATGTCTCTCTCAGCATCAAGAGAGTTCTGCTGAGTGGAAGAAAGGTGTAGGACCAGGGAGGCTAATCTGGCATTGAACTCAAGGTGTCTTCTCATTAAATATTTTGACTTTGAGCAGGTTGCTGCTGAAGAACTCTATCTGCTCTGCAGAGTCTGCAGCCTATAAAAATTATCACCACAGTGGTCCCAAGTGGGACTTGGCTCAATGTTAACCAAGAGCACAGGTACTCTCCTATTTCCTTTCTGGCTTCAGACTCTGCACTGTCCCAGGAGATGGTCACATCATCTGAAAGAAGCAAGTTACCAGAGCTTGTTATCATCCAATTATAAATGAATGTGCAGACGTCCCTTTGCATATCAGTATGAACTAAAAATTGCTAGTTCAATCCATTATGAAAGGAAACCACTGCTGGTATTTTGCTGAATGGTTTTTCTATTTTGCTACTGTACTTTGCATTATACTTGGTTCTCCTGGGAACTAATTTACTTATTATGGTATTCTGCTATTGTAAACTTTTGTAGACATTGTAGAAGATTTCCAGACATCTGAGAGCTTGAAAACTAATCAACACTTTGATTGCTTTATTCAGCCTGTTGTACCATGAAACTGCATCGATTCCAATATATTTACTGAACATAACAAAAAAAGGGAGATGTTCTACTGGAGCAATGGGTTAAGGAATGGCACCTATTGCCAAGACATGGCTTTGAATAGTTAGAAAACTCAGTGAGACATTTGTAATTCCCCTCTGTTTTTGTAAAATGGCCTGACAGGAGAATAATACTTTACAGTATTTATAACCTATCAACAGACACCACATTACTTAAAAGTTCCTTTTGAAAAATGTTTCTTTTTATTCATATAGTAAGTGCCTTGGATTTGCAATGGATTTTTCCCCTTTTATATTGCTTAAGGAAGGAACATTCCCCATAAACAATCATACTGTATATTACCGTGCTGAAACTCGAGAGCCTTAGAGAGTGCAGTAATGGAAAATGTGATTGCACCATGGTGAGGAAATGCTTTTGTCAATACGTGTTCTTAGCCTGGACTAGTTTCTTGCTAAAGAAACCTTTCACATTTCTCCCACTTTTGCCTTTTATCTCTGCAATAGCACAGAGGAGCTACTGCATGCTGACTTCTTCCTGAACTTTATACAAGTTCTTGCTTTTATGCATATTTCCTTAGATCAATAAGAAGTTCTTAGTGCTGCAAACCTTCAGTTTGCAATCAGTAAGGTGTGAAGCAAAGATTCTTTAATTTTCTGTAGCTCTTCTGATCTGACAGAAATCTGTGGGGCTGAGGATCAAGTCTCAGCTTACTGAGTCTGCTCTTATTCATATGAGTAAATGATGGTCACTGTCCTGCCTCCACACAAATTCTCCACCTTCACTGTAGCCAGACTGCCTGATAAAAACAAAACCTGTTCCCTCCCTTTATTTGGGAAGGGAATGTCATGCTGACTGAGGATCCTCCCAGAGCTCCTGTTCACATAGCTCACCTCTTTCCTCCTGTCATTGTCTTTCTGTAGCAGCCATTTAATAGAAGCCTGAGGAGATTTAGGTGTGCATTCCAGAAAGGTGGTGTTGTTTTTTACTCCATACTGCACTATTTCTGCTGCGTTTCTGTATGCTAGAAAGAGAAAAAAAAAAAAAAAAGAAAGAAAGAAAACAGGTCAGGATACTGTGAATGGTGATTTGATTAAGAAAACATGTAACTCTTTGCAATACAGATTAAATGAAGTATGCCTGATTCTGATATTGGCCAAAATAAAATATTTTTTAGGAAAAAATTTCAAATAAATTAAATGGAATGTGAAGAAGCACATTCAGTTTCAAATATCAATGTTTTCAGAGTGACATGGTCTGTTCTGAGAAACTAGGACACCTTTAGGCTGATAAACTTTGCTGATGGGATAACTGAGCTCAGGGATATTTTTCTGTGAAATGATCTCATTCTCTACTACTCCAAAAGAGAATGAAGCATTTAATGCATTTCTTCACCTTTTATGAGTTGGGGGAATAAGGCTGTATGACCAAAATAAAGCATCACACCCTAAAGAAGGCTCCAGCTACTCCAGCTGCATGCAGCATCCAGGGAGGAGAGAGGGGGCAGGCTGGGCTCCTGCTCATCTGCTCCTCTTCCAACACATGGAAGGGACTTGGCTCTCAACCTGAAATGTGATGAATATGTAGACAGGCCAGCAACAGGGAGAAAGACAGATTTATAGCACTCCAGCAACGCCTGGGCAAGTGCTGAGCATATGTCATCACTTGGACTTCTTGTGCCCCTTTACAGTCCCCATAGGTGAATAATTGGCAGTCACCAGTAGGAACTTCTGGATGCTTATTGCTTTGGTCCTCAAAACAAAGCAGCTCCAGATTGAAAAGCCTGTCTCATATATGAAATACATTTTTTTATTTTTGAGAAAGAAGCAATGGAAGTTATTGAAATAATATGAGAACTGCAAATACCTAGAGGTCTGTATGTCAAAAATCTGATTCTGTTCTTGCACAGTCCTAAGACTGGCTTTTCTCAGACTCTACTTTATCTCCCATTCTTTTCAGTTTCTTTCATCAACTGATATGTGAAATTGAAATCTATTCTTCTGAAGGAAGGAGACTTTGCCTGTTTTTAGTCCCTCAGCACATTTAGGAAGCTGTACCAAAACCAATTACAACTTCTAAGAGAATAATGTGGAGATACTTCACATTCAAAATGCATTTCTGTAATGGCTATAAGGGCTAACATAAACCTAACAATGTTAAATAGACGTGAAATGAAACCATACAAGATTGCTTAGTTCTTGATGATTTATTTAAAAATAACAATGTGCCAAAAATATTAAGTTTATATGTGCTTAGAGGTTTCCCATGTTTAAAGACTTGGATTCAGCATGATGGTTCTCTATGAGCATGGAAGATTCCTTGGCTTTGCTTGGCTCTCTGCTCTTTTGTCCTTTAAGTAGATTTCACTTTTTTCCCCAAACACAGTCATTTTGCTATAAATGGCTGTAAATTATATTTTGCAAGTGTCTAAATTGCTCTTTCTTTTCATCTTTTTTTTCCCAGGGAAACAACTGTCATCTACCTACCCTATATCCCACTGCTGCCACCGAAATTTCCTTTACAAAGATGTTAAAATACCTAAACCTATAAATACATCCACATTGCAAAAGTGGCTGGAAAACAAGAAACCTGCTTCACAAGACTGTCAAGGTTGAAACAATTATCCCCCCTGAGGCTAGAGTGCAGACAGTTGACATTCTCACATTTTCCAAATGGAAGGAGACAGACACCCACCCTTAGGACAGATAATGGGTGGGAGGTCTCAGCAGATGCCTGCAGGGGAAGACACAGCTCAAGTTGCTTCAACGTGGATCTCTCAGAGCTCAGGTGTATTCTCTAACTGGGGTCATCTCCTGGAATTACTTGCTCAAACTCTTCAGCTTAACATAAATTACCCAATACTGACTCATTTAAGCAGAGGGATCTACATCCAACTGACTGCTGTGGTCTTTGCTGATCCAGGAGATTCTTCCAACAACCAGTGGAGACTGTTTCAGTAGAATTGTTATTGACAGAACCTTTCACATGTCACTCTTAAAGCATTGTTCTTTGATTAGAAAAACATCAATAAAAACATTTACAATCAGCTCTATTACTTGGTCACCAGGTGGTACAGATGAGAACATACTTCAAAATTCAGGCTCATAATAGAGGTGAAAGGAGCATAATTGTCTGTGTGCCCTTGGTCTGATGGCATCCATTGCCACTGGCTAGCTCAGACATGCAGGGGGCTCAAGAGGATTGAATTGCCTTTATATATGTGTTTACTCCTATGACTTTGGGCATATTTGACTGGTATCCATCAAACTAGAGAAAGTGCTTGCTGGGAGAGCAAAGCCTTGGCTCCCCTGGCCAGGCTGACTAAACAGTTGCACGGCTGGAAATAAGAGACTCCACAAAGAAATTTGGAATCATTTTTTTCCTCATATAAAGGGATAAGGGAATAATCATAAATCAACAGACAGGCCAGCCTAGATCCTGCTGTTTGCTCAAAGGTGTGCTCCAAAACTCAGTATGGGATCAAATATTCAGAAAAAATTGGAGGTCCAAAGCTTAAATGAATGAAATGGCATTAATAAAGACTGAAGGGAAACCAAGGTAAACTAACTTTACCTTTTTCTAATCAACAGTGTCAGCTTCTCAATTCAAGTATGTTGAACTATGTATTTAATGTCTCAATATTTTATCATGTATGTTCAAGTTTCATGTAATTGCAAGGAAGGTGCTAAAACCAAATCAAAACAGAACTCAGACTTGGAAAATAATTATGCTTTACCAGTAAACCAAACTGATAATGCCAGTTACAATGAATCATATAAAGGAAAACCATGTGTTCTTTATATAGCATGAGAATCTCTAAATTACAGTACCTTTCAGGTTGAAACCTCGGCACTGAGTCAGAGGGTTTCCATGTCTCACGTCTTGTCTACGGCTCCTCCTGCAATATTTTGTAAAAAAAAATATTATTCCAAGATAGCTACACTGAAAATAACCACTTTTTTTTATTTGTGGATTTGCTTTTTTTATTTGTGTTTTGTTTTTTTTTACTAAATCAAATGTTAGGGATAGTTCATGACCTACGGTGAGTGTGCTTTACTCTTGGCAGGCTTGTTGGTGTGAAGATACTGTTTAGGTGAAGCAGCATCTGTTGAAGCTTATAAAACAGGTGCAGTTTTTGTAGGTAAAGCAGTTGTGCAGTGGAGGTTTAGGGATGGAAGGATCAGAGGTGATAAATGAAGGAGATCTCTGTTCACTCACAATACCCAGCATTCAAAGCCAGAACCTCCAGCTGAAACTCTTCATACAGGCAAGCAGCTAACAATGAGATGCACAAGATTCATACTGCTCATATCTGACACACCAGCACAAAATTATGATAAAAATTACCTCAATTTCACGTGGTAAGTGAAGCTTACCAGAAGCTCCAAGCACTTTGTTTTTGGTGCCTGTAGCCACCTTCATAGCAGAGTGACTGAAGTATTCATCCAGAATGGTGGAGAGCTAAGATTCTATAGGTATACCACAAACACAGAGAGTGCTCATAATCCCCTGTCATCTGAGCCCATGCATTGTTTGAAAGGGAAATATTTGAACAATGTTGTTTCAAAGGAGTAATTACTGAAATTCCAAGTAAAGTTTTTATGTTTACCATCAAAAACATTTCATTTTATGCCTTGGGGTCTTAACCCTTGTGAACTATTTACATGAGTCAAGGGAGGTCATGAAGAATTTCTAAGTAAATGTCAGAGTTCTTGTGCTACCATGAGCTGCTCCAAACTGTCAGAGATGACACATTGCTTGCATAAAGCAGTTCTGTGAATGAGAACTTAGCACTTAGATATTAATTAAAAAAAAAAAAAGGTGGCAGTTAGAAAATAAAGGTAATACCCATAGGGTGTTTTGGGGTAAATTAATGTTGTATGAGGAACTGCAGTAATTCACAGGAGACAGAAGTGTCAAAAGAAGCAAATAAGCAAATTCATACAGCAGAAACTACTGTCTAGACAATGGGATTTGGATCTAGTTACCAATGTTTTCTCCTTCATAATTTGCCTTGTTAGATAAAGAGACAACTCATTTCCTTCACATATGAAAACCAGACTTTTTTCCATACAGTTAGAGGTGTTTATTTTGGTTTGACATAAGGAGCAAATTGCAAACAAAGTATCAGCATGAAAGCAAGCCCCAGTGGAAATAACCCTGGGTGGGTGTATGTAATAGGGATGGCAAACTGGAAACTGCACAGGCTGGGTGTACCTGACTGCTCCTTGTACCTTTTGGCAGCTGTGTTACTGTAGGAGTTAGGTGGGCTGAGACTTGGGGATTTTTCTTTTCTTTCCTCCCCCACATTCTGACCTTTGTTCCATGGAAGAAAAGAATGAGTCTGCAGACTGGTGGCTGAATATTCTCAATGGAAGCAGTTAACAACCCCATGTACTCCACCAATTGCTACGTGACCAGTTTGGGCTTTACCTTTTAATCTCAGGTAAGGAATGAGTCAAGAAAACATTGCAATAACAAAAACAATTGTCCAGGGGATGGCATTATTATCAGCAGATCCAAACTTTGCCTGTTTCTGTCAACTGTCTCCCTCTATGAAGGAACAGGAACAAAACTCAGTGACTGTACATGGCCCTCTGAGCTGCATCTCAGGTGCAGATACTGAGCACAGTCACAGGTTTAGGCTGGATATCAAGAGAAGTTCTTTATCCAGAAGGTGGCTGGGCACTGGAACAGGCTCCCCAGGGAAGTGGTCACAGCACCAAGCCTTGAAAAAGTGTTTGGGTAATGCTCTCAGGGACATGGTGTGATTCCTGGAGTGTCCTGTGCAGGGCCAGGGAGTGCACTCAAAGGTCCCAGTTTCCATCTCAGCATATTTCATAATTCTGTGATTCTAGAATATGCTACCTAAACCTCTTCTGGCACAACTTGAGGCTGTTTCCTCTTGTCCTTTTGCTTGTCACCTGGGAGAAGAGTCCAATCCCTGCTGGCTACAACCTCCTTCCAGGTAGTTGTAGAGAGCATACATCTGAAAGATTTGTCCCCTCTGCAGTAACAGTTCATTGTGTATTCTGTAGCTTTGTTTGTATAAGAAGTGAAATCTTATTAAGACAAGAGCTCACTACAGCCTTCTGCTATTAAATATTTCCCCTGGGAGGAGGAAAGAGACTCCTGTTTTGCATAAGATTATGAGATGGACTATTAGTTCTGTTGCAAATTAAACAGAAATTGCTTTCCCTGTCTGCTTTAATAAACCTCATGTCAAAAAGCCCAAATCCACAGGCATTACATGGAAATCACATTTGCCTAAAATTTTCCTGAAAATAATTCTTCTCACTTAGGAGCAAATGAGGAACAAAAAAAATATAAATGAGTTTACTCCTCAGACAGCCTGAAAGATCTTTTGCTGTATTTAGGGCTATCATAATTACATCCATAGTAAGTAATTGAATTTAAATGAAGGGAACAAATGTCTCACTGATTTTGTGTGCATGAGACAGAAAGATTAATATTTATGATTAAGAAACCATTTCTTTCCTTTTCTTTCTTTTTCCATCCATTACTTTGAATATGAAAAGCCAAGCTCTTTACCATACACTCCTGCAGCATACAGTCCTAGGTGATGAATAACTCCAGGCACAACAGCTACGGGGGTGTTGTTTGTACATGCTGATGAAAGGAATGAAATCCCACTCTTCCATCACATCACAACCCTCAGAACAAAAGCCATCTTCCTGCTAAACACTGCTCACCTTTTCCCAGTGGGATAAAACCTGGAGCAGGAGTTGCCATCCCAGGCACAGTAGGGATCTCGGGCGAGGCAGCAGTCGGCGCAGGCGGTCCCGTAGATGTGGCAGCGATGCAAGGAAACCTGCGTGACCCCTTCATCTGAGCTCACATACAACTGTTGCTGCAGGAGGAAATGGGAGGATTCAGTTCAGATGTGGAGGAGTTTCACCCAAGACCTGGCTAAGACACCCAAAAAAACCTTTCAATTAATTTTGGAATTAACTCAAAGCCAAGAGCAGAGCCAAAATACATCTAAAGTCAAGATCAACAGAAATCTCCCAGGTGAACAGATTCTTATTATTTCCACCTTCCTGCTAGAAAACACCTAGAAACACCAGGGAATGTTAATGGTTTTTTGGACATTGAGTGTCATTGTTCTGTTCTGGGGCAGACAGGCTGGCCTAATATTGCTCAGATTTGAGAACTTGGTTCTTATTCAGCGAGGATTACTGGCTCAAGCCTTTGAACTAAGTATTTTCTCTGCACACAATCACTTCAATAAATATTATGCAGAGTTCCTAGTTGTATCCTCCATTGCATACATTTCCAAGATGTAAAACCTAGAGATTACGTTGAGGCTTATGGCCGGATTCTGATAGCCTCATATACCTGGAAAAATAAGCGCAAAGAACTTTCATAATAAATCAGAGCTTTTGCAAGGGAAGTTCAAAGGGTGTAGATCATTACCAAAACCTGGGCCAAAATTACTGTTTTACTCAAAAAACAATTAATCATTCTAAAAAACAGAAATTAATATTGAACAAAAACCCCTTGAAATTCCTTTGATCTTCTTGTCATAAAAATGAAAAAGCATACTGAAATCAACTTAATGAATAATATTTACTTAGTAGTAGCTTTGTAAAATATTGAGCAACATCTTACTTGCAAAATCATAGAATACACATTTTCAGCCTTTGTGTTAAGCATTTCAGCAGAAATCCTCTCAGCTGTTTTCATCATTCTTATTGCCATTGTTTATTACTACTAAACAAACATGCACAATTGCACCACGGATCCAACAGCTCCAACACTGCCTTTTTACACTGATCAGACAGACTTCCAAAGAAAAATTTCTATTTGGGACTTTAGAGAAAAAAACAGGGAGGGTGAATTTCCTCTCTAATTTTTTTTTTTTTTGATTCCTTAATTATAAATGAAAACAAGAAACCTGACACTTTCAGTTAATTAGAAATGATACATAATGAATAGAAATTGTTTTATCTTAGTGCAAGGGCATATAAACAGCTCGTGTAAACGTCAGTCCAGTTTTCTGTACTTAATATGGAAAACTTTCCTATATTTAGTGTGCTCCACAAGAACTGATATTCTAACATCTTAGTCAACTTGCTTGTCAATTAATAGGCACTAAGCAGGCATTCCACTTTGCCTTACCTTTTTAGATGAAATCTTCATTGATGTTATAGGAGAATTACTCTGAAAGACAGAGTAACAAATCATTGTCAAGAACTTTGTCCCAAAATTAACATTTAAAAGTTCCTAAAACCTAAATCATATCTAAGAAAATGATACATGTTTATACCCTGAAAAGAGAGCACTCACTCCTACTAAGTACTGCTATTTTCAGAACTAAACAAATGACACGTAAACAATTAATGTCTTACAAAATATATTGCTGAAACTCAACCACATTGTTATTACATGTATCTAAAAGGTTTTTGTATACTTATAATTAACCTGCATCTGTGCTATCTCAGAAATAGAAGAGCCATTACTTTAACTTTGTAATAGGAAATGTTTTTTCTTTAATGATGATAATAACGAAAAATCATGAAATAGCTCATGATTATTTACCACATGATCCAGATAAAAATACAAAATTCTTTTCATACAAGTTATTTACAGTGCGTGCAGTTTGGTTACCATGCAGCATGTAAATTCAGATTGTCAATGACCAGACTATTTTAAAATGGCATAAGTGTTCTCGAATGTTTCTTTCCCAGAGACAGTACTGTATACTACTGTGTGTCATCAGAGCACTCTATTAATGTCTGTGTCCAAATCAAATATTAAAGACCTGGAAAAGGAATTGTTGCTTTCCTGGCCTTAAGTCATTATGTACATCCAAACAAGTGATAAAATCGATGGTAATAAAAATGTTCAGCATTTTTTTACGGTTCAGCATGTGCTCAGTCACAAAGGAAAGCCATAACAGTGGGCCAGGATTAATTGCAGATGACCACAACACAGCAGGGAGGTCAGGACCAGAGAATCTGGCTGTGAGTCATGTGAATTGGCAAAGGTTTGGAGAAGCTTAGAGCTGCTCCAGGAACTGTTTGGAGTCTGCAGGTCAAATGCAATGTTGGACCTGATGCCACATTCTCCTTTCTTTGTTTGCTCTGGAAGAGGATCTCTGTGCACAGAGGCCCAGAAACTAGGTTTAGGCTGAGATGCCTCTCAGTCCACCCATCCTTGTGCAGTATTAATTTATGTTTCAGTAAATGGAATCTGCACTTTCTTGGTGAAGAGTGTGAATTTTAAGTAATATCACTCACATATATCTTTTTTAGCAGGAGATCTTCAACAAAAGCCTAGGAAGACTAGCTATGCCTTTATGAGTATTAACAAGATGCCTTTCTGAGTGTTCCTTTTCTTAAGGAAACTATTAATGCTGCCTCAGTAAAGCAGCTTAAATTTTCCTTTTTGTATTCTGACAATGAGATAGAGAAAAGGCCATGACAAAATCCTTAACTAAGTTTATAGACACATAATACCACTTGCCTTGAGACTACTGTTTAAGAATAGCCCATCCAAATATTTGAGAGGGATTTTTCAACATGAGGGTGAACATTTTCTTTAGATTATTACAACTGTTACATGCCAGAGTGATTGACAGAGGCTATTCTTTTATCTCCCTGTAATTTTTGTGTTTCTTTTCAGCTTCTGTTCTTTTAAACTTGTAGCTTTCTTGGCTCCAGAGGCATGTGACTTTGAAGAACAGGAGTTAAGCAAAAACAACACTAATTTGATTTCATTTTGCAACTGAGAACCAGGAAGATCTTCAGATAATCAAAGTACAGAAATCTGAAATTCCAGCCATACACAGCAACAGCCTCTACAGTAATGCCAATGGAAAAAGTCTCCTTCTGGAAGCCATTAGAACTTGACCTCCTAAAAAACTGATTATCAAAACCCTTCTAGCCAGTATATCAACATAAAAAATAGGCAACTGAAATACAGGAGAAAAAAAGGGCTTCAGCTAGCTCTAGCCTTCATAACAGTCAACATTTTGTAATCTTTATGTGGTTATCAAACTGACAGCATGCTCATTTACTTGATCTTTTACCAAATCACCGTTGCCCTTGCCAAAGTCTGTTAGAACAAAGTGTTTGTGTGAACATACATACTGGAAAAACAAAAGAAGGAGAAAGCCAAACCTGAAAAACCTCCATCTCTTCCAAAATGAGTTCTCCACTTGCAGAGAAGTTGGTGGGTAGGACAACAACTTTTTGTACGGTTCCTTGATCTGCAATAGGTGAGAACAAGTGAGACCATGTAGCACAAAGAGGGAGAAATAAAAAATTATTTTTTTTTTATTTATTATAAAAGGAAACCATCAAAGAAAGCACAATGACACAGAGAAAGGTAAGAAATGTTCAGTAATTTCTACAGTTTGGAGTCAGTAAGAATGATGAGATGATTCATCACACAGGAACACTATCACAGTATTATTCCCATATATGAACATAACTCATGATAAAGTTTAAGTTATTACCATTACTGTTACCATTCGATACCAAGAGATCAATCAAAATCAGTATATTTTGTTGCTGTACAGACACACAGAAGCAGAATTTATCCTAATAATCTTAAAGTAAAACACAATTTAAACAGGTAAAAGGGAGCTACTGCAGGATGTGATATATTCATATCTGACAACAAAATGCTTGGATAACTGATTCCATGAAAGGTAAATCTTCCAAAGAATAACTCTATCTAGATGAAAACACACTAACATGAAAGCTTTTTTTAATGAAATTAAACCAATAATCAAGTAAATTATGTATTGGTAGGAGTTAATATTTTGCTCTGTAAGATAAAAAGAAAAAGCAAGGCGAAGATATTTCAGCTATTGTATCATGGTTTCCCTCTCAAAATCCAGCTCCAAGCCTCACAAATCCACTCAGAACAAAGGAGTGAGTAGAAATATGTGGCAATGACAGTGTTTTTGCAGGGTAGATGTGATCAGTGAGACCAAAGGGGAATTTGTGATTAGTTTTCCAAATTTATTTTGTGGAAAGAATATGTGTGATGAAGGGGTCCATCTGTGAAGGCTCTTACAGGCTGAGACAGCCAATGAAGTATTTCTGATGTGGCAGAAAAGGCAGACTGTGGGATAATCACAAGAATGAGCATTTTAACTTGGAAAAAGCACATAGAATTCCTCTCACCTGAAAGACCTAGAAATTAAACTGAGTAGAATAAATCTATCTGCTCAATACTGATTCTGAGGAATGAGAACACATGGTACAGGTTCTGTTCAGCCTTCAGAAGTTGTAAGAGCAATGTAGAGTTGTGCAGTTGACAGAACATTAGCACAGCACTAAATAGGCAAGTATCTACATTTATTAGGAAATTTCAGTTTCCTATTTGGCAAATTATAATGAAGACAATGTAAACTGGACAAGTTCAATTTTATTTTTGCTTTAAGTTCAGTGACTAAATTCTATAGCTAGAGCTGCAGGGTAAGATGATTACTGTAAATAATTTACATCTCCTTATTTCACTCAAGGAAGCCAGACACCACCGCCACCACTATTACTGCTATTACTACTACTACTACTACTACTACTACTACCACTTGTTGTTATTATTATTACCACAAAAAAAGGTTTAAAGCCAGAATATTGATATTTAATCACTTGCCCACACACAGAGAGCACATTGCAATATTTTGTCTTTTTAAAAGAAAGAAGAAAAAGAAAAACTGAAAGCTGACAAGACTTAAAAATGTGTAGCTATCAAGGGTACATGCTCAGGGCATGTTAGGCATGAATTTTTCATGAGAATTTTCTACAGAGACATTTATTCTCATTATACAATGGCATGATAAAACAGTTCCTTCTGAAGAAACTGCACTGCAACCAAATCTTGTGATAGCACAGCTGTGGTCTAGCCTGGGTGCCAGTATTAGCTAAGCTATGAGAACCTGAGCGAGATTTACTAACTGCCAGGATCCACAGAAGTGTTAAACTGCTGCAGATGCCTCCCTCAGAGGAAAGGAGAAAGGGTTTGTGTGTATTCCTTCTCCTGCTTAAGGGAATAACCCACTTACACATGTACATGGCTTCAGTCCAGTCTGCCTCTGCTTCTTTGCATTCTTTTATCAATTCTCTCTCTCTAACTTAGAATCTACCTTACAAAATAATCAGAAGTGCAGGAAGGGATTGCAGCCATTTGTGGTGTTTTTTTGAAGCTGCCTGCAAAGTGTCAAGTACCTGTGACCCTGACATACAGGGCACCAAGCATGTTGACAGTGACCTTACCTGCAAAGGAATGTAAGGCTGCTGAGCCTCTGAAGAACCGGTTTATGTCAATGATCCATTAGCACATGCCACACATTTAAAATTCCTACATTGTCTTGAGTCCTCAAACACTGCCCCAAACTGAAATCAGAACCTGAGGGGAGATTTTATCCTGGGCATGGGCACAGAAAATACCGATAATGCCTGACGCCAAATCCCTGTGTCCTAATAACCTCTCCTATTTGTAGAGCAGGCTCCTATCTGCCTTTGTGTCACACCCCAGAAGAACACACAGAGTGAAGGACTGTTTACCTTCCTATTCATTCCATTTGACTCAGGATTTTACCATTTGCTTTGACTCAGTATTGTACCATGATGGACAAATACTTGTAGAAAGGAATGTTCCATCATTTTAAAGGAGATTTAATACACCTTTTAAAATAAATACTCAAGTAGGCAATAGAAAGCTATTGATTAAATAAAATTTGTTAGAACAAGGGATTCTATTAGTCTGTACATATATATATCTCTCTATACACCTATATATAAACATTTCCAAAAATACTCAGCTTATAGGCTTTAGTTCTCCCATTGCTTCTGAAAATAGTCTTGCTACTGTAGCTCAGCTTTTTCCTTAATAAATGAAAAGCAAATATTTGTCCCCAAACCCCACTTTTTATTTCTTTCTCAGCAGCACTGCTGTCTCCACTATAAACACAAACTTGTATCTCACAAATCAAGTCACTTACAGGTGTTCACATAGAAAGCTTATGGTATATCTGAGTTTTGTCAAAAATCATGTTTGATTATTTCTGCTAATAGAAAAAAGGGAACTAAATTCCCTGGGTCAGAGGAAAGGATGAAGCACTGAGCACTGCAGGAGACTTATGCAAAGCAGTGTCTGAGCTGTTTCTGAGTATATTTCACAATAGGTAATATTTTATGCTGTAAATCAGGCATTAGAGATCATCAAACAAGTGCAGGTGAATTTTTTTCATGTTTGATCATTGTATGAAATTAGAAGGTAATCCTCTTAAAATTCATCAAATTGAACAACATGGTTTCCTTTGCCATTTACTTGTTCCTTCCAGAAATCCATTTGAAAACAGTTGTCCATTGCTATGGTTTTACACAGTCATGAAAAAGCTACTATGTCTCCAGAATATCAACCTGCCACTAGAAAAGAAGAGCTGATTTTTGCTCACCACTTTCTTCACTGGGAGCTGTCTGCAGCCTCGCACCAGCTCAGCAGTCTGTGAGTCAAGGGGAGAAGGACAAACAAAAGGGAACCTCCCTCAAGCTGACAGCAAGAGGACAGGAGTGACTCAAAATGCTTTTCCATTTAAACCTGCTTCACAAATGGAGGTGTCCCAGCTTGACATTAAAGACAATGGCACTGAGATCACATTCCCTCTGAGAGGACTGAGAAACTGGGAACAGCAAGGGGGGAAAGTGCAGGCTAAAAAAAAAGGTGTAGAATGTATTCAGAGTGGGAAATAAATGAAGAAGGAAGGCATTCCAATAAATGGAATGGAAGCATAAGAGACAAATCATCATCATCATAATTATAATAATATTTCTTGAAATGCAAGACATGATTCTGGACTGATATTAATCAGCTAAGCTTCATCAATACCAGTTAGACTGTGACTGATTACATTAATTCCTGCTCTGCCTGACCACAGGCAATGGAAAAAGCAAAGCTTAATGAAAAGCCATGAAAAATACAGAGGTTTTTGACTGAATCAGAAGGTCTGAGTATAAAACTCATTCTCTGAATTTTGACTAGTTTTTATTTCCCCAGTTCTAAGTGAACACTGCAGCTGTCAGTAATGTGAGCCTCAAGGAGAGCTGGGACCCATTTACCCCTGAGCCACATCACATGGACAAACTGAGCTACAAATAAAACCCCCAAATTTTCCATATCATAAAAAAATAACTCAATAGGCACCAACTTCTACTCTGATATGAGTTTTGAGAGGCTTCCCTCAGTAATCCCCGCCCCTGATATGTCTGACACTGTTGGAGACCCTCTAAAAACTTCTTTTCCGTGTTTTACCTGTCAGCCTAATGGCAGCTAATTATTTCTGGCCTCTTATCTGAGTTGAACCTGATGTATACAAATAACCTTACAAAGAAAAAAGAAAGCAAAAAGTTCGTAGAATGTTTGAAATCTGTCTGTTTGAGAAAAGGCTGAGGCTCAGCAGAGCACCTGAGAGGGTGGCAGGTTAGCAGCCAGGGCTGACAGCCACATTCCCACACTCTGTGTCTGCTGTAACTCAGAGCTCCCACCGTGGCCACTAACCTCTCTGTGCTCAGCTCACTCATCTGTCAAATGGGGGCAATTTTTTCCCAGCTCATAATATCTCTGTGAAACTCCATAAAATTCAAGCTGCATCAAAGAACTAAAAGACAGATACGAATGATCGCACTTGAGGGTGAAGTTTTTGTACGGCCCCGGCTCAGTCGATCTTTTGGGACACAGCGTGAGCTTGCTTGAAATAAAACCTGAACAGGGGAAATGAAGCAGGTAGAGGCATGTCCTCTTAACTTACATATCACCTTAAAAGCCTGTGAAAAAGCTTTGGATGAACAGGTCAACAAAAGGTTATGAATGACTCAGGCACTATGACCACAAGGAAGAAGGAAATTGTGTCTGACGCCTGTTGTGCCACTGTTGTGTAACATCATCTCCCCGAGTCACAAAGCTGCAGCCAGGAAAACTATGGGAGGCAAGCTTGCTGTTCTGACCAGATTATCTCTCAGTTAGAATCAGTAGATCATTTGGCTATGGCATTACTGGAGGCTACTGTTGTCAGCAAGGGTGAGTTTTCCAAAAAGACAGCCATCATACAACACCATGAAAATGAATATTGCAAACTTATGCTCTGGAAGCACTTAATGCATCTAGACTTTGAAAACAAATGTTTCATCAGAGGAGAAAAGATAATGAGAAACATCGATCAGCCTCATGCCACATCAGATGCATGTGGCTGACATTAATCATCTCAATAGGCCACATTGAAGTCTGTAGGGTCTTTTTATGACAGTAACTTAGATCTCTTTCCAGAAACACATATCATATCTTGATAGCAAGAAGCTGAAAAAAATCCCATTGGTGTCCATAGCTGTTTAATGTACCCAAGTTTGACCCAGACATTTAAATATTTTCATAACACCAGGAGCAATAAAAAAACCCCCATGAATAATCTTTTGGTTGTGCAATCTGTGTGTACTTTGACCAAAGGCTTTCGTGCTGCAAGCAGTAGGTGGCATGCTTAATAAATGAATATTAATCTCACAAATATGTTCTCATGGTGTTTTACTGCTGTCTTAAAACTCAGCTAGAAAACAATCTACCAAAGGATGAACACAAAATATTGAAAGCTCAGGTTCTTTAGATGTAACTGAAATGAGTACACAAATTACACTACAACTCTAGGGTGAATCCCAAAAACTCAGGACTGAGTCCTGCCCCATTACAGAAATGGCATAATTGAAACAGAACTCTAATCCCAAATTCTCTAACTGAATATATTATTTCTCATTGCACATGGAAAAAACACCATCAGAATTACTCCAGTCAAATATGCAAATGAGTGATTATATTCTTTCCAAGTAAATTAACTCTTGGGTTTCTGTTTGGGAAGACAAGGTAGGTAGACAACACTCTTCTCTTGCAGCACTGCTCTCTACCAGTCCAGACTTGCTCCTTGCTCCAAGTCAGCTCACGCCAGTCAGGGGTGGAGAGATCCCTTAGTGGAGACCAAACAAAACTAGCAAGCTTTGTGAAGTGCTTTGGGAGTCTCCATGTTTACACAGAGGAAAAATGGGAGATTGTGATAATTTGAAAAGCATGGAATGCCACATGAACGATGTCTGCTCCTGGATTTATTTTATTTGCTATGCAGGTAAGCAAGGGACAAAGACCAGTGCATTAACTCTGGGACTGGAGCAGCCCCCTGAGCACAGCACTTCTGTCTAGGGGAGCAAAGGGAACACTACATTTAGCTCACACCAAGGTGAAAAAATTACAGAGCTGCCTATGCCCTCCTGTGCCATGGCCACATGATGGAAACCACTGGGGCTGTTGGAGCTCTGTACTTCTGTTATTCCTCACTTGCATTCAGGAACTGATTTATTACTAAGGCTATAGAGGAGGAAGAGAGGAAAAACTAAACATTTTGTGTGCTTTGCATCTGGCAAGACATAAAACACTCTGATTTCAAGCATGAGACAGGTCACTGACAGTGACAGACATGGCTGGAAACATCTCAGTTCAGCAGCAGTAACTCATCATTTGAGCTGAGTGTAATTGTCACCAGGTGTCAAGACCCATTGTCTCGGGCTGTGGGGCTCCAGGCTCCCAAGGAAATTATCACATGAAATTCTCCTATACAATGTGGTTTTTGCATTTGCTGGGATGAACTGACACTAAAGCAAATCCCCTCTGCATTCCTTTAGACACTTAATATCTCTATCAAATCCTCCTGAGTCTCACAGAAAGCAGAGAATAAAGAAAACAAGTTTCTCCTCTCAGTGGCTGAAACTTGATCACTTTTATTTTAAAGGGCTGGGAAATGCAGTAACTTGCATTGCAACGATTTCTTTGGAGGAAGACCTTGGAAGGTATCAATGTCCTGTGCCCTGCTCAGGAAGAATAATGCCTGCCCTCCAACTCACTAGAAAGCAGAAAATGATCCTTGTCTCCAGTGTAATGAAGAAGATAAAGCAATGAATATAAAGTATCAAGAGCTGCACTTTCTGTGTCTGATCCATGATGGGTCCTGTGCTGGTACACAGAGGAGATTAACATAAGAACAACCTGAGCTATGTTTAGTTTTTAACAGATCACGTGTGTGTACGAGGCCACATTCATCACCTAAAAAGAGTCAGATGGTCGTCAAAGGATAAAATGAAATTACCTATGTTTACCTCTTCCAGAGTTATTAAAATGCTTACTACCAAATTGTGATTTCAAGGACATTTCAGCTTTTCAATAGTTTTCCAGCTTTAACTATCATTGCTACATTAACAATCTATATGGTCTTGGAACTTATGTCTCAATCTTTTCCACTAAGCTTTAGTAGAATTTGCCTCCAAATAACATTGGGTGCTTACAGAGCATTTTCAAACAATGGCACCACAATACATTGGGAAAAAAAATAAAATGCTCATTTGAAAGATTTGTACTAGCCTACCAATCTATTACTTTGACTAAATATAGTGATTTGTCAAGGAAGAAAACTAATAGTAAAGTAAAACTTCTGTTTTACCAAGTTTTCTTCTGCAGTTGTGTAACAAGAGCAGGATGCTCTCTATCAACACTTCCGATATTTCTATAGTGGAAGACTTCTGCAGGAAATGAGAAAAAATATCCTAACAGCTCACTAAGTCAAAAATTGTATCTGCATTAATGGAACTAAAGGGAAAATGTGGGTTGATGTTAGTGGTGGGGAGAGGGACAGGAGAGGAAGAGCCCACCTTGTAGAAAACTCTGTCCTAATTAGGTTTAGTATTTTCCAACAGCTGCAGATAGGAGAGAGTCAAGAATACTTGACTCATTTGTCAAGTTTCCAGTCAAGAAAACAAAAATATCCAGATCAAAAACTTACTAAATTCTCTGAATAATTCATTGCCCTGACTATGCCTTATCATATACTAAACATTCACTCGGCATCAGATGGAGACTTGGTAAAGGTTTGGTGGAAAAACATGGAATCATAGAATTCTTTAGGATGGGAAAGACCTGAAGGAACACCATCTGGGACCAGCCACCAGCTGGATGTAGCTCCATGCCCCTCCACTCTCTGGGCCCAGCTGTCCAGCCAGCTTTATCCCAGTGAACAGTGCTCCCATCCAGGCCATGACCAGCTGGTTTCTCCAGGAGAATGCTGTGGGAAATGCTGTCAAAGGCTTTGCTGAAGTCCAGGCACACAACACCCAGAGCCTTTCCCTCACCCCCTGCAGGGTCACCCAGTGACAGAAGGAGCTCAGGCTGGTCAGGCAGGACCTGCCTTTCACAAACCCCTGCTGGCTGGGTCTGACCCCTGGTAGTCCTGCACACACCATGTGATGGCACTCAGTTGATCTGCTCCACAAGCTTCTGCACCCCTGAGATCAGCATGACAGGTTTGTAGCTCCCCATACCCTCCTTGTGGCTCTCCTTGTGGATGGGCATCACATAACTCCCAAACAGCTGGTCCTCCCCAGTGTGCCAGCACTGCTGCTAAACGATGGGAAGTGGCTTGGAGAGCACTCTGCCAGCTCCCTCAGTATCCTTGGGTGGATCCTATCCAGCCCCAAGGCCTCCTGTGTGTCTAAGGGGTGTAGCAGATCACTGACTACTTCTTCTTAGATTATGGAAGCTTCATTCTGCTTCTTATTTCTGTCTTCCAACTCAAGGGCTGCGAGCCTGCAGAACTGGACTTGCTACTAAAGACTGAGGCAAAGAAGGCATCAAGTACTTCAGCCTTTTCACTGTTTCCAGTAAAGGATGGAAATTCTCCTTAAGTCTCTTTTTACTGCTAATTTATTTATAGAAACATTTTTATTGCCTTTTACAGCAGTAACCAGATTGAGTTCTTGCTGGGCTTTAGTCCTTCTAATTTTCTCCATCCATAACCAAACATGAATTAAGTGCTTTTGTTTTCCTTTCACTGAACTGCAGAAACCTGCAGCCTGTAAAAGACATTTGGTGCAGCCCCACACTCAAAGCAAGTCCTATTATAGCAGGCTGGTCAATGCTGTGTTTGTTGGATTTTGAACGTTTTGAGTCTCTGAACATGGAGAATTCATAACCTCTCTGGATCCTTTTTCCACTGTTTGATCATGGTGATGGCAAAACCTTTTTCCTTTATATCTATTAGCACTGTCCCACGCAGCAACTTGTGTGAAATCCCTCACCTTGGCACTGAGCACCTTGAGAAGAGTCCCCATTTGTTTTTTTCCCACTAGGTAGTTGTACCCACCCATTTGATAGCTGTCAACAGCATTAAGGCCTCCCCTTAGCTTTCCCTGATAAACCCATTTTTTCAGCTTTTTCTCATACACCACATCATACAGTCCCTCAAGTGATCTTGCTCCATTAGGTCAATGTTTTCTTTGTACTGGTGAGCCCTCAGCTGGGCACAGTACTTAAAAAAGGAGCCAAATACAGGAAAAAAATCCTTTCTATCAACTTGTTTGCTGGATACACTTCTGCACACACAGCACAGTGTGCAGCTGGCTTCCTCTGGCACATGGGCACCCTGCTGAAGAGGTTCTTCTAAGTAGAGTGAAGAGAATTACTTTTAATCCTTTCCCCATAGAAGCCTGAAATTCTTAAGAGATTTTTTAGCACCCGCTTCCTAAATATAATATAACAATATGGTTATTCCCAGCCCCATGTGAGTTTGTTGGCAGACACAGTTATTCTACAAGCAGAAAACAATCAGGGCCTCAATATTATGTGAACCATAAAAGCAATGCAAGTCATCTCTGTAATAATTTTCTGATGTTCAGACATATATTTGTTCTCCTAGAGTTCTTTTCCTTTGTTCTACTTGAAAGTAAAAAAAAGTAAAAAAGATTAGTCTTTGTGCCTATCGACCTCTAATGCCCTGTTAAACCAGTGGGAGTTTCAGATGTGAGTGAGTCCTAGGGTCTAGTCAGAGTACCACTCTACCTGTCTGCTTCAATCTAAAGGGTGTGATTCATATCAGAATATTTTAAAAAGTCTAAATTTATCAGTACAAGAACCACTTAACCTGTTCCCTGCAGACTTCAGACACATAACATCAGATTCAAATTTGATGTAAGTAATAAACCAAATATAGGTTATATTAGACAGAAATTATTTTAGAATACTTGGATGAAGTTCACTGTGTCCACTACTGCTAGGACTCCAACCATTTGTCTCTTTTTCTCTGCTAAGTACTTCCATATTACTACTGTTTTCTGGAAGAGTTGTTTGTGCCTTTGCAACATCTTGATCAGATCGTGCTTTTCTTTAGAAGTAGCTTACACAGCATATATTAAATAATAATGATGACAGTATAAAAATTATAAAGCTAGATTTGTTATTTTTTTCTTACATTACAGATTATCAAAATCAAATGTTGAATCATATTGCAGACAACCACACTCAAGAGAGATCCAATAAAATATATACCAGTGTTGTTTTTGTCTCAAAATTAAGATTAATACATTGTACCACTTGCACATAATGATGTCTATAGCAAAATGAAAAATACACAAAGTAAATAGGATTAATGGATTTTTATAATATTTCTGTAGATTGCAAATATTTAAAAAATATTTCTGAAAGCTATAAATTGTAAAAATCAGAGTTGATCGCAACACTGCAACAGAGGAAAATGAATGCTGCCAAATTTGTCTTACCTGTTCCAAGAAACAGGACGTGGTATCTCCCATCAGCAGCATTCACTCGATCCACAGCAATCTTTGTGTACTTGTAGTCAGCTCCTATCCTGATGATTAATGGCCTCTTGTGTATTGGGTAAATGGGATTAAACATCAAAGGGTGGTTCCTAATGAAGGTCACAACATCATCTGGAAACTCTTTGGTTGTCCGCACATTGGGTGTGAAGGCTCCTCCTGGACACTGTAAGAAACATGCACAGCAATGATGAACACTACTTATCACATTTCAGAGAGTTTTCATCTCCAGATCACTTACAAATACAGACAGAGAGTCGACAAAGGAAATTCCCAAAAAAAGCGCTTCAGACTTGGGCCAAAACTGACTATATTCCAGTAAGGGGAATGAAGTGTTGAATAGCTACACTTTGAACTCTCATCACTTCTGATAAACCAAACTGTATTTTTGCACTTTCAAAATCCAGCTTGATGGCAAAGATCTGTACTTCTGAACCTATTTTTACATGTTTTATGCTTCTAAACTGCCTGTTGAAAAAAAAAATCCAAGAGGTTGGGATGGGAAGATACCAAACTTTTGCATCTGTTTTTTTCACAGAATTAGTTCAAAGGCAGAAAATAAAATCTGATACTTAATTGCAATTTGGCTAATATTCTTCTTGTCATTTTGTTGATTATAAGATGATGAAAGGGCCCGCGACTCATCTTCATTTGAAAGAGAAATAAGATGGAGTTGATGAGGGAGTCCCATAACAACTTATTTATATCTGAAAACGTTGTCTATGCATTCCCCTATGCCTTAGAAGTAACTGAAGTCCATGAATACTTTGGATGCTTCTTTAAATATCATGAAGAACCATCCAAATAATCATCCCTGAGGCATTCTGAGCCTCATGAGAAAATAAAAGCCATCTTAGAAAACTCAACTCTTTACTGAGTTTGAAACTAAAAAGAAACTGTGAAGAAATCAGAGCTATGTCAGTAATTGGTGCAAAGTTCTCCATGCACTTATGTTAATTTACTTGGGTTTTTCTCTCAGCTACCAGTACCTCACTTCTTATTGCTACTCCTGAGCTTTAATTTTTTCCCTTACTGTATTTCTGAACTGTGAAACTCTCCTCAGAGTACTGGAGATATTCAGAAGTGTTTCAACACAGTATTTTTCCAGCTGAAAAATGATTTGTTCAATAAAAAGCACTTGATGGAAATTTGTTTATTTTGATGAGGGCCATTCTTACGTCTAGGATGGAATTTCTGGTCAAAACCACAGACACAAAATAGCCAGTAGCTTAGGGAGAGATTTACCTCACCTGACTCCTACTCTCTTAAAGTCAGGCATTTATTCTTAGGTTTCCTCTGCAGTCAGTAATTCAGACTGGACACCCTGCTTTTAGATGGCTAAAATTACCAAAATGAATCATATTCTGAGATGGAATCTCTCTGGGGATATGTGAGTCATGTGTCCAAGCCACCTGATGAGCTGCAGTGTTAGAATTTGGGTTTTCACCTCCCGGGGCATCCCCATAACCACAGGCAGGAGTGCCTGTTCTACCCTCACTGCTAAAGGCTGTTCCATATTGTGCACACAATGAACTATTCATTGGGCATACCAGGAAACAATGAGAGAGGGGACCTCAGCCTAGTCACAGGCTTTAGAGTTTTCTTCTGGCTCAATCAGGAGTTAATTATTTATACAAAGTAGAACAGCTCTGGTAGGAACTCTACAAAAGAAATTGCTCTGGCATCAGTGCCCTCCAGGAAGAAGAACCAGAACTCAGATCAGACATAGGTTGTTTCTCTTATCTGACATCCTTGTTGATTTATTTTTCTGGGCTCATACTTATCCTAAGGGTTTTGTTTTGGCTCTCATTAGAAATTATGCTCTATGTTAATGCTCTAGGATTGCTCACAAAGTTCAATTCTTATTATCTTGCTTGCTCTATCCTCTCCGGCATATTCATCCTCATTCCAGAAAATGTATGGAACTATCAGTTAAGATTAGCAATAAATGCCTAAAAAAGAACTGCATTAATCATTAGCAAGATTATTCTACTTGGTAGTGCTCTGCCAGACCTCAGTTCCTTTCAAGGGGGATTCTGTTTCACAAACAGTTCAACTTAAACTTTCCTGTCTCACATAGCTCAATTAGAAGTCTTTCTCTGATACTTTCAACCCTTCCATTATTGAGTTGGAGTCATAAGACTTTTGTCTGTGACTTATTGAAAAAGTGTCTGTGCTATGATTCACACCAGCATGACCCTAAAAACTTACATTATATCATTGTTCCGAGCAAAGCTTTAACAAACATGTTTAATCAATTAACTCTTTTGCTAAACCAGTGACAGGCAAAAGATGATACTGAAGAAACCCACAAGCTCTCCCTTTCCAGCAGGGATTGAATAGGCATCCTTCACAGGTCATTCAAGAACTTGTCTACACAACTTGTCACAGTTGATTATCAGAATTCTTTAATTTACAGCATATTCTCCAATATGCTGTGGGTACAAAAACTACTTCTGTATACTCTGAAAAATGGAAACTACCCTCAAACATCACTGAGTTTAGTAGCAAGCTGCCAATTATGTATTTCTTTTTCCATAAGTAAGTTTTGCTTGTGGAGAAATAAGAAACCACTGGTATTTAGTGAAGGCCAGCCAAACACTGCTGAGCTGATCATGGCCAAAAGAACGTATTGCTTCATTTAATCCTACTGAAGCTACACTGAAGCCTTTCCATTGTTTATCCAGTGTCCTGCAACATGATGAACTTTCACTTCTACCCAGAGGTTTAGTATGAATATCTCTTTAGGCAACTGCAAAGTAGGACTTTCCATGTCATATAAAAAGGCACCCCTGTCTAGCCCAGCATCCCAGAAGTTATAAAAAAAGTACATTCCAGAGAAAAGAAGATCAAGTCCCACAGACTGCAAACTTGGCTGATCATTTTAACTCTTTGAGCACAAATTCTCAGCAGTGAAAAATCCCCATGTCCCGATTTGGTATAAGTGAAAAATAAAGTTTGTGGCACACATTGAAAAGTGGAATTTTTTTTGGCAGTGAAATAAAAGCAAAGCCAAAGAAATTTCATCTTATAAAATATGACTTAGGGATACTCTGTTGTGGCTGAATCATGAGGAAACACAAAAGCCAGTGATCCAAAATTGAGCAATGGTCATCTAAAGGAATCTCTATGAGCTATGATCTAAGAATTTATCTTCCAATTCAGAGCTCATCGGCACATCTGGAAAGTGTACATAATTTCTGTCACCATGTTAAATCCATATCTGATTTTTTTTCTCCTTTCTGTTGTCTTGCCCAATTTCTTTAGGCCAATCTGGAATACCTCAGAAGCCTCCATGAGGTGAACCAAAAAAAAACATGGCAGTGGTTGAGGAAAGACATACAAACAAAACACTCTGAAGCAGCAAGAAACTGAAATATGACTAATCACAAGAGGGTGAAACTTCCTGTTTAAATGGGTCTTTTTTCTAAAGCCTCAGTGCACTCCTGAGATTAGAACTGTACTAATTAATTGCAAGGAAAGACTAATGCTAGCATTAGACCTTAGTGGAATGTCAGGTATTGATTAGTTAATTCTAGAGATCTGGGAATGTAAAGTCCTAACTCTTACAGCCAGCAGCAAATGCACTAAAATGTCATGAAGAATTGTGTGAACAGGGATTGTGTGAACAGGGAGAGCTATTCCATGTATCTGAGCTATTCTATGTATGAGAGAGAAAGAAAGAAAAAGAACAAGATTTTGCAGCATAAAGACAAATCAGACTGAAATAGTGATATGGTTAAAGGTTCCCATGGGGACTGGCAAAATTAAAATAAAATTTAATTTCCTGTGATGAATGGAAAAGCACCAAAGTGTTAATCTAAAAAAATATAACTGTATTGTTGAGAAATAATTTATGATTCTCTGCATATTTATTTTGCTCTGATACTTGAGAAACTCTAAGACTTCATAGGAGTCAACACACACCCACACAACCATACTTCATTTAACAAATATGGATTCAGAGATCATTCTAGAGAAAGTTCATACATTCTTCATTAAAGCTTGAAGTATCAGATGTTACATTTTTGCTACATATAAATTAGGAATAGTTAAAAAAGGTAAGTAAAGAAAGGAAAAAGTGCATTAACAGCAATTTGTATACTTCATGACATGAAAAGTAAGAAGAAACAACAGTTTTGTTTAAATATTTCATGAGATACTTTTAAACAACTTGGAAACAGGGCTAGCTCTAATTGTGTACAGAATTTAGCATTCTTGCAAGGAAGATGATGGTGAACTGCATAGCAAGAAAATGCTTTTATTTCTAGGTCTCTCTTCTAAGATTCAGAACCTGGCATGGTATGACTTAGTCAAGTGACAAGTCCCAGAAACCTTGTTCTCTAAATCTCCTACTACATCTCCTAAGCATCTGAGTAGAGGTGCAAGATTCTAGAAAACTAAAGAAAATTCATAGAGACACAAGACAGACCTACAGACATTTGGATCCAGGCTGTGGAACACACTAATAATGCTGTCTTTATATGCTTCTTTATTTAGCTACATTTTGCACAAATGTACCCACAAAATGGAAATGTGCATGCAAACAAGGCAACTATCACCTAATGAAGCAGAAAGAGAAAGAACAACTAACACTTTACATGACTTTTAATTCTTTCTAGAAGACTTACAGACACGATGTGATTTGCAGTTGGATTTGCAGGCAACTAAAAAGCAAATAAAATAGTCCTGAGTTGTAACTGTCACAGTCACATACAGACTTTTCTCCTGGAGTAAATAATATTTATTTATGCATTAAACAAGGACAAGCAATTGGCAAGACTGAATAAACATCTTTGTACTTACGGTGCCAGGTCGTGGGTATGGAATTCTGCCCTGATATGGAATGAGCTGGTGGTTTGGGCCCTCCTTGTGTGCAAATGGTCCATTGAACACAGTCTGGATGTCAGACAGATGATACACACACACAGCTGACCCTTTGAATATGGAGCTGGAAGACAAGAGAAAGATAGCATTGCAATCTACCAAGTTTTTTACAGCTTTTCCAGAATTTTTTGTGGTCCAATGATGAAAGATACCTCTAACATAATATTGTATACAATTTATTGCTTTTATATGGATTTAAAACATTTTAAACCAACTAATCTAGCTGCCCAAGGTGCACCACTACTTCTTAAGACTTAGCACCGTTCTGAACAGTGAACTGAAAAAAAGAGAGAGGCAGGCACTACCCTACTGGTGCAAAAGGAAGATTTCCTAATGCTAAATATAGAAGAAATATAATCTGGCTCCACTTAAATCAATGGCAAAAATATTGCTGACTTCAGTGAGGCAAGAGTTTTATAAACTTTGTACTGCCAAGCTCAGCACAAGTTTCCATATTAACCACAAGATCTCCATGAGCCTCTTAAAATATATGGCTAAAATATTAATCAAAACATCCAGAGCAATTACAATTGTTTGGATTATTATAATCCATTTCCAGCTTGTTTTGCAAAAAATGGGGACAAGATTTGGCTGTAAAGGAATTACTCCTATACAGTCCTCAAATCCACACATAAAACTGGTCTTATGAAGACCCAAGGTTGAAGCTTCCTGAGGGGAACCCATGTATTCAGCTAAGAGAAAAGTGGGCATGTTCTTCCCACTGCAGATTCAGCCACGGGTCCAGGTAGCACAAGCCCTGAATGGTCTCCATCACCCCGTGATGATGAAGGGCACTAGGGGAAAATTTTCCAGATTGATATTAAGGCTGACTATAGTGATTAAACTCTCTCATTTTCCCTCTTGCTGCATGCAAGCTTTGTGGTATTTATTTTTAAAACATGGAAACTCCAGACAAGTCTAAAATCTGCCTAGTGTTAGCTATAGGATGAAGATAATCCAAGTAACTGTTTTCAATTGAAGAAGAAAAAACACTCCAGAAAAAAGCCTGAAAACATTATACAAAGTGTCTAAACAATAGAAGTGAAATCCACATTGCTCTCAGCTATATATGGATTAGCAGAATGAACCTTTTAGATGGATTATGGTATTTGTGTAAATTTTACTAGGTATTAATAGATTTTGAGAAATGCATTTAGTCTTTCCAGATGTTTTATGTTAGATTTACAGCATATTATGACACTAAAATAATTTAGCTCAGTATTAATCTATTTCCTTCTGTATGATTTGGATAAAATACCAGTAGTTATTACTTCCTGTGATGTTTCTCTCTTGCTACTGTTATGAGTTGGAAGTCTACAGAGATGAAGATACAGGAACTATTAGGGAGTAAAAATCCTTATGGTTTCTGTATTTATTATATTCAACCTATTGTTGAACAAAAATAAAGCAAGAATGCTTTATTGCATTTAATGCAAGACCAATGCATGTGTAAAAACTTCAGTAGAGAGAGAAAATAGCTTGAGAGCCAGGAAAAAGCGAAAGTTTCTTTTTTTTCTCTTTTTTGTCACCTCCTATATTCCTGTGATTCAAATCTTTCTCCATTGACAAATACCAGAATTAGGTAGAAGTATTTCCAGTTCAGTCATGTTTCACCCACAACCTAATGATGTGTGGTTTTTCTACTAAACATAAGCTCATCCTTTTCTCTTTTTGTGATGTAGGAATTACAGATAGCACCTTAGTTTACAACTTATGTAATGTTTTTTTCCCAATCAAGTATCATAGAATCATATTCTCCTATCATATTTACATATTGGAGTAAGTACACCCCTATATCCCAGTGAAAAAAGTCTTGGAGAAAAAAAAAATTGAAAGGATGTTTTACTAAAAATTGCCATTAAAGGAATTATTAATAATACATTACATAATTTTCTAATTTGATAAAATAATTTAAAAGGAAAAAAAAACCCCAGAAGACTTCTTTGAGCATAAGACATAACAGCTAAATAATAAAGGGTAACATATCAGAAATCAGGGGATAGTAACCAATTTTACTCTTTGTTAACACTATGCAGTGAGGGCAAGAGGAAAAATAAGAAAAATAAAGGTAGAGGTGGAAGAATCTGTCAGTCTATCTTTGTGGAGAGTTTTAGAACAGTAAGCCATATCTAGGTGCTTTCACCACCCTTGGGAGCTCAGTAAATGCTTTCTAAACCAGACAGTAAATGAATACAACTGACTGGAAACAGGGAGCTGCAAGGAGGTGACCAGATGCCACACAAGCTTGTCCTTTTGTATCCAACTAAAGCCAATATGTTTATTTGCCATCTCTGTGATCATCAGCCAGCTGAGAGGCTGGAAATGATTTGTGTGAATTCATGTCAGATATCCCGGTTTGATCCTTCAGGGTGCTGGATGTTCTTCAGGAGGTGTTAAGTGCTCTGAGCTGCCACATGGGCTCACTGCACTGAAGTAATTTTAACTTTCCACTGCTGAGCAGCAACAAGTGGCCCTCCACGGAAATGTTTTCCCAGTGGCAGCTGGCAGCATGTCAGGAAGCAGTTTGCTCCAAGAAGCACAGCTCTGACATAGATACCAACAGCAATGATGCTGAGACACCTGCATGCAAACCACAGCCATGGCAGACACACAGAATTGCCCAGCACAACCTCACCCACAAAATGTCAGTTTCAGCTTTCATACAGAAAATTCAGCAGTTCAGCTAATTTTTTTTCAGATCTCCGTGTTTACCTTGATGTTGTAAAAATTCCATACACCAGTGTTGTTCTGGGGTTATCTGTCTCTAGGAGAAACACATCCTCTGTAAGAAAGAGAAAGAAAAACATTTTGAATAGTAAGAAAAACCTTATTTTCCAGTTTAATTGATGATTTAATTCCTTCTAAACTCAACTGTAGTTTTATCTCAGACTTGAATGGGAAAAAGGAGGCTTAACCACATGAACAGATCATAGATGCATAAATCTAGCATTTAAACATTCAGAAACAAATCTGGAAATTACCTCCATGCCCTCTAGCCTTATGAAGACAGAAGGCAAACATTTTCAAATACATTCAGCATCTATGTCACACATTTTTCTCAGCTGTATCTTGTTTCAGCAGGTTGTTAAGCAGTAGGAAAACATTAAAGTAGCAGTAGGTTAAATACAAAGAGTTCCCATAGATGGATGTAATCAAAAACAGGGAAATTAGGTGTTTTATCGTCCAGAACACACTGGAGTGCCCTCACTAGGGCATTTTCAACATGATATGAATGTCAGACAGCTTTGCAGTAAAGACTGTGAGAGATGTAAAACTCCTGCATCCTGTTGTGTTGGGATTTATTGACTGCACTGTGCAAAGCTGTACCTACTCACTGAAATGAATTTATCCACTATTACCTCTGATCTGCTGATTTTTTTTACACTTCAGTGAAAACTACTTTATTCTCTGACAGTTTCTCCTTACAAATGTTTTTAATCACTATAATCATGCTACCTCTTAAACTTAATTTACAACTCAAAAAAGACTGAACTGTGTGAGCTTTTTATCACAGAATATGTTCTTTAGCTTTCCATTAATTCATGTGGCTCTTTCATTTAACCCGCTGAATTTTTTAAATATTCTTTTCAATGTGTCAAAAGCAAAAGACTCCACCATGCAGAACTGGAAGTGTCATACTCTCCTGAATTATACATGAACACAGAAGCATGTGTTTGCTCTCTCCCCATTTTCTGAATTTCCAGCTGTGACTGTATTCTTCCTCCTTGCTAGGGAATTGTGCTGGGAGCCCATGCTGAGAGCATTGTCTCCTATTCACTATGGCCCTACATATTGTCATACAAGACCCTAAAAGCAGTTATCCTACTGTTTTGTCGAAGAGGAGGGGGTTGGTAAATCACAGTTCTGAAAGATGAGCTGCTGTGGCAGTGCTGAGGCACTGCAAACCTCAGAAAATCAGTCCTCCAAGCACCTGCACATTCCGAGCTAGAGCAAGTCAGGATATGCTCCTAGGCCCAGTCAGGTCTCACTGAAACCTTGAACTAAAGCAAATACACCAAACAGTTGTAAATATATAAACTCAGAAAGACTCCAAACCTCATTTGCTATGGTGGGAATCAGGAATAATAATCAAGAAAAGAGAGAGAATACAATGGAGAGAAGATCGGAACCAGATGCAGACCTAGTGCAGGGCACATTAGCTGCTTGTAATATTTATATTTACACTAATGCACATACCAAATCTTCAACTACATGACTTTAGAACTATAATTTTGTGCATTTCAGCTACAGAAAACATAGAATGTGAAACTTTCTGGTAATGTTGTTTGGCAAGTAGGTATCAAGCTATGCATCTATTAATTCCTTCATGAAAAGAAACCTCTTGTGATTGCTGTATGCATTGAACATTTACAGTAATTCACATGTTGAAACAAAAATTTGTATGACTAAATGATTCCTGAAAAATAATATTTATGGATAGTGCTATTGCTGCTGCCACTAACAGGATTTATTAGCATTATTCTTGAATTACCAAACTGAGGACTCTACCCTGTGATCAAAAAATAGAAAAAATGCATTATGGAAAAGCTGAATGTTTAACAGTGCTATAAGACACAGTTTCAAAGGGATGTAAAAAACCCTCTTTTGTAATCCAAGCTAGTAGCAAAATAGTAAGAGAATCACTTAGATGTTTCCTTCCAATAATTAATTCTTTACATACATCATTGTTTTACACAGTCAAGATTAATTACCTTAATTACCTTATAATTACACAGAGAGTAATGAAGAATTTCTTGTTTCTGCTGTCATAAAACTGCAAAGGGAATTTTGTGCTATGATTTCACTGTTAACAACCTGACTAAGAAACTGAATGAAAATCAGTCATTAAATACGACAAGGCACAGCATTTAGATGAAATTTTAAGGAATGTTTTTTGTGATACCTAATTCATCAAAGTATGTTTCGGTTCCATCTTCATCCATCACTGAGCACACAAGTCTTGCTTTCAAGAACGTTGTCCACTTGTTCACGAGACTGCGCTGGCCACCTGTGTCATTCTGGAAATGAACATTATTTTCAGTAAATTGGAAATAAAACACAGCTAACATTTTACTGGGCTTTCCCACATTTTTCTCAGGTTAATTCATTATCTAGATAATTATCTGGTAAGTTTAATAGTAAAAACAGATAGGACTAAGCCAAATCCCCTCATCTAAGCATTCTATATGCAGAACAAACCAAGAACTAGTTTTCTGAGTGGACCTTCTCTGCTGGGCTAGCAGGGTTGGAGGGCTGGGCAGTAGATTTTTGTGCATCAGCAGTCTATGCTGTAATGACTGGAAGTGACTGTGGAGCTCTGCATCACTCACTGACACCCAGGAAAAAGTCCATGCTATCTCTGAAAGGTCTCATGGTTCTATGCAGGGATGTTTCTTCTAATTCTGACAGCAGCATAGCCGCACCTGACCTGGTAAGCCACACTAGCACATGAGGTGGATGCTCTAAACAGTATTCAGAAATGATGGCTAGTGTGGGTCAAGCAAGTTATGAACTGTTCTAAGTCCTGCTAGCTTGGTCCAGAGATGGCTTGGTCACAGCTCACTCACGGATCTTTCCAATTTTCCATCGTTCAGGGTGGGAACTGTAGCTGCCAACCAGGTGATGTCGCCCTGAGGTGATAGATCCTGACCAACTGTGCTGGTGAATGACTTACACAAGAGCAGTGTCCTCCAAACTGCACAACATGATGCCACCCAAGGAAAGAGAAAAACCAAAATGTAGAAGCTACTGAAATGGGCTTTCAATAAAGTGCTGGAAATGTTTCACTGATGCTGCTGGAGTTGGTAATCCAACATTTTGGGTGACTCATAAAGAATCTTTTCACTGGGTAATATATTTTGCCAGCCTTAAAGGGTAATATATTTTGCCATTCTTAATACATTAATATGATGATATTGTATGTATACAAGTATATAAATATGACTGGCTCAGATTTCTTTTAATTTGCCTTGGGATACTGCCACTGGCTTCAGTGTAACTCTAAAAAGGCTTAGGCTTTTCAAAAATCATTTGGGCTTCATCATAACAGTAGAAAACCTAATACAGCAGTAATTGCGTGAAATGTCTTTTTGCAAAACACCCAAAAAGGCCTTTAGGCGCTTTAACTAAAATAGAGAGAATGGAGATTATAAAAGAGATCACATTCCTCAGCATATTGCCAGAGAAGGACAAACACCTTCACATCCAGGTAAAACAATATCACAAAGCATCAAATTCTAAAGAAAAGCCAAATTAAAGACAGGGAATGTGTAAACACTCACAATTAACTTCCTGAAGCATTCCAATAGAAGGAATGAATAGGCTAGCAGCAATTGTGCATTGATAATTTTTCTCTCATTAAAAAAAAAAAAAATGATTTCACCAGAGATATTAATAGCTGCTTCAATCATTTTTCATCTACAGTTGATTAGAGAGACAAAAAAAAAAAAAAAAAAAAGAAATAGAGACAATGAGGAGTGCTGTGAAAAAAAATTAATTATTGCCCAGGAATAGCCATAACTCCTGGATTTGAATTTCCTGTGCACATTTTTAAAGTTAGGCTCACACATGCATCAATGCAAGCGAGGAGAAAAAACAGATGTTGTAAAAATGAAAACAGCATTTTAAAGTTAAATCCACCAGTTTAAAAGCTTGATATTTCTGATGTGCTTTAATTAGTTTGAGTGTGTATGTGTGAAAGCCTTCACTGTCTAAAGTTCATTTTTATTAAGAAAACAATGTGTCTTATTTGTGCTAAGGACAGCAAGTTTGCAAACTCAACACTGGTAACTATTCTGACTCAGTCAGAGAAATACACAAATCCCTGAACCTCTACATTTCCATATTCTTACATGTATAGTTAGATATATATAACCTGTTCAGATCCCAGCTGTGAGCTCAGTAACAGCTCTTCTTAGTTATGAACGGTGACACAGAAACAGGAAATTTTGTCAAATCAAAGGCTTTTCAAACATTTAGTCTTTTAGATTATCATGTCACACTAGCAGCTTATCCCAGAACCTGGTAAACAAAATAAAAATTCTTACTGGGCACACTCTTGCAATCATTGAATGAATTTGCTTTGTGCTGCCGCTGTTGTCTGTGAGTCTTTCTTTGAAGAAGAAGTAGATTTTGGCATCATTGGGGTCAGTGCCATCTGGGATAACATGAGCATCCACAAAAATAGGCTCTGAAATGAAAAAGTTTACCGAAAGGATGAAACCAAAAGATGTATCAGTATAAGCAACGAATGATTTGACATTTACTGACGCTTCAAGAAGTGCTGAATATACTAAATATCAACAATGGTGGCTCCATGCTGATAGCCATATGTGCTTGCATCCTCAAACTTTATTTTACAGCAAATTTTTAGAGGAGCAGTCCAGAAGCAATGGTAATAGGTTACTGCAGAGACCCAAAGACTCTGAGGAAGAAGGAAGAATCGAGGAAGAAGGAAGAATGTGTTATCTGGTGCACCTAAGGAAAGGCTCATTGAGACAAAACATAAAAGTAAGCTGGAAGAGCTTAGCAATATAGCAAATAAAGTTCACAAATAAGAGAGGAAAACAATTTGTGTAACCCAGAAAAGGAAAGGAGGGTAGGCAAATGCTTGAGCAGTATTTGAATTTGTATCAGAGGCTGGCAAACATAATCAAATGTATCAAAGGAGAATTAGGGAGAGAACAAAATAATTTATAACCTTAACAGTAAACATATAATGGACAGTGCAGGAGCCCTCAGAATACCTCCTCTGACTGAAGGAAGAAGTGGCCCTTCTCCCTGCATGAAGGCTGTGTCCTTTCAATGATCATGCAAGATTGCTTGTTCAGTTAAAGTGAAGTACAAAGTTTGGAACAATCTGATACAAAGGTTGAATGTCTGACATCAAACTTATTTTGGACTGCAGCATTTTTCTGTTCACATAAGTCTATTCTCAATTAATATAACAAATCTCATGACTCTGGCTCTAAAAGAACATGGAGATAAATTGTACTTTTAAGTACCTGTTTTGACCAGGCAGATTTTCCAGAAATTAGGCATTTTTAAGTTTTATTTTTTCTCTAATTCATTATAGGATGCACATGTTAGGGTGCACAGGTCAGTGTAAGAATGTGTAACAAACAAGCAGACATAGTTTCCTTTTCATACTGAAATGACTTTGTGAATGAAATCTTGTGATTTCATTGTAGTCACAGCCAGACAGGAGTGATAAGTCACCATAAAAAATATCAAGACAAAACAACAGTAACTTTACTTCAACATACCTGAAGGCTTTTTAAATCTGTAACTGCTGTGTTAGTTGTTTTATAACCTTTCACACCTACCTCTGCTCAGAGGGGAGACTATTATTTTAATTGAAATTAGTTTCATTGGAAGGAGTCTTCTTACCAGTAAAGACAGGGAGAATTTTCACAGTGATATCAGTGAATCAGAGTTATTTGATTTCACTCAGAAATGAGTTTTTCTACTGTGTTTAGATATCCAATTCCTCACCACTGAAATAAGTGACAATGATCCACATTGACCTCTCTGATAGTGGGACACTCTTCTGCACACATTTTGACTGCAAGTGGTGATGAATCTTCTGTGCAGAGATGGATCACCTTGAATTAACTGAAGCTGGTGGCTTAGAATCAAACACTGATTTAAGGCAATATCTGATTCATTAGAGGTGAAGACACTTTTCTAGAAATCAGACTGCCCTCAATTGCCATTGGAAAGGTTTTCATACACTTGCCCTCAAAGAGCTTGGTTCAGCCTTAATGCAAAAAAGGCCCTCAGGCAGGGTAGCTTAGGAGTTTGGTTCATGCAGGGATCCCTCTACATCTGTGCATTGTCTACAGTTTGTATTTACACACATTTCGTCATGGTTCTTCTTCATAAATTAAGTTCAGCGACAAGCTCTTTAAAAGATAAGGTCTTTGTTTTAAGCAAAGGAAAGCAGAATCTCTGTGACACCCATTAAAACTCTGGTAAATTAAAGGCATCTCACCACTCAGCCACTTGGAGTTGTGCTGGTCTGTCCTCACTGCATTCCTCCTGGTCAGACTGCGAAAAATGGCTGCATCTGTCCCCATGAAATCAATATACATTCCTGAAAAAAGCTCTTCATCTGCAAAGAATTGAAATGGAGGGAGAAGTGTTATGGTTTTTGGGAAAAAAAAAAAGTTTATTTTAAATTCATCAGCTCTTTATTTACACAGGAGTCTATACAGATAAATAGTGGGTCATGGGAATGAGGTTTTCTCTGATTTACAAAGACTCAAGCTAGAATGAATGAGAGTAATTGGATTTTTCTTAGAGACTTTATGGAACTGTACCATTAAATGCCACAGCAGAACTGCATACATGGGAAACCATTCTTGATAGAAAGTTTAGTTGCCCTATTTGCACTGCTAAGGACCACTGGAGAATAAGGCTAGTAATATCAAAAAGTATCACATTCAATATATTAAGTATGCACTTCAAAGAATTTTTATTTGTTTTTGGTTACGAAAGTAGTTGAAGTGACTGGGTTGAATTTATTGCTGCTGCAAACTGGCACAACATCTATTACAGTCAGTGCACCAGTGCCAATTTTTACCAGCAGCATTGTTATGGCTGCCCCAGGCAGCCTCAAGCTGCCTTCAGTATTGCAGAAGCCAGACAATCACATCACTGAACTTTACTCAGAGTAATGTGGAGCAACAGTTGTCCCTGTTGTGTACTTGGTTCTAAGTATAAGGTCATTATGCTTGAGCAGAAGGAGACATGAAACTCCTACATTAACTATGAGCTTCTGCTCCCTGTGCAAGGCTTAAAACTCAGCCCATCAGTCAGGATCTCTATCTGTGTTTGTGTCAGTCTGTGTGTGTGCACAAACATATGTATATATAATCACAATTATAATTACATATACTATCATTTTCTACTCTGTGAATAACCAAGCAATTTCCACTGACTAATGACAATGAAACCCCAGAGTAGAAAACAGTAGCTAAAATAAACTCTAACTCTCAGAGTAGGAGTGGTGTCTGAACACATTCCAGTACAGCTGGGTCCCTTGATTGATGTTTTTGTCTGTGCTCCTGGACTACTCAGTGAGTGTGGTCAAGCTGGCAAGAGTCACAGGCTCAGAAACACTTGAGACTATTTTCATACTCTCTGTGTGTGTGTGTGTTCATAATCAGCATGGAAGACTACTGAGAAGCTCATGAGAGGATCAAAACTCTGGAGACTTTGCTTTTCTGCTGCTAAGTGGAGCCTGAACTGAACCCTGGCAGGGCATCCAGCAGCCGCTCTTCTGCTCTCACCTCTCCCCATGATGACAAGATTCCTACACAGGGGATTTAAGCAATGCATTTGCTGCATGTTGATGAAGTATTTACTTCTGGAGCAGGTATTGACAGAATGATGTTAGATCTGGGCAAATTTGTAAGTGATTTTGTATATTTGCCTCCTTGCCTCAATCCATCAGAACTTTACTCTTATTATGAAACAAATTGGCTGAAAGAGATCAGGTTTATGGTTCTCACTAAATGTTATGTACAGTCCTGTGCATATACACATACATACACACTTCAGAACAGTACTACACTATGTAATTTTAATCCTATTAAATATCAACAGTATTACTTATGTCTTAAGCATTCCTGATGTCTGTTTGCTAATCACGTGTCAGGGCAGATCCATCAGTTCCACTTCCTTCTGGTAAAATCCTTAAATTCCACACAGTATTTGGTCTGCACAGCACAATGAATTCACTTCACTTTGTTACTGGGGGGAATTACTGAATGGATGAAGTATGTCTGCTTTTATAAATATCTCATAGTACTGGTGGGGAGAAAGATATACATCCTGCACACTTGTATTGCCAAGCTGCTTTAAAGCACTTTTTTCATTGCTTTGATGCAAATGCATCTCTGTACAGTGGCAAACTGTACAAAGTTCCAATTTATTTTTATAGCACCACTTTCTTCTGAAGGGTGAATCAGATTTCCTGCTGTATTCTAGGCAGGTGATGCCCAAAATGGTCAAGAAATTGCATCTATATTTAAAAAGGGTTCTTTTGTTGTGGAAGAGTTAGTTGGTCTGGTGGTATTTACTATGTTCTGAAGCAATGGGAGGGAATTCCTCCTGCAGAAAGCTCAAAGGTGACGCCAGTGCATTGGCTCAGTGCCCTCATTACAACATGGGCTGAAACAGAAAATGTTCATGTTTCTGGCATGGATACTGAGGCCAAATTCACTAGAGCTTAAGGCTTTTGAAGTGACTGGACTTTGCAACACAAAGTATAAAACTCAATCTAGGGACTCTTTTTAAAAGGAATTTGACCTTGGTGGAATAATTTAAGCTTTGTTGATGAACTATGCCATGAAAGATAAGTCAAACTGGAGGGAAGGTCTCCTTAGTCACATAACAGAGATCAAGGAAGATAACGAAAAGTCTATTAAGATGAACAAAGCTGCCATAGACCTACTGTAGAAAAAAAATCAGCTCATTATACAAACAATAATTCAGAAACAATGTTCTTTAATGTTCTCATATAAAATCCAGAAGGAACAAGGAAAGGAAAGAGTCACTTCACTTAATAATGCCAGAATGGCAATGAGTAGCAGCAGACTCATCTATCACTGACTTTGAACAAACATTTTCTTTACACAGTGAGTGTCTGTAAACACTGTCCCTAGATCACTGGTGAGATAAAGCTGTAAGTGCAGCCAAGGTTCAGAGAGATGTCTAGGTAGCAATCACCTGTTCTCTACAGGTGTTCAGTTCACATCTCTGTGAATAGATATACTTATCCTTTGTACTAAACAGATATCCAGGAATCAAAAAAAAAAACCCCAAAAAACCAAAAGCAATTTATATTTTGAACAGGCCAGGTAGGACAGACTGTATCACACTTTCCTTAAGATCTACAAGACTTTAAAGGAAATATCTCACACAATACATACTTGATGTAATTGATTTCAGAGGAAGCTGAATGGCAGAAACATGACACATTGTTCCCTGGTAAACCTTGGTGAAATAGAGAGTACCTGTGTGCAGTAAGTTTTATTTACTAAGAAAGTCTCAAAAATCTGTGCAATTGCTGTTCCCTCCGTAGCCATAAATACAGCAAGGAGCAGACACATGATGAAAAATCAGGGCTTTGGCACTAGAAGTGTGTGAACACAGAGCAAATGTGAAAGGTCAGGTTACACTGAGTATGTATTTCCAGCTCTTCCTGGTTCAAGAAAACAAGAAGTATCTTTTACAGATGACCTAGGCTGCAAAAGTGTACTCCCCCTTTGAATTTTCTCATAGGTGTGCAACAAGCACAGCATATTGTTTCACTTTCTGGCCTTTCAGATGAAAGAAAATGGCAAAATTTGGGTTGGGTAAAAAGCCAATTGAAGAATGAAAAGCTTTACAATAGTTGGTCGGCTCTACAGCAAGGATGACAAAAAAAATGAAGCATCTGAAGTCTTCAGTCTTTCTTTCCCTGGCTACTCTGAGATTTTAAAAGTAATTAAATAAGACACAAGTGCTGTCTAGGATGAACAAGGTCAGAAACCATTCAAATATAAATGCTAGACAGGGTAATGCAAAGCTGAAACTATTCCTGGGAAAAAATGTGTAATCTGGAAAAGGGACAACCTTTTGTTTCCTGTGTCTCTCTCTCCCCTTTTCAATAACTTATTCCTGCATTTCATTTGTCCACCCACCTTAAGCTTCACACAGGCCTTGAAACACGGATGGAGCCACCCCTCGTGCCCATCAGCCAGACAAAAGGCTTTGCTCCTTCAAAAACTCTGTGTCCAGCTCCCCTGGGGCATTCCATCAGCTCACCCTCCACATGCCCTCATGGGCTCAGACCCCAGCAGCCTGGGGTGTCTTTACTTACTGATCATAACAGACACCGTGTTCACGTTAGGGTTGAAAGAGCAGCGTCCCTTTCCTGATTCACACTTGGAGTCAATCTTGAAGATTTGTTCCTGCAAAGCAGATTTGTGTGTCACTTCTCATGTCAGAAACCATTAGATCTAAGCTGGTTTTTATGCCCGGCTGTTCACAGCATTAGCAATGCTCTATTAACAGTGCTCTACTGGGCACTTCCACTGTACTATTGGTAGTTTAACTCTTCTATTCAGAATTCCATCATCTTGTCAGATAACACTGACACATGGTTATTATCAAGACTCTTGTTATAAATTCAAGACACTAAATCAAAAAAAGTTCCCTCTGTCTCTGTTAAGGATAGGTTGACTGATCTCTGCAATAATATCTGTGGAGATTGCTTCTGTGGTTTTGAAGTTATTTATCATTTATTTTCTGAATATACTGGTGTACTTATAACTGTCTAGGACACTGTAATAAAGCTACTAAAACAATAATACATGTAAAATAAAAATCTCTTATGACAACTGTTATTAGATAATAGCATAAATCATTTGGTCCTTACTGAGTTATCAGACCTCCAAAAATCTCCCAAATGACACTTATTTTCCTTAATACCATCTCTTGGATTATGTGTAGAGCTCCAAATCCACAGTGATAGATGATTTATCTATATCTCTTACCATAGCCTGAAATATCCTATTTCTTTTTTTAAGAAATCATGGTACAGGGTTTTTTTTGATATGTTATGTACTTTATGAACATTTAGCAAAGAAGAAGCAATTTGGACTACATCTTAAAACACAAACAATCTGAATACCTTTAGAAAATCTGCCCATTTTGGTGCAACTCTTCACTTTCTGGTTCCCAGCAATACCAGCACAGTGTGCTCAGCAAGAAATTACTCAGGCCCAAGGTCATTCCTTAAAAACTGCAGTCAGTAATGGCAGATATAAGCTGACCCAACACACACTGACTACCCCACACTGTATACCAAAGAGCTTGTTCTTAAGCCCCTACAACAAACTTCCAATCTTCAATAAAAGGCCAAAAGACACAATTGCAAGAAAAAAACCCCGGCAACAACAAATAACCAAACTTAAACATTTCAAAAGAAAAATGTAGCTGACAAAAATTCCAAAGAAAGGCTTCTGTGAGGTAGATGCCAGCAATTAGTTATTTGAGAAGGGCCAGCAACTCCTGATATTCGCTTTAACAGTTAATGTAGATCACAGGGGAGTGGGGATGCCACACAAGTCCCTCAGCAGCCATTTGGCACCAGCAAAGTGAAGATTACACCAAGTTCAAGTGCACAGCTGCAGCAGGAAGTTTTCATATACTTGTTCCCTCTCTTTCCCCCCTCTTCTGTTTTGCCTAATTTAATCTCAGAGATATTATCTATTGTTTCAGTAATAAGCTCTCTAAACATTGTCAAAGTATAAGTATGAAGTTTCTAATGTGATCTTGGGTGGTTTCTTTGTTGTTTTTTTTCACTTCTAGATTATATGCAGCTTGATTCTAATCCATGTTTACTATATTAAACCACTATTTACCAATTCAAAATTCCCATTACTCCTCTACTAAACTAGCTCCAGGATTACACTTGATTTTCATATATATTAAACTACTATTTAGTCTATAATTATTTCACTTAGGGATTATACTTCCTTCTGTTTGCATTTACTTTGACATTAGAATATATTTGGGTAACTAAGGGAGTAATTATCGAAGACCAAAGTATTAAGTGTGCCAAAGAAGAAAATTAATTGTTTTATAACCTCTGTTTCAGGGAAAAGGGCAAAATTTTGCCTCATCAATGAAACCCCCATTTTTTGTGAGCTTATGTGGGATCCTGGAGACAGAAGAGCAAAACAGGCCCAGTTCTTATGATTGTTGGATATGACTCTGTCAGGCTTTGCAGCTTCTAGAGAAAAACAGATGTGCTTTCTAAAATATTCGTTTTGCACGTGCAAAAACAACCTTTTGTGCATTGAAAACTGTACCACATTGAAAGCAAAATGATACAAGCAGAGGAAAAAATGAATTTTCACTAGTCCCATCAGCATTACATAGTTCCTCATACTGCTCTATCAATTAGTCATGCACAGATATATGCAAAGAGTTCAGAAGGAAATTCTTGGGTTTAAACTGTTATGCTATTGTTGGCCTGCACAGTGATGGCTTTGAGCATGAAGTGCCTACAGTCAAGTGTCTCACAGACTCCAGACGTCTGAAACAGCAGTTTATTTAATCAATTGATCATAGGCATGCAGCTCTACAGACAGCCGAAGTGAAGCTGCTTCTGCTTTTCCAAGTCATGTATCTTTACTTTTCATTTAAGAAATTTAACATCTTGCATCATCTGGAGATGTCATTTCCTGCCCTCCCCTCTGTCCCAATCTCATTTACAAACAGTCTAAAATAATGAGATTCAAACTTCTCTGGCCTGCAATGCCAGTACTTAAGATGATAAAGAGTATTACATTGATTAAAGACAAATGAGATCATCGCTCATGTTTTAAATGATTTTTCAAGAAATAGAATAATGCCGGGGAAAGGTGATCCCTGTTTCATAATACATCAAAATAAGTCAATGCAGAATTTTTAAACCAGAAGAATGGATTTACTTAGTTCTGCTTGCTTCTGCTCTTAAATCCAGGCCTATAATCTCCACTTTTAGATAATTTAGTAGGACTGAAAGTGCAGTGATTGTGAGTGCACACTCTGTTAAGGAAGCTGGAGCCAGGTAGGGATCTACCAAAAGTCACTGAGATCATACCATGCAAACTGACCTGGAGGAACATTGAATAATCACCTCCCTGGCACCCTCTGCAGCAATCTTGGGGCTCAGCCAGAATTCCCATCCCACTCCCAATTAAATCAGTGATGAATTTCTCAGTGTCTTCCCGAGAAGCCAGCCCAGCTTTTAAAGCTGCCCTCACATGGCACAGCTCCAGGTAGCACCCTCTGATCTTCCTTCCCAACACATCTGCTTCCACGTTGTTCTGGAAATTATACTGCACACCCCTGTGCCTGCAGACATGAATCTGACCCAAAAGCTACTGAGGTGCTGCCTCCTGCTTAAGTGCCTTTCTCTTTCTTTCTGGTTGCTTAATTTATTACCTATTACATTTGCAGATAAACAAACATCTCACTTTCAAATCAGAAAACTTGGACCATATACTTCTGAAACATCTGGTACTCATACTGAAAATACACTCAGTGAAACTGAATATAGAAAAATTGGAGACCTATCTAGAAAATGTAAGATCTTACAGTGAAGAGAAACTTACCAACTTCATCTGGGCACCATCTAGTGGGGCAAAACTTGTGCAGTAAATAAAGTTCCTGTACTGGGATTGCATCTAGATGGTGTTAAGCTGAATTCCAGCAAACCTAACCTGAATAGCCAGCCAAATTAAGGGTTTCTCCAAGAAACCAGTAACACATGGAAGTTATAAAAAGTGAAGTTTGTATTTTACTTTTCATCTAACTGGCTATTTCCTTTCAAGTATTTCTTGGGCATTTTTCCAGCAAATGGTAGGAATGAATTCACCAGACAATGTCAAATAAAAAGTACTATCAAATGCATCACAGCATTTGCTATGAATGTGGACAACCATCATATATAGGACATACATATGCATCTATAGGACAAATATTGTCCATATATTGGACAAATATATCATATTTTGGACAACCATCATATCTGAGGCATGGATTTTGATCATGGCTTTGCTTCTAGCTGGTATCAGGTCACAAAACTACGGACTTTTGCTCTTTCGCTATTTAACATCGGTGAAGGACCCTACTGGGATCACTGATTCTTGCACTTTCAAAACTTTGAGATTTTGCTTCACACCAGTAGGGTAGACCACGAAGTGAGTGGCCAGAATGAGAGGAGGGTTACCTCAGACCTGCGTCCCCTGTTGACGTAGACGCAGACGGGGCTGAAGGCGCCGCTGCCGCAGACGTACAGGTGGGTGCGGTTGTAGGACTGGATCACCCGCACAAAGTTCCCACATCCGTGCTGCAGGAAACACAGAGAGCAGTCACTCCACAGGGGCAAGTGTTAGGAGATGTTGGGAACTCTGGAGAACATGACATAGAATTTTAATAGCATTATGAAAACAGCTCTACTGAGGTTGTTGGTCTCTGGACCTGGACAGCTGTTTCTTTTCACGTCAATTTGCCTGCTCTGGGAACTGGGCTCTCTCTGATTGAGCACCACAGATGAGTTATAGAGCCCACACAGTGCTCCCACTTCCACACAGCAAAACAATTTTCATTCACATATTTCTCCTGCATGAGAAGAAGCAGGACCTCTACAGGAAACCAAGGCGTAACCTTAGTAAGTTTCCCTAAGGACACCTCTGTGTCTTAAGAAAAAATACATTCCTTTTTTCCTCCTGATTTGTTCAACATAAATGGAGATTATTAAAAAGAAAGCAAGTCCAAATATCAGATTTTGCTATTTGTATAAACAATTTATTTCCGAAACTTTAAACTGAGGTTTGTAGTCAATTGTTGCTTTGTATAGAAGACCTACAGTGACATCTTCAAATCAGCATGAAAATTAAACCAGAATGTTAAGGGCCACACAGTTCACAGTACTGGATTTACATTTTTTTTCCCCTTCCCTTTTTTTTCTTACTCTTTCATTTTTTATTGTGATCAAGTGTTAATGCTTTTTAGGTTGAAAACAGATTTTTTAATGAATAAATTTTCTTACCCAGATCCCAGGACTGCTTTCATATTCAACCATCCAAACCTCATCCAAGACACTGTGAACTGCACATGTTTTATGAGCACAGGGTTGGAAACTGTGCCATCAGTCATCTTCATGAAAATCAGTAGAGTTAATCCTTGTTTAGCAGACTGCACTGGTTTATTTACTTTTAAAGGCATTCACATTTTTGGTTCAGCAGGAGCCAGCACCATACAATGTAATCTGAATGCTGGCGCACAACTGGCGTTTCCAGACTGCAGGCAGTGGGTACCACCGACCCTCAGAGTGTGCTCCTGGGGAGTGCAGCCAGCCACAGAACTTCCACACTGCAAAGAACAGCTCAACAAACAGTGCAGCACCACCCCAGAACATACCTGGAAAAGTACTATTACTAGTTTGATTAGTAACAACCAAAAAAGGGAGGAAATGGACACTGCGTATCTTGTCCCATCTGTCAGATGGAGGTGCACTCTGTTTACATTACCTGATTTTCCAGAATTTCACTTTATAGATTGGCTTGCAAAGCATTTCAAAAGAAAATCAAACACTTCTTTCATTTTGTTTTGGCTGCACTCAAGGTGCTCTTACTTTATTGCCAAATACCTAATTTGTGTGTATGAGTGCATGTGGATTACAACTTACTGTAGGATCCTTGCCAGCCATTTTGCACTCTTCAACCTTGTTTGCTGATGCTGGCCAGAAAATCTGTAAGGAAAGAAGTATTGTTCAAGCAATATATTTATTACATAATTAAAAAAATAAATTTCACTGCCTAACATACATTAATAGATTAATATTTAGATATAATTTCTACTTTGATTATAAAGAAAAAAAGGATTTATGTTGATAAATAAAACTATCTTTGTCTTACCATGCAATAAACAAAATCAAGGGCCAGGTCTTTGGCTGATATATATTAAGTTTATTAAAAATTTTTAATGCAAATTAATCAATTTAGGTTTGTTTTTTCTAAATAAGAGAGCTTTTTCACCTCTATTGCCTAAATTACTGCCCATCTTTCTTTACTTTTTTACTTTTACTGTACTTGTAGAAATTATTAAATTTTGGCTAGATTATGACAAAACCTACCTGGAATCTCAAGATTTCACATTGATTTCTTTCAGAAGGATTTTCAATAAATACTTCAATGTCTGAATGCTTATCTGTTTATCTCAAACTGTAAATATTTTGAGCTTCTTCCCTTAATTATTTTGATTTTGAAATAGGAAAGACATCCATTATAAATTTATCCCCAGAAATCTTGTACGTGACAGAGCCTGATAACATTTAGCCTCAAGATAACATAAACAATATCATTAAAAGATCTATGTGTGTATATGTACATATATATATATGTAGAATTATGGATTTGAATGCATATGTATATGGCATTTCTACAGATCTATAAGATCAGCAAAGTGAATCTGTTGTTAAATAAACAAATGGAAAGACCGTGTGGAATTGCAGAGAGTCATTCTGAGCCCAATACTGGGTGATCACATTCACTGCCAGAAAGCTTTGTGTGTTTTTCCTTTCTGTTGATTTTTTTATTCTTTATTCTCCAGGCCTACATAAGCTGTTGAAATGCCTCACAGCTTTATACTGTAGAAAATATTTCATGTAACAGAGGCCCTCCTATCTAATCAAACTCAGCACAGGGTTAAACCCAATGTGCCAAGGACAGGAGGGGGAGTGCCATGCTGGGGCACAGCTCCTGCCAGACCAGGGTGGCTGGCTCACTGTGAGTTGGAAATTAGCAAAAAGGTCACAGAAGGTATTTCAGACCCTAGAAGATAGCCCCATTTCAGAGGGAGATCTGGGTACCATTAGGAGGAGGGAAGGATGCATTCACACCGTAGAACTAGAGGCATTTAATTTAAATGTGTAAGTTAGAATGAGCCTCCCTGGGCTCCCTCAACAATCAATTCAGGTGGACAGGCATGTCCAGAGGGTGATTCAGAGCAAAGCCTAATTTAACTGTGCTCAATCACTCTCTGGCCAGGCCCCTCTCTCTCCCCTGACACATTAAAAGCCTTGTCTCTTAAGGAAGGCATTTATCTTCCCAGCTGCAAGCCAGGTATTGCTGCCCCTCAGCCCTTCTGAGGTACAGTAATAAAGCCCACAGATTAAAGGGCTGGATGGCTTTGGTGGAACAAGGCTTTTATGGTACACCTTCAGGCAGGGTAGCAGCTCTGACAGTCTAAAACAGGCAAGACAAAGTCTGTAGACAGGCAGTAGCTCAACAGCCAGGCTTCTGGGCACACAAGAACTTCTGCAGGTTACCCATCTCAAAAGCAGAGAGGCTGAATTTCAGCTGGCTTTGGAGACAAGAGAGGAATCTGTAAGCATTTGATAATATTATTTTCACACAGAGCTGCCTTCTACTGTTTGGTGAGGAAACACAAAGTCCTTGGAAAAGACCATCTCAGTAAGTGAGAGAAGCCAGAAAACAGGGGGTGTCACTGTGCCCAAAAACCCAAATAAAACAACCAAACCCAAATAATGCCTCAGCTACCCAATTGAAGAGCAAAGGCTGACACAGACATAACAGGAGATTGGAAAGTAGTTCAGTGATTAGGGTCAGAGCACAAAACATAAAAAATGCATAAGATTAAGGACAACTCTGTCCTTGCTTTTTTTCCGTATGGCCTGAGAATGATAGTGCGTATCTTATTCTTCCTTGGGGATTCTTCTCAAAGTGCATCTCCAAACCATCTTATATTGGAGAGAGGTGGAAAGGGTCAAAACACACAGATTTTCCTTGTAAAGCCAGGCCAAGCAGAATATTGCTTCAAAATGAGTAAAAAGGTCAGTTTTAAACAGTTTTTGAACAGTGTATAGCTTCATCTGCATTGTAAAGCAGATAAAACATGTAATGCATAAAACAAGGACTAAAAATTCAATAAGGTGTGGGCATGGACTTCTGTGTAAAATGATCAAATGCTATGTTTTTTGTCTTAAAAGGAAAGACATGGAATAAAGCAACCTCAGATTCTCAGAATAAAACTTGAACTTACACTGAGGGGGTCTTGGCTTATGTTGTTAATATTGAGAGACAGAATATGATCTTTACTCCCCACATAGATCCGATCCTGATCCTCATCCATCAATAATATCCTGTAATCCAGGGGGCTGTGGGATATCCTGTGATACTCAGAGGTCTTGGTTTCTTGCAGCTCTGAAATAGTAAGAACAGTAGCATAGTAAAGCAGTTCACTCACATTTCTTGCTTCTCAGCTGAAAGTCTTTCTAAATAAAGACATCTTTGAGCACAAATGGGGCCGGAGAGGGAAGAAAAAGACTTATTAAACACTAGAAAATAATAAAATGGCTGAGGTAAAACAAAGTTTCTTTTCCAGTTTGAATACAATTATTTTCTACATTAAGTAGATAGACATAGCTCATAAAAATCAGGCAATGCTGTTATTCATTCATCTAATTAATTCTTATTTTAATGGATATTATTATTTACAGCTTTGGCTTTTAAGGAACATAATTTATTAAATTAATCAATATGTTCAATATATTCTGAAGTTTATGACTGCAGAAAACCCACAAGATCAATGAGAACTACAGAAGAACATTTTACCTCCTTTTCCTAACAGGGGGCTTCACTAAAAAAGGTTTTTATCATTTTTAAGGTCAAGTTTTACTTTGTTCTTCATCATCATGTGTGGCTTACTTAAAAGAAAAAATTATTCAGTCAAGCCTAAATGTGTCTGTTTATTCAGATGTTTGTTTACAGGTTTGGACCAAACTAACAGAACTGTAGAAGGAGCTCTTATTTTTCTACAAAAAACTTTTTTCAATAAAGTGAAGTGAAAACATCCTTTGATCTCAGCAGTGCAGGATCAGGCCTGTTACAGGAATATCATAAGCAACTGCAATATAAGCACTGCTTGCTGCCTTCAAGAAAGCTCAGCCTTCCCATCTTTGCTTGGCCAATATAGTTTGGCCCTCAGTCAGATTGTTTTACTTTTCAGCAATTACAGAAGGGAGATTTCTCAAGAGCTGAGAGTGGAAAAATAAAACCTTAACAATCAATTTGTCTTTGTTGAAATATTTAGCATATAATTATGCCTGCTTTCTTCATGAATATTAGGATTGAACTGTGTTCCCTGTGTACTGTAAATTTGTATTCAAAATACACAGTACTTATGAAAATGAGCTCTGCTATAATGTATATTCATACATGTAAGACCTGAGCCCACAGTTCACAGTTGCAAACTTTGTCTGGGACACTATGGCTTGTCACTGTTGATAAAGTTTTTTAAAGCAAAGTTTTTTGCTCATTCATTCCCTATGGAAAACAGTAAATGTCTTTTACAAAATTAGTTTTCTGAAGCTATGGATATTTTATAAAGTAAAACTCTCAAAACAGAAAAATTTCTGTGTATGTGCTCTATTAAAAAAAAAAAAAAAGTGCCAAAAAAGTGTGCCTAAAGTATGTACCCTCTGCAAAACACATATTTAGCTGAAAGCAATTTTTTTTAATTACTTGGAGAGACATTTTTAATAGCAGGCAAAAGTTGAAATGCTAGGATTCATACCTCTCTAGTAGAGAACTAATGATTGAAAGAACACTTATCAGAATATAATTTGTATTGATAAATATATGATACATAACTCCAGTTAGTTTTTTATCATTGTTAACTAGTTTCATAGGAAGATGAAAAATATCTCCAGTTACTGAAAGATAATTGTGTTCTGATTAATTTAGATGTGAGACAGCTTTCAGGAGCTGAGTTTCCTACATGCACTTATTTATGGTAATATAAAAAAACCCAAAAACAAATAGTATTTTTCTTGTGCCTTGACAAAAGATAAACATACAATCAAGATTTACAATCTGTGCCTAAAAAACTGAAAAAGAACTTGTTAAATATATATGAAAATTGTTCACAGTACTTTCAGAAAGCTTCTTTTAGTGCTTGAGAAATCAACTGGTTTTTTTCACTTTAAAAAACTCCTCCCAGTAAGCTTTTAGCTAGGATTGTCCCAGCAATCTCACCAGCACAGTGCCATTTGAAATTTGGCCTCTGAAATTCTCACAGCCAGGCTCAGGCACTCGTGCTCATCCCTTTTCCTGGGGCATTATTAACTTTACCATAACACCTGGCAGCTGTAAGGTGCAACTGCACCTTCTCCTGACTGTACATCTGATATACCAGGAAAGCACAGATAACCTGGGAGGGCTTCCCACCCAGCACAGGGTCAATGTGAGCACAGTGAGTGCACAGCAGAACGTCCCTCCTGGCTGCCCCACTGGCCGACAGCGCTGACAATGAGAACACCTTGGCTGATGTAAAAGGTCATCATGATCATGATTGCTTTCAAACAAGAGACAAAGACAGCAACACATTTCCACAAGTTCCATTCATCAAAGTCCATTATTTTCTGGGAATTCTAACCTCTTTGAAATGGTACTATTCTTTCCAAGGCTCCTGAAAAATGATCTGCCTCCATCAAGCTGCTGATGCAAAGAACACCTTATGCTAGGTTACTGGGCTGTGGAAACTCAACACCATCCATAAGAGGAAGGAAAGCTGTGAAACAAATACTCTCACACTGATTTATTAGTTTTATTTCTTTCAATGCTGAAGCTTACACTCTGTGGGCTACTCAATTATTACACTCTGTGGGCTACTCAAGAAAGTATGGAGGGAATTTATAACTAATCAAATTTTATTTTCATTTAACAAAAATTACCACACAATCATCGAAGAAAATTTGATTTTTTAAAAAGATTTAATATTTAGTTGTTGTTGCTTGGAGAAAGTGGTGGCTGCAAAGATGCTGTTTGGTCTTTCACATTCCCTTTCATCTCTCTCAAACAAAAGTTTTTGGCAAAAAATGAAGTAGACATTTACTGACATTCAGAGCAAATCTATTCCATGCTCTGAGAACTTAACCAAACATTGAAAGCAGAAAAATCTATATAGAGAATGATGCTACAGACATCTCTCTAAATATTAAAAAAAAAGTTGACAATAAAACAATATACAAGTAACTTTCAGCCTTAATGATGCAAAAATAATCTTTGCTTGTTGATTTCCTTCATCAGTTGTGAATTCTGCCTTTCCTCAGGGACAAAACCAACACCAGCTTGAGCCCTACTGTAAGAAATCTGATCTTAGAGGACAGGTTGCATTAACAAAGAAACAAAAGCTGCAGTGAATTCTCTTTCCAGATTATGCTTATTATTGAACTGCACATTTTGGAGATCCCAATGACTGGGAGTTTTCTCTGTTCACAGCTTACTGACAATTAAAGTCCTACTCTTTAATTATCTTTCTAATCCACCATAAAAATTTTTAAAAAAAAGGTCATGTTTTCACAGAAGAAATAACAAAATATTTGTGGAATATCTATTGCTGACATCACAAAAGCCTTTGTAACAAACCAAACTAGTCTCACCAAAACAAAACAATTTCAGCTATTAGAAACAGGGTATCCAGGGAGGTATAGTTATCTTCTTACACAGCCTATTATAGCCAAATTGTCAGCCTGCATAAGGATAAATGAGCTAGATCCATCAGGTAGTCCTCTGAAAGTCTTATTTAATCAGCCTCGAACTTTCATCGCTCCTTAATTCAGATTCACTGGAAGCACAATGATGAAAACAGCCTGACTCTTCAAGACTAAGGATTATAATCTCTAATATGTAGAGGCAAGACCCTAAGTGACTCCCTTGGTTGACATCTTATAATGATGCTTGATACATTTGTTACTGAAATAAATGCAATTTTTAGCAGGACCTTCCCAAAATGTAACTTCCTTTTTGCAGACTCACATAACCACTTAGTACTGAACGCCCTACATAACCAAGAATGATTTCAACATAACCAAGAATTATCTTTATGTTGCAGGGTTTGGTAAGCTCCAGCCCTGGCATGCAAGCATCCCTAGCCGAGGTTCAAAGCACTGAATTAATCCACTGATAAACTGTGGATAAACCACGACACGTGAGACGCTGCATGCAGTCACGCCTGCCCTCCACCATCGCTGCACTTCCAGCCTAGCAGGGCTTCTTTCAGCGAGCCCAGGATGGTCTGTCAGGCTTTTAATTTAGGATCCCCTGTGGGAGAGTGCGAGAAATAATGTGCTTTCCTCCTCTTTCCTGCTGGCATAAGGATTCAGTCTCAGAAGGCTGTTTATGGGGAAGGTGAGAGCAAAAGCAGAGATTTGGTGTCTGTGCTTCAGAAACAAGCAGGGAGTGAAGCACAGCAATCCATTCACACGCAGCACCAGAGATGGGCACAAACTCAGCTTTCCAGGAAGATGGGCTGCATCTCCCCAGGGAACCTCTGCTGCCCAAATTGGCATGGATTTTATGTAGCCCTAGTGATGTGGAAGTTAGCAATACAACGCTGTTTTATTTTATCCTGGGGTGTGGGGTGCACAAATCACACACCTTGCGTACATCTAGCAGCAAGCTCAGTGTTAGCCTCTGATTACAGAGGCTGTAAAACTCTCTTAAGCCTCATTAAGCCTTGAGTTTGTGCCAACAAATATGCCAGACCATGCCAAATGCGAGGCTGCAATGTAAAATCTCACCTTCCAGGAACTGGAATGAAACCAATTTTTTTTTTAATAGAAGTAAGTATTTAAGTCGAACAATATTTTTGCTTAAAGTGTCAGATGGAAATGGTCCCCTTCTGCCAGGTCATGTTTAAAAAGGTGAAAAGTAATTTGGACATATAGATACTATGCATAATGTTACTACCATTGAATGGAATGGTTATGTATTTAAAGAATGTGAGTGGTATCTGAGGTATTTGCAAAGTTACCAAAAATCATTAAAAAAAACCCCAAACCAAAAAAACTTCAGCCAGAAGAAAAGGTCTGCTTCAAATATTTTAAATATTTTTCTTTCTACTTTGTATTTACAAATCTCTCTGTTTTATAACATTTCAGCAGAAATGACTGGAAAAGATTCAGTTAAACAATATCAGATTTCATAGGAATCAATTTTAATTATTGTTTTCTTGGCTTTATTCTAAATTTTTTTTAGTGTAAAGACATGGAGGAAATAAATGCATCAGTTTTATAGTTTACACGGTAGTTGTGGAAATAGCCTGCTATAATACTGCAAGTCTGAGAACACCAGTGACTGCTTTTTCAACTTCACGTACGGAAAGAGAACAGGTAAAACCAGAACATTTCTTTTCAAAACTTCAGACTGAGTCACCTTTGCACTGTCAATATTCCTTTTCTTTGAAGATACATGTATTGATTCCTTCTGCTTAAGGGGCTGAGATAAGGGAGCTGCTGAAGCACTTTGCCACCGCTCATGCAGGGTTCAAAGCAAAACCCATCCCTCAGCCATTCTCAATTCTCCACGGGGACACAGCCATCTCACCAGAAGCAGCCACATGTGCTACTGGTCAGTCCCTCGTGTGCCTTAACCACACAGGCCCAAAAAGGCTCAGATGGACCTCGGACCTTTTCTTCATCTCTTCTTCATGCATGAGAGTTTTTACTCTTTTCTTTAATGCTGTTACAATGAAATCTGGCTTTTTAGATAGGAGGTAATAGCTTCATAAGAACTAGAAATCAGAGATGCGCACACTTGCTTGCATCTGAATCCATCTGAAAGGGGTTTAATTGTATTTTTATTAAAAAAAAAAAAAAAGAGCAAGTGAAAGGGGAGAAAATAGATTTACAAGTGCTCATAAAATCACATGCTAACTAATTTACAAGCTCATTTGAACAAGAGAGAAGAATGGAGTTCAGATAGTACAGGCTGAAACAGAACCCTCTTTTTGCCCAGAGCTAAAATGTATAATCTGCTAGAAGGAAACTTAATTGCTGCATTTGGAATGAGAGTAAATAACAAGGAAATGTCAATGATATCTAAATATGATCTGTTTTAAATATACAGCTTGAATACTTGTGGGTGTACTTGCTACGTGAGTTGAGAGCAAAATTTACACATTACTGGACTGAGATAGTGAAGTCTTTTACAAAGGGAAATCAGAACACCAAGGTGAAGTCTTTGGAGAATCAGGCCCAGAGGTGGCTCTAGCTTGTCTGAAGAACAATTTGTCACCTTGAGCAGCTCAACATATACATTAGGAGCAGTAAAACACTCAATAGCTCTTTGTGAAGGGGACCATGTGGTGATAGGAAAAGACATACCAGTTAACAGTTGACCTTAAGCAGAGCGTTCACATATGTCAGTAGATGGGTCCTTTTTTTTTTCCCAATTTTCAAGAGAGAAAAAGCTCCTGAAATCCTGGTAACTCACAGACTCTAAAAAATCACAGTCAAGTATTAACTGCCTTTTAAAAAGTTGTACCAAAAGGGAAATAATTCATGACAGAGTGCTGTTTTATTAAAATTACTGAAATCAGTAACAGAATTTTTCATCTTTTATTTAGTACTTTGAAGGAAAAAGGAGGGGCAGATCCTCTGAGGTGTGGGCAGCTGCCAGTTTTGTGCAGAAGGAATGTGCTTTCTAAGCAAAAGCAAACACACGAGAAGAGAAAGCCGCTCACTCGTGTGTGGCAAAATGTATTAACGTGGCTTTGTGGCACACTTATCGACCCAAGACACCCCACAACGTTCTATGCCTCTCTAGTGAAGCTTCAAATTATGAAGAAGAGATATGATTTCATTTTCACAGATGTTGTCATGTGAAATCATACCACATTCCACAACAGAAAACCCACTCCAAAACAAAGAGGAAAAATGTGTCAGTGTTTTTCAAACTGCAGTTACACAGCTATCCTAAGTCTTGCCAAATATTCCAGTACTGAGATTCCTTCATTGAGCATTAGGCAAGACCACCCACACCCTCCAGCCATCTAGTCTCACTAGGCTGTAGACGCTTCTGGGCACAGTAACTTCAGGATATTTCTCCATTTACCTCACTGTAAACCTCGAAGAACTCCTCTGAAGTCTGTATAGGCATTTCAATAAAAAAACTGAAAAGTAGGCTTCCTTTTTTAGCAAGTAGCGTGCAGTTATAATTTTATATAAATGTAATTTGCACACTTTATTTCAGAAGACGCTACGAATACTGCCATTCTACAGAACTTTCCAGAAGATATCCTATTTATCAAATATTACCTTGTTATTTTCTGCTCATTATTATCCTGTGCAGGCCTTGTTCTCAGTTTTGGTCCCAAAACAAAAGGGCTAACTTTGGCAAGCATGGAGAGCCACAAAGCCAAGCTGACTGGGTTCAAGATTACTGCATCTGAGTTATCCATGTCAGATGGGAGCCAGTCTCCTCCAAGCCCTGTGCGTAACAAGCTTGTGTACAACAGCTCTGCAGCATGAAAGCTGCTCTCCAAGAGCTGCATACTTCGAAGTCTGCACAGTTACACAGAATTTACCCTTTGGTTGCTTTCCAAAACCCATGGAGAGAGAGGGCCCTTGCCACACTGCCCAAAGGCTGCACAAGCTCAGCCTGGGTGCACACAGTGGCTTTGCCATTGGCACTAGGGATGTTTTTGTTTTCCAGATGCAGGAGTGAGAAGCTTTTGGTTGCCAAGTATGACATTATTTTTGAGACAGAGTGAGGAAAAAAAAGCTGCGCCCCCGGAGAAGTCAGACAGATTCCACATAGTTTTACTTCTTCTGGGAGAAGTACATCTCTTCACTGTAAACTCTTGTGTCTTCTCTCTTCTCTTTTTTTCTAGTGGGCCACCAATCACACCACTGGAAGAATGGCTGCTCTCCTTCCTGTGATGCTCAGGCACACAGAGAAATGTTCCAAGCAGGGATCAGACTAACTGGACAGCTAAACTCCTGACTGTATGCAGACACTGAAACTCTTTGATACAAATTTACAGAGAGGTATGAGAAATGGAAGAATGTGAATTATTGTAACTGTCTGCTCAAAAAATTAATTAAGCTTGAAGCTTGTGATAGCGTCCAAGTGAGAACTGGGCAACAACATGAGATCTGGGAACTGTTTTTCCAAATCATACATCTTCATCCCATTTGCCACTGGGAGAGTAAGGTCTGAGTTTACTTCTCTTTAGTTTTGAATCACATCCAGGCTATTTCTTTTGTGATAAAAGCAAACCTTTCAAGGCTTACTTTTAAGTACCTGACTATTTACTCCCCACAAACAGATGGGTCAGATGATGTCAGCTGAGACATCTTTAAATGTTGGGAAGGGAAAGAGAGGAACAGGGAGAGTGTAAGTAAGGTTGGGTCAAAGGTAGGCTGTTTTACTGCTAGAAATGTCTGTCTTTGTAGATTTATCTTTCTGTTCAATCTAAGTGAGTACTTTGCAGAGATATTGAGGTAATCTGTACACAGTGAAGACAGAATTTGGCTTTTGCAAAACTGACAGCTACTGGGGAGTAGCAGTGTGGAGTTCTGAGATGTTAATACATCCTTGCTGATGTACCAACAACTGTGACATAGAACTGTAGTGAAGACCTATCAAATGTTTCAGAATAATCAACACTTGAAGTAATCAAAGTATGATAGCAGTCTCCCGACTTCTTTTCAGACTGAAAAAGTTCTTAACACCAGCTCACATGCAGTCCTTTTCTCTCCGAGCATATTTTCACCAAGCTGCTGAATTATTTGTTACCAGAGCTAACAAAAACTCATTGAGAAAACACAGCTCATCCACTGAAAAATTTCATTATGGCTTCTCTAATAAAGTAAGAACCCACTTCACTCTGGCAAGGCAGAGGAACCCTTTCCATTATATTCCTTTCTCTCCCTCAACGAGCAACCTCCCCAGAGATTCAGCAAATCTCTCTATGTCTGCAATTGGCATTATTGCTCTTGCTGCAATAATCCTTGCCTTTATTGATGTTACCAACTGTACTGCAACTTTAGCCATGCTACTTTATCCACAGATCTCCTTAAAACATATTGTTCCTATCTTCACCAGTCACTTCTCACCACTACTCTGTACAAAATAGGGCAATTTAGTATATGCAAGCTTGGTTACAGTTTCATTATTATTATTATCAATTTAATCAAATTAGGATTAGCTATCAGGCAAACATCAGGCATAAAGAGATCAAGCTAAATCCCACTGCTTAGCTTTCATTCATTCTTCATTAAAATAATGTAAAATTTACCCAGTTATGAACTGAAGAAACTTTGGAAGGGGGTAGTTCTCATTCAAAAGAATTACAGTAATAACTTTGTTTCAGCTGACTGCTGAACTAAAAGGTAGTATTTTTAGACATTAAAAAAATTTGAATTTAGTGGGATATTCATAAAAACAGCCAAGTTGCCCATAGCAAAATCAAGCAAAGAAGTTTATGGCCTGCTGGGTACCACACACAAATAGGTAAACCACTGCTTCTTTTTTGGTGTGTTTTCTTGTTTCCTCAGTATCAGTATGTCAATGGGATGCATATACCTGGTGTCTACATACTCTTGTCTATATATCAGATAATCATCTCTGTATACCAAGTAAAGATAGTTAGCAAGCTCTGCTTTACATCTGGGAAGGATAAAAGAAACACTTATTCTCACTCGACTATGTGAGAAAACAAAGCAGCTGGAGGTCAACAGATGGCATCCCCTGCTCAGTGAACCTTCCATGAACCCCTAGATCAACACGATGCCAGAAGGGTCATTATATTGGAGATAACAAATTTCACCAAGAGCAACAGCCACATTGATTCCACAGTCATGTCACAACTGCATTTATCCAAATCTTCCATTGTCATTTCTATTTACAAAAATTTTAGAATAACAGAATACTTTTCCACAATATTCTTAATTCCTTTTCCTCTATTTATTTGTTGTTCTGTATGCTTTAGTAGAATACCCAGTGTACTACCCCTTGCAGCTTAATTTGAGCTCTTGGATTTAATTTTATTTTGCAGCTGCAAGGCCACCCAACCCTTTCCACTGACAGGAAGCAAGCTGCTTTCTGGACGTGGGTGTTTGGGATGCTTTCTGAAGCCAAGGAAAGTTTGGTTTGGGAGAAAAGCAAAGGTCAAGCCTATCTTTAAATGTCTGAGCAGTTGGTTCTTTTTTTCCCTTGAAATAGATTTTTCTGGTATATTGAACGCATTCAATTCCATTGGAGGAACAGCCAAGTGGTTTCATCAGATTCTACATTAAGTGGGTTTTTTTTTTTTTTTTTTTTTTTTTTTTTTTTTTTTTTCTTCCCAAATTACAGTATGACTCAACCTGCTTCACTGAATATGGGGTTTGGCCACATCCCCCAGAGGACTTCAGTGGTTGGACCCAACTGGAAATTATTAATTTCATCATCACTGTTTTCTGCTTGTTGCTGAACATCACGGACTGTTATGAGTTTCATATTAAATACAATATTTTTTGTATTAAATTAATTAAGATACGGGGTGAGTTTGTTTAAATGTCAACTTAAAATAAAAAATAAGTATTTCCAAGCATGTGTGCAGTGAAAATGATTTTATTTAAACTTAGTTTTTTTCTGTATGGATTTGGCTCTGTCACTGCTTGGTGTCATTTATAGGAAGTGGCTGTCCCCAGTGCTGGCTCCTGGGAGCAGGAGTGCCCCAAGCCTGCAGGCAGCCACGCTCAGTGGGCAGCAGCGCAATTGCTGTTTAAACACACAGAACACAAACGTTTTTCACTCTTTTTCGCACCATGAAGACTGACACAAAGAGTGAATTTAGGAGCACATTCCAGAGCTGCATGCTACCATCAATCTTCAAGTGATCACCAGCTGGTATTTGGGTGCACAATAAAAGTCATGTTCAGTGGGCTGAGCACAGCCTGGTGGATTAGAGTCCTCCCAGCTCTAAATCCTGTTCTGTGGTATTTTGCTTTTTGACTTTAGACATGTCACATAAACTCTCTGACTTAGATATGTAAAGTGAAGGTGACAGTTTGGTACTTATTTGACCGGGTTGTTTTTTGGATTGCACTTTGTAATGTATAAAAAAGCCTTCGAAATTAAAATGAAATAGCTGGATGAAGTTATTTCAAATGTATTTCATATGCAAAGAGAGATATTTTTTGTTTGTTTGTTTGTTTCAAGTCCAGATGCTTCAGACTTAATGAGCTCAGCCAAAACTCTGGTTTGGATTTAAGAAATAATTTTTATACTTTTCAGTTTATATTTAATCTGAATGGAAAACCATTAAAATAAATAAACCTTCTGCAGTCACTCACTCCATGTTTAAACTAGACTTGCCATATTTATTCATCAAGATCACCATTAAGAACTTGGCCAAAAGTGGGGAAAAAGTATAAGAATTCTCTTGTTTGCATTCACACAGATAGGAAATAAAAAAGATAAAACCTTCTTGTTTATATTCAACCTTCAGTTATGAAACATCTCATGATTACAACACTATCTCTTTCAGATAATGGGAGGCTCTAACAGAACTGAGCAATTAATGTATTTGGATATGCTGAACAACAACAAAGAGTTAAAAAGAAGACAAATCTTTGCTCCCAGGTAAAAAGGCAGAGGAGTGAAGATGAGTAACATACTCTATAAAATACTATTTCAGCCTCCTATAGGTCCAGTACGGAAACTGGAGGTCCTAGGAAGGAAAGACTCAATCAGCAAACCAAACCTGAAGGGTATTTAGAATTCTGACAGATTAAAATTGGCACACTGCAGGTACAGGAGAGGAAGTGGCAACAGGATAGAAATCAGCCACAGCCATCCACTTATCTCTACAGCAAACTACTCCCTGTAGCACAGGATGATGCAACTGCCCTCAGCATATAACTCTGTGCCCTTAATCCTTAAACAAAAATTGCATTAATTTAAAGGCAGAAATCATAGATTGTGTCTCTTCTGTGTGCCCTGTACTTGTATTTTGGAAGCAGAAGCAAAATAATGCGGCTATTCATTTAAAGTGTAATGTGCAAATATGTAGAACAAAGGAGATTTGTTTCATGATCAGAACAGGGAACTAACTTTATGTCAGAACTCCTGGGCACTTGCTCTCTGACCTTGAACAAATCTCTCACCCTCCATTTATGTCAGTTTAACCATCTGCTATATGTTTGTAACAACACTTACCTGTCTTTCAGAATTACTATCAAGTTCAGTTAATGTATGTTTGTTAAAAAAAAATCAAGTTAAAGGCATTTTAATGTTCAAGGTAGTATTCTAATTCAAGCTCCTGCTAACCATTTAGGCTTACTGCATAATACATTTAAATCACTCTATTTTACAGGTACACAAGCTTTAGTGCTTCTCTTTTGTATAAAGCAATGCTGCCTAATGCATAATTCCTTTTAGCTCCATTAAATAGATGTCATGAATTTGACTGCTGTAGAAAGAAAATATCTACAATGTGATTGTGACAAAGCAAATAGAGACAGTTCTGAACAGCTTTTAATCAGAATTTGTTTACTAAAGGCATGCTTACTTCAGTAGATTTGGCTGTGAGGAGGAATGCCAAATAGTGACCTTTTGAACTCACATTGAATGAGAAATATTTTCAACAGGTTTAAGTCCTTTAGCTGGTGTGTATTAAATAGGGCTTTCACTATTATACAAGACATATTTTGACTAGTTCCCTTGAATAGCTTCACCTTCATAGCATTCCACAGTATATTTTCGTATTTATATTTTTACAAACTGTTTATCAGTTATAAAAACTAACATTTATTCTAATAACTTCTAACTTTGTTAAATGATCTCCCATAGCTGCTTCTCTTTCTCTGTTTGCTATTCCATGCTGGGTTACTGGGTGGTTTACTGGCACTGAAAGTTTCTAGAAGAAGGGGTCTCTTACATCAGATGCATATTTAGTGTAGAATAAATAATTTAAACACATTTTTATGTATTTTGATGCCAATCTATTATAATGCCTATATTATCACTGAAGATACTACGATCTAATGATACTGATCTTTTCCATTTGTGCTACTAAAGTCATCAAATCTACTCTTGCTATGTGAGTATCATTAGCCTGAGAATTAAAACGCTTTACAAAACACTGCATTTTATTATCACTGACCAGTGTCTGTTAACCTGATTTTTCACTGCATCACTGTGAATGTCCAAATCACAGCACCAATAAAACAAACAGAAAACCACTAGCATAAAGTACAGCATTAAAGCATTAAGAATCAATTCTCAACTTTCCAAACAACTGTCAGAAATTAGGTCTCCAAATTTATTGTGTTTACCAGTTGGCTGCAGGTAAAATTTAAAACAATGTTAAAATATTAGCTCAGGGTGAGAAATTACCTAGAAGTTCAGATGCTTGGGCTCTAGTCCTGGTATTATAAACTAACCTAGGGCATGGACAATCATCTTCAGAAAAGTCATCTTCAGTGTGGCAACACCAGTCAGACTCTCCTGGTACAGGAACCCTAAGGCAGAACTGAGGAAAACACAAATATCCAAATACTTCTGAGGATATTGCAAAAATCCTTCTGTCTTTTTTTACAGCTATCACAGACAATTTGGTGCAGGTTGGGAAGGCCTGACAGTGTGTATCAGGCTCACCAAAGAACTTGGGCAGATAAATGATTTTGTTCTGCATGCCAATACACCTTATGCAGCCAACCCAATGGCAAGAGAAACTAAGAAAACTGTGCGGAGTTTTCCACATAGTACACTTTACATCTGTGAAAATATCTAAGTATGAGCTTGGCTGAATTTTCCTGAATCAATATTCTGAATTTAGGCTCCTCATTCCAAACCCAGATGCCAGCTTAGTTGCATTACTGGTGTATTAAATCCATGGTTATACTTCCTTGCCATACTGCACTTCCTTTACTCTAGCTTTGCTCATGTCACAACTACTTTCATCTCTTCTACGGTTAAAGTCTGTACAGCAATGCCACTTCATGTTCCAAAATAGGTCCTCCAAAAGAATTCTCAAGACATTTCATAACAAAGGAAACATGCTGGAATCTGGGGAACTATGCTGTCCCTTTAGTATTTCATTCTGTTTCCCGTGTGCTACAAGAAAGAGATCATGCAGACATGAGACTACTCAGAGGTCTAACTCCTGGTCTACTCACAAGTGAGCTGTCCCAGACTGGGCTCTGCCTATCGACGGCCTGCCCCTTTACCATGACAAATCAGTGCATGCTTGTCTAGAAACAGAACAATGCAGAGCAAATGATTAATGATTTACAGCTTCTGAGATAAAGAACACAAAGAGAAGTCCATCCTTCAGTGCTCCTTGTACCAAATGAAATGGTCACAAATCCTGCGCTGCCAAAAAATGCATCAACTTCTTCAGGCATAAAACACTGAACAGCCTTCACTGCCTTGTGAAGGCTGACCTAGAACAGAGACCAGATGGGGCTAAAGAATAAAGTAGGGATTTATTAGGAGGCCTCAACAGATCCACCTTGGGCAGCACAAAAGCCCAGACAGGGCTGCACCCAAGATGAGCCCAATATGGTCACAAAAATGCACGACCAGTCACGGGGTCTCACACTTTGAAAAGTTTTGGTCCATTTGCATATTGGAGTTAATTGTCCAATTACAGCTCCAGCCCATTAAGTCCCATCCTTTTTGTTTTTCTCTCTTCAGTCCACTGCTGTTTATGCTTTTGGGCCTGAAATTTGTATCATTTGTCCCTGGTCCCCAGCTAGAGAAGGAATTATTTTGTCTCCTTATTCTGTGAAGAGAGCTTACCATACCCTAATATAAAGCTCAGAAGTGCACACTAAAGCAGCACAGAATCTGAAAAATATAAAAGCTAAAACCTGAGGCATCAACACGACAAGATGATGAGGGCAGTGTACTTCAGCCTTGGGCATGAGAAAAGGAAACCTTAACAATCAATGACTACTCTGGGGAGAAACATTCTGGTGAATGAGGGGTAAAGAACAGAACACAATAATCTAAGTCATCCAAACCAACATAATTTCCTCCTTTCTTATTGATTTCAACCTTCTTCTGTAGGTTCCTGTTTTGTTTTGTTTTTCTCTAATGACTACAAAAGAAGTTTGAATGATTAACTCAGACTAGATATTAAATATTTACATGATTACATAAGAATTTCCTGAATATGATAAATTTGAACTTCCTCAATATGATTAAAATACAACTTTGCCTCACCTGGTTCCTCCAGGGACAAATGTTACAGACAGTAAGAAACATAAATCTGAAAACAGTAAAGGGTTTGCTTGTTTCAATGATTGACTTTGGGCCACTGAAATAAAAAAAGATTCTTAATTTAAAGTTAATTCTCTTTAACTGTAGTGAACTCATATGTAATTGCATCAAAAACCTCCAAGCAGGACAAAAATCACACAGACAGGAGTATGACAAATTAACTTATTGGATTTATCATTGTAAAAAGTAAGTGACCTATGAGGAGAGGAAGGAAGGGTAGGCAATAAAATATCTACAATTTGAATACATTTGCATTAATTTACTGATAACATTAGGTACTGTCTACTATCCCCCTGCCCTGTGCACACTAAGCCAAAGCAAACTTGCATTATTTGTCCTGAAAACACTATTCAAAGAAGCAATCAGAAGGTGACTTTTCATAGATGCCAAAAAAAAATCATGCAAGTAAATGTTTGCAGGTTCTGTCAGGCTGCACATATTTAGATGCTGCTCACAGATAAATGATCACTGTCCAGATCATGTAATTAATACTGGTTTTCTCCTTCAGTTCTGCTTCCCTTTCTCCTGCTCTCTAGTAAGGTAAAGGACCATCCTTTCATCTAGTGTGAACTTATGCATACCAAGTGAGACAGTAGAGAGCCCAAGTCCAAGTGGTAAAATTTCTTTTTCAAAATTATAAAGTGCTGCTGCTAAAAGAGAGTTTTCATTCTGCGCCTTGGCCCCCAATTATTCATACACTGCAAAATTCTGGTTCAAGTAGCTGATACCAAAAATCCCTTTAGTTGTTCATGTAGGGCAATTTAAATATCTTGCAGAGTTATTAATAACTATTGTATTACTGTAATTAAAATAAGACCTATCAATTACATTAATTAATAACCTTAGTGTGTGGATGTCTGCCTAGCGAGTGAGTAGAGAGTGCAATTTGTTTGAACTCTTTTCTCTGCTGCAATGATACTGTTACTCAGGAAATATTAGTACTTAGCTAGATTTAATTGAACAAAGAAAACTATGTCAGTGGCCTTGGGGAAAAATTCTAATCAGAAATGAGCAAGTATTTAAACAAGCTTGCCTCCGTCCTGAAGAAAAACTAAGAACATAAAAGGCATAAAGTAACTGTTGATGATTAGATATGAGGACATAAAAATATGCCAGTCTGGAATAGATAAAATATTGAAATATTCTCAGAATCTCATCTCTTTTGCTATATTGATGCTGTTTAGGTTTTGCCTTTTTTCTTTTATATGTTCTCTGTAGTCTATTGTATTAGTGACTAGTTTTCCAGCAGTTTTCCATGGCGTTTTCTTAAGCAGAAAGACAAAACAAATTCCAGAGCTCCAAGCCCTGGGAGGTAGAAGCCTCTGTGCTATCTTGCTTCTTCCTGGGAAGCAAGGCTGAGACAAACTCTCCCAGATACATCCTCATGGACAAAGTACAATTAGTGCTGAAGGGGGGGTGCAGAGAAGGGGCTTGACCTGGGGGGAACTGCATTATCACTTGTCCTCCTAATTGGTGCTTTTTATCAATTATGCTAATTACCTAAAACCTATAAAAAATGCACTCACCCCTGGGCAGGGGTGGGCTTTTGTGGACATCTTTCCATAACTGCTCCTGGAAGTCTTCAAATAAAGACCTCTTTTATATTACCTCCTTACTAAAATAATCTTGAGTTTCATTTCCAGGTTTGGCAAAAGGCAACTCTATGTCAAGGTAAAGGGAATTTCATTGTTGTGGGTGAGTATGTCAGCATATCCCACTGTGATAAGGATCATGTTATTTCTGATTCCATTTCATGACACAGATGGTGATGCTCTTAGTTCTTTTGTCTCAGTTTGTGAATTCACTAAATCAACACATTTTTCCTTTGTCTTGTCTCTGAAATGATAGTGAGTAGTTTATAAAAGTCAATTGATTCACCTTGCAGCTGGCATCAACCAGGTTCTTCTTACTGAAACTACGTATTTCTTGTAACAAACACCTCTTAGATTAATTTGGGCTCTGCTACTGGCCAGATGCAGAACCACAGGTGCATCATTAGATCTGTCTACTTCTCTTTCTGGCTTTGGTCTGTCTTGTTTATTTGGATTATAAAGTTCTCAAGATGGGGCCACAGACAACAGCTTCTGCATTCCTGTGCAGAGGGACAGGGGTGGCATATTACATAACTCCAGTTCACTGCAATACCAATTAAAAAAAAAAAGTTTTATGGTGGCTGAAATACTTTGGAAAGTAATATAAACACCCCTTCCTTTTTAATTAGTTTTTTTTTTTAAAGTGCTTCTGGCAGGAAGATTATATGTCCCCAGTTTGCATTTTGAACTGCTTGAGCATTGTTCTTATTGGAAACTTTGGTTGCCTCCTGTCTGCTTCATCTGCTGAGAAGTCCAGGGTAAGAATGTTATCATTGCTACTGAGTCACTCAAACACAGTAACAACCCAAACCAATGCCAAATCCTCTCTGGCTGTTAGGATTGCAAGTAATCTAAGGATCATCTTCTGGAGCAAATCAGCAGGCAAGGAAAACGCAGGAAAGTGATATGTAACAACTGGCTTTGAATATTAAGCAGGGAGGGTCAGTAGAAAGTCAAAAATGTCAAATGCTTCTATGGCAGCACAAACCACAGGCTCAAAGTCAGGATTGCCACTAAGTAACCACAGACCTGCAAACATTCTAGGAGGAGGAAAACAAGGGTATTCTTCCAAAAACAAACAGTTCCATCACTCTTTCTGACTCAGGGAAACAAAAGCAATTAAGAGTAGCTCAGGAGCTCTATGTTAAGAATTCCAGGTTATCTGAAGAAGCATGCCTTGCACCAGTCTCCCTTTTGCATTAATAAAGCTGAACGCCAAAGAGGTGTGAGTTTGTTCATCAGCTGACTGGGCAGGCTGGGCAGAGTCAGCTCTGCTGCAGGTGTCTGAGGTACTGAATTTAGGAGATCAGTTTGCAGAAGCTCAGTATATTCTCACTGAGAGGAAAAATCAGAGGGTTAAAGAGAGAGGGGGAGTAGCTTAGATTCTCTAAAGCTCCATCTGAAACTGTCATGACTGATTGAGGCAAAGCAGAACCCAAAGAGATAACTCCACTTTACAGATGTCAGTTTGCTTGATCAGCCTCAGGTCATACCTAATGGTGACAATTCCCTATGAAACCTCAGAACAGGTGGAAACTGTAACTCCTTGAACAAATCATCGCGGGCATTTTTCAAAACACCAGGCCCATAGGTCAGTGGTTAGGTATGTTTTCTTCCAAGTATTTAAAAATGCTGCAGGGTCATCCATGTCTCTTACAGGAATCATTGGCAATATAAAGGTAACAAACTGTAACTTCAGTTAGTAAAACTTCCAACTTCCTTTCAAAGAGATAATCACTTTGAGGGATGATCCCTCCTCTCTAGATCTTTTCCCTCTGCACTCACATCTTTGGCAATCAATGGAATTCACAAGATTCAGCTGAAAGACTGGTGGCCATGTTTTCCATAGGGCAAGGCTAGAAGATTGAAATAAAGCAGGAACTTCTAAAAAACTTTAAAAAGTTTACAAGAACAAAACAGGGACAAGTTTTAATCTGATACAGTAGTAATATGGTCTCCTCTAGGAAAATATTAAGCACTTTGAGTTCAACTGAAAATACACAAGAATTTCCACTAGGACTTCTCAGGAATGCAAACTAAGCATCTTTAAATGCTCAGTTGGACCAATTTTTAATTTCAGGTAAAAAAGAAAGTGAAGAAAGACAATCACTTTCGAGGGAAAAGAGAAAGCAAGGAAATTAAAATATTGGGTTATTTATTACAAATGAAAATAGTTATTTCAATGTTTTAAAATACACAGCAGTGTCTTACTGGAAGACAGGAAGCTAAATCTTATCTGGTTGTACAGAAATACTGGGCTGCCACAATAATTACTGCTATCCCAGCAGAGGAAATAATAAACAAGAAATAAGAGAGTTATGGGAAAAAAAACAAAAAAAAACCAACAAAGAAACACCAAACCAGAAAGAGCAAAAAGAGAAGAAAATACCATTCTAGAATGAAGATTGTCAATACTGAAAATTGGTTTGCACACAGTTTTCTTCTATCTATCTCAATACATGTCCATGCCTGGACATGTTTAAAAGCACCAACCTCAAGAACGCCTCTAGCTTAGGGATACAAAGAGGGATTGTGGCAAGACACTTATCATAAACCAAAGATGCTAATGTATCTATCTGATAATTTATTTGTCAGCATCAATTCACTTCAGATCAAAAGCAAAATTGCAACTCTGCACAGAAGAAACAGAGCTGAGCACAAGCATGTCAGAAACAGCTGCACCTTTGTAAACAACTCAAAGAAAAATCAGAAATGTAAAGAGGAATAGCAACTCACCAAAAGTCATCCAAGACCACAACTGGGCAGGGCACTTACTGCCAAAGCTCACTTTGTCATCCTGCTAGATCAAAGGTGGCACCTTGGCCTTTCATTACACAGAGGAACAAATAATTTGGGAACAGTCACCTCCCTAAGGAGGTTGTATGAGGCAGAGAGAGGATCCCTTCTTGGAGCTTTAGTGCTCTTTTGACTACTCTGAAGCCTTTCCAGTGGCCTTGGAGGGACCAAGTGTCCTGGCTGTGTATTTGCATGGGTAGGAAGGAAGCAGCACACGCTTGAGCAGAAAAATGCAGAACCCCCTACTTTAAACAGCCATTAATGGTTTGTGGCTTAACTAAAAATAACAATGGCTGCAAATACAATCTGAATTTGTTTTTTCTTTATGGGCTCAAATTATGCTGTGCAGTGACCAAGACATTTAATGAGATTGAGTCCCATGAGGTTCACATTTTACTGGCCTGGGAGGATGGGTTGGTTGTTCATCCCTGGAAAACTTGTCAGAAGGAAGTTTTTATTATAAAGCCCACGCTAATAAACTTCACTCCTAGCCTCCCACGTTACAGAAAATTGAGTTAAAAGATCATTCAGCCCATCTGCCTCTCCTACCTCCTAAACATGCCTCCCTTGGGTTTTAATGCTATGTATTTCACTTAGTTAACTGTTACTAATGATAATTTCTGAGGAACAACAGAAAGTTTTATGTAGGAAAAAAGAAGTATCTTTTCTCCTGTAAACTTTAAGGAAAGGAAGATTCCCAAACAGAGATATTCTGGAGATGATAAGCATGCAATCTGGACTTTTCAGCACACAACAGCCTCCAAGCAGGGCATATGAAACAGCAAAGGCTTTTTACTTCCATACCTTTTTACCAACATTCAAGTGCACTGACAATTCTTCCAACTTGTCTTATTTGACATTTGTTACTCTATATTTCCTGTGCTTTGCACTGAAGGTATATGAAGCTATTTTTTATTTCTGTTTCCTACTAACAAGGGATTTATGTCACTGCATTAGAATGCTATTACAATGAATAAACTCATCACCACCCTGAAAACAAAAAAAAAAAAACCAGGGAGAATAGGAAGAAAAAAAAAACCCAGATGGACAACCAGAGAGGAAAAAGTTCTAAAGTTCCCAAAAAAATATATATTTTGGCCATGTACAAGTATCTTGGCAAGCCAATGTCCCAAATGTAAGGGCTTTGGTCCAAAAAGTAGAAGAATTTTTGAAACAGCCACTGACACATCCATTGCAGAGATGTGCTTCAAAGCAAATTCAGAGCATGAAAAGGAATGTACGTTTGCTGCCATGTGATCAGAAGGAAGCAGCAGGATCTGCTGGTCTCCACTTAACCCTGCCATCCTCTTCCCTGTCATCAAAGGAAGGTGCAAATTTTCATTGCTCTTATAAATATCACTGCCTTGAGGAATATTACACAAGTTGAAAGTTCAGAGATGTTTTGTTTTTTTTTACAAACAAACACACACAGCTGACAGAAAAGCGTTTGAAGCAATCTGAATAGTGAGACAAATACAAACATTTTTGCCAAACATTGGCCTACACACAGCAGGAATATAACTAAACCTGGTTCAAGACAATTTCTGCTAAAGGAGCTCAGGAGTTGAAGATTTAAAGAATAAAACAAAGTCACTGGTAATACGAAGACCACAAAGCAATCATGAAAATTCGCAAACTATTTTTGTCTTATAACAACAGAAGATCACTCTGCACAAAATAAAACAATAAAAAATTCATTATTCCTCTAAAATAGAGCCAGTTACTAAGATTCCAAGAAAACTTAATTTCTTCCTCGGAATCTTACTGAATGTTGATTCCCACTGTTCTACTAGAAGAAGAGCTGAAGTCCCATGGGAAATGTGGCAGCACCTCCAGTTTATTTGGAAGTGCTCTGATACTTCCTGAAGCCCAGTAATTTTGTGAGTTACTTTTTCAGATCCTCTCTTTGACACGATGTTAAGCATGATGTCAGACACAGAGAGAGTCAATTACCAACACTGAGTCTGACACAGGGCTTGGTCCAAGCCCATCAGAGACCTCCCAAGTTTCTGCTCCGGGACACGGCAGGCTCCATGGGCGGGGAGATTTGGCTCTGGCTATCACAGATTTCTGGAGCAGCACTGCCAGAACGCACTCCTGAGCTCCTCCTAGCCTGATCCCTGCCCTGAGAGCCCGTTCTCCCAGTGCAGCAGCCAGCCAGGGTGTCCTGGCACATGCTGCTCCAGAAACCTGTGACAGCCAAGGAATTGATGTGGGCATGACCACAGGGATGGATCATCTGTATAAAGCATCTGCCCTATCAGTGTAGTATTAGTGGCAATAGAAAACCTTTATAGAAAAAAGTGCAACTCAATAGAAGACTTTATTTTTAATAGGTCATAAAGACAGTGAACTGCTGCACACTTCCAGGAAGAATAAATCAGTCAGAAAGGACTGAGCAGAGACAGCATGAGAGTTGGCCTTCAAACTTCTTGTGTTTATCACTGGCAAATTATATCTTGACTTTACTGAGGCTCTTCTCATCCCTGTAACTGACTGAATTGCAAAAACAAGCCACATGTGATAAAAGTTGCCCAGCACAAATGTTTCACAGAAGCTCCATTTGTTGCCTAACACTACACAGGGAAATAATAAATCCTAGTTTGTAATACACCAGTGTTTATGGACTCATAATATATTTGTATCTGTTACAACTAGAATTAAGTTGTATAAGCTATACCTGCAGGCTAAATAATAGCAGTTTTAATTAATTTCTTAAGCCATATAAAGTGTTCAGCTTTCTAAGTACAACAATTCTATTCATCCAGTCTGACTGGATACCTAACAGCAAATCCAGCTATGAGACAATGCAAGCATTCAAATTGCAAAATGTACATGTAGCAATTAGGTAATATGTTTAGAATAATAAAGCAAGTTTTCATAGTGAAAAAAAAGGTGATAGAATATAGCATATAAAAATAAAAAATACATGTATTATTGCATTTGGTAAATAAACTTCTTTTCTCAAAAAATTATTTCCTTTTCCCTCAAGGGAAGCACACAGCCTCACACTCCATGTCCAGAAAGAGCTCTAATCCTGCTTTCTACACACATCCAGGGAAAACGCAATGGAATTGCTTAGTTTTTGGAGGTTTTCATCTTGAGCAGGAGTGGCCTACTTGACCAGACAGGAGAACCTTTCTGTGACTAGGGCAGCTGCTTTGGCATGAAATTTTGTATCCTTTCTTTTGACCCTTACTTAGGAGGAGACTAGGATGTGAACTATTTATTTGTATACTATTAATTTGTTTTTAGTATAGTTCCATGAGGAAATCTGGTGGAAGGTCAGAAACTGGACCATAATAAACCATGTCTCCAAATAAACAGGTTTGTGCTCTTCTACCACACCTTTTTGAATATTAGATTTACAAATTTAGGTCATGCATACAAAGCAATTTAAAAGATAGTAGGTATCAGCAGGTAGAAAAAGACTAAAAATGCAGTAACACTGCCCCAAGGATGTGAAACCACTTTACCCAACCCTTAAAAAACACCTTAGAGAAGAGTGAACACAGTATAGAGAACACAACTCTCAACAACCAGCTCCAGGTTAAAGGGAACAGCTCTTTTACACCACACAGCAAACAACACTCAAGCTTTAGGGTAAGAATAAAAGTGATACTGAAATCAAAAAAGATGGTAGGTCAAACACAAAAGTCAGAGGCTTAGACTTTACACAGCTATATATGGGCTCACATTTTATGTCTGAGTCTTCAAACTTTAGTAACTTGTTTTCTGTTTAACATTTCACCTAAGGGACAGCCCCTCCAACAGCACAAAGAATCCAGCAATAATCTGGTGTAGTGATGGTCAGTCACTGAACCCCAGCCAAACTGCAGCTGGGTGTGCCTGGGCACCAATCCAGCTCCCATTAACTTCACAGTCTCAACAGCTGGCAAGATCCCTGGGCAAACCAGAGCAGCTGCAAAACCGAGTGCAGTGATGTGTCAAGGTGTGCTCAAAACAAAAGCTGAATCCTCACAAAGTCAGAAACCTGAATGTTAAGAAAACTTTTTTTTTTTGTCCTTTGAAGCTGTAGTTCAGTAAAACAAAGCATACTCATCAGTCTTGAAAAATACCATGTCCTTGAAAACCTTTTAAAACCATTTATTGGAAACAATGATGACAGAGAAGTAACATATTTGTTATTATTCACTTCTCCTTTGAAAAGAATTAGACTGAAAATAGTAAGTTTAACCTCCCCAGCTACTGAGCCCAGAGAGCCCACAATAATCTTGGGAATATTATTTCTCAGTGTAAGCAGAAAAGACAAACGAAGAAAACTGCACAAGAAGCTAGGAAGTCTATTGTTGTGCACTTGACTACATTGAAAATGTGCTACATTCATATGTTGAGCTTCTTTATTACTTCATCAACACTGAGGAACACTGAATGATTTAATGACCACATGAGTTTTTTTTCTGTCACATCCACACAGCTGACCAAAGCTGCATTGCCTGGCAGTCACATACAAAATCAAATATAACTGGCCTGCAGAAATAGAAAACCTAATTGCTACCTGCCAGTCCTCACTGATAAGTCACAATACTTGCTAATTAACTGCACAGAAAAGGTCAAAGAAGGAAGCATCAGAAATGAGATTACTGTGGTGAGGTCCTTCGTATGACTCAGCTTGACCAAAAGAACTTACATCTGGACAAAATTAACACTCGTGCTGGAGATTCTCTGAACTCAGAGATTCTCTGAACTCTGTGTCCAAAGTGGCTTGGACCCAGCTGTATGTATGTGTGTACAGAGACACACGACTCACTCAGGCTGCCAACCCAGGCTTCTGCAGGGACAGCCACCAAGCCATAGGAGGAACTGTGGCACAGCTGTCAGTGCTGCACTTGGGACTTCAACCACAGGCACAGTGAAAGCATGAAACGTGATTAAGTGGAAGATGCATACGTGGAAACAGAAAGAGGACATTTGATCGCTGAGAGCACATTAAACAGCGAAGAGAACTGAGCTTTCAGATGTAAAACACACGGCTAAAGCTCGTAATTTACAATACAGGAGTCTAAAAATGTAAAGAATCGCCTTATAGCTACCGGGTTAAGCATTTGAGTTCCAACATGAAAATTTATCCTGTTGCCCATTTTCTTTAGAGTATTGATTCTGTTAACTCTTGTTTCCCCTCCCTGACTCAGAATTGCCATGACCACATACATAAGGGAAAGAAAGTATGTTCTTAAAACAGCTTTCCACCAGTTGCACTAATATTCTCTCACTGATTTTAAAATTAGCTGCTTGATACCATCTAGAACTTCAATTAAATGCTAAATGTAAAAGACTCTCTTCGATATCAGTGGAATAAAGCCAGAACAATGTAACATTACTGTAAAATTGGCATGGTTTCATAGTAACTCTATATAGCTTTCTAAATCCAAAATTTAGGTTTGCACCCAGCAAAGACTTAGTGTTAAAGTGCTGGAACACATTTGCCGCTTCCCGTAAAAGTGTGCAAAGGAAGGACATACGTGACACGTGCTTGGATTTCTTGTTTCTGTACCCTTTCTTCAAAATATTCTTGCAAAATATGCCACCAAGAGCACGATGCCAAGTGCCTTAAGGGTCACATTGGGCTTGCTTCACAGGATACAATGATTATATCGTGGTGGCGTTGACACAGAGCCACGTCCAAACAGCTGCTAAAGAGATGACAGGATGCCATCTGTCAGGAAAAGCCATGCCCAGCTGCTGTCTAAGCTGAAGATTACTTTGCTGACACGATGCAGATGGCATGAAAGGCTTCATTACCAGGTTAGTTAACCAAGTCAAGAAATCCAATGTTACAACAGCAAAAGCTTTCTCTAGCCATGACAATGCCTGAAGCAAGTGCTGTGCACACCAGGACACAGCAGAAGGCACCGCAACCCCCAGACAGAAGACAAAAGCTAGTAAGACACCAAAAGACCTGACAGCCTCTGTTCTAAGGCTGCTAACACTCTCTGCCAGGACAACTTGTTTTTATAAACAAACCATGGCTGTGCACTAAGTTTATCCTCCTGCAAGGCTCCCCTGTGATGCAGAGGCTTATCACAGAGCTCCAAGCAGGGACACCAGGGCTCCTCTGGCCTGAGGCACCTCCAGCACTCACCTATGGCACAAACTTAATTCTATAAGAAAAGATATCTCACCCAAAATGCATGAGAGAACCTTTTTATAGGTAGCTTTGTCACCCAGGTGAGAAAGGAAAAGGTTCTGTTTTCTGGAACTTCACCTTTCTCTTTCTTATGACTGAATTGGAATTAATTTTTTTCACTGCTTTGCACCTCCAAAGTCTTCAAAGAGCATACCTGCTGACATCAACAAGCTCCACTGCTTTTCCTTCTGCTGCTTCCAAGAAAAAGAAATGTTTGCTGTAAGCAAAAAGATTCAAAGTTCCCCTTTGAATATGTTTATAGCTTTATATTACTCTGATCTTGTTTTCTTTGTGATTCACATTGCATATCTGCTGATTGGAATAATTACACAGATTTCACTGTTGTAATGTGAAAAGTATGAAAGGAATTTTCTGTCTAAAAGGTTTAGCAATCCACATACTTTCACTAAGATTTGTCCTGTCAGGCCATAATTGCTTCTGAGTGCTCCACCCTCTAGTATTTTTAGAAAAAAAATAATGTAATTTCAAAATACGGGGATACAGCACACTGTGTTTCACACAAATGTATGGTCCTGTAGTCTCTGCCAAAATTTACAAATTTAAAAAGATAAGAAGTCATGCCAAATGCAGAAAAGGAACATTGTTTTAATTATGTATTTAGTTTACAATTAGCAAACACAGTAATTCCATTTAAGGTTGCAGACTGAGGATGCAGAACTCATAAAAAGCACAACAGTAAAAGAGCTGGATGAGTAATATCATCTTTCCATGCTTTTTTATCTCTTAGGGAAGATTTTTTAAATTACAAAGGATATAGGGACAGTATCAAAATGGTTGCTTTACAACTGGTAATTTTCTAGAATTCTTTCTCTAAAAAATATGGTAGGATTATATGAAATACTAAGTGAATAAACTGTAAACTGTTCCCTCTCTTCCAATATATGCTGCATTGCTTTAAAAAAGTTGGGTACAGTATACAAGAACTCACTTTATATGAAATCAGCAAACTAATTTAAAACTGAATTCCCTTTAGATGGTTATATATAGCATAGGTGTCTCATTCTTAGGATGAAAGTAAATAATGGAAATGAAGTCTTGATTATGCACTCTCTGTGGACTGCACCGACCCAGACTTTGCACTGCTGAATCCCTGATGAAATGACTCTAAGTCCAGGCATACACAATAATAAATGATGTTCTTGTTGTGCCTTACATGCCTATGGTTAGCATAATACAATCAAATTTTTAAGTGTCTTTATTCTCATAATGTCTCTGTGACAAGGCATCAACGCTGACCCGCTGATGGGAAATCACAGACAGAAGACAAGGTGCTTGCTCAAAGCTTGTTAGGCAGAAGGAAGGTGAACTTCCATCTGCAGGAGGCACCCCAGCTGCTTGGTCAGCCTCCTGCCAAAACAGATCTAGGCAAAATTGGCAAAAATGTAATTTTGCTTGGTTGAGTACTGAAACCTTGATCATGGTATGTAACATTTTCAAAAAAGCAGTGAGGGTGCTGTATCCTGCTCATGGCTAAAGTGAGTGTCTGAAGGAGTGATGTAGATCTCTTGGACTTGGACAATCAAGACAACTTCAATTTACCTATTAAATCATGTGCCTTGCAAAGCTTTTGATGCTTTCTTCTGGAAAAGCATTATTAAAATATTATTACTAATATCATTAGCAATATTATTAGTTAAATACTATTACTGTTGCTTCCATACAACTTTTTGAGTCAGTAGAACAGGTCTAAATATCTTAGACACAACCACTGTGCTGAAATTCTTGACATACTTTTGTTGTGTAGGCTGACTAAATCCCTTTAAGTGAAAGTGTAATGGTTTTGTACACCCTTCATTATAGAAAATGGAAAAAATGTTCATCTGCTTGCAGGAAAGTATATTTTATCATTTCCAAACCAGTTTTTTGAAGGTAATTATAAAATCATAATGCATAAAATAATCTTTCCACTATGTTTTATATAAATGCTAGAACTACTGCTTCATTCGCATATTAAAAACATAATGCTTGTACTGCTAGTCTCAGTGAAAACTCTCTTTTCTAACACTGCTGTACTAACAACAAAATCAATCAGAAGTGAGGAAATGCATTGCCCACCCAGGACTCAATGCATCAAAGTCCAGACAGTGTTGGTTGTTGTCTCTGCAAGATCCTTAAATGTAGGAGTGAAAAGCTGCCAGTAGCCATTCTGCCTTCCGCCTTTCCTTCCTTTTTTTTTTTTTTTTTTTTTGGTTTCCCCTGCATTTTACAAAGAAGCAGCAGCTCCAAGAACAACTTTCTGGCAGGGTGCTGTTCATGTTGACTTGGAAACTCATCTCTGACTCTAATCCAAACCAGCAGGCTGTGAACAAAACCATAGTCTCTGAAGTGCAGCAAACATTTCTCCCCACCTCCCCAGTCTGCTGAGACACTGTGCCATCAAAGATTTTATTGTCCTAGCAGGTGGTAAACTCATAGTTACCTACAATTTCAGTTACAAGTCAAATGAGGCACTGTTATTTAAAGGAACATTTTTTTTTTGTTAAATGGTAAGAAAAGTGAACAAAAAAAGTTACAAAGCTGTATCAAGTCATTTAGACAGCAGAGGAGCTGGTGTGGCAGAGCAGAAAGCATAACAGCAGTCATAGGTACATTTTAGAAAGATTTCACCTTATAGCTGGAGAACAGAGCAGTTATGCCCACAAATGTTGAAAACATATTTGATTCAACCCCTCTGTAATGAAAAGAGTCATGAATCCTAAAGGCCATTGCTGCCTTACAGTAAATCAGTTTCAAATACCTGCACAACCACATGATCAGTGTTCTGTCCTTACATGCCTGCTGTACCACCTTGTTGCACATTCTGCATTACTGCCAGGTAATTTTACTTTCCAAAACATTACGTCCATACCTTAAATTCTGTGTTGATAGAGTTTTGTACATACCTCTATGCTTAAAAGTCAGGAAGACAGAAATCATCACTCATCCTATCCCTAAGAGTATATTATGCAGTAAATCATTACATTATGCTGCTTTTTAAAGCACCAACCCACCTGGAAGTACAAGGCCTCTAACCTGCTGCATTTCTGGTGCAACAATCATTTCTGACATACTAGAAATCTTTAACTAGTGATGTGAAAAACTTGAGTTTTTCTGGAGCACAGCAAACTGAGATACCAAAAAAATGATGGCGCTTTATAGAGCTTAAACACTCTCAATACAGAATACGGATTCTGGAATACAGATTCTCCTGTTTACTCGTAATGGGCAACTTCAGTCTGGCACCTACACTCATAATTGCAAGGCTTCAGAGCTCCCCTACATTTCAGTACTTTTCAGCAGTGCATTCAATTCTCAGTTCCAGGGGTGCATCCTGGACCACCACAATGTTATCAGAGCTAGGGCTTCTGTTTCAAACAGTTTAATAAATGCATTCCTCCTAGGATCCTAATATTTAATCATGAAATATTGTTTTTCAGCTGGAATCTCACCAGAAAGCAGATACTGCATACATTCAATATATCAAATATTCATCTTTCTTCGTGGGAATAGTTGATAAGAAATGCTAACAGGCAAGTGGGTTTGTCATACGTGTGAGGTAAGGTTGACCTTCATAAATGTGATTATCAAAAAAATGCAGTTAGAGCTTACACTGGGGATACCTCCCCTTTGTGCAGATCCAGCACTGCTTTTAACTCACTAATGTTTTAACCACAAGCAGCACTTACCTTACACCTCTACTGGCTAAAGCCACATAATTATTATTAGTTCTCTGTGCCCTTTCTTTTTCTTCATCAACACAAAGAATCACATCAATCCAACACAATAAACACTTCTACTTTCCATTTCTGCTGTGCTTACCTCAGCTGTGGCAGCAGGGACAGCTCGGTCCAAGCAAACCATTCATGTTGAACCTCAAATAAAAAGCAAACAAACCCTAACTACAAACTGTCAAAAGATCTTGTTCTGACGAAGCTCTCAAACCCTTCCTGTCCTTCCTTTCTGCTGCTGCTCAATAAGGAAGGGAGCTCACTTTGGCTCATTCTTTCAAAATCAGATTCATCAGCTGTTTATTCACTCCTCTGCACCCTCTGTGGATATCACTAATTCAAACCAATCTCAGCCTAAAAAGTTGTAATTTTTCAGTTCAATATATGGGTGCAGTGACACTTTTACACAAATATACTGTGTATATATGTGAATTTGGTTGGCTTAACACCTCTCGTAGCATTGCAGCATTTCTCTTCAATTCCAGGCAGATCAAGGCTGGGCTAGCTCAGCTCTTGGCAGGGGAGGTCACTTGGGCACTATTTGCGTGTGCAAAGAAGTCAAATGGAACCAGCTGGTAAATACCAGCCACATTTCTATGGCCTTTCAAGACAACTTCACTGAACTAAATATTAATTTTTTGTTGCACATTTATATGTTTGATGCAAATGTGCAGTATAGTTTCACAAACTGTTGTATAATAAAAGTATTTAGAAATATTGCTGACACTTTTTTGTAAAAGTGAAATGCTTTGAAATACTACCAAAATGCCATTCCAGCCATCAGATTAATCCCAGTTAAGGGTGAACAGGGATAAATTACACAAAATTAAGCTATTTTTCTCTACACTTTTCAGATTGACAATGAGATCCATCCACTTAACTCATGATAAACTTCACAGAAGACCATATTCACTATGTAGCAAAATGAGGCTGCTTGTTTATTCATTTGCAGAATACTAATACATACTTCTAGGATCCAAAATCTGATAATGTTACTCGTTTTAGGAAGGACTGCAGAATCCACAGGAATTAATGAACTTCAAAGGAAGCCAGGGTGCAAAATATCTATTTTTTCTTTTACATGCTGTACTCTCTTCCTCTCCTGCCCTTGTCACTTCATTTTATTCACTCCCAAAGCCCTGTGGCTCCATCCTCACCAGACTCTGCTTCTTCCTTTTCCCTCAGGGTGCTGCTGTCTGCTGCCTTTGCTGAATGTGCCCAGAGAGCTCCCAGGTCACTTTACCTCGTTTCCAGTGCTGAAGGTGGACAGGCACACTTTTACAAATGCATCTGTGGTAGTTCAACACTGAAGTTCATTTAATATTGATGACCAAGGCACTCCAGAAGCAGCGAGCAGCAACTAAAGGTGAGCACATGCTTGAGATCACAAAGAACACTCTAATGCACAAAAGCAAGGTAAAAACCCACAAAACCAAGAGAATTGCCATGTCAAAACATATTGGCAGTAACAATGGAGTCATACATTTTTATTTACATTTTTCCTTTCTGGATATATGGCTCATTCCAATGGCTTGGGCTGTATTTTCTTTGAGCATACTATGCCATTCTGTTTAAATTACTTACTCAGTCAAAGATAGATTAGGAATATGGGGTAGCCCTATAAGGATTCCAGAAATATTAATAGACATTTTCAGTACAGGAGACTCAACTTAGCAAAGTATGATATGGGAGGGAAAAAAAAAAAAAAAGCTTGAAAAATTATGAAAGAGGAAACATGAATGAAAAATGTGGGAAATGCCAGGCTTGTAACACTATGTACCACAACCCAAATGATGGCATCACTCAGAGATGGCAGCCATCCCAGAGCTGAATCAGGAAATATGCAATTTTGCAAAGGCAACTGAAAAGTGGATTTTGAAGCAACCTTTAGCCTATTAAAAACATGTCTTATTTCCACTGAAGTTGGTGGCAAAATATTGTATGATTTTATGGATCTCAGACAGTATATTTAGATTTGCTCATTTTTGTTTTGAAAAATAAAATCTGTACTGGAGCCAAAATTTATGACCACTACTATCATATTGGAGAAAGGGTTTATTTGTAAGTTTGGGTGGATGCTGACCTCTAGACATCTCATTTTTTAATAAGCAGTCTACAAATCCTAGCATACTGTGATGGAAAGACCATGAAAATGAGATAACCCTAATAGGGAACTATACAGAATATATGAGATATACAGAAATGTGTGAAATAAACCAGTAATGTCAAATATTAAATGTCAAAAATTAAATGCTGATATATGGAAAACATATAATTCATTACCACCAAACACTGACATCTTTTCCTTAGTAAAAACTGCTGAAGAAATAAGTTTTCATTTAAAAAATGTTAAAGATTGTGGACTACTGCAAATTACTTGACTAATTTCTGTTTTAGAAAAGGCAAGAATTGCATGTTTTATTTATTATACCATAGACATGAAAGCTAAAGTAATGGACCAAATCAAAATGGAGAAGCAGAACTGGTGAGGATTACAATGTTGTCATACCATCCTGCTAAACTGAAGAAGGATCAATACATCTAGACAGATTCACAATGGCTTTTTTGTGACAAATGTGCAATTCTCTGCAGACCATCACTCCCATTCTTCCAATATACAACTTCTGTATAATTCTGCCCAGTGGAGTTTTTTCTTTAGAATCCCAACTACAAATTAAGTCAGTAGCTGCCTGTCTTGTCCTCCATGGATCTGGGGAACAACTGATAACCCCTGTGGATGTAAAGGTTTAGAAGACTCTTATCAAGTTCCCTTCTCCCACACCGTGAGTCTTCTTCTTTCCAGACTAAACAAACCCAGTTATTTCAAGCTTTCCTTGCAGGTCATATCTTTTATACCTCTTATCAGCCCTGCTGCTGTCCTCCAGACTCCCTTCACTTTGTCTGCATCTTTGCTAAATGCAGTGACCAAAACTGCACTCATCAGTGTGAAGTAATTGTCTCCTGCTCCTGACATGGACATTTCCACGAATTTATCTGAAACACTTATGCTGCTCATTTCTTAGTCTGCAAAGTAGACTAAATCCAGTCTAACTCCAGCTCTCTGATGTTGCTGCACAATTTTCTTCCTTTTGTTATTTGACCATTTAATTTTCTCTCCTTAACTGCATGCACAGACTTCGCAGTTCTCCTTGTTGAATTTAAATTTGTTGATTTCAGACCACTCTTCAATTAAGTGAAATTATTTTCAGCTCTGACCTTATCCTCCAAAATCTTGAAATTCCTCTCAGCTTACTCTCATATTCCAATGTGGAAATTCTATTCCATCATCCAAACTGCTGCTGAAAAATGTGTAATAGAAATAGATTCCAGACAGACACTTTGTAAGCACATTAGAGAAGTCTTTCCAGTTTGACAGCAAAACAGTATTCTTAAATTATTTTCCACCCACTAAGAATACATTATATTAATCTACACCTTAATTCCATAGTTTACTTTAATGAATTTGAAATGTCAAGTCAAGTTGTAACAGATGCACTTTCTCACATCCATAAAAGCAAATACTCTATCAAAGAAGGAATTTGGATCAGACTAAAATCTACTTTAGACCTTATAAATCAACTTTGTTTAATTCAGTCCACATTTCTATCCTTCCAATGCATGTAAACTGAATTCTACAGCATTTTAGTCAATTTGGAAGCTTTTTAGTTCCCATATTATTGACTTGTAAGTACTTTTTTAAAGTATTTACCTCTGTTTACCTCTTTGCAAAGAGCATCCTCATATTTGCTGATCCACCATGCTCTGGCCCACTTGGACATTATCATCCTTGCAGGGCTCTTGAAAAGAATCACTAATGCTGCACTTAGCAAGCCAGAGAAAGTCCCTGCTATGTGAGTAACACAGAAGACACAGGTCTGTAGTGTTGAACAGTGATAACAGGATACCAAGCTGCCTTTGCTTGGTAGCACTTTCCCAACTGAATACTGAGGCCAGGTTAAGGATGGAATTTTCCAGGATGTATGATTACTAGTAAATGGTTTGGATGCAGATTCCCTGTTTTGAAGACAAAGGCAATCTTTAGTGGAGATCTGGGCTGTTTCGTGCCCTGTGGCATCAGTACCCAGGAAAGCTCCTAGGAAGTTGCATTTGTTATTACAACCATAGCCTTGGAACTGAGGAACTTACACTTCCCTTAAATTTGTCTAGGATAATCAGCCACACATTTGAAATCATCTAGCTTGGATAAATATCCTTTAACTTGCTCTTCTTGAATTATGAACAGCGCTTCTCTCTTCCTCCACGCTAAACTTTAAACTTGTAACCACAAGATGTTTATTTACTCCCTTTTCAGTCAGCTACAGAATATATACATATATTGTACTTTTCACCTAAATTTCTTACTCATTTCCAGAACTGCAGGATAAAAAAAAAAAGTGTATTACTTGCACAATTCAGAATCAGGCTTAGAGTAAATTATTTTGCACCTTTTGCCTTACATTCCAATATGAGGTCAGGCAGAATATGGAGGGAAAACCCACCAAATATAACGTGTAACACCAGGAGGGAGGCTGCACTATGGATAAAAAGTGATTTCTCATCTGGGTTTCACCAATAAGGTCATCTCAGTGCCACTGCCACTTCAGTGGGAGAGGACTGAACGTCCTCAAAAATCATATATGGTTTATGATTTTTATGGACATGAGTATAATTGTAGAATTTCAGCAGAAGAGGAAAGAAGCACTCAGAATGCTTTTAAAACACTGTTGTTAAGTTTTTTATTAACTCATTCAGCTTTACTTTTAAACAAAACTAATGCTGTAAATTTCAGCACTCAGGAGATGCAAACTGCCTGAATAAAATCTAATTTTACCCCTGTGTTATTTTGAATTATAATATCATAAATTGTAACATGTTTCTATAATTATATCAGCACATTTTTCCTTAGTACTCCAATAAGCTCCTTCAGTGCATTGAATAACCTTGAATCAATTTCTTCCTTTTTTTTCCATCTTCATTCCTCAGTTCTAGGAATCATCTGACCTCTCTTGAAAAGAATATTCTTAATTCTGATGGGGCTTTTCAATGCTGCTCAAATTAGCATCTGAGTGTCTTTAGAAATCCTAACAAAATTACTACTGTAGCATGTCCAGTAACTTATAGATGGGAAATGGAAAGTTTAAGTGTTTGACACTACACAATCAAACAGAAATCTCAGCCCTGCTAAAAGCACTTTCTGACCATCTAAAAACACTAATCAATTGACTGTTCTAGAATTGTCAATGAAAACTGTGGAACAGGCAGGGAGAAGAGCCAACTTCCTCAGAAACACTGAATTGAAGTGTTTCTCTTCCACTTTGCACTTTCTCAGACCTTCATAAGTTCTAAAGATAAAGGCCTACAAAAAAGTAGAATGGTAATTCCACAATACATGATCACAAAGCAGCTGAGTTAAATTTAGCCTGGCTATTTTCTAGTGTTTTAGTGATTGACTTGATCCTTGAGTAATGCTCTCTTCACACGGTTGGGTTTTTTGAAGACTTCTGTAATGAGTCTGATTCTCACCCATGCTCACCCATGAGCTCTATTTCCAGGCTGATGGGAAGGGGGAGCTCTGTGAATAGCTGACCTGATAAATGGAAAGGCTTCACATTTCACAAGCGCTTATGCTTTCTGATATTTGATAATGCAGTTTGTCAGTTTTTCACTTTTTATCCAACCTGGGATCCTATCAGACAATGCAGACAGGCTCCCTCTGAGGAAAGAGACTGCACAGCTCTGTTTAGGTCATGGGAATCTTTCAACTGACTTTAAGAGACAGTGAATCAGATTTTCAAAAATATGCCAAAAGTGAGCTTTTCTCTATATTTCTGAGGGCTTCAGACCACTGTTCAGACAAAAGGAAACATGCTAATGTGTACACTGAATTGTTTTATCGGGTTTAGTCTGCCAGGCTGATGTCTGTATGTCTGCAGGAGTTCTTGACCTCCTCATGCATTGCAAGAGAGATTCCACAGCTCAGAGCTAAGGTAACTAAAATCTTTGAAGTAGGCTATAAACATGCATAGTGCACAAATAATCTGGTGGTTTTGTTTCTTGCTAGAGGAAATTTTCAGTGTATTTATAATGTCCTTTGATGCACACTGTAAATTTGCAAACAAGAGGCCACATGTCCTTTCGATGAAACTTCACTTATAAATACATGTAAAACAAGCTGCTGGAAGAGTTTGGAAGAGTTTGAAATAAATAAATAGAAATAGTTAACTCTACAAACTCTACATCACAAATACAGCTTAGTTAGATTTTAAAGGCTCAATAAGAAAAGCTCTTGCCCCCACAAGTTACAAAGGGTTGCTAAATAGCTCTTTTTAACTACTTATTTAAGCTAGGAACACCATGTCTGAACATGAGATTAAGATATACACAGCCTTATGTGTTGCAACTCTTTTTAAATAAGCCCCCACAAACCATGCACCTAAAAATTAAACACAATTAGGAGTTACTTTCCTTTCCCCTGCACAAAATTTCACTCAGTTCTAGAGCTGAACTCAAGTAATGTTGTGGATGTGAATTATTCAGACAAGTCATTTTATCCTAAATAATAGAAAAGGAGTGGAAAGGAGTGCCTCAAGACTTCCTGTATTAGATTGAAGCAAATCTAGAGAGGAAACTTATCTTGAAAAGGTAATGATGGAAATGAGAAGTAGGTTTCATAAAATGGACGATGTACTACAAGATAAAGTCTGAAATTCTGGATATCTTGCTGGTCACCATCCAAAATGAGAGGGCAGAAGTCTTGGCTGACTTGATGAACTTGTATTTTCTAGCCAAAGCCCTGCTCCTGTCTTTGATAACTCACATGCTTTAGGTGAAAAACCACGCTGTGGCGATCCCAAGCACGTGAAAGAAATGAGACTGAACATTACCTTAGAGCACATGAAAAGGGAGCTGGTGCTCCTTTTGTACAGGTACAATGTACATGTCTGCAGTTTCCTCTGCATTTGCACTGAAGACTGCCTGCAATTGCTCTGAAAGAGGCAGTGACACACTGCACTGGAAGAGTATTTTAACTGCTCTGAAAGACTCTAGGCAGCAGGTGTCAGCAGCAGTGGTGCAAATAACCCTTCTGTGGAAGCAAGCTGGACACATCACCAGCAGCACTCTGAATGGCTTTTCAATGGCACACAGCATAAAAACCAGCTGCTTCAACAAACTTTAATCCACATGACCTGTCACCGTTTTTCTCCACAAATCACAAAAAAAGAAATGAAGGCAGCATTCTTCTATAAAACGCCTAATTTTAGGCCTTTCTCTTTTGAAAATACACATTAAATCCAGGCCTTGATGATTTGTAGGTGGTTTTGTAAAAATCTATCTGAATTTCACAAATATATTTACAATTTTCCTTTTCTGCAGATTTTTTCCAATTCATCCAAATCCAGAGGAGTTGATGTTCATGCATGAAAAAAATCCCCAAAAATTTAAACTATATTGATTCATTCCAGCTGATAGAGTAGTGACAGTCCTTACAAATATGAAAACATTGTGCAGAAATAACTTCACAGACTAGTGTACTACACTGTACTCCTTGGTAAGATCTCCAGTGTAGCAACTACAGACAGGCTGCTCATCAGTGAACAAATTACCATTTTGATCAGCTTTTACAGACATTCATCTTTTGCTGCCACAAACATTTGAATGAGACTAGGCAACCCTTTCATCTAAATGAGCTGCTGTTGCACAGAGTACCATTAGCTTATATAAACCTGCTGCTGTAAGCATCTATTACCACAGCCTGGCAGTGACATATTGATTTTCAAGCTGGAACTAGTTCCCTTGAGACCAGAGAGCATATGGCTGTTTGTTAGACCTGCTGGGTAAAACATGCTGATGGCTAGAAGGAAAAGGATGGAAAAAAGTTGGTGTTAGTCATTGCAATTTTCTAAATTATTGATTTGAATTCTTAAAATAAGAATGATAATTCAGTCTTAGTAACTGCCTCTTGTTTTTAATCCAAATGAGCTTCAGAACTGGGTCTTCCACTGTGTTTATTATGGACAGGCATTCATTCATGATCATTGGACTTACAATCAATAGTGATATCAAGTTGAAACTATTAGATTCTGAGGTAAAACAAAGTATTGAAAGGCAGCACCAGACACCATTGGTACATATGTAAGTGAGATCATAACCAAACACCTGTTGTACAGAGCCTGGCCAGACAGCTGGACAGCCGTGCAATCCCGAAGAGTCTTCCTGTGAAATGCTTAATGGGCTTTATATCAGAACACAAAGAAAGCTGGTTTAGCTTGCACCAAAAGTCTGTGCTGTGTCTACCCCAAAATAGCTACAAGGGTAGAATATAATGGAAATTATTTTTCACATGAGATTCCGTCTTTTTCCTGCACAAAATTCTTCCACGTGTGAATTAGATGAGTTCTTAGTGAACTAAACTTCTATGTTTAGCAGTATAAAAAGTCATATTTATTGAAACTTTTTGGTTTGTACTTACAAATTATATTAAGTGGCAAAGTTCATTATTTCAAATATATTCCAGCTGAGGCACTCATAAAAGAAGTGCAGAGCAGGAGAGGCACAGTAGAAGAGCAGCACACGCAAAGCCTCTCACAGGTAACCCTGAAAGTGCATAGGAGGAGGGAGGGTGGTCACAAAGGGGAGGCAAAACCCTGTTGTGCAAAGACTGCAGGCACTGTGCTGTTCCTCAAAATCCTGCCCTCCCCACCAATCTCTTCAAAATGCTGCTGTAATAACAAATCATGAGACAATTCTGTTTCTGGACTGTTACATGAATGCTAAATCCCCTGACAAGCCAATGAGTCCCTCATGAGAAACACTTAGGAGCATTACAGAAAGAAAAGGTGGAACTCTTGATGCAAGAGGAAATTTTTGTTTTTAATATGATTTAGCAGTTCTTTCTTCCATGGAAGCTGGTAAATGGCCTACTGAGGTTAACTAAATTAGACTCTGTGACAGAATAACCAAAGCTTTTCATTATTTCTATTCTAGGGGATAGAAATGAAATAAAATAGTTCTTTCCCACTTTAATTCAGCTCAGTACTTTCTTGACTGGTCTGCTCATTTTAAAGCAGAGTCCATTTCTGTTTTCCTCCTGCCATCACTTCCCACTCTTCTTCTCCAACCTCCATCTCCCTCTGCTGCTGATCAGAGCTTGCCACTGCAGCACTGGTGGTGCTAAAGCTTGCTCAGCCCACATTATTCCGGGATCATTTCCTGGAATAACTATATTCTTAAAAGCTTTTCTTTATTAGGAACCTGAAAACTTATTTTCATAATTTAAAAAAACGCTGAGAGTTTCCAGGGAGCACGTCGCAGCCCATGAGGAAACTGAAACAAACTAACCTGCAGTTGAAAGCTTTATCCTCTTAAAATGAGTTGAGAACTGTCAAACTAAGTTTTATTAACACTGTCAGGCCAGAGGGTTAGTAAGCAAGTGCTCCATGTCTCCTGAACTCTTCCTAAACACTTCTGGCACATCCTCAACTGAAAAGTTCAGAGACTTCCAAAAATACCCTGCTGAGCCACAGCTGCCCGCTGGCAGCGGCATCTCTGCCGGGGAAGGCAGCTCTGCTCCCTGCACTGGGGACGGCCACGACCCCGGCCAGGCTGGCAGGGCAGCTCTGTCATCTGGGCAAAAAGTCAAGGGAGATCAACCCTGGCACGGGCAGCAGCCCTGCAGAGCAGAGCTGGGAATGTTGGCTGGCCGTGCTGCTCTCATGGAGATCACATCTCGTGGAGATGGGGAGCAAGGACAGGGATGGCCAGATTTACCCACACGCTCACCAGCTCGGGAAAATCCAACTCCCTGCTCAGACATGGGTCAGTCATGAAATGTGAGAAGCACAGGATCACACCAGGCTCAGGAAGAAGGATCACCAGAGCTGCTGTAGCATTGCTACACAAAACTCTGCATTTAACTGTGTAAAGTAGTAACAGAGACGAGCAGGAGAGAAAATGACATAAAATATAACTGAAGATTAGAGGAACTGCTTTCCCTGATTTTCAGTTCTGATGCCTAATACACATGGAAAAATGATAGACTACCAGACTTATAGATTTTGATGCTATTTCTGTAGTTTACTCAGTGGCTCTCCTATACAGAGCCTCCTGAAATGGTTAATATTGCACAACATTCTCATCCAGGTTTTTTGGCTCGTACGAAAAACATCTTCACAGTAGGCAATGAAAAATGCTTTAAAATCCAAGGACAAAATTCTAATGATCCCACTGAAAATATAAGCATTTTGGATTTTATTTCATATTTTTTTCTGATGCTGCTTTCAAATTTTTTCGTACCTTCAAGGAAGTGATAAAGCTAATGGGCTCAAAAGGTACTGCCTACATTCATTACATTAATTTACTCTAATTAAAGAACAGTAGCATCAAATTATTTAAATACCATTAACTGAACACCATTCCCTCTTGCATACCTAAATAGTTCTGCACTTTAGATCTGTCTGCTGCCTGGCACACAGACATTTATCCATAAAGAAAGCAAGAGAACAAACAAGAAATTCTTCTTATTTTGCATATATCATATAGTGCAACCCTTTGAAGCCCATGCAAGTTAAAACTGCCTTCATGTATCTTATGCACCTGAAAAAAAAAAACAAAAACCAAAAACCACAACAACAACAACAAATCACCCAACCCATACAAGTCTAACTTATTTTGTTTGTTATATTTACCTGGGTGCTATTTTGTACAGAAAAAATTGTAATAAAAGTAATATCTTAGAAATTACAAGCTTTTCCAGAGCATCATGTGAGTCTTTCTTGCTTTTCATTGTTCTTTAACAAAAGCCCACTCATGCCCCACAAGCACTTGTTTCTCTACATCCCTTTATATAAATGAGGTCAGTTAAACTTTTTCTTCTTAAACTGAAAATTCCTCAATTTCTGTTACACAGTAACAACAGGCATAAGGAGATGATTTTATGTGCATATTGCACAAGAGCAGCAAAGCCTCCACTGCTGAACTGCATCTCCATCTCCTTTCAGGGCATGCTGAGGCTGCTTTCTGCAGAGAATGTCTTGATGCTGAGAGAGGGCTGAGGAGGCAGCAGACTGCAAAGTTGTGTAATAAGGACTGCTGGCACCGGTGACAATTGTCTGAGCAAACAATGCTGCACCAAGCCTGAGGCTCACACAAAACTCCAGGCCTAAACATCTTTCTTGGTTAAGTGTGAGGCTGTTCAGAGCACAAGTTTATATGCAAGTCAAAATCTTGCTTTCAAATGAAGCCTGCAGCAGAAGAGATGCACCTATTCACTTGAAGAATGTACAAAGAGAGGGTTCAGCACGGGCAGCCAGACTTCCTATGAACAAATGTGGTGAAATCTGCTTACATTTACTGCAACATTTCAACACCAGCAAAATACTGACAATTTCAGTCACACAGTTAGACTAACAGGTCTAGTTTCTTCATCATGAAGCTTCTATTCCAGTACTGCTTCATTATGTCAGGATCTCTCTGTAAGCAGCAGACTGCTCCAGTGCTGCAGGGGGAAGTGGGGAGATAAATTCCTGAGATAAGGAGCCTTATGAAGCATCCCCACCTGCTCTTACCAGCAATCCAACCCCACATGGGCCTCCCCCAACATCTGACAGGGCAATCCTATCTCAGGTAGCAACCAGGAAATTGTCTGAGTGGCCTTCAGGTATCATTTCCTTTCACAGGTAAAACTTGGGATTTCCAGCTCCAGACAAGCTGACTGGCAAAATCTAAGATGAATTAGTCTGAAAACCTCTGGAAAAACACACTCTCTAATTCATGCTGCCATTCTCCCGCACACGTGTCCTTTAGCAGACAAGAATAGACTTGTGCCTGAATAAATTAAAAAGTTGAGAGTGCAGCCCTTTGCATTTGTGCAGCTGGTGAGTCAACAACAAAATGACAAGTTTCAGGAAACAGCACCCACATAAGCATGTAAATAGAGCTGTCCAAAGTCTTGGCTCCACTACTTCACTAGTTCTGTTTCACTGCTGTTATGTGAGTGAGCCTATGGACTTGGCTCACTGAACTTCTGCCACTTCCAATCTAATCCCTTAATACACAATTAGGAAGGTGATGCATATTCACCAACTTCAAGGCAGGCAGTCTGGATTTGCACACATTAAATTACCATTAGAACAATGGAAGCATATGCACCTGCAAGAAATAAATTAAAAATGCACTGACTTGTATTTAGCATCACTTTGAACACTACCTGGAAGGATCTCATCATAGAACAGCCCTTTACCACCCTGAGTTTATCCATGGAATAATTAACTTATGGAATAAATAACTTTCTTTCCAAGTTTTTCACTATTAAATGTGAAGGACAACTGGCACAAGTCCAGATCAGTGTAAGTGTTCAAGAGACTAAAGAGACTGAATTATGAAGGAACATTAGAAACCATGAACAAGCAAGTAAACAAACCAAGCATGGCCATCAAGGTAAAAAAAAAATATTGTAAAGCAAGACAGCAACAGTTTCTGTGTGAGTACTCTGTGCTCAAACTGGATAGGATTACTATGGTGCACAAAAGTATAATTCACTGTTACAAAATAGAAAACAAAGGCTCACAGTTAGAAAATAATTTTTCCTCCTGAAATAAAAGCTCAGAAAAAAGTTTCTGTGCTTAAGGCATTCATTACTGAACAAGAGAAAGCACTACAAAAATGTGCTGGAGCAAACATTTTTTCGATAAAATGAGGTGGATCAGAGAATAAAGATTTCAAATCTTTCTGGTTTTCACACTTCCTACATTTAAAACACATTTTTCCATTACAACTGGGTTTAAATATTTATTTGTTCTATTTCTTAAGTCAGGGGTCCCAGAGTGACCTTTTGTGCCTGTGTGTATGTTTACACATGTAGATAAAGGGACAGAATATTGTGTGTACATGTGTATACTAGGAAAAGAGAGAGATTTAGATACCTTCCTTACCTGAGGCAGAAAATACAAAGTATTCTGAATTCACAAAGAATAGATATCTATCCTGTTGCTTGAGGGAATGAGACATAAAAGCTCCAAGAACCAAGTGAAGTTAATGAAACAAAGCCAAATTCTCTGCTGCTGTAATTTCATTAAAGGTAAATGCAGCTGCCCCCACATACACAGCTGAGAAGTTACTTGAATGACGAAGAGAGAAAAGGGAGTCAGTCCAAATGTGTGGTTTCAAACTGTATTTTTCACTGTCAGCACAAATTCTAATTGCAACACAAAGCAATTTCTATTCATTACACACTTCAGCATTGGTGTACATATTGCCCTGCATTTCATGGGTTTTAAATGAGTATCACCAAGATTGTTCTGATACATATATTGACTACAATGTAGGCCTTATTTTGAAGAAGTGTACCATTTTCACTATGACTCATTTTATTGCTTTTTTCCCTTAACTTTCATAAAAATAATTTAGAAAACTTACCTCACAATTTTCATCATGTTATAGTCGCTTTCAGTGCAATAGTTTCCTTCAAGTTGTAAAGTAAATAGTTCTTACAAAGAACCAAAAGACAATTAAATTAACCTTATAAAGTTTTAAAGGAGTTATTCACCAGGGCTGAAACCCATTCCAGGACACAGGCATCTCTGTATGTCTGTGTGCAGCTTTTGGGGATCACCAGGAACACAACTGACAGATTTGTTCACTCACAATAGCAAGAACTTAAAACCTCCATGCACTTCTGGCAACACACACAAAATTAACTTGGTTAAGGCATCTGTGAGCCACTCTAAAGCCAGGACAAAATGTTACCAACCTTTCCAAAGTATATGTTTCCCAACATTCAGCTTTAGAGATGGAGAACAACGGATCTATGGGACGTAGTCTGTGCAGAAGACAATCAAAGAGAAGATTTTGGGAGCGGGTGGCTAATGCCTCTTGCATTTGGTGGACATGAAGAACAGAACAGTGGTTGGCCACAGCTCCAGTCTTCCACCATCCAGAAGATGCCCCTAAAGGACAATTTCTCTGTTTTACAGAGCTAACAGTTACTATAAAGTAAAGTAGTAATTATGAAAGCAAGCCACTGCACTTGTGGCTCAGATATAAACTGAGTCTTAAGCTTCTCAGTCAAATTCAGCTCATTCTGTATTTTTGTGTATCATGGCAGAGGCTAAAGACAAGGGTGAAAAGTGAAACTTAATTAACTTTGCTTATGTCTCCTACCTACAACATTACTTAAGAAACCTGGGCTGGAATTGGAACTTCCAACTCTGCTTCCAAATTAGTACGGAAATTAAAACTTTTTTTCCTCTCTCTCTTTATTATATGCAGAAAATAAAGTAGTATCTGCTCAGTTCTTTGAATGCAAACTATGCAAGTATTTATCTTCAGGCAATAATCCTCTGTGCACATTCCAGGCTCAAAGTTGTACCTCCCTGCAGACCTGAGTAAGACAACTAAATACCAAGGTTTGTGTCCCATTCCTGTCCTCAAAGATTCTCCTCCAGATACTTCTAGATAATGTTTGAAGAAGCCTGATGATTTCTGGAGCATGACAAGGTTACTTCAGCTCCCAGTCTGAGGTGCCCAACTCTCAAGAACAAGCACAGACACAAAGACACAGTGCCTTTGCATTCCAGTCCAGGAGACAGTCTCATAATGTTTTGCCAGGCATTTCAGCACATCATTCTGTATTAGCCCTCACCTTGTAATACTGTTTGCATGCAGTAACTATCTAGTACATTCTGCATTCCAGTGTACAACACTTAGCAGGTAGATTACCTGTTGAAGTTCATCCAAAATATGTTTGTCAAAGGTTTTCAGATAATGATGTCAGAGACCTTTGTGTGGGATGTACAAAATGCACATTAGCCACTCCACAGTTTGCTGCTGAGTGAGAAGAACTTAAATTCTCAAATCACAGCCTAACAGTTACCATAGGTATCTGTCACTCACCTGCAATGATCCATCCTTTTCTTCGAGAACAACAAGGCCTGGGAATGTGTAAATATGTAAATATGAGGATGCTTGGCTGAGAAATTAATGTTGCTACAGAAAGCTAATGAAATTCATTCAGACATAGAATGCATTCATTCTTGTTGATTTTAAGCTGAGCTACTACTGCATCTACCTAAGAATACTCTGAACACATATTTTAGTTACTGTTCTTATTTCTTGCTCTAAGGGAAATACTTTATGGGCTTTTTTTTTTAATTTAATGAGAGTTATGTGTGCTCCCAGTGAGTGCTTAAATGCACTGAAACAGCCATGGTATGTCTGCTAGGCTTATACAGTGTGTAAACCAGACTATGAAAAAGGATGGGATTCCTACCCAGTGGTTAAAGGCACAAAAGAGCCATGGGAACCTTGCTCTGGCCTTTATTTTTGGCTTAGTAAAACAAACCCTAATTCTTTATTTGTCAAATTACTATCTGTTACAGTTTGAACTTTCCTCAAGCCTTACTCTCCTAATGAAGTTTAATCTGCCTCTGGCTTGAAGCAAAAGAGCATTGTGTGTTCATGTGTAGGCAGTGTGAATGTGGTTTTGCAGAAAAGGAAGTCTCCTGAATGTTGGGGGCTAAAATCAATGGAAAATGGAAACCAGCCTATTGCCCTTGTTTTTCCAGCTGTCAAATTTTACTCTTATAAAGCAGACAGTATTTCTTTACAACCTCATTAGTTTTTCCTAAGCAAACTGACAATACCATTCACTGTTCTGTGACTGGAATCTCCATAATTTATGCAATTCTTCTGTGAGAAATACTCTGAACACTTGTGTGCAGAAAAACGAACCTTTCAGCAATGTGTTCAGGGGCCCAAGCATCTCTTATACTTTATTTTACATTTTAACTTGGACAGGGAACTAGATACAGAAGGCAGAAAACGTGAATCAAATCAGAGGAGACAGCAAGTGTGAAAAATTATAAGAGCAATGCATATTTTAGCCTAGCAAAATAGTATGTAGTATCTTAAGGAGCCTGGAAATAAATAACAATAGGTTTTACAGAAAGAAAAGGACATTATAGAGATTGGTTTTCCAAAATTCTTCTATATACTATTTTAAAAGCAGACAAATGGAGGATGGGGAGGGTCCTTCGTTACACGAGGCAATCTATGACTTCACATGTGACCTTTATGTTATACTTGTGTGTGAAAACATCACATCAGCAGCTTTCTGACCCATGCTTTTGACATGTGAGCAAACTTCTGAGATGTGGTGCACTGGTTAAGATTCAGCAGGACAAGCTATGAACAGGAGTCCATATCAGACTAGAAAGAATAACTTTGCACCTATTGCAAGCTATGGATATTGACTGCATGATCCAACTCAACCTGGCAAGGCTGGCATTTGGGTTTGACTTTTTCCCTTCCACTAAAGGTTTGATATGCTGGGAGAAATGGTCCTACTCTCATCCTGACTTCAATTAATCTTCTTCTTATTATTATGGAAAAAAAGGCAGCTTTAATCAGCTACGTATGAGACAGATTTAATTGACTGCAGGAGAGACAGTAATGATTTATTGTTTCTCATCCACCCCCGTGTTTTTCTCACTGACTAACATAAGCATTAGCACTGCTCTGCTGAAAATGAGAGTATTCTGCTTTTGATTTTGCCTTTTCTTCTCAACTGTAGTGTAACATTCTCTCAATTAGGAAAATTAAATATTCTCAAATGTGAAAATATTAGCAGACTGTACAAGACAGAACAACTACAGAGAAGGGTTGTTTCTTCAACCTTTGTCTGAACTTGTAAATTACTGACTTCTTTTTGTGGTAGTTACTTGACATGCCTCATTTCAGTTGCTGCCAGTTGTCATAAGACAGCAAAGTACACAAAAATCTTTAATTCTGCTTCCACCAGACAAACCTCAAAAAAACCTTGGGTGCAGTTGTGTTGGATAGTGGCTAAAGAGAAAAGCAGGAAAAAACAAAACTGTAAACCAACTAAGTCTCTATACATAATACAAAGTGGCAATTACTGGTATGGGCAGTGAGGAAGGGACAGTAGCAAACGTCCCTTCCTTTCATCACTGCCAAGAGGAGCAGCAAGGTCTGTCCCAAGACATGTAAATGCCACCTTGCTAATGCAAAACCACATCCATGGCCCTGAAACCTCTGAGCTGGGTGAATGCTTCATGCTGCAGTTTGGACATTAAAAAAAAAAATAAAAAACATAGAAACTGATTTTAATCTACTCTGTTTTCATTCTAACATTCATTAGGAAGTTGAATACTCTCTTACAATGAAAGACATCATTGAACACTGTCAGATATTGCTGTGTTCATAACTGTACACCCTCTCTTAGGGTGGAGAGTGATTAAATGCAGATTTCTAATTGAAATACTGCAACCACTGGAAAATACGATTATGATCCAAAATTCGGTAACATCACTGGACTTCAGAAAGGCATTTTTTTTGTCTCCACAGAGAAATATCTTTTTAACTGTTTCCTTTTGTTTTGCCAAAACCAAATGGAAACATGTAAAACAGAGAAAGATTGCTGTACTACAGATGATATGCTGGGCATAAACTCTGTGGACCATTTTGAAATTAAAATGCATCTGACATGAATATGAATTCTTTAAGTTTTGTGCCATAAGGTTTTGCAACACAACGTTCTGTAATATAATCTTACTTTAATTTGTGTGTAACATCCATAAAATTGAAGTTGGAATGAAAGATTAAAGAAAAATCCTTCCTGTATCCTTTTTCTGCCTAAGAGTTGCCTTTGGTTTTGGCATTTTGGCTTGCTTCTGTCTGAGGGCCCATTCTGCCTTAACTACCCAGGTTATGCTGGAGGAGCAGCTCCCAGTTGTTTCAACCTTGATTTAACAGTAAAAGAAAACAAAAAAAAACACCACCACCACCACTACTCCCACCCACCAAAAAGAAAAAATTGAAATAAAAAAGCTTGCATGACTTATTCCTGTATTTTGGGTCACCAGTACGTGTTACCATATAGCCAAAACCACACCAGGAGATTGTTCTAGGTTGCTGTGCTTGAATACAAGGGCACCATTCCTCTGGGGTGGCATATGCACATGGAAGCAAAAAGTCTTAATCCTGTTAACATCATTTACATTGATTATGGCCTACAAGCAGAGCAGCACTAAACCTGTTATTCCCTTTACCTTGTTTTCAGCCTCTTCCTTCACATACAGGAGGAGACAAGGCAGAGGAGGTGTGGCAGCTGAGCAAACAGAGGCAGAATATTTTGCAATGAACTGTGACCCCCAAATCCTAAGCAGTATTTGTAGAAAAGAACAATCTTGTTGGTACTTTCTATCAATAAAGAAATAACCAAAGGTGGTTTTTTTCCTAACTTAATTTTGAAAGAAAATACTTTCATTTGCTCTTCAAAATAAAATCCTCAGCTTACCTAGTCTTTTTTGTCATTGGCATTTATTATAGTAGATAACAGCTGCTGAGACCTTCAATCACAGAGCTTTTGAAAGCTGATGGAAGCATCAAGTTATATTTTCAATAGCTCTGGGATCCAAACCCATATCCTCAGGATTAAGGCAGATCAAATAGAAATTAATATCTCTTTTCAGACAAAATCCACCTATCCTTTACCACACAGAGAATGAATTTGTCTGTTGAGAATCTAAAGAAGTGAACTGAGATCTATTCTATTTTATTCTTCATATACAAGAGATTTTGGTGTTGCCAACTGACACAATACTTTGGCTTCCCCCAGCGACAAGAATTAATGCCCAAAATGTAAATTAATAGGGAACTAATAAACAGGCTTTTCCTTTTAAACTGTATATAGAAATTGATTTTTGGAAGGGATCAAAGGGCATCCACAGAAAATTATAGAGAAGTTCCTCTATGAACGGCTGGCAGGTGATTTCCTCATAGTGTCATCAAACTCAGCTTCAAGAAACATTAAACAATTGTCATGGGCGCTCAAAACACTCACATTTGTTCACATTCTTTGGAAAAAACAATCGTTGAATGTAACAACACCAAGGCAAACAAAATCCTCCTTTTTTCTTCCCCAAATGGACACCAAAACAACATAATAGTCAGTAAGTATATACAAAGAGAGATATGTGATTCTTACAGTTTTAAAGTGGCTGAATCATGAATTACTGCAACAGACACAGAGTCAGACTCTTCTAATTTTATATGCAGAGGTGAACTTGGAGAGGGGTGAAGAGAGCAGATACTGAAGTGAGCAGCTCACCATTAGAATGACAGGGTAACTTTCCAAGACTAAAAATAAGCCAAAGAGAAGATACAACCTCCTGGACCACATGGCTTCCATGGAGAGATGAGAGAACTCAGTTTCTTCAGTTTCAAAAAGAAAATGTAAAGAGGAAATCCTAGAATCAATCATGGACTGGTTTGGGTTGAAAAGGACCTTAAAGATTGTCTAATTTCAACTCCCTTGCCATAGGCAAGGACACCTTCCACTAAACCAGGTTGTTCCAAGCCTCATCCAATGTGGCCTGGAATGCCTTAAGGGATGAGGCAATACACTTCTTGCTTATGTGTAAAATGACCTGCTGGAATGCTACTGAACATCGATGTCAAAGAGTGAGATTTCCACCACTGCAATTTTTAATAATTTAAGTAGACTTGTCTCAAAGCAACCTGATCTAATCAGACCTGCTTTGGGCATGATATCGGCTGGAGGTCCCTTCCAAGCCACGGGATTCCATGATTCTATGGCAGACAGCAACAACAGAGGGACTTTGATAAGTAATGCCAGTCAGAGACCAGCATAGGCTTGCAAAAAGGCTAAAGAAATCTTCCCAAAGTCTGTACAGGCTAATAAGCAATACACTTCTAATGGATTTGTCAAATATTCAAAATATTACAGTGTAAACTGCAGGCAGAAAAAGCTTAAGCTCAGAAGTATGTATCATGTTACTAATTTTTTTCTATGCTGGTTGTATAAGTGTGTGCACACATCACTAAAGGGCAGAGCTTGAGCATGCAAATTCAGGCACTTAAATAAAAGAAAATACAACAGCTTGGACAAATTTAGGATGCTACGCACTCAAAACAGGATGTGGCCAAGTAATTCAGAATTTTTTAACTGGACTTGCAATTTTATCATATTTCAGGAAACAGTTTTTGCTATACACATATAATACATAAGAAAACATAAAATTTGCCCAGAAGTAGACATGTATACCTCACCAAACACAGTGTGTACTGTAGGAATCTGCTTTATCTGTTCTATGTAACATTACACACACAGACACAAACTTGGAGAATAAGCCAGAACCAGAACAAGGTCTAGTATCTGTTCTGAGACCAAAATTATACCATGATATATGGTTGGAAATGTTATTTATATAATTTAACCATTATTCTGATTTGGTAATAAAAGAGTTCAATAGAATTTAATAAATAAATAAATACAAGTATTATAGAATTTATTTAAAGCTGTAAATTTAGCTACATACTTCATGCTCCACCATAACGTACTGATTTAATCATTGTATTATGAAAGAACTCAGTTTAAAAAGAAGGCAATCTCTTTTTCTTAAACAAGAGAAAAAAGGAGATTATGTACAGAAAATACACATAGAATCATATGACATTGTCCTCATATAATTCCGTGTAATGCTGCATATATAGGATTTTTGCCATTCCTTAGAAGAGAAATTGTTATATTTTACCATTCAACCAAATCAGACCAACCCATGATTTTCCCCTCCACACCAGGAAAATCTATTCTATTTTTTACTGAAAGAAAACAATTTACACAACATGTAAATTGTTTCAGTCTTGAAAACACGCACTTCAGGCACAATCATTTGCAGGGAAAAAAAATCCTAAATAAAAATTCCTGATGCTGAGTGTTTATGGCTTTCATTGTGGACAAAGGCACACAGGATGCCAGGTCAGTTGGGTCAAATTTCTGACCTTTTTGAGAGAAGCTAACTTTCTTCTTCAGAACTACTTGAATAGATAAGCTGTACTGGAAACTCTGCCAAAATAGATGCCAACGTCTTAACCCTCACACCTGCTGATCTCTGATAAAATCACAGAAGCACAGAACACGCAGGTTGGAAAAGACATCTGAAGGTTGTGTCAGCCAAAATCCTGCTCAAAACAGGAATGCCTACTGAGGTGAGGTGGGTTTGCACAGCACCTCACCTAGCTGAGCTTCAAATACCTGGAGCAGTGCCCGGCCTGTTGCCTCCTTGTATAACCTGTGTCAATGTCTCGGTACGCTGATAGTAAAAACAATATAAAACAAAACAAACAAAAAAGAAAGGAAGGAAAAACAAAGTAAAAAAAGGAAAAAAAGACCTATCATCTAAACAGATGTGACTGTGTACTGTTGAGAGGAGTCTGACTCCCTCATCAGACAGGCACCATAAGAATCTCTGCTCACCACGTGCTCCAGCACCCACAGCAGCCTTGTGGCCCCTATTGCACCAGAATCTTTTATGCTGGCAGGGTCCAAAACTGAATAACCTCTTTCCCCAATCTTTCATCTCCACAAATCAAAACAAATAAATTGGCATGACTTCAGCAAACTTTAACACATAAATGACACAACAGCCCAGAACTATGCTCCATTCTTACGTGAAAAGTAATATTTTGCCTCCTAAATGAACCTTAAGAGAACATACGTGTACTTTCTTCAACACAAGATCTGACATCAGATTTGAAGTCAGCCTCAAAGGAACTGGAAACTACCTCTGGAGCAGACATTAAGGGTGAATGTTCTCATACTACATGAGCTGGGGTGCAGTATTTTGTGCCTGTGAGTAACCTTTACAAGCCCCTTTCACCTCCTGGTGCTTCCTATATCACCCCATCACTCTCCACTGATAAATATTTGCTTTCTTTAAAGGGCCTTTTAGCGAAAAATTGCCCCACAGTCTCCCACATTTCCACACAGAATTTAAGCCTATCAGCTAAGAATTAGACCTATTTTGAGCAAAACCCACTTTAAGCTGCTCAACAAACAGGTTGGGGCTGTCACAGACACAGTGCTGGAAAAATAAGCAAAGGGAACAGTAAACAGTGAGTGGCCACCTTGTTTATTCAGAGTGCTGTGGTTTATTGATGTTACACACAATTTCAAGTTTAGTTGAGCTTAAACGTTGCATTTTTTCTCTCACATCCAACCCAACGTGAAAGTGATCTCCAGCTGGCCAGGGAAGCTTTCAATAGCCATAAGCAAGCCATAAACCCCTTGCCATGCCACTGTCCCCTTGTGCAAAAGAAAATAACCTTGAAGCAAAGGTCTGTCACAGTCACCACACAGAGTGAACAGAATAAACTCAGCTGCTTGCCTCTTGGAAAAATCCAGGCAGAATTCTTCCACCTCTTTAAGAACAAGGTAAGAGAGGAAGTGAGCATACAAGGAGAAGGACAGGCTGCTTCATAACCAGTAATGCTTGATGCCAGCACCAATACTAATACCAATACCAAAATCCCAGTACTCATGAAAATGCACCGGATATAAGCACAAATATAGTAACAGTAACAATAACAATAACAATAACAATAATAATAATAATAATAATAATAATAATAATAATGGTGAGGGGTCTCATCACTGGACTGCAACACTGCATATAACTGGAATGTTTTTATGAAGAAAATTTAATTGCCAATGACCCTCTGAGAATCTGGAATAAAATCTACCTTTTTATTTTTTTAAGAGCAAATGGAAATTAAGTCATCATTTCAGGCAGACTCCTGTATCTGAAAAAAAAATCAAACTCAAGTAAGATGGGCTGGTTGGATTTTCATAATTAATTCTGTGAGGTTGTCTCCCCCACCCAACACATCTCTGTAAATTACCCCAGTAGGTATGAACCCTGCCCCTGTATTGATTCAGCTGGCACAGCCTTGCTCTATAAAACCCTCCTCTGAGCCCCTGCATCAGGGTGGTCGCTCTGCTCTCCCCAGCTGCTGGGGAGATGCTGAATTCCTGTGCTTGCCCTTCTTCCCCAGAGCCTGCTCTGACTAGTCCAGGGGCACATATACCCAAAAATGCACCAAGACTCATGCTCTTTCTCTTGAGTAAGTAAGACCATGCTGGTGCTTCATGAACCCACCGCTCACCCTCTGGGCGCTGGGGAAAATGAATTCATCAGCTACAGAAGCACACACTGTGCAAGCAGATTCTCCCATGTCTCAAAGGAAAGAGTGTGACCAGATAAAAAGTCTGTGGTGTTTTGGATCTGGCTGGTGGGCCAAACTATGCCAGCCAAGTTCCTAAGTCTTCTCCTAGCTCCACTTCCTGGGCACTGCTTATGCACTGTGGTATACCTGACTGCACCTGAAAGCTTCAAATTATTTTTGCAATTTTATGCAGCTTAGCCTTTCAGGTATTACTGTGAAATTAAGAACCTATTTACCTGAGATCAGGAAATAGTAGAGAGGGAGCTTGAAAAAAAATGGAATAAAAATACTGACAAATGACTCTTTACCTACATCACTTTTCAAAATTTTGTCTAAAGAGCCTAAAATTTGCAAGTATCCATAAGTAAAACAGTTTTACTGCTGGAGAAATGAATGGCTGAGTCTTCTCATTTTAAAGGGATTTACAAAAGCTACAAAGATGGTAAGTTATTAGAGAAGAGGTAATGGCTTTACAGGCATATTCATTTTCATATTTAAAAACTGTGTATGCACTGTTTTAGTTCCTTAATGCAAACCACAATAAAACGCCTTATGGGGGCTTTAAACTCTTTTGTCTTTGCTGTAGGTTTGTCTGCTTTAGGTAAAAAAAAAAAATAAAATACATGGTGCATTATTTTCAACAGTGGCAGGAAGTGGGTTTTTAGTCAAATCAGCTTAAAAAATTCCAGCTGTGTTCATGCTGAAGCCATCACAAACTCTAAGCCTGGGATCACTTCTCCATGCCAACTAAAGCCTTTTCAGGCCTCGAGAAGTAAATTTTTGAAAAAATGCCAAGCCTCTCCTTGAAAATAACATCTTAATTGGCTGATATTAAAAAACCCCAGAAAGTGCCATTCTGAAAATTCAAGTGCTCCCATTTTTGTGTTCTAATTTGATATTTGCCTTGCAAGAGCACTCAACATACTCACACAGAGACTGTCTCAGACAGCTGCAATGAGAGGCATGCAGGCTGGCTGCTGCAGACAAGGAGGAGCTCCTAAGGGCCATAGAAAGCACAGCTCATGATGTTTACCCTGTGCCATTGTAATGCACCAGAAAGGACAAAGAGGTGTGTGACAGACAGTGCTGGACCCAAGGAAAAGAGTGTTTCATCCCCTGGCTGGCTGTGGCTCAGAGGATATCTCAGAGGAGAAGGAAAATCCACTCTGCTGAGAGCAGTAGCTGTTCTCAAGGAGTTTCTGTTTAAGGGTTAGGTTCAAACCAAGTAAAATGCCTGGGATCAACAAATGAAGGCTTCAAACTGATGTATCTATAACACTGTTCTAAATAAATATGCCTTTTTTCATTAAAAATAATGAAAGTATTTCACTATTTCAATATAAATGAATACATCTACTGTTACTGCCTTCCCCTCTCTGTTTCCTGTTGCACTATAAATTGTAGCGTGCATATCTACCATGGTACTTCTCCTGTTCAAAACTTTGCATCATGAAAAGGAAAGAAAACAAAGCTCATAATTTTCAGCCAATTGAGCTAAATAAGGGAACAGACACTTGCCTGGCATATTTCTCTTATGCTTGTAAATCTAACTCTGCAGCTCCTTTGAGCTGGGAGACTGAGAGATCAAGTCTGATTTACACACATGTTAAAAGGAGACAATTGTTTGTCCAATTTAATTGATTCTGAGCTGAAGTAAATTGATTTACCCTGCACAACTCAAAGCTTTTGAAAATAAATATATTTTCATTAAGAATGGCAAAGAGAAATGGTATTAAACAACAGAAAAGAATTGTTAAGCAACAGAAACAACAACAAATGATAAGGAGAACATGTAACTGAGAAAGCCTATTACTGTCAGGGAGGGATTTACAAGACCTTGTGTTTTTCAGTTCCATTTCAAAGCAATATCAGAACTGTGAAATTGCAAAGGCAATTCTAAAAGGAGACAACATTTGAGACAATAGTTAAAAGTGAATTTTAATACATCACACATTTACCGTGTAATTCTTAAAACCTTTTTTTTTTTTTTTAATTTTGGAATGCCATTCTGGCCTTCTTAATGGCTGAAAGCAGTGCCTGTAATTAAAAGAATTTGGATTCGTGTTCTTTTTTTAAAAAAAATAGAAGCAACTGCCAATACACATATTTTTTCCATGAAGAAACTTGGCAGTCCCAGCTGATTGTGATGTCTCTTCATCCACATTCTAGAAGATAATTTTGGTGAGGTAATAATTTATTCCAGAGCAATGTGTAAGATTAGGCAGAACAGTTCAGAAGTCTGAGTATTCATCCCATTGTATCACTAAAAATTGCATTTCACAAAATCATATTTACATTTGAAATTTTTACTGGAAATAAAACATTCTCACAAAAAGAGGATGCATTTCATAGGAAGTGTTTACTTACAGCCTCCAAACAAAAAATTTAAACACCCAAACAAAACCAAAACCATTCTTCCTTTCTCAATATTATCAATGCCATTAAAAATTACATATAACACTGGGAGATGGTGGCTAAATCACAAATTAAGAGCTCAGCCCTGAAAGTTGCTCACAGACCAGTCTCTAATCTTAATGTGATTTGAGGGCCTTCACACACCAGATCCGAGATTCACTTCTCCCAACAACACACAGAGCTCCCAATAAATCCTGTATTTCTTGCAACTCCCTGACAGCACTCACTGGAGTTGTGTACTGGTGAAATGCTTTCCAGAGACTTTTTTCTATCAAGGTGATATGATGGAGAGTTACAGATTTTTTTTTTCTTTCATGAGAATGATGAAATACCATGGCCTAATTTCTTGTAGGTAAGATGTAAGATGGCAAGAAACACCTTCAAAATGCTGCCTTGGAATAAAAGTCTTGTAAGATTGTAAGTTAAAACTATGTGTACTGTGTTTCCAAAAAAAAAATAAAAAATAAATCTTTGTATAATCTTGGGCATTCATTGTGGTAATTGAGGAACCTTTGTAGCACTCACTTTTGTATAACTGATTTGTTGGGTTAGAGTAGTAGGTGGAAATATCCCAGATACTGTATAAAGGAGCAGGAAATAAAACCTCCACCAACCTTGCACACAAAAGAATCAAGAAACTTCTCATTAAGGAGGAATAGTTTGCCTTACATTCACAAGGATAAGATGAAGAGCTAAACTCTCTAAAGGGATGATGGTCCCAGATCCAGAGGGGTTTCATGGAAGAGGCAGAGCAATCACTGCCTATCTTCTTTTCCATTGTTCCACCTGAGTCTTAGCTCCAGTAAATCACTACCAGGATTTCTGCTTCCTGGAAGAAGCAGTGTCAGTGGCAGATGAAGTAACAATGCAAATGCAATTGTACCAAGTTTGCACTGAATAAGGTAAATTCTCTGTTAACCACAATCATTCTCTTCATTCCTGGAAATACACGTTTATCTTGATTCCCAGAAAGAGAGATTCAATATCACCCTGATTCACTCAGGTAATGGAGCACATTTTCCTCAGCTGTACCCCTGAGACTCCACCTCTGTAATCAACTGAAAAACATACAGCCTTCTTTAAACCTGGTGTCTGCTGAGCCAGGGATGCCCGAGTGTAAGATGAGGTAAGATGAGCTGAGGAGCTGCACCGTGAATCAGTAAACCGTGTCCCTGGTACAAAGACCTTCCCCTGAGAAACTGCCCAGTCTTTCTATTAAGGAGTGTTACTGAGAACTCAGAAAGTCAGCACCAAGAAGAACAAAACACACACGTTGAGGGAACAGCCAGTTCAAATCACAGCACAAGTTCTTGGTCTCTGTATTTATTCATGGCAGGACCTCAGTCAACGCACTTCAATAAAATGAGTAATTATTGTGAGTCACGTCACTAATTACATCTGATACACACAAAGGCCTGTGCAGCTCCACATCTCAAAGTGCACTGTGAGCTCATCCAGTAGGAGCTCTGTGAGCTCACAGAGGAGCTCTTGTTACTGGTACCCAAACACTGGAAAAAAATGGGGTATTGGAAATGTCTATGCCATTTCTCTCTCATCACATTTTTCTAAGCATAAAAAGAAGATGTGTTGTAGAATAATGGCAATATAACTGCCTACGTAGGGACTTCAGCATTTGCCTTGCACAGGCAATGCAAGAAAGAATTGTAATGACAGAGCCAATGGAATTGGCCAAGATAAGCTGCTTTCTTCTACGACAAGCAGAGAGCGCCAAGATGTGAAGAATCTGTCAAAATATTCTAAGATAAAGTTTAATTTTTTCATACCAAAGTTTAAAAAACCAAACAAAACCACAGCTGGTTCAGATACAGTTCAAATTGACTGAGTTCAGGAACATGAAGAGATTAAAGGAAGTAAGTAATCTCTTAGAAAACAGATCTACTTATTAATGTGCAAGAAAAAAACAAGTCTTCACAAATTTTGTCAAATTCAGATGAGCTTTTCATCCAAGAGCAGGATCAAATTTGTAGGCTGGTAATTTGTTGCCTAGTAATTAACTACCTTTGCTTAATCATCAGACACCTCTGTTGCCTGATAATTAACCACCTTGAAGACGTACTTCTTTGTGCTTTCCCATGAGGGTTCCTCTTACAGTAATTTTAGAGCACAAACACAGAACTGGACCAAACACCACCTGTGACTTCAGCTTTACTGCAAGACCATTTTCATAACTGAAGTCAAATCACATGGCACAATTTAACTAAATACAGAAACAATAAATTATCCTCTCCTGTGGACTCATGTCAACAATAATGACAATGAAGCCAACGAAGCCACTCAAAGACACTGGCACTGAACAAGAACGTGAAAATAAGCAGATTCAATATTATATGGCATACAGGACCTCTAACCATAGAATTCTAGAAAGAATACAGAGGTTTTTAAATAATGCTTCATTTAATATGTTTTTTTTTTTACATTTAACTCATAGCCTGTTCAACAATTGAATTTCAATACGAGATTTATAGCAATAAGCCTCTGTTTATATAACAGAGAATAAAGAAACACAAACAAAAAAGGCATAGAAAAAAAATACAGAGAAGGCAGAAGTGTAAAAATTACCCCCAAAGACTGTAATTTGTAACAACCAAAGCTGTCAATTCGAGACCCCATCTGGAATACTGACCACAGCTCTGGTGTCCCCAAAATAAGAACTTGAAACTGTTGGAGCAAATCCAGAGGAGGTCACGAAGTTGATAAGGGGACTGGAGCACCTCCCACACAAGGACAGGCTGAGAAAGTTGGGGCTGCTCTGCCTGGAGGGGAGGAGGTTTGGAGGCCTCCCAGCAACCAGAGACCTTCCAGTATCTCAAGGGGCTACAGAGAAGCCAGAGAGAAAGGCTCTTCGGCAGGAGTGATGGGACAAGGAGAAATGGGCATAAACTGAAAGAGGGGTGAATTTAGGATAGATCAGGAAGAATTTTTGTACTCTTGAGTGGTTAGACACTGAAAAAGGTTGCCAGGGAGAGTGTGGATACACCAACCCTGGCAGTGTTCAAGGGCAGCTTGGATAAAGCCTTAAGCAACCTGGTCTAATGGGAGGAATCCCTGCTCATGTCAGGGGATGTTGGAACCAGATCCATTAAGATCCATTCCAACCCCTTAGCATTCTGTGACTCTATAACTGTAAAAACCAATCTTCACTACTAAAGATAAAATAGTACTTTATTTTTAGTTGGGTGTATTCAAATAAAGTTTTTTTAGATCTCCAGTGAGAGACAATTGAATTGGAAAAGTTTTCATATTGTTGGCGCTCAACACTTTATAAATTAACATTATTAAAGATCCATGAAGCTGTGAAACCATCAAATCAGTTAATTTTGAGAAAATATTACCCACAATTTGCTGAAAATCAAGCAACTATATGAACATTCAAGGTAAGTTCTGCATGTAAACAAAATTAAACCATGGATCTCTTTCTTTTTTCTCCTCTCTTTTAATGCTTTACTTCTACTTCATTTCGTAAATAACTTTCATTCCACGGACACCAAAAAAGATCCAATCAACTATATGAGTGTAAACCTTTGCCTACTAGACTGTCATCAGCACAAAGTCCCTCAAATAATAAATGAACTTTTTATTAACTGTGGTAACATTAACATTACAATGAGGGATTGTTTAAAAACAAGTTGTACTGCTGTTGCTCAAGAGCGCAAGGAAAATGGTTCTCAGTTCCTTTATTTTTCCTTGAGGGTAACCACAGGGGTTGCATTAAATCTTTTAAAATATGTTGACAGTTGAATAAGTGCTGCTGTTGCTCTGGTGACATTTTATGCACTTTAATTGTCATTAATGAATCTGACTGATACTTTCTTAAAATTCCTTTACGTGTTCTAGTAATTTTATAACAAAGAGAAGAACAAAACTGTCTGCAAATTAGCCTTGATCCACTTCTCATATGGAATTTTCACTGCAGGCAATAAAAGAATCTGCATGGGAAATATCTGCTAGACCAGACATTTAAGGCAGGAATGCATTACACGTTCCCAGTAAATTGTGAAATTATCACTTTGCTGTGTATCACTGTGTAAATTTAAATCCCAAAGAAGCTTTGTTTTAAAAAATACACTATCTGCTTTACTATTTAAAAAAAAATCACTCTATCTGCTTCAATCAAATCAGAATTTGATGTTAACATGGTAGGGCTCAGCATTTTAGGGCTGCAACAAAACCCAAAAGGTTTGTTTCATTCCAACTCTCTTGGAGTTGGAATGAAACAAAGTCTGACACTAACCTGCAGTCTAGTACCTCCTTCCTTTTTCTGGTAATACTCCCACTGATTTCAGAAAGGCTTTTCCCCTGTGAAGACTGAAGGATACAGCTCCCAATTATCTGTTCAGGAACATGCAGTGACAAGAAGGAATGCACAGAGCTTGAGAAACAGCAGGCACCACACTTGATTGTTCATAAACAGATAAGGTAAGTCTTTTGCTATGAAGAGAAAATAAACTATGGTGCTTTAAATCATGATAGGTGATTTAAGTAGCTTAAAAAACATCTATTCCAGGGTCAAGGAGCCAGAAGAGGCAGGAGGAGGGGGAACAGTGTACTAATGGTGCAGGGAGACATGTTGAGCCCTTTGCTTCCCCCACCCCAGGTTCCCAGGAACAACAGGAACACAGCAGATGATTCCCAACACTGCTGCACCTGCTGCACCACAGGCTTCACATCTTGGCAATTTCAGAATAGGAAAAGCTTGGGGCCATCTTTTTTTCTTCAGCTGCAGCAGCTCTTCAAGTGCAGACCTTGTACAGGTACCAGTGGTTTGAGCCATCCCCCCTGAACAGGACAATCAGGTCACACAAAATCGCCCCAGGCACACCCAGAGCCCCTTTGCCTGGTTCTCCTTAAGCCCAGTTCCCTGCATTACCTGAGCAAAGCAGCAGCTCAGCTCCAGCCTGACCTTTCCTCCAGCTGAGTAAATGGCTATGCAAGGTGCAAGCAACAGGAATCAGGCCTCAGGGTTCTGCGCAGCACAGCAATTTCCAAGGCACTCGGGGTGCAGACAGCAGTAAGTTCCACACTCACGTCATACCCACAGCTAACAGCCTCAGTTAAGGCATGAACTACATTTTAATTAGACAAGGGGCCAGGCTTTTGATTTCAGAAACAGAAGTTAGGGTTGCAGTCCTTCATCCATTGAAGTTAATTGCAAAATCCCTATTATCAGGCTCTTGAGGTATTACCCAGGCGCACTTTTTAATTACATTTCATTCTTAATGAAGTAGATGGCAAAGAGAAAAGCAGCCCATGATTCAAATGATTCGCATTTTTATCTTCCCTGATGAAAAACAGAATAGGTCAAGATACTTGCTGGATTTTCCCATGAGAAATGCTGCAATGTGAATAAGCTCAATTGACTTGATCCTGAAGGAGCAGGTTAGCTTTGAAAAGCATCACTCATTTTCTCCTCCTGTATACACTCTACCCCCAAAACTTATGCAATGCAATTGTAGACACTGAGCCAAATCCAATTCAGAACCTGAAAAATATCACATAAGTATCCTAAGCTTGAATGACTTGTCTTCATTGTCTAATGTCATTTAAAACATAAGGAGTCCTAATTATGGTTTTATTTTCAAATGATGCACTTTAAAAGAGTGACAATTCTCCATAAAAACTGACAGCTTCTCAGGGCAAGGAGACTGCCAAATAACTTGGTATTTCTACATGATTTAAAAACAAGAAGTTATGAAGCAGCTTATGAAGAAAAAATGTGTTATGACACTAGAGAACAATAGCTAGAGAACAATACAAAGTTTCACCTTTTTCTATTACATCTCTACTCATGTACGCAAACAAAGATTTATAGAACAGAAATTCATACTACAGGTGGGACCATTACCTTGGTATACACAACAACCTGCAAACTCTTTTCACATAATGAAAGTTGTTTCTTACCCTCTGGAAATCAGGTTTAAAAATAAAACTTCTGTTTATATATTACACAAAAAGCTTAGCTTTTTATTTCAGACATACTTCTCATATTGTAAAAACACATAGTTCATTTTTTACTTTTATGACTTCAAAAGACCCAATAAAAAATTTAGGACCTAAAAATGTAATTTCTTCTTCAAAGGTTGGCTGTTAAGTATGAGGGAGAGTAAAAAGTCAGTTTTAAGAAAATCAGATAGCACTGCAAGGCTCTCTAACCAAGGCAGCCAAGGAGGGTTCCAGCAGGAACTGGTGAGGCAAGGCTGTGTCCCCAGGGCTGGCACAGGGGACAGAGCCCTTGGGGCCCAAGGACCTGACCAGACAAAGGGGTCACTGCAGCATGAAGCTGTCATAGCCCCTTCTAAAGGAAGGGGGGACAACCTCCTTTCAGGGACACAGAAACTAAGGTTTTAATTCAGTATTTTTTTTTAATTCCTGGGTTTGGGGTCTTTTGCCCTATGGCTGCTTCACTGTTTCAGCCTTGCAGGATACCTGTGATGAGACAAAAGCTCCTGAGTTTCTGTCAAAACCATTTTCCTCTCATTATAATTCTTTCCCATTCACAAGGCTGAATACCACAAGACACGAACACTTCCTACTTCATGGTCATACCAGAGATCAAGGGAAGCTGAGATTACTTTCAAGGCCACCAAGGAGATGATGTGGCAATCTAAATCCGCCTGTTGTGCATAACTGTGGCAAACCTGCAATGTAACACACAACCACAGCCACACTTGCCTCTGTGTTGAGTTGTGCCAAAACAGCTCCATCTCCACCAAAACCAGTGCAGACTTTAAACAAGGAAAATAAACTCCTGTCCCTACTTCTTCATTTGAATTCCCTCTTGGAACTCAATTCCTACTACTGCTTTTAGTGGAGCCATGCTATTTTACACCTATTAAGTACTGCATTGATCAGTTTAGGGCCCCTTGTTCTATAATTTAATTATTCAAACTCCGGTTGGTTATTTGCTGAAGGTCTAACTTGACAGTCTCCTTCTGGATGCTCTCAGTCTATGTTTTCATAGTTATTGATCATTGTAGCAAGTAGAAGTTTGAGATACTTACTAGCTCTACTATTTTTAAAGCAATTCTTAGAGATTTCCAGAGCACACAGAGTATTCCCAAGGCAGTGGCAGGGCATCCCTGCACTAATGAACCACAGAAGCCATCCTAATGCAAGCAGTATTGGTGCAGGAAGTAGCAAGCCCTCATGCCTCAAAGACAATCACAGAAAAGGCAGAGGGCTGGAGAAACTCAATGCCTCTGTAATTAGTGAGAGAAAGTTTCAACTCAGATTTACAGGCACTGTAAGCTGAAGAACACACACATTCTGAAGTGCTGGCTAAAATCAGCATTTAAGAATAGAAGAATAAGTTACTTTACTATTAAAAGCAATACTGGTGCAATTGCAGCAATGAGGTACTGCTCAGCACTTCAGAAGTAAAAGAAACTTTCTTTTGAAAATTATAATTTTCATTGCTGGGTTACAGTATGAAGGCATCAGTGACTGCTACACGGTATGTACATCCTGCACAGAGCACAAAGTGCACAAGAAATGGAATTTTTCCAAAGGACTCTGTGCCTGGCTAACTGTTCTGGTAAAACTTCAGGCAGCCTCATTTTCAGAATATAAAGTGTTTCAGTTGACTGAAAAGGAAAGCAACTCAAATCATTAATAAGCTCCACCACATGTAATGCGTTATATTTTTTCCAAGCAAAATTACAGATAAGAAACAAGCCTTTAATTGTTAGTAAGTCATAATAATCCAAAATAAAAAGTCCACTAATTATTAATTATATATTAAATATGCATCTACAGCAATAGGTAGACTCTGGTAAAAGAATCAAATTTAGGCTGACAGGTGCCTCAGCAACAAATAAAAAACTCTAATTGTGGACACAGATCAAAATGCTAGTTTCTACTCAGTTATTGAATTTGAAGAGAAGAAGAAAATGTTCAATCATAATATTTGTTTAAGAATGTTTATCTTCTTTCTTACCATTGAATGTTAGGAACACCCTTGCTTGAGGCTGGGAAGATCCTTTTACACTGCTAAAGTAAATAAATATCCCAATCAACACGTTCATTGCAAGAAACGCCATCTCTTCAGATTTGCAACTTAATATCCAAGAAATGAAACCTGAAAGAGAGAAATATCACATTACTCTTCTCATACACTCTTGTGGAGCAAAAACAGAAGTATGGAAAGATTGTGTTGGAGGCCTCTTCCAGCTGAAGCCACAATTACTGATGTGAAGGAGGTACAGCACTTCTGTTTTTCTTCTGTGCATCTGAAAGTGGCTTTCCCCAGCAGTTTTCTGTGCTGGCACAAGAGGAAACTCTCTGCCTGTTAGTAGGAACCAAGAGAGCCCAACTTTTGGCTAGGGCAGACTACAGCACTAGACTCAGTTTATTTAAAATGAAGACAATTCCACCTGCTGGAAATATAATTATGCTAAATGTCAAGGCAGAGCAAAGCAAGGACAGGAGATAAAGTTTCACGAATAAAAATCTGGCTGATATTTTTAGACATCTCTCTCTCATGTTGAGCGAGGGGGGGAGGTTTGGGTTATTGGTTGTTTGGTTTTTCTTTCTTTTCTTTAAACATCTGAAATCAAAGGTGCTTGGAAATAAGATTTAAGTTTTAGCAAGCTGAGCTCTCTAATCACCTTGAAGTTTTTCTTTAAAGAAATTCTGGCTGTGTACGTCATTAATTTCAAAACTGTGAAACCAAAAGTATTTCAACACGCTTGAAACTGTTAGTCAACGTTTGCTTTTTGGGCTAGCTCCTTTCAGGATACACACCTGCTCTCACTGACTCTTACAGGGCACTAAGAATCCCAGAGTTGGACAATGATACCACACTTGATATATCTGCTACTTCTCCTGCACATTTGCTGAGCCTTCATTTATAGGAGTTAACTGCTGAGAAGCCTGAGCATCTCAGAGACTCAGAAAACACTCCAGAACTCTGTATGTTTTCTTAGTTCAGGAAGGACTTGAGATTACTGAAATCACTGGAGGAAAGTGTCTTTTCTAATGGACTTCAGACCAGATCCAAAAACCCAGCCACCATTAGAAGCTGAACAGTGCATATCTGTATCACATCTGCTACTAAGCTGCATCTCTCCAAAAACTGTGAAGTGCAAACTTCATTTTGCCTATTGTAACAACTTTGTCAGCTCAGCTGCAAAAGTGAGAATACATAACGCTGTCATTTTAGGCCCATTTTATTTCACTGCTTTTATATATATATATTTCTTTTTGATGGAAATAGCCTTCCTACTAGACACCACTTATTAGTTAATCACTCACGTGATATACATGATTTTATGGCAACAGGAAGCACTTTGAAAGTCACAACCCCTATAGCTAGAAGACATCCTTAAAGGCTGTACATTTATTTTTATTAAGGGACTGGTTACCTGTGCAGTCAGCTTGGCAATCTTCACCTCAGCTCTGCTCCAGCACTACAGTCCCTCCAGTGGAAGCCAATATTTCTACAGCCAATACTTCTACAGCCTCGTTCATCCTGTCCCTCTGAGGCTCACACCTGTCCTTAAAGGACCGGCTGTGAGCACCCGGCAGGAATGAGCTGTCAGGCAGGGATGACTTCAGGTCAGCACTGGCTTGGGCTGGATCCACACCACTGATTTAGCGGTGAGAGCCCCGTATCTCGTTACCACCCCTGTCAGCCCCCATCCACTCACTGTAAATCGCTTGGAAACGCTTCTCTCTGTGCACCAGGACTTCACACCAGGCTGCGGGTGGGAAGGAGAGCGCGCATGAAAGCGCAGAGCTCTGCAGCCCACACTCTGAACTCGCCTTCATTATCTGCTCCGAGTGCTGGGAAATGCACGGAGATCAAGCAATTCTACAACTCTGCTAATTGACAAAAACAACCTTGTCAGAAATTTGCCAGCTACGGATCGGGTCTGTAGGAAAAACATATCCATTCTGGCCCAGTTCCAAATTATCTCTAAGGGTCTGTTCACTAATAAAATGATAGTTGCAGAGTTTTTGCCAAGAATAATTTTTAAACAGGCTGCACGAACTCTAGTACTAATGTTGCTTTGTGGGCTTTAAATTTAAAACCTTGTGACTTGCCCATGGGATATCCTTTAACTTACTCCTCTTCTAAGAGAGAAATGGCATTAAATCCCAATAAAATTTCTTTGTCAGGCCAAAATAAATAGCCAATCATACAGAACATGTGATTTAACAGACGCAATGGGATAAGTATTTTACAGTAGTAACACTATGCTTTCTTTGCAATATAGATAAAAAGTCAAAGAGGAACAAGTGTGCGGCTTTCCTTCTGCCTTTAAATTATACTGTAGGAAACAATAATAGAAAAAAAACCCTTTCAGCTCTCTTTCCCTCCCACTCTCGTGCCTCCTGCCAATTCTGGTGTAATCAGTCAGAGGAGTGAAACATTGCTACATCTCATTGCTCAAATTGCAGATCTTCACCGTTAACACAGAAGTGACAGGCAAATATAAGATTCAAGTGCTGAGCAGCATGGTTCCTACCCAGCTGCTAGGCACATAAATATTAAATGCATATAGTGACAAAAAGGTACCTCAGGGTGCCTGACATGTGAGTTACCTAATGGAAATAGGTTTAATTTCAGAGATTTACAGAGCTGGTAACTGACAGCTCATTGCAGGTTTGACTCTTGCTATGGGCTTACATCCCAGCTCTGAATTTATCTCAGTAAGTCATGATACTATATTCAGCACGTCCAGTGCACATGATCTCTGCTGACAACACACAGACCTAAAGCCTTGCAAGCACTTTAGAATCCAACAGGACAGACAAAAAGCAGTGTCTAACTGCATTTCTGTTCTTACATTCTAGCGTTAACTGTACACAAACAGAGAAACCGCTACGAAAGTGAAGTAGTGAAGTTTCGCTGCCACGGAGGTCGCTGGCAGCATGCGGCACGGCTTCTGGAAAGTATCGCTTTGCTAGGAAGCGCTGCGCAGGTGTCATCTGCTACAGCCCAGTCCTACCCCTAAATCCTGTAAGGAAAATCATTTGGCAGAGCAAAGAAGAGAAATGAAGGAGAAAAAAAAAGACTAAAAAACCCTGCCAAACACGGACTGTGCCAATCTGGAAAGCACTGGTTTAACTATCTGTGAACAGCAGCAAATTCCAACCATCAGAGACATTTCACATCTATTACAGAAAAGAAAGAGAACTTTAAGTTATGCTTACCCGGCTATTGGAAGCAGCAGTATTACTGATTTCTATCTGGTTTCTATCAGTTTATAGACTCCACTCCTGCTACCAGAACATTTTAATTCCAAACCTGGTTCACGGCAGAGAGTAAAATAAATAAAATAAAAATAAAAGAAAAAAAAGAAAAAAAGAAAAAAAAAAAAAGGGAAAAAGAAGAAAAGTCTTTCCTCGTGGTGGTTGTAAAGATACTCCCGGCTCCTCTGTGCAATAATCCTGGCAGTGACTCCTGAGGCTCAGGGAGCGCTTCTCCCCTGCGCGCAAGCACGCACCTAGGAGTGAATGGAGCGGCCGCGCGGTGCCGGCGCTGGTATCCAGTTACAGGCGCTGCCCTGCCCTGGCCGCCGCTCCGGCGAGGCGAGGCTCGGCGGCCGCCGGTGCATCATTAGCTGAGCAAATAGGGGCTGGAGCTCATAAATAATGGCGAGGCCACACCCCGCCCTGCGCGCCGCCGGCTGCCGCCCGGCCCGTCCGCCCGCCCCAGGCAGCGCCGCGGGCAGCGTGCAGGGCAGGCTGAGGGACGAAAAGGGAGCGCAGGGCGGGCAGAGGGGCGCAAGGAGCGCGCAGAAAGCGCAGAGAGGCGCGCATGGCGGGCTGAGGGGCGCAAGGGGCGGGCACGGCGGCGTGAGGGGCGCAGCGCCCGCGCTCGGCCCCGCGGGGCTCGGCCGCCGCAGCCCCCGGCCCATCGCGCCCGGAGCGGGAGCGAAACCCGCCCGGAAAGTTTCTGCCCCGCCGGACGGGCCGTGCCGGGGCTGCCCGAGCGCTGCCGGGGCCGGGGCCGGGGCCGGGGCAGGACCGGGGGAAGCGGCGGGACCCGGGCAGAGCGGCCCCGGGCCGGGAGCGGAGCCGAGCCCCGGTGCGGCCGCGGGGATGCGGGAGAGGGCGGAGGCCGGCAGGGGTCACTGTGCAGAGGGAATGGGAGCGGGCGGCCGTGACGGGAACTGGGTAACAGGCGGACCCTGGCATGGGGCTCTTACGCTCCCCGCGAACTATTTCCGAGATTCAAAACTTTAAAAGCGAAGAAGGTTATGAGAAGCGTTAGGAAAGTGGTTGGATTCAGCCCTCTGATTGATCCAGGTGTTTTTCCCCAGTTTTCAGAGGCTTTTTTTTGCGGAGATTGGGAGCTGTATTTGCTCAAGCTCAGTTTTCCCCAAGATACGCTGAGCAGCCTTTCCCGTTTGGTGAGATTTGTGCTCTTACAGCAGCGGGCCAGCACTGAAAAATTTGTCCAAGGTGTCTACTGTGTTAAAGCCCAAGATTTTCCAAGCAACATCACTTGGGGTTTGTCTTAAAAACCATCACTTAGGTTTTCCTAAACTGTCTGTGCTGCTCTGACCTGCTGGGTGCAAACTCCTTTTGGATCAGGATTTTCACTTTTGCAGAGAGAGATGGTCTGTGATCCTATCAAGGCAGTGTGGGTCGCTCGGCACGACTTAGAGGGGAGCACATCTCGTGGGGCCCTTGGAGACATCTCCCACAGCCAGAACTATGTTAACCAGTAAACAAGTACCCCCAATGAGTGTGCACATGCTCAAGTTAAGTTTGTCTCCAACTGTTACACGCTCTGGCCATACTAACCCAAGCAGTCAATAATAGTGGTGGTATTATAGCCAGAGGTGAGGGTGTAGCCTGAACACAGCACCCTGACTAAACAGATTTTGTCTATACAGGTGGATTGCTTTATGGCCTGTGTCTGTTGGTTACTTTGTGTAAAGGCTCTTTTGCATGAGTGAGGGTCACAGGTATTTCAAAGATGGTATATCCCCCAGGCTTCAGTGCCAGGCTAGCAAAGTTAGTGCTCTCTTCAAGCAAGAAATTTCAATATTGTATGGCACTTACCATCCCAGAGGATACAAAAGTATATGGAATGGTCTGTCCTCTGAAAAGTCAGATTTGCAGCTGATGCCAGAAAATAAATGGATCCAGAATTTTTGAAAGCTTGATCCACTTCAGATCATGCCTTGAAGATTAATTCACTGATGCTTTTAGATGAACCAAACTCTTGAGATCATGAGTCTAAAAAACATTGGTGCTCTTCCAATCTCCTCCTTAACACAAATAAGCTACACAGAAATGTGTGAACGCTTGCTGTCCCAGAGAGTGGTTTAAACTAAGCCCTCAGTTCTCTCCATGGGCAGGCAGTGTGGTTGTGAACATGATGCTGCTCATCCTTGAGTTGTGGTGGTGTTCAAATGCCTCAGTTTGACAGCAGCACCCTGGCAAAAGGAGAAGTCACTTTTGTGCTTTGGAAAATCCCCACAACTAAGTGCAATTAGAGATTGTCATGCCAAGCAACAGAAGTGAATCAGTCGCTCCAGTGTTCTCCCTCTTGCTATGATCTACACAGGGTGATTCAAAGGAAAATGCACAGAAAACCACAGAACAAATACGAAAATCTTTCTCTTCTAGGAGATTTTGGGGAGATGTGTAATAGGTGATGATACCAGTCAGAGGAAAAAAAGAATGTTACCATGAAATACCAACAGTAGAATTTATGATGATTCTGTCCTCCCCAAATACTTTTCCTTTAATAGAAAAAGTCTGCTTTTTTTCTTTTATAGTACTGATTTTCTAGGTAAGAGCACAAACACATACTCCTCAAAATAAAGAAAAAATAGAACAAAAAGAATAATGCTCAAGCATGAATGCACATCAGCATTAGTTAAAGTCACTTGTGTTTTGTCAGGGGTTTTGTGTATGTATGGACACTGCAGGGCCATCTGGCTAGCTGCACTTCTTCTTCACATGTGCTAGCTACATTGGAGATAAAGAGGTAAAATGGAACACTGAGGAAAATTATGGGGCTTTCCAACACTCCCTCATGGACTTTGGGCTTATAAAATAGCAAATGAACTACAAAGAGACAAATGCAAAACTTTAATCTGCGAGATACCATCACACTCATATCTGATAGGCAAAGCCAGAGAATGCTAATTTTAAAAAGCAAATTGAAACAAGAACAAGCTTGCCATATTGATTTATTTGTATTTAACATGTGCATATGTGCAGGTCAGAGCGTGATAATTAACTTTAAAAAGCAGTTTGAACTTCACAGCTGGGCTAAGAGAAATGGTTAAAGTTTTACTTTAGGAGTTTTGTAATAGCATGCATTAGCTTCAAGCAAAACTCATGGAATGGAAATTACTTCTCCCAATTATGAGGTGGGGTTTCAGCATTAACTGGCATGAATCAGCCCTGTGAGTTCAATGAAAAGTATGCAAGACACTTGCTTTCCAGGCTGTGTGTTTTACAGCCTAACACGGGGATGAGGACAAGTTGGACTGTGCTTTGCAACGGATTTTTAATCATTCCTCTATTACACAAAGAGTATGATCTCTTGTACAATTTGCTTCTGGTTCTGATTTCTTGCATGTGAGATGTATAACCAGGGGCAGTAATTCTGGATCACATCACACATGTGAGGACAGTCAGGCCCTCGCTTAGCTTCGGAGTTGGAGCAGTTCTGATCTTGCAATGTGATCTGAGCAAGCAAATCCCCCTGGCCAAAACAAATAGAGCTGATTTTGTTGTATCTGTGCATGGTGTTTGCCTCTTACCCAAACAAGTCATCTTAATGGACCCAAGCCTAGCTTTAGACCTAAACATGAACTGTAGCCAGTAAAAAGAAAGACAAGAGTGGATTTGGATTTCTACTTAGCATATGGGCTTGAGGGATGGCCTTTTTGTTTTGTTTTGTTTTGTTTTGTTTCCCCTCCCTTAGATTTTAAGCTCCTCAAGAAGTGAACATCTTGTAGGAGGCATTAGGACAGGAAGGAACGCAGGTTTCAAAGAAGCAGGAAACTAAGAAGTATAAAGAGGAGAAAGATAGGAACATTCTGAGAAGCAGTTGGATGTTTAAAGGCAGCACAGTGGAATAGAATCAGATCATTTCACCGGATTGGCAACAACTAGCCAATGTGAAGATCAATAGGCTTAATAGTCAGATTCTGCTTTGAACACAAGCACAGATCAAGACAAGATCAAGTGCTAGCTATTATAAAGAAAAATGCAGTAAAGGCATAATAAAGTGACCATCAAATGGAATTAATTCCTTCCTTAAAAATCAAAGGAATGCTGTATACAGTAAATGTCAGCTTCCAAGTGATTAGAGAAAATGCTATTAACATCTATTTTCTCTGCCCTCATTTATGAGTGTCAAATCACCTTAAAGAAATGCAGGGTCATTAGGTAATCCAATTAGTTCATCCTTGTTTATTTCCTTTCTTAGAGTTACAAGAAGTAGGGAAAGTGTGAAATATATCAGCACTTTGTTGTGGGAAATCTATTAGGTGTTTGTTTTGACGGTGTGCTCATACAAGCAGCAATTTACATTCTTTTTCACAACCAATAGTTCAAGGATTCAAGAGATAAAAGGATAAAGTTCCTGGTGATACCACTGTGTGATCAGAGGTGGCATAAGGTCCTTGGACATAGTGTGCCCCACCTTGTCATTGGCCTTGTTCAGGTGGGTCAGTGTCAGACTGGTCATGAAGGGTGAAGATTCTTCACCAAGGTCACAGCCTTATAAAACTGCTGGCATGTAACCAACAATGAGCTGTCAAACTGAATTGATCAGTTTGCTTCTTAATGCTTAAGTTTCTGTGAAAGTCCATTTAAAGGAGATAATTTGTCTTTTCAGAGCTTAAGAAAAATTAGGTGCTTAGGATCAGGGTTGGTGTGAGCACGTAATGAAGTACTACTACCTGGATGGGAACAGGGGAAAGCATTATGCTCTCAGCGTGATAAAAGTCCAGTTGTCTCATTTAATAAACCCTTCTCTGAGTGGGTTCCCTGGAAGTCAGTGAGCCAGCACTTCATAGATAGTAACTCTGCCTTTGAAGAGACTGTGATTTGGGCAAGGTCATAATCAAATAAGTCCTTCTGTGCCTGTACCAAAGATGTGAGCATGTTCCTGGTATGCTACCAGGCTTTCATGCTTCCTCTTTTTTAGTGTGGCAACCACATTATTGCTGTTTGTAGGAGAAAGACTGTGTTGTAGTCATATTTTCCACTTTTTAGCCACTATGACTAAGTGAGGTCAGTAATAGCTCTTGCACAAAGCTGCGTTTGAGTTTTTAAGAAATCAAACAAGCAATCATTATTTTGCAAGTAGATGAGTAAGAATATTTCTAATGAAGACTTGAATGAAAGAAAGGAAAGAATTGTTGATGCACCAAGGATGGTTTCAGGCCAAGCAAGCTGCAAACAGAAAAAAGCACAAATGCATAGAGGAGGCAGCAGTTTGTAATATGTGCATTGGAAGTACTTGGAATGAAGGTCATACGGTGCAAGGAGTTCTATAAACACACAGGGAAATAAAGCAGCAGCAGCTATGGAGCTCCTTATCCAAACAGATAGAGAGAAATAGGAGGAGAGGGAAGGCAAGGGATTACTGCAGGATAGAAGGGACAGTGACATAGCCCTGAGTGTCATGGCCATTTCCAGCACATGCCACTCTACAGCCTGCTGCTTGATCTGTTGCTGCATCTACAGGGCTCACAGCACTCAAGGGAGTCCTCACTCTGTTGGAAGGACATTGTGGTAAGGTATCTTCTCATCATCGTTTCAGCTGCTTCAGTGTTTGTAGAGCCTTTTATGAATTACTGTTTGGTTTTTTTTTTTTTTTTAATAAATAAAAAAACAAAAGAAGGCTTATGATTTTTTAACACTCCTACAAGCCTGATTATAGAAAACCAGTCTGGTCCCAGATCATATACCAGCACAGTCCTATTTCCCACCATCCTTCATCTTCAAATCAAGAATAATGACTGCATACCTTACAGTCTTCGATTTGTTTTGTTCCTCTGTAAGCACAGACTAAGCTTTACTGATGGTATTCGCCATCTAATTGCTGACTACATATTGTTTGTATTCTGCAGGCTGTTCCTTTAGAAGAGGAGCAGAAGAACTATTCTGTGTATGCCTTGTCCTTCCCTAGCATGTCCTCTTGGCCACTTGTCCCATTTACTCTCCCTAAGGAAGTTTTTGCCATGCAGAAGACACAAAAGAACTTGTGTCTCCAGATGAAAGAGGAGCAAAACTAACAAAAAAAGTTTGTAATTTGAAGCATACATGCCAAGCAGAGCATTGACTGAAGCAATCTGAATAATGCCTGCTGTCCCTGGAGATGTCAAGGGTCTGTGCATATGGGACCAGAGAATGCTGAGGGATGGAGCTGGCATCAGAGTTATCTCCTCTCCTACAAATCAAGCCTGATCCTTTTGCCTTATGCCCTAGCTCTCAGAGGAGTTGGGATTTTAAACCAGATCACTCAAGTAACCCAGTATGACCATTCTTCCATTTTCTTGAGGAAACCGAAGAAGCATTGACTGTTTTAATGTAAATCAAATATACACTTGAACTTCCCCAAAGTGGAAACCATTGAGATACTATAGAATACAAGCTGTAATTCTTTACCACAGCACTAAGGAATGCTTTCTTGCTTCCAGCAGTCTGATCCCCATTTCTCAAACAGACTGTCATGTTGTCTGCTGTGAGGCAAGGTTTGGCTCTGGAATCAGCGTGGTACAGCTGGGGTTGTGCTGATGTTTTAGGTGCAGTGCTGACATTTTTGTACTTTGTTACACAGATACCACTGCCCTGCTAAGCTCCTAAAGAAGATAAAATTGAAGCTGTGCTTTTGATTGTGTTCTGTGCTGTGTTCTTGACTGTGTGAAGTCTCAGGAAGTGTGCTAAGTTAGAAACCTTTGTCACAGGTGCCTCCAAATGCTCCTGATTCCATGGGACAGGAGCTCTGTTTTCCTTTTTTCACTGTCAGTGCAATAGATGTTTTGAGAGGCTCTAAAAAACGCTTTTTGCAGTATTTTAAGTTGTCATACTTCAGTCACCAAAACGTTTCTTGAAAGCTGCCCTGTGGTATGAACACTGTTCATTAAAATGTGTTGCATCAAAAGCCGGAGCAAACTCTTGGCTGGATGGGAGAAGCTGATGAAGGCAATGTGTGTTCAGTGGGGCTTAAGGGAGTCTGCTGAGTGTGTTCCATTCTTTGTATGGCTTTTGGGCCTCAGGACAACCAGGATATGGGTTAATTTAATATAACATTAAATCATCCACTTAGAATCAAATTTTATGAGCTAAAAAAGTACTTAGAAGTAGTCATAGACTTTGACCTATGTGTTTATTGGCTGTTATGGATGGGAAATACACTTTATTGCTATTGTTTTATTAGTTGCCTACTCAAAGTTAGCACAGGATTGATAGAAGCACTTGAAGCACCCAAAATACAGTATCACATGTCACATTAGGAACCAAGCCTCAGAATTTGCTGTCATACTGAAAAGTTTCCATTGCTTTAAATTGGTTCTTGGCTTTTTATTGAGAGAACTACAATTTAAAGTGAGTCTATGCTTGTATTTTTTTTTTTGAGCACATAAACATTCCACTAAATATTTATCTTTTTTATATGAATGTCTCCAGAACATCTGTTAATTGAATCTTTATTTGAATCTATTAGCAGTAGTTTGTTTTAAGCCAAAAAGACTGAAAAAAAATTAAAATATATAGTCTGGATGGCAGCCAGTACACAATATCTTCTCCAAAGTAACACCTTTTTAACTTAAATTCAATTTATTTATTGCCCATTATTCAAAGTCAATTAGGAGTAAAAAAAAGTCAAAAGACAAGCACTGCATTGATACAAAATATTTATTAAAAACTTTATTATATGGCATTTTGCCATTGCTAACATTTAAAACACTTACTTGTGCTACTTCAAATTTATCTTAATGTATTTCCAAAGTGTTGTGAAATTGGAGATAAACATTTTCAGTAATACTTCAATGCACTCTTGCCTATTTATTCCTTGCACTTTACTTATATTACAAACACTTCCAGAAATCAGTTGAACCATTTGTTGCCAATATCAATAAATATATGTATAATACATGCTTGCTCTTTGCTTTATGTATATTCAATTTAATTTAGCAGCTGCCAAATACCACTCGTTAAAATGTTCCAAAGATGAGCTCCTTATCCTAATTGTTTAAAAACTGCTTTTAAGACAGGTTTTTCCTCTCAAATATTAGAGAACGAGAGGAAGCATAAAGATGGAAAAGTTAGTGTAACGCATTGTGACTGTAATATCATGCACAGCATAATTTTTGTTATAATTTTTTTCTTTCCAGGATGAGTTTTGTTTTGGGTTTTTTGTTGTTGGTTGGTTGGTTTTTTGTTTGTTGGGTTTTTTTTTCCTGGACATCAATTTAGCCTGTAAATGATCTTAGACTAAATAAGTTTTTGGAAATCTCTAAATTTTGCCATAAGAGGGCATTATTCATGCACTTAGACTAGAAAATGCATCTCAATATAGAGACATACATTGTAGGAAATAGTAATTATCCACACTCATGAACCAATGAAGTAAAAAATAAATATGAATACTTCTTTAATTAGGAATACTTTAAAGAAGTTACTGGGACAGGCATAGTTCACTGTGCTATGCTCTTTTCCTAGATAGTCTGAAGATGCAAGAGGAGACCAAAGATGAGGCAAGTACTGCTTTTGCAGTTTGGAAATTACCACCTAAGACAAGAAAGCCAAAAGTTTGTGTTTCTACCTATGGACAAAATTCAGGAAGTGTGCCAAGGCAGAGTTAGCATTAATCACTTGTTCATGCCCTCCAGGAAAATGGAAGTTAAAGAGTTAGAACATGTGTAAGACTAAAGACACAAATCCTTAAGTTCCTGCTGTGAGTTAAAAAAAAAATGGAAAAGTACTTAATCCTGAGCCTCTAACATTTTTTATGAGTGATGTAAGTTGTGAGGATGGGAGGAATACAGAGATGTGCCCTATCAAACAATGGGTCTGAGAAACCTTTGGGATGGAAAAGAATTGTCTTTTCTCCACTCCCCACCAAAGAATTTAGAGTAGAAGTTAGATCCTAAAATATAATGTAATAACTTCTGCTAATGTTAATGAGTATTGGACTGTTTCCCAGAAAAATAGAAAATCTTCATTCTGGAACAAGAAACAAACAAAAAATACACACTAAGCGGAGTTTTCAGAGCCCTCAAAGAATGTTACCATGCAAGCTGCATTTGTGCTCTTGAACAGAGATGGACTCAGGACTGCACACTCGGGGTGTCCTGTGCAGGGATTGTCAGCATCTCCCCCTGTGCCTCTTCTGTCAGGTATTGAAAGTGTCTCTCGACAGGGATTTTTTTTGTGTCATCCCCATCCACCCAATCACCAATGCATCCTTTCAATTCTGAGTCTCTCAGAACAGAATTTTCTGATTTAATATTATTTAGCATCACAAAGGATGTGTTTCATTGTCCTGTTTCCTGGAATAATGTACTATATCACATGATCACTACCTTTAAATCCCTTTTACTGACAGCTATAAGGAAAAACAATGTGACAAGCAGAATACAAATTGCTTTCAGATATGTTTTGGGTATTCTCCAGCTTTTCAATTCTTTTTTTTTCCATTGGTTTATACCAGAAATGTGCAGAGATCCAGCAGTAATCTGTTATTTGCAGAAACTGGTAGTTGAAATATAGAACTGAATTTGGTCATTTTGTCATCTGTGCAGTTTTATGAAGACCAATTAATTACTATCAAAAGAATCCTGTAAGGGAAAAATTTATGTGCTTTGAATTTCAATCCACTTCATCACTGTATGGACATTATATTAAGAGTTGAAAAGCCAGAACTGCAGCTGGCTTGAAAATTAATGTTCTGATCAAGCCAGTAAATTCACTGAGTTATGAACTTACAAATAATTTGTGTTAACACCTGCGTATTTTTTTAAGAACTCAATACACTCCCGAAGGCAGTAATATTTCAGTGTCAATAATGGAATCCATGCTGTTAGAGATGAAATTCATCAATTGAATTCTGCATCTGCAACCTCAGATTTTTTAACTTCTTTCTCCCTTCTGCTTTAGGAAAAATGACAGGAATTTTGTAAAATTCATCAGATAACAAATACTTGGAATGATGGACTAGAGCCCATATAAATTCCAGCATTCGAGCTGATGTCTTTATTTAGAACAGGTTGAAATCACACAGCTCCAGGACTGGCTGATTTTGGGAGGGTTGTCCTTTCTCCACTTGTGGAATGACTAGTGGAGCTGCTTGTGTGGATTTACATACATGCCTGAACAAAACTGTAGGATTTTAATTTGTCAAACATACCAGCAGCTGCTCCTCCAAAATTCTTCCGGTATTTTTTTTTCTGATCTTTGTTGATACTGCTGTAATTCTCGTTGTTACCTACATACCTGAAGATCAAAAGCAATAAATGGCAATGGAACTCAGCTGGAGATGAGTGTCCACTATTGTTTGTACCTGCTTGGGAGCAGGGAGACTTCTGCCAGGTAATCTCCTTTATACTGCTAGCAGGTTTACATTATCGTTTAATGGTAATAATTGTAATAAAATGTATTCTGTAGTTTTTTATTTCTCTATCAGAAACATTGTGCATCCTGGGTACACAAATTATCTACAGGTTTCAGTGTTTTTCCAGTACACATTTCAAAATTTTTTCCTACTACCTTTAACCCACAACTGCTTTGTGAAATGTTCTTTTAGGCATTTTATTCAAATTGTCTTGGAAACAGGCAGTTTCCAAGTAAAGTATGAAACTTTCATGTATGAAAGAGCTGTTACTACTTTCTTAGAAGAAAATATTTTTCATCACTCTAAGAGTGGCTTCCATAGGCCAGCAGATACACTTTCCTTCAGTCTCTTCTGTGTCACTGATCTAAAGGCAAGCTGCAGCCTTCTAAGGCTTCAGACTTGTACCCAGGTGTCTCATTCTCCTGTTTCTACCTGGTTGATGGAACTAGTTTTATTCAGTCTAGGTCTGGTGAAGAAAAAAAAAAAAGATAAAAAAAGACTATAAAGAGGTATCTTCTATATCTTTTATTCGCTGTTGTGGTTTTGGACTAAAAGCAAGCCAACAAACAAATAAACAAGCTTTTCCCAACTCACACCCCTGCAAAAACCTGATACAAATGTACAACTCTTAAGTTTCTTCTGTGATCCTGATGGTTAATTCCTGTGTGTCACAGCTTCACCTCTCTTCCTATGTGCCTTGGCTTTACCTCCCACAGAAAAGGAGACAAGGAGACTCCCTCACTACAGGTTTACTACGTTTTCTCCAGCTTCTTTATCTGAATGGGAATCTTTACAGAAAGGATCTGTCTCTCAATGCCTTTTTCACCTAATGCTATATTTATTTTAGGTGTTTTTTGAAAGCTAATCCATTATGACTCAAGGAAAACTGAAAAGCTTTTAAGAAGCCATCAGCAACATCCACCAGAGCATACCTGTGTTTTTGATGTCATACAAATCTGCTTTGTCAGAGACAGTGTCCCACATTTGCTGTATTTGTGTGAGACATCTTTTCAAATCCAGAGAAGGCATGAAGCTAACAAGCTGGCTAAACTTGAAAGGGGTCACTGCAGGAAAACAAAGAATAATTATCAAGAGTATTTTCTATCATATTTCGAACTCTGTCTGCAAGCATTCAAAGAACAATTCTGATATTCAGAAATCCCCAAATCTTTTAAAGTGCAAATAGATATTTTGAGCCATGTCAAACAGCCTCATTCATGCTTATCTTCATCTTTGGGTGATGACTGGTTAAAATATTTTTGAATAATGAAGGCATTGTCAAAAATCAAGTCTATTCAAAAAAGGTGCTTGAAAAGAAAATTATGCTCAAGTTGTTGAATACATTTTTCATTCTGAATAGTTTGTCAGGATATTTGCATCTTAGGGAAGATGTTGATTTCCTAGGTGGTTTTAAAATACATGTCACTTTGTAAATATTTAAAGATGCTAATTTTATATTCTTATCATAGAAATTACTTTTGGACAACAATCTTTTAAAGCATCTTTGTTAATGAGGAGGCATTTTGAAATCTCTGCTGACTACTTCACACCTTGTTTGGTGGTTTGCACAGGTGCAGGGTGATGTAAGTCACAATCAAAAGAGAGTGATTTAACTTTTAAGGGGGTTTTTATGTTCCTTTTATACAATTGTTATACATGAGATACATGTGATTTCCGTAAATGGAGTTAGTAATTCTTGTGGCACAGAAACAGAGAATTTGTATACAGATCATCTCCTTTCAGTGAGCAGCTCCCCCCACCCGCACACAGTCTAAACAAAAGCCATTTTTATATAGGATGTTTTAGTATGAGGGAATCGAACAAATTTGGGTTTGGGTTTTTTTTTAATCACTTAGATTCCCTTTAGAGGCTATATCATCTTAGCTGTTATTAGTAAAAAATAAACTGTAAATAACAGCATCAAAGGGAATTCAGGGTTAAAGTTCACTTTCTGAAAAAAATTACAAACATAATATCTAGTTATCATTACAAGCTCCAGAGAATTAGAATTAAAGTATGTTTTATTAGCATTTGCAGATCTAAGAAGCACACCAAGATCAAATGACCAATAAAACTTTCATTTTTTAATCTGTAATCAAAAGAATTTCAAATCCTTTGGTATTTAAAATATACAGAGAATCCCAGACACTAAAATGTTCAATTCTTTCAATACTGTTTCATGCCCCTTTTCTTTAAGGTCAACATTTTCTTTAGAAATTTCTCTCTGAGGGTGAAACAAAATCTCCAAAGCTATCAAAGCTGTTGCTCTACATTAGTAAACTTGTACTCTATAGGAAACAGGTGAAAGTGTTTTTTCTTTTTTCATGGCTGCCTAAGTTGTAGGTTTTATCAGAGCATCATGTAAATATTTGTATATGCTGGGGACTGCTTAAATTAAAAAATTATACTATATATTATATAATTGTATCATACTATATTATAATATATAATGCATAATGCAATCTGTGATAAAGGTGTTCATGGGTTGCTTTGTAAATTTTATTCATGTTAGCACAGTACTACTCACCTGCAGTCACTGGAATTATCTTGTTGACAGCTTTTGTCACATAAAAAGTGAATTTAACTAAAGTGCAGAGTTGTAGCGTGATTTAAGTTTGCAACTATTTAATCTCTTTCCATCCCTTTTAAACATGGGACTAACTCCAAAGTTAAATCCAGCCCCAAAGTAGGATCACTTTGCTCCTTATCCCATCAGCTCTTGAAAATCTCCAAGGACGGATGTTCAGTCACCTGGCAGCCTGCTCAGAGAGGTTCTCATGGGCACCCTTGTAGCAAAGATTTTTTCCTCTTGTCTCAGCTGGATTTTTCCTTATTGCAGTTTTGGTCCATCCTTTCCTTGATCACCCCTTGTCCTTCCACTGTGCTCCAGGAAGAATTATCTGCCCCTGTTTTTGCAACTCCCTTTTATGTAGGGAGCCTGCTACATTGATCCTGCTATTTGAGCAAGTCTGCCATTTAATCCCCTTTGTCCGTCCTATTTTCTAGTCCTGTTTGCTCTTCCTTGCCTTTAAGCCAGGATCTAGGTGTCAAACTTTGATCAGTTTTGGTCGTGGCTACTGTCTGTGAGGCAAAGCTTAGGACAGTGTGTGGGGCAGGGGGAAACAAGATTTTCTCTTTCATATACAAACAGCAACGGGGGATTTCTGAATCCAAGACTAAGTGGGCATGAAGCAGGAGAGAAAGAGCCAACGGAGTTGCACAATCTACACAAAAAAGCAGCTGCAGCAGATAGTTAAATTTTCTGAGAGTAATTTTTAAATATGTCTTTGAATTTAAAATTGAGGGCTGCTGCTCATAGCACAAGACTATGTATGAGTACTCCATGAATGAATACCTCACTGGCAATCTGGCCAACTTTGTGTTAGGGAGGTGAACTGATGAATATATACCATATGTTTAGATTGTGTAAGTGGATGCAATCCTCAGCAACTTCAGAGAAGCTGTCCTTGTTTACACCAGCTAGGAGTTAACCTTGTGCATATAATTTTCAGCTGAATAAATGCAGATGTTAGCTTTATACAAGATTTACAGAGTTTCAGGTTGCCTTTGTTAAACAAGGAAACTAGCCCACAAGTTTGGATTTGGCAGCACTGCACTGCTCTGCTGTCTGAGAAGCGACATAGGTTTGGAAGTGAATGTGGCATTTTTTGAGCCTTTGGAAAAAAACAAATGCTCATATGTCCTACTGTACAAGAACTCTTCCAGGGCAGAGAAAATAAGGAAATGAAAAGGAGGTTATGTGGAACCTGAAACAGGGAAATATGGCAGGATAATATACCTGAAAGTTCACAAATTGCATACCTCCCTTTGGCCAAAATACTCATGAGTAACTGCATCACCTACAGCACTGGCATCCTAAGGATGCTCCAGTTGACCAAGGGCCAGTTGAATTTTCTTCAAGTCTGTATTCAAATGATTTACAACCATTGCAGAAAATTTGGTCCTTCTTGCAGATGCTACCATTATCTAATGATAGATGCCAAAATAAAAATTTGACTTGTGATTAATAACTCCAGCAATCTTCCTGAAATCAGCGGAAGGTTCACATTTAACTATTTCCCAGAGCAGAAAAAGAGTTGTTAAAGGCCAAACCTTTAGTTATTTAACTGCACTAGCAAGATCTTAAAGCCCTTGAGGGCATGCCAATTAGACATGAAAAAAATATTTACCGTAATGATTTATTTTATTTCATTACAAGAATACATGTTGTTTTAAACCTGGCTGACTTTTTCAGCAGTGTTTGCAAACAGATCTGGGATAAACAGCAAATGAATGATAATGCTGACAGCAATCTAACCAGGCAAATGTCTTTTGGTACAAACTATCACAGACAAAATTTGCTGGTGCTACGTGTGCCAGCTTGAATGAGTGCTGGACCAGGATCCCAAGGCTTATTGTAATTTCAGAAAAAAGTAGGTAAAGATGCAGCCAGTATTCTTATTATCATGTATATGCTGATCAGTATAGTATCATTGCTTGAAGATTGTGTGACTCATTCTCTGATGTTTGTTTATCTGTAAATGCAATCAACTCAATCATAAACCTTATAAAGAATCAAAATCTGGTTTTGCTTCAATATGTTGTGAGATTAAAATTGTAGTCCTGGTGTTAGGGCTCTGCACACAGTGATTAAATAAAGATCCCAAGGCCTGTGTCCTATAGAAGACACAGGACATTAGAGTAGCATTTGGCAGGGTGAATCCTCCAGGCCTTTTGGTCTATGATCATACTGATCTAAAAGTTATTGTGGAAAAAATAAGTATTCCTTGATGCAAGAGACCTTTCCACTGACATTTTATGTGACGGGGGAACAAAGCCATCTCTCTTAAGCAGTCAACCACTTTTTCTGCAATATTGTGTGCTTCTCTTCCCAGTTTGTTTACTGTAAGGTTTGCTCAATCATTTATGCACTGGAATAAATTTACTAGGCTGACAAGTTTCACTAATGAAGATAAAGACATTCAGATCTGCAAAGTTTGCTATGGTTTTTCTCTCTCTACTTTTCCTGCTAATAGGAGTTCACTTCCAGCCTGAGTTACAGGGTTAGAGACAGCTCTGAATGCCAAGAAGGAACATGCTGGATCCATTTGTGTTTTTTAAGTAATTGCACTGTATCTTTGACTTTGGTTGCCTTGATGGCAACATCCTGTGCTGGTAGCCAGCACACCATACAATTTCTATAAGTCTCTCTCTTTGATCTTCTCTTCAAACTACACCTTATTCTGGTTTTCCAGCTAAAATTAGTTATCCAACTGGCATTCCTGCTCCTTCTTACGGTACTTTAAAAGCATTCACCCTCAATTTAAATGCTGACTTTAATAAGCCAATGTAAATTGCTCTATGCAGCTATTTTATTTTTACAGTACTCCGAAGTTCTTCCTCCTTTGGAAAAAAAGTCTACATTTTGCCTGTTCATATTTCATTTTCTCAGGGCTATATTCTCAGCCCATGAATAAAAGTCTTTACACTATTGACTATAATAGTTACACTATTAGCTATGAAAGTGGAAAGTATGTCACTGATCTCTTTTAAAGTGATCAGTATCCATCCTCAGTTCCTTTTAAACCAAAGTGAATCAATAGAATCTAATGAGGAGTGATAACATTGCACACCCTGTGCATGGGAACAGTAATTCCTTCCAAAAGCTCTTTTTGGAGCTTTGGAGGAGCTATAAGAACTAAAAGCAGGGTAGTGAGATATTCAGTGCAGGAATCATCTCCATTCTCCCTTGCAGCAAGAGCAAGTGTCTACTCTTTCTCCTCAATTCTACTTCATATAAGAAAGGAAAAGACCAACATCTCTGAGAAATTACATAAATGACATATGTCTTCATTTTCTAGGAAAAAGATATATGAGCATAGAATGGGAGATTCTGGCACTGTGGCTACAGTTTGGCTCAATGGAGTTCTGAATTCAGGTATGAAAGGTTTCTGTAAAAAGTACAATTTTTCAACTAAAAAAGAAAACAGTATTTGTAGCACATAGGAACTACCAGCACAGTCCTGCAACACCCATGAAATTAGTCACATCAAGATATCCCCTGTCTTGTTAATGTGGAAGCTTTTAGATTAAGTTCCGATGCCTCTCTCCCAGATTTTGGCTGAGCTTTTGCTCCAACAGACAATGAACATTCCAGAATTTCAAACTGCTGAGAGCACTATTTTCCTCAGATGTCTTGAGGCAGAGGTAGAAGCCAGCTCTTGGTACTTTTCTGCCAGGGCAGTTGTAAATGGGGATTCCATCTAACTGTACAAATATGTCATAGAAAAATATCTTTTACCAGACAGTATTTTTAGGGAAGTCTAATGCTACCTTTTCCTCTTCAAAGGGCCCCACCTGAATAGAGCCAGATATAAGTACCCCAGTACCTGAGCTGCTGTAGGTGACTCCTTTGTCAGCTGAATGTCTCTCTCCCATCTCTGAAACACAGCAGATAAATTCAGCTATGAAATCTCTGTTATAAAGTCATACAGTTAGGATGGCTTTGCATGTTGTGACTTCTAGTAGTCTCATGAGTTTAAAATACACTGAACTACTTTTATAATTCTTCTAACCTCACTGACACAAAATTTCTGTGGAAACAAGAGCTCACAGTCTGTCAGTGTTCAAGAAGGTAAATAAAATATGATTAATTTTTAGGAAAATAAATAAAGAAACTAAAAAAAAAAACATGATTAAGTTAAACATTCCTTGTTTCACAATGTGTTTACCTTGGTATCCCCCAAAAAAGGAACAAGGTAATAAGGTTGAATGAAGATGTAAAGTAACTTTCACAAAAGCAACAGCTGAGCAGGTTGGACCTCCTCAACCTACAAAAGAGAAAGTTTATGACTATGATAAAGATCAGCAAAATAATTAGCATCATGGAGAAGGCAGATAGGGATCTATCCATGTTTTCTCCAGTGCAAGCTTCATCAGATGGTCCCTGTCTAGTACCATCTCAGAGTAGAGAATTTCAAAACAAACAAAAAGCAGCAATTCTCCAGGCAACAGGTCTTATGTCTGTGTAGTTCTTTGCCAAAAGATGCTTTGTTTGCAAAACATTTATATGGATTAACAGATAGATTGAAGTAGCACTTATAAATAAATCTGAAAGTAGATTGAGACAAACAGAATATTATGGGTGAAATATCATAGCAGCTTGGTCTGATTCTCTTTTTCCTGCTCTTTGCACAGGTGGACATTTCTGGAGACATTACTGGGCAGATGGACTCTCAGAGCAGTGGGGCTGATTTTGCATGTGGTAAAAATGATTTGTCCTAGAAGTACATCCCTGCAGTGATGCTGCCATGATGATGCTGCCATGAAAGAGTATGGATTTCCTATTTATCTGGAATTTAGAGAAAAATAACAGGTATAAAGTGGGGATATGATCTTGTGTCTTGACTTGTGTGACCAGAAAATTTTTCATTTGGAAAGGGATCAGTTTTCTAGCATTTCATTTTGTTGTCTTAAGAGGACTGATTTAGTTATAGAAGCTAGCATGACATGCCTGGGGACATTAACTCACAGAGCAAGCAGACAAATGGGAGCTCTGAAAATGAGGATTAATAAGTAAGTCTGCTTCAAACTTAGTAATTAAATTGATGATACTCTCTTCTGGTAGTTTGGTGATGATCCATAAAGCTGGATGAGACATAAAGTTGATCATGTGCTATTATTAAGTACCATATAATTTATTTAAGGTCTGATCTTGAGAAGTGAAAACACTTCTGCAACATCTGAGGACTTGCAAAATTGCAGGGCTTAGCACTTAGCCAAATTGGTGATTAGCAAGAACAGAGAAATTAGCCCCATGGTCCTGGGCAAATTCCAACTAATTGAAAGTACTGTGTATAGTGGTGCTAACGTTTTCCCTCTGGTCTGGTATGGATAAAATATTTTTGAAACCTCCTCCCAGAAAAATAGTGTGCTAAGTTAGAAAAATTTATGTTCCATGCCATGGATGTGGCTGTATTCCAACACAACAGAAATCCTGAGAATGAAAGCACAACTACAGAGCTGAGATCTCCTAGATAACAATTAGGTGTAATGCACTGACTTTGTATAAGGGATCAAAACATACCGGGATTTTTTTTCTCAGATATACAGACAGATAATCAGGTTCCACTGAATGGCTTAGAATCATAGGCTGTGATAACAGACATTGTGTATTTTGAGTATGAAGGAATAAGGACTTTTTTCATACAGCTCATAAACTGTATGAGCTTTTGGCAGGAGAATGTCAGAACAAATATCTATTATAAAGAGGTAGGAATCCTCACATCAAAATGAAGGTGATTTATTGAACTTTCCCATAATTATATGGGAAAAAGAATTAAATCACTTCCACTGCCATGTAGTGGCTGATTTTTTTTACATGCTCGTGAGAGAATGTATAAGATTTGCAGATTATGGGTTGTATCTCCTATACTGGCAGCTCTAAGTATCTTGACTGTGAATAGTACAGTCAGCAAGTTCAGTGGGATGATGTCAGTTTACTCCTAATGAAGTCTGGGTATGATTTTTGAGCCTTCGAGATCTGTTGGGATTGTGGAAACAGACATATTTCACATAATATCTGAATATTTAAAAATATCTTCTGGATACAACACTGCCATGATATACTAAAATATTAGTAGATGGCCACAGTTATTAAAAAATGTACCCTTTTGTACAAGCCACCTCTGCGACCTTGTGACTACCAAAATAGCATCTAACATCTTGCAGGGCAAAATTTCTCAGCAAGCCCAGGTACAGGCCTAAGAATTGTATCACAGAGGGATGGATGTGGATTTCTGCTGGTGCAGGGGAAGGGGATCTGTCCCCTGGCTGTGGGAGCAGACCAACAGCTTTCCCCTGCCTGACTCAGCACAGGTTTCCATGGCAGTCTGGGCTCCAGTGCTGGGAATGCTGGGGGTGAACAGAAAGGAGTAGTTTTGCATCACCCCCTAACTCCACTGCTGTGTCTAACTCTTGCATTTCTCACTTTTGAGTGCTGGCAGCAAGCACTGATATGGGTTTGAACTTTCAAGTTGGAATTTTTCTGTTGACAAAGACAGTTCTCTGTACCAGGCAGCTCTTGGGTGGAAAAATTACAGTTCTACACACTCAATTCCTATCTGTCTGGTAGAGATGTAAAAATATTTCAAGATGTTTTATCATACACATCTATGCTCAACCATGTGCATTCTTTGAAATGTTTGGCAGCTAGGTGTCTGTCAATTGCTAAAAGCCCATTTCTGCTTGGAGGTTGTGTTTGATTCACTATGAAAAATTAGTACAATAACTTAAAGCTTAAAGGTTATTAGTAGTTCCTGTTTCATTTTGCTAAGGATTTAATTTTCACTGAATCCCACTTCTATTCCAGAAATAGGTTATTAACTCTGCTAATCCTGTAACTGTGCTTATTTCCTTTTTATAGAGAACAAAACTTTGTCTCTTGATGCTATCCTTCTGCAGCATTGTATGCTTCTGAGCACAGTTTGAATGCATTGGCTTGATATGAATAAACTATATAATACTTGACATTCCTAGAATCATGTATTCATAAAATGGTTGGTTTAGAAAGGACGTTAATGACCTTAAAGACCAAACCAAAGCTCAACTCTCTCAGCCAGTCTTCATGGAAGTGGTGGTCCGGCCCTATAGCTATCTTTCATTGGGATTAGACTTGTGTTCTTATCTCTTTGAGATGATAATTTCAGGGGGTTTTTGGGTTTCTTTTTCTTTTCCAAAGGAGTGTGATTAACATTTCTGCCTTTTCATAAATAAGATGTTTTTTCTATAAGTTGGCATGTCATGGTCATTATCCTCAGTAACATTGCACAGTTAGTTGTGTCTGAGGATGTGTGTGAAGGTAATGGGATTGTGCAGGTGTAAGCAAAGGAAAATCATAATGGTAACAGAAAAAGAGAAATTTGTCTGCTGAATATTTATGGATACGCTGAAGAGCACAGATAAAACATGCAGGGCATTACCTAAGTCTGGAGAGAGGAGTGGGAGAAATGGCTGGGATATTTGATTGGGCATCAATGACAACCTTCACAATTTAAAATAAAATTGAATTTCAAAGTAAGTAATTCAAAATCAGAAATTCAAAATCAGTTTGAATATCTGAATCATTGGTGTCTAGTCAGGTTAAAATGAGTATTGAGTGTTACATCTGCAACATGTTCTAAATTGCTTGCTTCCTGTGCTTTTGACAGCAAATTTATTTGTAGTCAGGAACTCAGTTTCCAACATAAAGGGGTGAGGTTTTTGAACTCTCCTAGCTAACAGACCCATTGTTTGTGTAAATGTTGATGGGATTGTGCGTCCTCCTTTGCTAGTACAATAATTGCATTTCTTTAAAAGCTACACAGAACTTCAAAAACTCACACACCAAACAAAATGTAAATGGTTCTGTGACCCTGTTAACCCACTTAAGCTGACGTCTGTTATTACCAGCTCTCTTTTTGCTTAAGGGAAATAACTGGGTTTTTTTTTTTTCTTTTCTTTTGCAACAGTTGTTACATCTTGGGTCAAGCCAGTTGTTCAATGTCCAAATAAAGAGGAAGCTGATTTTATGGCATGAGTCACTGATCCTATGATGCAAGTGGTGTGCTTTTATTTGGGGCTGGGAATTTTGAAGGGTGAATGACTGAGCCCAGCATCAAACAGTGTATCCTGTAACTGTGTGGGGAGGCTGGCCATGACACAGACAGGAAAGACCAGTGACATCTGTGTTGATATTTGCCACTTATAACAGAAAAAAAGGCCATGCTCTTTTTCTAATAATAATTAGGGTCACAATAAGTTTCTGTTGAACTTTGTCATGTTAGCTAAGTTTAATGAACCCTAAGTAGACTTGTAAGAATATTGAAAGTACTTCAATGTTTTTGTATATCCATTTTGTATTTTATTTGCTTTTGGAGATATAGTATTTTTTTTTTCTTTTTCTAAAACACAGATGTGAAATTCTTTGTGTCATTACAAACTCTTAAAATGGATAATGTTTTATTTTTCATATTTCTGATTTTTTATTTTTCCTGGATGAAATAGAAACTGTGGTGAGAACTGTAATCATTTTTAGCCTGCTATCTTGTGGTTTTTGATTGATGATTTGGCTGAGAGATTTTCAGATGCTATGTATACACACAGAGCTACTACGAAAGCACTTAATGGGATTTTCAGAAGTTTCTGACTTATCCTGATTTCATTGGAAGATAGGACCATCCTGTCAGGCATCTGTAGGCCACCAGGCATTGATTTGTTTTCACATTCCTCTGCCAAAAGGGTGTTATAAACCTTGATGTTTGATCCTTACTACTGTAAGTATTTAATCTCAGTATATTTATATTCTATTGCACAGGGAATTTGAATCTAATATCTCTTGGGAGGCTATTCCTTAATTTATTCTTCATATGTCTGTATTCTTCTTCCATGTGCTTTTCTTGGGTTATTACTGACTACTAATCCTGCTAAGAAGTCTGGGGCGATGCAGTGAAAGTACCTTTTTTCTCTCTCTGACTCTAATTGCCTTTTGACCTCACCCTTTCCAGGTAAATATTAAGGTTGGCTGGTGAGAATGATTCCCCTGATGATTCTTCCAGAGGAGCAAGACCAAAAGCTAACTTGTTAAGTCACCTTAACCTCATCAAGGTGCAAGCAGAAGAGCTCATCTGGGCATTTTTCAGAAGACCAAGTGAAGAAGTTCTCAGGCATCTGGGGAATTGCATGTACACCTGGTGATCATGCATTGTGTAGGTGACCAAAAGGTTGGGTCTTCCTGCCTCTCTGCTCACATCCCCCTCCAGCTACTTCACACTGCTGTGTCTGCCTCTGAGCAGGTTGCCAAACAGAAAATCATCTTTGAAAGAAGATTTTTTTGTCTCCTCTTTACTGTTCTGCTGGTTAGGGATGTGCTCAGAAACTCCAAATATCTCTGCACTCCCAAAGCCTGACCAAGGGTTTCTTCTCCTGTGGAGGAATGCTGTGCTTCACAGTGTCTGCAGCTTCATAGCTTCCACAGCTTCAGTCAAAGCTCATCCTTAATCATTACAATTTCTAAATCATCATATGCAAATATATGCTAAAGTCTAAAAGTTTGCTCTAAAAGTTGGATTACTGTGCTGCCTCTTTAGTAGGAGATAATGGTAGGGTGATTAAGGGCAAGGAAAAGGGGCTGATATGGAATTTTCCACCTTATTATAAAGCAGCTGACAAGACTGCAGAGGTTATTCTGGCTCTTTTGACATTCTGAGCTGTGAATAGCCACTTCATACTCACTCAGCAGTGATCTGGGCATATTTTCTTTCTCGTGGCCTCATCCCAGAAATCATAACAACTGGAATGTGTTGCTTCTGCCATACATACACTGTGTACTAACTGTAGCTAAGCTGCTTTGAGCTTCCTAGTGGCACTGATGTGCTATAGAAAAGGAAACTAAAGGCAAGGAAAAACAAGCCCTATACTACAACTGATTTTTTTGTTACAAGACCTTTTATAGTACAATTTTAGGATCAAATACTGGCTATTCTCCATATCTTTCCTGATGTGCCAGAACCCTCATTTTTTCACAGGTATTTTAATATCTAATAACCTCCCTCAGCTCATGTTGATAAACACTAGAAAAGCTGTGTCCTCTTCCCAACATCTTCTGTAGGAAGCTCAGTGTCTCATAAGATTAATCCATAAACCAATCAGGCTTTCTTTGTGTGTTATTACTCAAGCAGAGAGAGCTGCAACAAGAGTAAAAAAAAAAAAAAACCAGCACTGAGATGTCTGTAAGCTGTAATGCACCCTGGCAGAAAGAAAAAACCCTTGTTGTTGAACATAAAAACAAAAGACCAAGTCTTTTCTTTTTGACCTGATGATTCATTTCAATCCTGGCTGGTTTTTTACCTTTAGCAGAAGTGTAAACACTCTCCAAAACTCTTCTGTTCTCTGTATTAGCATAACAGGGATTAATCAACAATATGGTAATTTTCTGTATAATTAAAGCTAAATACAAGGTGGCCTCAGTCAAAGCCTTTGACCATCATCATGCAGAATTCTTGTTAGAATCTGTTGCAGAGAACAGCTGATGTAAAAGTGCATGTTAAAGTAAATGTAAAAGTACATTTTAAAGGAGTGTTCAGGCAAGGTTTCCTGATTACAAAGAATTCAGAGTAGAAAACGTAGTGGTTGTTCTCCAGACAGCAGTAGAGTAGCTGGATCTAAATCACACCAGACTTACTGAGTATCTTGTAAAGGTATTGTCTTTTGCTTATGTTGTTTTGTTTAGAAAACTATTGCCAAGTCAGAGATCTGGGGCTTATTATAATTGGTGTATGATATATAAAATAAAAAAATAGCTGATTGAAATCTTGACCAAAAACAAGAAGCAAAAACTGCCTCAACAATCACAGACACAGCAAGAAATAACAGACAGCTCTTTGTGTAATCTGTGTCTTTCAAAATTACTTTTTACATTTTTATTTCTACATCTGTTTTTACCCTTCTGGACAATGTTGAGTTGAAAATTTCTTTTTCTTAAGAACTTGCCTTTAGAAACAGTCAGTGTTCTGACAAAGAAGTCTTTCAGGTGTCTGCTATGCCTTTGGTGGATATTTAAGCTTTTTTTTTTCCAGGAGTAGCAAAAGAGAAATAGTCTTGATTTCTCTTTTATAAACGTTCCTTTATACAATGAGTAGTATATACGGTTCCAATGCTGCACTCTTGCAAAGCTGGTGAGATCAGTAAGGCAACACACTTATAAAAAAGAGTCCAAAATCCTTTTTATTTAAAGACAAAATAAAATAAAGAAATTAAAAATAATCATTCACAGAAACAAGGAGAGAAAAATCTAAGAAAGTATGGGTAAAGAAAGTGAAACATTTTAAATTCCATTGGTTATTTTTGCTTTTTACCCTACTTCTGGTAATTCTTGAGGTTTTAAACCTCAAGAAGTACAAGCACATTTTTTGTTTTTAAGATTTTTCCTCAGTATTTGCAGACCTCTGTGGATAATAAATTATGTCCAGCAGTGGAAGGAATTCCATTTTGCTTGGAACTATAAGTGATAAATCTTGTTATAATTTCTAGAAAATTCGGAAAGGTTATTTGTAAATTATTACGACTTCAAACCTCTTCAACTTGATGAGAATATAACCCTTGTTACTTGACATCAAGTCACAATATTAAACAAATTTATCATCTTGTGAAGAAATCAAGTGACTAACTTTTGAACCTACAACAACCTTTTTAATTGATTCAAGGACATAGAGACAAAAATGACCAATTCTTGCAGTAAATTTCTGTACTCAGATATTGCACTGACTTTAATTGCCTGTTCCTAGAGCAAAATCTTCACTGGTGAACAAAAGCTGTCCTCTTAAGTTAATGAGCTGCATTTTTACCAGACTCATAGGCTGGTTTGGGTTGGAAAACACCTTACAGGTCATCTTGTTCCAACTCCCCTGCCATGGGCAGGGACACTTTCACTGGATCAGGCTGCTCAAAACCCCTCCCAACCTGCCCTTGAACACTTCAGGGGTGGGTTCTTAACACTTGCCCTTAAACAGTTTCTCTGGGCAACTATTCCTGTATCTCAGCACCCTCACAGCAAAGCATTTCTTCTTTATGCCCAGCCTCCATATGCCCTCTTTAGATTAAATACCTTTTTGCCTCATTCTGCCTCTAGAGACCTTGGTTAAAAGTCTTTCTTCATCTTTCTTATGAGCCCTCATAATATTAAAGGTGTTCTAAGGTGTCCCCAGAGCCTTCTCCAGTCTGAACAACCCCAACTCTTTCAACCTGTCTTTAACACAGAGGTGCTTCAGGCCTGTGATATTTTTACTCCTTTCATCTGGATCTGCTCTTACAGATCCATGTGTTGCTTGTACTGGGGACCCCAGAACTGACCACTACTTCAGGTGGGACCTCAGAAGAGCAGAATACAGAGGAGGAATCACCTCCTGTGACCCGCTGGGCATCTTTTTGTAATGCAGACCAGGATATGGTTGGCCTTCTGGGCTGCAAGTGCCCATTGATGACTCACGCCCAATTTTTTCGCTCATCAATACCCTCAAGTCAGTCTTCCAGCCATATAGTCACTGAACCAGGTGCAGCACCTTGTACATGGCTTTGTTGAAGTTCATGAGGTTTGCACAGGCTCCCTCTTTGAGCCTGTTGAGGTTTCAGATGACAGAGTATCCACAGAACCACTCAGCTTGGTGTCACCTGCAAACTTGCTGAGGGTGCACTTGGTCCTATTCTATACATCATTGATTAACATACTAAACAATTTTGGACACAGTATTGACCCCTGGTTACTGATCTCTATTTGGACATGGAGCCATTGACTGCAACTCTTTGAATTTGCCTCTGCACCCAATTCCTTATCAATCTGATATTCTATTAATCAAGCCCCTACCTTGCCAATTGGGAAGTAAAATGGTGTGCGGGACCTTATCAAAGGCCTTACAGAAGTCTAAGTAGAGCATATCATTTGCTCTTCCCTTATCCACTGATCCAGTCTTTCATAGAATTGCAGTCTCATGAACATTAGGCTCTTTCAGTCATTTTCTGTCCTTCTGCAGCTGATCTTAATAAAAACTTCACTCCATTTACACTTTTTAAAGCTCAAATAGCTTTTAAACAAGCCAAGAAGGAATAAATTTGTATATATTTGTTCCACAGATGCAATTTTGTTTGTGTTCCTTTTAGTAATAGCAATAATACTGTTTTTCTTGACTTTAGTTTAAATTGGTTGGAAAATTTAAAGCTGAGACCAAGAAGGTGATCTGAAATTCATTAAAATTATATATGAAATCTGTTTATTGTAAATTCTACTATTACAGGGAATGAAATAGAATTCACAAAGACAAGACTACATTGTTAAGAGATTTTCCTTCCTACCTGAAAGAAATAAAATTGTAGTGTTCATTTGGGAGAAATATGGAGACAAATACATGTGCACAGTGCTTTGCTTTTCTTCCCCCTTCTCAGCAAGCATTTTCTCCTTCTTTTCACAGCTGGCTGACCTAATGGACACTAAAAAACTAATGTAGGAATCATACCCTGAAGGATTAGCTGTGTCATTTAGCCCTGGCTCTCTGTGCAGGGAAGTGCAGCTCCCTACCTCTCTGAAAGGCAAACTTCTTGCACAACTTTGTCTGTTGTGTCATCAAACAAGTCAAGCCAGAGCTTTTTTTATTTTTTTTTTTTTCCTCTGGAATATTGAGCTGCCTTTCCTTTTTTAGGCAGTGAATGTGTAGGAAGCAGGGTGAGCCTCCAGCCTGAGCCACTCCCTTCCTCTTTTGGGCTGTGCAGCTGTGCCTTGGCTTTTATGAACACGTGCAGATAGATGTGAACTTGTTTTGTCTGTACTCCAGGGTAGGTGGCTGGGAGCCAGCTCCAATCTGTCAGAGAGCTGTGCTAGCACAGCTCTGCACCAAACCTGCTCAGTTATCACTGAGCTGCAGTGGCAAACTCCTGCATCTCTGTAGTTCAAGAGATTGGGAAAGGGTTGGGTCAGGCCAGATCAAAATCTCCGCAGGGTGTGTATGGATATTCTTCCAATCTGGGTCTAAATCTTTATTCCACTCTTGCACAAGATGGGGATGGGGTGGAGGCAAAAATGGAAATGAAGGGAAGTCTTTTTGCACACTTTAATTTCCTCGCTATTTTAACTTCAAGCAGTAGTGGTTTAGCTAGTCTAAAATAGCTATAAGAGAAATTAAGGGCTATATCTACTTATTCACTCAGTGCAAGAATTGTCTGTGTTTGATTTAATTTGACATTGATTTTGCCTTTAACTGGTAATAATTTGAAATGGACAAATTTACTCAAAGTCCTTTAGATTGTTCAGGATGCCTCTCCTGGGTATGTGCAGCAGTTTAGGTATTTAGTACAGATGTCAACAGCTGTGCTGTGCTGTGGACTACACTGTTGTACCTGATGCTGTAATCAAGCTCACCTCCTTCTGATGTTTATAATGCTATAAGAAATAGATGTCAGACAAAACCATACTGTTAGAAAGGGGAACTAGTTGTACTGTAATGATTGTAATTGTAATTACTTACTCCTAATTGTAATGATACCAAGAGCACCTAAGAGTGCCAGACAACAGTCAGATGATATCATCTTCAAAAAAGATGTGTAGGGGTAATATATAGGGAAGAGTGTGAATTTGTATAAGATTCGTGAAGTCATATAGTTGCTTTGAAAAACTCCAAGATTGTGTGCCATCCATCTATTATCCTAAATAAAGTTAAGAATGGGCTGACTTGATTCACAGTACCAGATAAATCCAAAGGAATTTCATCAAATTTATTATTTGGAACAAAAAAGTTAGGAAAGTCTGTAAGGCTGTCAATTTTTCTGCTTTATTATGAAGAGAACATGCTCCAGGGCTGCTCCTTTAAACCACAGAGATGAAACTGCGCCAGATTCAACTCCCTTTATGCCACACTGTCTTGTCATATTACCCCACCAAGCCTCCAGCCCTGCACATTTTCAGCAGCACAGCTCTAATGTCATTTCACACACCCTTCACTGGAAAACCCACACGTAGTGTAAATGTGTGTTGGGAGAACAGAGAGAACACGTGGAGCCAGGAGGAGGAGTGTCCCTCTAGTGCTGTGCAGTGTGGATTCACCAGTGTGCTTGGGGAAAGCATCAGCCTGCTCACAAGCCACACTGCATCACTTGGCATGGGGAACCAAAGAACACTGCCTGGCAGAAGCTTCCAGAACAGTTAAGCACAGCAGTAATATATTTAAGATGGGGTTGTATAAAAGTCCTTTAATTCAGGTCACTCCATTCTGGCTACCTGCATTTAGAAAGAGAACCCGAAACTTTACAAGTACTGGATCTCAGAAATCTCATTTGGCCCAGCCAAAATCTGATGTACTGTGAAACAGAGGTCTCAAGGGAAGCTTTGGATGTCAAGCATCTGCCTAAGTAGCACATTTCAGCAACTGAATGTCAAACAAAAGCTGGAAACAGTATGTAGAAGTGTGAACATGCATCTGTGCATCTGTAAATACTTTATTTCTTGAAAAATGTAATGCCATTAGTCCCAAAGCTATTCAGACCCTGAGTTTATCAAATATTTTTCCTCTGGATAAAATCAGGGCCAGCTTTGGAAGTGGGGTGCTGAAGGCAGTGCATTTCATGCTTTGTCTTTTATACAAGCCATTCATTCATGACTCCTAGGTATTTCCAGTATCCTACAGATATTTGAACAGGGATTTTCAGCCTTTCAGAATAATCCCTTATCCTTTATGCTTTTTGCTAGCTTGAGCTGATTCTTCCCCTGACTCTCATTTTTAAACTGTTTTATTTTGAACAGAATGCAAAACCAAGGGGAATTGGTTGTTAGCATAAGCATTACTGTATTCCCTCAGAATGGTTTCTCTTTCTAAATATTTCATAATTTTTTTCAAGACAAAATGTGTCAGAGAAGACATTCATAATACTGAGTGACAGAATGCCCATGATGTAGCATTTGTGGCACTTTTATGGAAGGTAGGAAATGTAGCTCAACACTCAGAAGAAAAAATCAGTCTGAGACACCCTGGCAAATGCAACAGAGATCCAAGGGAAATATTTATTTCAGACCAAACTCCGCCATGCCCACACCCCCACCCCACCCCTATCCCCACCCTGCTTAAGCAAACAAAAGTAATCCTGTTTCAGACTTAATTTTAAAGGAGGGAGAGGATTGACTAGTCAGTTGACAGAAAAAAAGCAACAATTGCATAATCCATCTGAAAGGAAAGCCCCTATTGAGGGAGAGTAGAAATAAAAACATTGGTCTCTTTAGATTTAACCCCCCTGAAAACGGGAATGTTTGACTTTGTTACTTGCTCACAGTTGGCTGCAACTTACTGATAAATTTTCTTTATTACACTTGCAAGATGTTGCTCAATTGGAATATATTAAAAAATCACTCAGGAGAGCTGTGGGTGGCATCCTCACCTCACTAAGGTCAATGAAAATATATCATTGTGAATCAGTTCCATCCTTTAAAGACAGAATACCCAAACTGAAGCTGATATAAACTTTATGGCTTCACTGGAAATTGTTTATACATATTACACATTGCAGAGCAATGTGGGGATTTTGAAGCTGTCATTAATAAGTTCAGCCTCGCTGTAGGGACACAGAAACCAATACATATGTTCAAAGAAATGAAGATAGCCTGAATGGGATTTATCTTAACATCTGTGGCCTCCTACCTGACACCTGAGATAGTTAACCCAGGTCTGTTTGTAGTCTTTGAAGAGGAGAAATTTAGGGAACACTTAATCTCTTCATGAAGGAGAAAGGTAATCTGGGCTGCACCCACCTTGTTTATTGGCATTGACTGCATAGAAAGTGTGACTCTATCAAATGTAGAAAACTATTACATACCTGCACAGATATGTGAGATGGATGTCACTGTCCTTGTCCCTGACCTTGCCTTCCAATGCATCTGGGAGATTTTTAGCTCTTTGCTGCTTACAGCTGAGCCAAAAAAATACCATATCTCTCTTCAGGCTCTTTCCAATTGTTTTCTTATGGGTCTTTCAGAGGAAAAAGCAAGAAAAATTACACATGTTTTAAATGAAATTTAAAAAAATTCCAAGCTCTTATAAATTTTTGTGGGTTTGGTTTGGAAATAGGCAAGGAAGGGGAATAGTTGGTAAATGGACTCTTATTTTTTTTCTCCAAGATGCTTCACCACTCTGACGGAGCTGGAGTGCAGATAGGGAGTCAGTTCAGGACTGACACACATGCACATATCAACAAATGTGATTAGAAATCACAAGACTGCAAACCTCCATTAATTTTAATAAAAGGGAGAATGCAAGAAAGACAGTGCAACACCAAAATGGAAAGGATTTAATTTCTGGATGTGTTTTCCTTCTTTGAAAGAAAAAAAAATTAACAGTGTCTCCTTGTAGTTGATACAGGTTGGTTTCTGTATGATTAATAGGAGTAAAATCTTCATAGTGTTTTAATTTTTCAGAAAAGTTAGGATTTATATCTCAAAGCTAGGATGGCTTTTAGTACTTTAAGGACTCACTGGGCCTTTTGTGCCTGCAAAAACCTCTTAGCAATTTCCCAAGAGAGGACCATATAATGTCATTTCCAAGATTTAGAAAAGGCAAACATACTGATTTTTTTTTTCTAGCAATGAAAAATACATAAAAATAAAGAAAATGGGATTTTTTAAATATTTAATTTTTAAATATTTCATTTTGGTTTAGATTGGCCTAGTAAGAAGACAAATGTCAATTTAAATTATTAAATTCACATTAATCTGTTAATTATGCTTAGAGATTTCCAGTGACTATTTGGGGACTCCTTTACATCAATGATTTCCATGTATTTCAAATTCATTTCCAAATTTTAATCTATACCTTGGAATGGTATCAGAGTAGTCTGAAATATTTTTGCTCGAAAAAATCAAGAATAGAAACATGAGGTTGTCTCCTGAAAACCCTGGAGTGTGATGAGCAGTATCCCAGGACTGTGATGTTGAATCTGTCATACTCATCTTGAAGAGTCTACTATAAAATATTTTCCTTCTGGGGCTTCTTAAATCTCTGAAACAGTTAAAGATTAGGAATACCATTTGTGGCCTGACTCTCCATAATCTCCTGGACTACAAGAGTTTTTTTTTAAATGTTTTAGTACTGGAATAAATAATATAAGCTTTAAGTCTGAGTTCCAGCTGTCAGTTTCTTTGGTCTGAGTATAATTTTAAAATATCTGATTTACACAAAAAGTTCAAGAGACAAAACCTAATTTTTCTTTTTACTCTTCAGTATAGGAGTTCTTTTGCATGAATAAAGTAATTTTTCTATTATAGCTAAAAGATGTGGTAGATTATAATTTTCAGATTAGATTCAGAGAATTCTGGATACAAAACCAATGTAATACAGACTCCACTTTTTTATTTTTTTACTGAGTCTCAATTCCAAATTCTTAGATTTTTGTCTTCCAATAAAACTAATGAAAGACATATGAAAATATGTTAAAGAAGAAGTGTATTCATGCTGAGCTGAATGACAAAGCATTTGGGAACCCTATAGACTGAATGCCAGCTGAAAGATCTTCCAAATTCTGTCTGAGCAATTAGAGTTTGAGACAGATATGGTATTTCCAGACCTCAAATGTGTATTTATGTACCAGGGATTAAGAAGGTGAAGAGGAGTGAAAAAAAAATCAATTGTTTCAGGAAGAAAAGGGTCATTTTACAGTACAAATCCTTTGTACACTGGTCTGTGCAATATTGTAGGAGCTGCCTATAGACTTGGCAGTGAAGGAGGAGACCAATGCCAGTCCTGTGTTGTGCTCAGAGCAGTGGAAACAATAGAACCATTAGAAAGACAAATTCCTCCAAATTAGTGCCAGGATGTGAAGTAATAAATATTTTCTGCAATGCAAAAAGAGTAACAGTGTTTTCATCCATACCAATATGATATGGAAAACTTACTTGAAACTCTCAGTCATGACCTCAGGCTGGAGAACCTCCTCACTGGAACACACTTCAAGGGTTGAATGTTTTCAAGATTTTATGGGATGTTTTAGTGAAGCAGCAGCTCTATTCCAGCCTTCCTGTCTAAGGACACTGCAGCTTCACAGTGAGGATTCTCATTGGCAGAATTCAGTCATTCACATCCCTACTGGATTATTGTAAACCTTTGGAGCAGAGTTTCATTGCCAGCTTGAGAAACAACTCTGGAGCACCAATAAATACATATTGTGGGTTTTTTTTTGGTTTAGAAGTGGGAAAATAACAAGGATGGACACTCCAAAGGAGAAAAGATGAAGGCAAAATACTCTCTGCAGCTGTTGAGCTGTAAGAGTTCAAGGTGTAGAAATGTGTTTGGTTCCTGTGGCTAGAATATAGACCAAGTTGGCTGTAGACCCTTTAAAGGTGTTTTAATGCCCATGCACACCATGTCTTTGACAATGTAAGGGAGAGCTAAACTCTTGCCAATATTCTGGGAAGTGTTTTTGTAACCTGGGTTGTTTGAATTGAAATTTCAAGTTTGTTGCTGAAGCTTCTCTGTTTCATTCAAACTGCACATCTAGAAGGTACATTTTCCTAGGTCAGAGTACAGGTATTTAACAATGATAAACACTACAAAGGGGAATTTAAATAAATTGGAAAATGAATGTATTTGGGGTTATTTAAAGTGTCCTTAGAAAACAATTCTCCATCTCCATCCTAAAAACTTCAGTGACATTCAGAGCTCAAGCCAGAGTTCGTATTTGTGAAAAGATTTGTTTGTTTGTAATGTGTGCTAAGGGAAGAAAACAAATCTATGCATGTCTTTTGTTTTCTCCTTCACAGAAAACACATTTTCCCGATCAACAGCAGAGTATTTATACATTACAGAGTCACAGAAACACTTATGTTGGAAAAAACCTCTAAGGCCATCAAGATAAACCATATACACATGCTTGTGCACAAAGTGCCAATACTGTTGTATAAAACAATATCTTGGTCTCAATGATCTTAGAGGACTTTTCCAACCTAAGCCATTCTATATAGTCACTAAATATGTAAAAATAGTTTAAAATATATATGTGTATATATAGACATATGTATATATGTGCATATATGTGTGAGGATACACATTCACACACACAAATTTATACATATTTATTTTTATACATGCATAAATCCAAACCAACTGGATTGCTCTAAGTAAATAAAAGTTACTCTAATACAAGGATAAACTTTATGCAAAATTAAATGTCTCTAAACTGTAAATGGATTTTTTAAAAGCAATATGTTTCTATTAATGTAAAGATGTTTTGTGCATCCTGCACATAGGAAAATTAGTACTTGTAGCATTTTTAGGATCATGATGGGTGAAATTTTTAAAGAGATTATATGGTTAGGTTTGAAATAGAAATGGTAGATTGGATTTGGTGCCCTTGGTCTGTTTCTCACAGTTTATTAGTAACTGCTATTTATGTTTTAAAGCTTAGAGAGATGCAAATGTTTCAAATCTTGAAAAGGTGCAGTGAGCTCCACTTTTGGAGCTTCACAAAGAATGGACTGGTTGAATTCTTTAAACTTCTGCCTTCATACTGAGATGGAAGGCAAGAACAGCTGTTCTAAACAAATATTCTAGTTAGAATAAAGCAGTCAAAATTAATAAAAGAGAAAGGATTCAGTAAATTATTGTTATTATGGTACATATTCTTCAGATTTGTTCTTGTATATAGCAGAACAAACTGCCTTTTTGAAATAAGCTGACATATAATATAAATTTTTGATTATTTGTCTTTACCTAATTTTTAAACAGATCCACCCACATTATTAAAAACTGAACATTGTTCATCAGCATAGTTGGCTTCAGAATTACATACAGATAGTATATTCCACTGATTTGAGCTATTTGGTGCTTGAACTTGATAGTGCTAAATTGATGATGCTAAATTCTTATGTGTTCAGCATTTGCCAGAGTGCATTAGAACTAAAACATATTGTTTTGATTGTCATATTTTGGCTTCAGAATTATGACTTTTTTAGTTCAAGCATTTTAACTATACTGGTTTGGACTGTCCCCAATGCTTTTCAATGACTTTTTTTTTTTTCCAGCACCAGTAGGTTTTGGTAATAGCATTCCAATGCTAACACATTTATGATTTCACTGTGATTCTCAACCCGAGATGTCACAAAATCAAAGGTTTTGATGGGTTGTGTTGATGTTTATTTAGATCACTTCCATTTAAAAGCTGAATTGCAAACACAGTGAGAATAGGCTTTCTTAAGCTTTCCAGGACTGTTCTTCAATCCAGCTTGAAAATTATTAAAAAATAACCTTATTTCCATTATTTGACAATATTTTCTTCCTGTACTGGATAATGCAGACCAAAGGTAGAAATTATAAAAGGCCAGAGACTTTTATAGAATAAGTTGTCATTTTAGGCAGCTGACATTTATTTTATGAATTTGAAACAGTAATTATATTGTGCTTATCATTATGAAAATGAATATTGTAACTGTTATTATAATTAATGTTATTGTTGTTGTTCTGTTGGTGATGTTGTCATTACTACTATTATTAACATTATTCCTGTTGTAATTAAACTAGAGAATATTTCTAGAAATTGGCGTGTAAACATAATTACTGCCAAAATTTGGTCCTCGTGCATTGTCAGTTCTATTAGACTCCTTTGAACTTAACTCTTAGTGATAATGTCTTTTTCCAAAGAGGTTTTCAGAAATTCTATTAATTTTTATATTCATTATTATGTGTGATGCATGTTTGCATGAATTGCTAGTTAAACTGCAGTTTGTATCAGAAGTATAACTTTTTGCAGAAGGCTTAATTCTCTTGCTGTTCATTTTCTTGTGGAGTAATTGTAAAATATGCTGAGTATTTTATTAAGGGAATGTGTTCTGTCCCAAAGAGGGCCAGACAGCTCAATTTATTTCTGAACAATGCCTTGCTGTTTGACTCCTGTGTTTATATCTAACCTAATGCCTTATAACTCTGGTACCTGGCACATATCACATTAACTAGTACATGCAGCCTTTTTATTCAATATATGCAGCTTGGCAAATCTACAGACTGTCCCATATACAGCAGCTTCAAAACAACAAATCCTTATTGTCCATCTTCCACCTCTGGCCCAGGAAAACTCTCAGTCCACAAAGGTTTCAATGCCACCATTTATTAAAAGTCACTGAGATATAAATATAGTATTACAATGAGCCATATGCATAATTTAAAATAAAAAGAGAGGGGCAATCTGTCTTCATGCCCTGCAAGATGAAAAGGCTGTTTTATTTTAAAAGTACTGCCAGGCAATAGAAATCACTTGCTATTTACCAGAGCTATAGATATAAAATATCACACAATGTTGGAAGATCTGCTTTGAAAATATTTTCAGTACTAAACACTGAGATCAAGCTCTAGAGTAATTACCCAAATAACACAACTAAAAGCTACAATTCCTGAAAGTAGGCACCTAGATTGTAAACCAGCAAGGAAATTAAGAATAATCAATGTGGCTGAGACTAAGGAATCTCTGAAGGCATCATCTCAGCTACCCAACGTTAAAAAGTAAGAATAGAATTTTTTTTAAATTTCCCCTTCCCTTTTTATCTCAAACATCAGATCTTACATGTTAAGTGCATTTTACCTTAAAAAGCTATGAGAAAAAAATAGAAATAGTTTGATGACCAGTTGAGGGTCCCCATATCTATTTTCCTTCAGGGCAATTGCCAGGATGCTGTCATTCTTCTGAATCCCTAAGTTCTGCACCACTGGTTGTGAAGAGCCCCAGTTTCAATAAGTCAGAAGTTTTCTTCTCAAAATTTCTACATACTTTCATTTTCTATTAGCACCAAAGCTCAAATATTCTTAACAGCATGTCTGTTAGACCACTAACATATAAGGATGGTTTTGAATTCCCTCAGGTTGGAATGAAATCAGATTTCTCACTTTTTAAAATAAATTTACTTACTACATTGCTGCTGTGTGAATATTTGGGTGAAGGTCAATATCACAGTAAAACAAGGTGAAAACAATTCCAGTAGCTGGAATACAGCAATGATATAAAATAATTTTTATTGGAGTTTTCTTGGAGAGAAGAAAAGAGAGCAGTAATAAAATACTTACACCAGGAGAAATATTTGCAGACTTAACACCTACCTAATTTACAAACGTAAAGTCAAGTGCTAATACTTGTGCAAAATGTTGCCTTTGAATACATAGAAATCATGCTACAAATCACAGCAAGGTGTACAGCCAGAGGTGCTTTTTTATGGGAGAGGATTTCATTACTGGCGGAAAAAAAGGTTCAGAATGACTGTTCTGGGAATTATTTAATTATTTCATTCAGTGGGATATAAAGGCAGCTGGTACCTATGGAGCAGAAGGGAAAGATAAGAAAGCCATTACATTTGCCTTGTGGTACAGAAAGAGAGAAAGGGCAAGGGAGGAGTAAGTATTTTTAGAAATTCAGTGGAATTTTTTTTTGCAATTGATCCTCTAAAATTTTTCCTTGCTCATAGCAGTATGTGCTCATACCCTGTGGGCATGAACTGAAACCACAGCCATGAATTTCAATGGGCTTTACTGGCACAATTACATCATTGTGTTGCCTACATCATGGCAAACTTTTTTATGAAGAAGAAAGATACAGAAAATCTTGGAGAAAAAGTACTCTGCCTCACTTTGTTTTGGGCAGCCATAATTTGTGGGATGCTGACAGACCTTTCTCACTGTGGTTGAGTTTTACATGAGATGAAATGGAGTAAAACACACTAGACTTACATCACCTTTCCAGAATCCAATTCCTTTCATTCTCTTTGGAGTAATTCAGATTTCTCTTTTCATCTGAGTCACAAGGGTGCCTCAAAAAAGATGCCAGAGATGAGCTTTTATTTTGGGAAGGAATACTTGTTTTCTACATGTCCTAATAATCATATAAAAGGGATTGCAGGTGCTGCTCACCCTCTGCTCCTCAAAGGTTGGAACTAACCCAGGTCAAAATTTCCACTCCATGAACTCAGTGGGAAAACTCCCACAAACTGCTGGGGTCAAGAAAGGATACATTAGATAATTGTCACTCTTCTGTCTTCCCTTTGGCTTCAGTAAAATAGGTTGAAGAGGTTCTGACTCAGATTTACAGATGTATGGTTTTCCAGCTCAAGAAGTTTTTGAATGAAAGCCGAGACACATATTCTTTAAATGATTGCAGCATGTTTGGGATATAGTTAAGTTACAGGGTGTGTACAGCAAGGAAAAACAATCTAGATTAAGAATTGTTTACTCTGCAAATGCTAGGCAACATCCCCAGTTTTTAGACTTATATGTGAGAGATACAGGATTTCTCTGAACAAACAAGATGTAAATCAAATAATAGCAGGAAGACATGTAACATTAACACATACTTCTAAATTGTGAGGATTGTGTCTGTCATTTATTTGGATGGATAAATTACCATTTGCACTGAAGTAGAATGGAGATCCTGTGTTGTCTGCTGAACTAGCTATGGTTAACTATGGAGTAATCAAATTAAGGAGGAAATGGAAATAGTGTGGCTGAAAGTCATGAGGTGTCAGTCAGCATCATGCAGACAAATAGGGGCAAAACAGAAATAGTGCTGGGGATTAAAAGTGTTGTGTCCTAGAGCATATGCAGATGTTAACAAAGAAAGAAACTGATTTTCTTTGAGTTTCTTTTAAGTTTTCCTTCAGTTTGTAGGACTACACTAATGTACATTGACTACACTACACTAATGTACATCGACCTATATATTTCCTATGAAGTGGTGCCATTTTTCCAAAGTAAAACTATTTGACTTTTCAATTCAAACAGCACAGATTGGCTGAAGTTAAAATAAATGAGATTTTGCATGTACTATCAGGTATTTAACAGGCAGTTTTCTGACTGAGCACATTTGAAATGATTGCAAAATATACCTTATTTGACATTAATTTTATGGATTTTGTTCCTGCTAAAGCTGATAAATGATGATTTTCATCTATCCAGAGGTTTGGTCTCAGAAGAGGACAGAGATTGGTGAAAAATAATCAAGCAATCAAAAATCTATATCTAAATTCTTGAAAGGAGAGGATTATATTAAATAGGACTTGGGGGAACAAAAGCAAAAGGATTTTTTTTTTTATTGTACAAGTTTGGAACAACAATATACCCTTGCAAAAAACCATTTTGCATGGAAAAAAGGCACAGCTAATTTCTCAAATAACAAGCAAGATATGAAATACAGAAATCAGCTTTCTTAAATGAATTGCTACAAGAAATCTGTGTACTATCTGGGCACAAGACCAGAGCAATTTGTGTGTGGTCGTTTGAATGAAAAAAAAATATGCAACTCTAATTGAAGGAAGGGGAATTTGGCCTGTAGAGTCATTGCTTACTAGTCAAAACAGAGATTTAAGAAAATATAGATTGTCTTTATTCTAATACGTAGTTTTGGAGTAAATCAAGGAGTGCTCTGTTTGGATTAGATTTTGCTGAATGCCCCTGTTTACTTGTACTAAGTGCTGCTGAAGAAATAGAAGAAGACATAGACCAGACATTCTATAATTTAAACAGTCTGATAACAGAAAACACACAGTATGCTAAGGGGAAGTGTCTGTTGATTTTGATTTACATTTCATTCATTTACTAATTTAAATAGATTTAAAGCCACCTGCATTAATATGAACATATTTGACTAAGAGTTGGCCAAAGACCAGAATAGCTGCAAAAGCAGCAAAAGAGAAGGAAAGTCATGTTGTAGAGCTAGAAATAAGGTGAAATTTAGCAGTACAAATGAATTCATGAAGATCTTAAGGCTAAGAAAAATTAAATTCACGGCACAGAACTGTTTAATCAGGAATTATACATAAGTGCTGCATAAGTGCTGGATTAAAGCACAAGTCTTAGGGTGCAGATACAGGCATCTCTGGGGAAGGTAGCTGAAGAGTGTCAGCCTGGCCCCCAAACAAGCCAAAATCCTGAGTTGAACTCACTGACCCTCCAGTCACAGCATGGGGAGAGTTGGAGATATCAGGATGATGACCCAGCACTTGCTCTTAAGCAGAAATTATTTAGTGCAGGACTGCAGCTGCACTCTGGCTTCATCCCCAAAGACCCAGATCCAGGCTTGTCTGTCTGCTCAGCACAAATCCTCTGACAGCTCATAGGGGGAAGGTGATGCTTAGAACAGACTTCATCTTACCTGCTGAAAGTGAAAGGTCAAAACATAGCCAAAGCCAGAGGGTTTGAGAGAAAGCGAGACTCAGCGTTCAAGGTGCGGAACTCGGTGGTTTAACCCTGCACAAAACTCTCCTGGTTGTGGCTCTGAGCTGACCTGGGCTGGGATCCCAGCTGTTGGGACTGCAGCCTGGAAGGAGACATGCATTCCACCCACACCCTGACAGCACAAACACGAGCAGAGGGACTGTGTTTCTCCAAGGTTCCTGCCTTACCGCAGGAGTGCAATCTGTTTTCCATCTGCCTCTCCCAGCTCTGCTCCCTCCGCCAGTGAATCCTGGAGCAATTTCAGCAGTAGGCATGTGGAGTGTGCTTCCTTCCCTAAACCGCAGAGTGATCAGGGCACTCTGCTGAGAGAGATGGGTTTGAATACCTCTAAGCAGGTTAAAATATTATTTCAGTCTTTTTTGTCCAAATCCTGAGACTGGAAGCCAAAAGTAACATCAAAGCAGTATAATTTCCTTCCTGTGCTTAGCAAAAGTTTTAGTAACATGATGGGCATACAATGCTTGTACAGTCCTCAGTTTGATCTTGTTGCCAGCAAGGAAGAAATATGCTAATTGTAGTGGATTCAGTTGTCTGTCACTCAAAATTACTTATTTTGAGTGTGACTGGGAAAAAAAAAGTCCCTTGGGAATTCTTTGACTTCCTTATTTTCTTAATGGATAATATAGCAAATAATTTAATTTAGTTTTGTTCTGCATTAGGAAGCATAATATTTTTTTCTCTTCTGGATGCACAACACCCTCCAGGCCCATTCCAACCCCCCTGTCCTGAACTCTTTAATTTTTGAAACATTTTTACAAGTACTGAACTCCCCGTGTTAACGCTCTCCCCGTTGCAGCACACTGGTGGAACGTACAGTCCTGTTCCAGATCCAAATGTTTGGCATGGTGTTCCCAGCTTGGAGTCAACTGTTTATGACTTTCCTCAGCAGCAAGACAGCACTCTGTGATTAAATACACTCAGATTTCTCTCTGTTCTGCTTTGGTTTGTGTTGACCAAAAATATGACAACTAACTTCACCTACTTGGAACCTCACCAAAATAAATCATCACTATTTTTTTAAAGCTGTGGCCCTCAGAACAAGCCAGTAAACTCCTAAGGAAAGAAAAGCTACCATAAGTAATAGGCAACAATTTTTCTACATGCAAAACGAAGGTAGAATTAAAGAGGAGTACAACACTGGGCTGATACTGTGTCACTGTGCTGCAACAGAATTTTTATTTATTGCCAACAAACTGTGGCTCTCTACAGGTACCTGAAAGGAAGTTACAGCAAGGTAGGGCTCTGTGTCCCAAGTAACAAGAAATCAACAAGAGGAAATGGCTTCAAGTTGCACCAGGTGAGGTTTAGATTGCATATTAGGAAAAAATTCTTCACCAAAATGTTTGTCAAGCACAGGAACTTCCCAGGAAAGTGGTTGAGTCACCTGCCCTGGGGATATTTAAAAGATGTGAAGATGTGGCACTTAAGGACATAAGATTAAGTGTTGATTTAGTAGTGCTGGATCAACTGTTGGACTAAATGATCTTAAATGTCTTTTCTAAGCTTAATAATTCCATGTCAATTGCAATAAGACTATTTTTAAATAGTATTAATTTGGTTACCCTGATGTTAATTGCTGTAAAATATGACTAAAATTCTTTAAGTTCTATTCACAACTGACATTTTCATCATTTTCAAATACCTTTGTATAGTAAAAGATGGAGAGAAGAAGGAAAGGGCTAAGAAAAGATGAAAATCCTCTTTATTATGGAAGTCAAACTTCAAAATAGTCACATTTGTGACTATTCACAATAGTCACAAATTTGTCTGAAAATACTTCCATGGACATCTTCTATTTTCACAGGAAGGTCTCTATTTACCACATTACAGTGTGTATAGCAGTGGAGCTGACAGAGATTTTTGTTTGTTTGTTTGGGGTGGTTTTTATTAGGTTGGGGGGGGATTGTGTTTATTTTGGGGCTTTTTGGGTTTTTTATTTTGTTTTGGGTTTTGGGGGGTTTTATGTTGTTGGTTTTTTTTTTCCTTTTTTGTTTTTGTTTAATTGAGCATTCAGATACTGAGTAGAACATGGAAATATGAAATATAATGATTTTGGTGGTTTGGACACATGCAGTGTGTAGGAATCTGGCATCCTTTAGTTTATAGAAACGGGTTATTTATACAAAGTATAACTGCAGCAAAGTAAAACATTTATAATCAATGAAAATTTATCTGAAAAAAAAAAACCCAACAAAAAATGTTTCAGTAGGGGTTACTGTAGGAGAATAATGAAGTGACTGTTCTTCAGCTACACAACGCACAGAACCACCCCAGGACAGGCTGCTCTGTAAACAAGCACCAGCTGCTATCTATTGTTTTACATTATTATAAACTTTGAAAGGACAAAGTGTGATACCATCAAGCCCAAAAATCTTTTATGTCAGTTTTGTGCCAGTTCTAGGTCAAGCACTGGTTTATTTGGGTGCAGCATATTTGACCAATCTCATAAGATGAAACTTACTCTTTTTTTCTAAAATGTTTCAGATTCAAGATTGAGAGGCAAAAGTGATACCAGAAGCATGATATAACAGTTAAAGTCTGAAAACCAGAGAATAAAGGCTCAGATTTTAAGGTTTTATGATTTTCAGACATTCTGCCCTAGGAAATACTCCAAGGTGAGCATCCGAAAGTTTATTGTCACAGTCCTGAAACACTTGTCTCCAGTTCTGGGTTCCAAGTTTCATCTGATTGCTATTAAAGCATACTTTGAAAACCTGATCATTTGCTACTTCTTTAGTGAAAATTACTGAAGTGGGCAGAACACCCTTAGATAATTACTATTTACAAAATGTTTCTTTCAGTAAGGAAGTTTATGTAAAAACAAACTACGAGACTAAAGAATTTATCTAGTTTTAAAATCGATATTGCAATTAGGCTGATAGAAAAAATAAGCTTACTGTGGAAAAGAAACAGCAGGTTGATCTAAGAAGAAAGAAATTGCTGTAGCCAGGAAGCTCGTTTGAAAGTCTGCACAGGACTTGCAGTGTCTCAAGACAGACAGACAAAGCTTGTTTCACTCTAAGACTTTTCAGGATCTACTCGCAGGTTTCAGTTCCTTCCTTTCCTGCTCCCCAGGCCATTAACAGCAGAGGGATCACCCAGGGAAAGAAAAAGGGTGCCAAGGGCGAATGGAGAGTGTAGCAACATCCTCATTATGACTATGGGATTTAAAAAATATTCTTTCTTGTGATTTACCTTGCTCTGGGTAACTAGAGAACAGAGGTAGGTTGGAAATCTCACAGGGTTCACTGTTATGGCATCAAAATTTCCACACACAGTACACATTAGATTCTGGGCATCTTAATGTGAGATTTGTTATCCCTTTTCAAGAGGTTGGAGTCCTGATAGGTTCAAAGGCCAAGCCCTTTCTCTTTCTTTTCCTAATCAAACTCACAGAGGTAGAAGTTTTGACCCGCCAAGAAGTGGATTCTGCAGAGCAAGAGAAAGTGATCCAGCTATCAACTTCATGACAAATGGCAGTGATTATGTCCTAGCAGCCATCTGGGACTAATTTATGGCATCACAGGTGCACAGGAGGCAGAGGCAAGTAGGCAGTTCAGTAGGGAAAGGACCAGTAATTGTCTCTCCATTGGGACTTCAAAGGTTAATTGATTAGGGAAAGCAAAAATTACACAGACTGTAATCATAGTTATGTTTTAACAAAATAAAAAATAAATTCTTATTAAAGGGAGGGAGGGAGGGAGGGAGGGAAGGAAGGAAGGAAGGAAGGAAGGAAGGAAGGAAGGAAGGAAGGAAGGAAGGAAGGAAGGAAGGAAGGAAGGAAGGAAGGAAGGAAGGAAGGAAGGAAGGAAATTGAAGTACAAATGAAAAGTATTTTTATCCTTCAACTACCACATTGTTTTGCTTGCTTAAAATGTTTTTAAAAGGCAAAGATGTATTTTTAGTGAAAATATTATCTTCCATTATAGTGACCAGTAAGAGAATACTGAACAGCTGTAATAGCTAGAATGTAATACACCCTGTAGAAAGCAAAATATGCACTTGAAATGAGCACTGGACAGGGAGCACAGCCTGATAAAATTCAACACAGAACACCTAAATGAATTAAGGTCAAACCCCTCTTCCTTGATTTTGCAGCAGGTTGACTGACACTGTCTGCAAGAACGAGTCTGGATTTCTGCCTGTGACCTGGGAAAAGGTGCTTAAATTTGCTCTGTGAGTAGAAAAATGTGAGGCAGCCATGGGATGGAGCAGTTTGATCTCTGTTCTGATTCAAGCCCATCCAAGCAGGGGCCAGGAGCTGCTCAAGCTGAATTTCATCACTGGGGTATTAATATTTAGGGGCAATGCTGGGAGAGTATTTGTAGAGACTCACATATTTTGGTTCTATGGAACCTTAATGATTCTGCTGTAATACTCCTGCCCCATGGATTTATGCTTCCTTCTGTGAAAAGACCTGCACAATATTCGTATAGGCATTTGAAATCCAAATATTTAATATTATTCTTTTACAATATTGAAAATGTAGTCAATAATGTTGTAAAAAAAATTCTCAAGGCAGCAAAGCCTAAATTAAAAACAAATAAAACAGCTTCAGCAGCAGTATTTTGCTTGCCTGCTGCATTGTTTTATTTGTTTTTCTATGATCACACTGAATTTGCCTGAAATAATTAAAATTCTTATTTAAAAATAATGTTCTTTAACACCATTCAGTACGTCTCCCAGATCCCTAAGCATTAATTATAAACAGATTTCATATAAAATATGACTGTAGTGAAGAGCAAAAATAATGAAAAATATGGTTGTTAATTCTTTTGGTTGCTTACTGGCCAGAAAAAAAAAACTTTTATTCAGACAAATGATCACAATCTGAATGAATTCAATTAGTTTGTTATCATGCCCAGAAAACTGGATTGTGAGTGAGGGCAAGGGATTCAAGAAGGCTCCATCTCCCAGTCCTGCAAAAGAGATCTGTTAATAGGTTTCCTTGTATTGGTCATCTGAGTGTAGTAAATGACTCCAAAATATGACAGCTTTACCCCAGATTCAGGAGGTGCCTGAGTGGGGGTTAATGAGGAGCAGGAGTTTCACTCTGCCTCTCTCTGCTGTGCCTTCTCTCCACAGACAAACCCTAGACCATAATCCTGCAGTGAGATTCAGACAGACTGACCCAATTCCACGCTGATGGAAAACACGTTCCTCTTCTGAAATCATAAAATTGGCCCATTAATCAATAAATGCATGCTAAAAGCAGCAGCAACAACAACAAAAAAATCCCAACCAGACAACAAAAAGCCCAAAATACCCTTCTGAAATTGTTCCATTGGTCTTTTAAGCTTTATTTTTATATTTCTCTCTTTTTTTTACAGTGAAGAAAAATTGGAAGATTTTTCTAGGAAATGGAACTGAAGATGTCATTCTGATGTAACGAGTGGTTTCAGAAAGTTTAGATACAAGAAAAATGTCTTCAATTATCTTAAACATGGAATGGCTATTGTCATTGCTAAGTCAAAAATAAACATTCAAAGAGTAAATTATTAACATTAAGGCATTGACATTTTTGCTTTGTCTCCAGTGAAAATGTGATTACTTCATTGTTATTTTATTATATATTTCTTTTTGCAGATAAAAAGATATTTTTCATGGAGCTTCTTTTTGGTGCTATTTTAATGCCTCATTTCAGGGAGGTGTGGTTAAGGTGATTATTGGTTCTTGCTCCCCAACTGCCTAAATTTTATTTAGGCAGTTGGGGAGCAAGAACCAATAATCATCTTCTGATTTTATCAGAAAATAGATTATGTTGGTTTTGGCTGGGATAGAATTAGGTAAAAACCATTATTTTTACTCTTTTTACTATATGATCTGGTTGCAATATTGATTTTTCAGAGATGGACAAATGCCACAGGAGAAAACCTTTTTACAGAGAGGATTCAAGGAGCTCTAGGGATGGTGTTCAGGCAGATAATCTCTGTTTGAGTAACATTTTCCCTGAAGTGTGGGTTGGTTCAGCAAAGTATTTGTTTTCTTGATAAGAAGCCTTTGGACATTTTCCCAGGTAGTGGAACTAATTCATGTGATACACTTGTGTACTGTTACAATCTAATTTTGATATCTTAACCCACTTTTCAAAAAGATGTTGTGTTTTAACTTTCCACTCCTTAGCCTGCAGGTGAGATTAATTTCATTATCCTTTCTGCTGCAGCAGATCCTATAGGACCTCTCATCTCCAGGGTGTTTTTTTGTATAGCAAAAGTATTTGAAAATATTATTTGTAATAAACTAACACATAGAAAACAAACACCATGGTTTGAAGCTTAATCTTCAGGTGCTTTTTAAAGAAAATAAATTCAAATGCATCCCTAATATAATATTTTACTTATTTACATTGGAAACAGCTTTAGGTGGATGAGGTTTGCCAGTGATGTACATATGAGAAAGTGTTATTTCTCTGCATATGGATCCTCTTCTATTGAACAATAAATACAACTGTGAAGATCAGAACAGCAGCTTTATATACACACAGAAGAAGTAATAGGCTCACCAGTATTAATATGCTTGTGCTTATCCAGTTTTCCTGCTGGAGGGGAAAATAAAGGAGAAAAAATTCTTCTACCTAGAGAATTAATACAGAATTTATTGCATAAGCACATACTCAGTTACCTCTTGATGGCTAGCCATAAACCAGCGTTCCTTTCTTTGTCTTCTTCCTGAGTTATAGGTTAACAAATCATGATTTTGGCCTGCAGACTGCATGCCAAATGCCATTCTTTCACTGTTGCCATACTCTTCCTTCTCTGTGCTGTTTCAGTGGTCCATGTTTCAAAAAAAAATACTCTCCTCTGCTCTCTTATTTTTCTCCAGAATGCCTCAAAAATAGTTCTAATACAAATTGTCTTGCAAAATCATATTTGCATACATAATTTCAAGGATTTATACCAGAAATATTGAGAAAAAATTGTTTTCATAGTTAGTAAAAAAAATATAAAGAGTGATTATGAAATGTCAACATGAATTCCTGGGTTGCATCATGAATTTCAAATCAGCATGGCAAAAATAAGAAAATGACACATTTAAATCACTTTATGTGGCTCCTTCATCTGTACAGAGGAATAGGTATCAAAGCAGAATAGTAGAGGCATTCAGGTTATATGCACAAAGAAATATAGAAAGAAAATTATGACAAAAATTAAAGCTGGAAAGCAAATTCTGAAATTAATTTTGTGTGACTCCTCCATTTCTTTCAAGCTAACACTCATCATGTCTTTTCTCATGACTGACCTTATATTTGGGCATTAAAATAAGTGCTGAAATTATTTAGGCCACAAATTTCAAATTCAGCCTATCCTGATGTTTGTGGTTTTTTACATTTGAAAGAACGGACCTTGAGAACTCACTGCTTGAATCAGAAATTTCTTAATATGGCTGTCAGAACAAAAATTACTTTTTCTCAAGCTACAGAGGATTACTTAACTCTAAGCTTCACATTTACTTCATCACTACTTACGTTAGTGTGATTGAGGAGTGTGGTTGCACTTAGTGCAGTTAGGGAGGAGGGGACACAGAGAAAATTTTTTCTCCTCTCCTCTAAGGCCAGTCAGGGTGAAGCCAGCTCATGTAAAACTCAGCTGTTGGGGCTGATTTTAAAATTTTTTATTTTTTTTTCCTCCTGGATCATACAACTTAATAAATCAGCTGTAAAAACTTGCATATTCCTCTTCCCTTTTGTTGAACCTCGGTTGCCTCTGACATGCACTTGATAAACACAGCACCAAGTGCTGACACGTTGTAAACCAGATCAGGGCCAGTTGATGCAATGAGCATTTCCCTGCATTGTGAATTCCAGTTGCGTGGAGCAACCACTTGAGGGGTTGAGGGGTTATTGCTCACTGTCCAAGTGATGGATGGAGGATCTCAAACAGCTGAAGTGCCTTTGTGCAGTGACTCAAGTAGCAGAGCATGACAAATAAATGAGTACTTTATATTTTATAATCTCTCCATTAAAAAAAAAAAACAACAACAAAATAAAACAACAACAAGACCAACAACTTAAACAACCAAAAACAAAACAAAACACACAAAGGAAAAAAAAAATGCAGCTTTGATATTCAGGGAGGTAGAAGCCTTATTTCCTCGGATAGCATTTCTAGCATAGCTTAATGACTTAATTAATGTTATCTGTCACTGTGGGGATGCAATTGTTTAAAAGCATCCAGATTCATTTGAATTGACAGGTTTTATTATGGTTAGAAATTGAAATAAATGGTTGCAATGCTCTGAACATAAAAGTAGTGACAGGTAGTGGAGAAAAGGTGATGAGTGAAGAAGAGCAAAAAAAAATGTCTGGAAACAAGTGGTCCATCAAGAACGACAAACAGGACAGAAAAGCCAAGAACCAGACAATGGTAGCAAGGACAACTCAGAGAATGAGCCCAAGCCATGATTTGTTGTTGGTTGCTTTTGAGTATTTACTGGTGAAAACAGGGTGAGTTTTTTACTAAAATCCATTAGTTTAGAGTTTAGCCCAGGGACTAGAGACAGCTGTGGCCTAAATTGAGACAAGCTGTAGAGCAAAAGGGTGAGTATGAGGGCTGGTAACAGGGAAATTAAGGCAAATTTTTTATGGGCACAGAAAAAAAAAATATCACCAGCACAGTTACAGGAAGCAGTGTCCCTTTTCTTTATTTTCTTGTTTTTATGGATCCAGTTCTAATAGCTGTGTTTTTCTCAGGCAGCCTTCAGGAAAGCAGAAAGCAGAGCAGAGAGAGCTCAGACAGGTAGGGGTGGGAAAAGCAAGGCTTTATGCTTCCCTGGTTTCTGGGTGAAGAGGCTGTCTGTGAATATCCCAGATATAAGTAAAATTTGGGGTAAATTCAAAGCAAGCTGTTTTCCTTTCATCACCTTTGTCCTGAGCACTGCAGCTGAGCTGGGATGGTGTCTGTCCATGGCTGTGTGATCACGGGAGGTTTGGTTGTGGCCCTTCAGCTCTGGCAGGAAGGGAAGCGGCAAAGGCAAGCACTGAGCTAAGCCAGGTGCACAGAAAGCTCCACCTTGGCTGTTTATTGCTGCTTGTTGCTTGTTGCTGTTTATTGCTGCAGCCAGCCCCTTCTCTGGGTCATTTTTGTGCCTTGTGAAGGCTGACCTAGAACAGAGACCAGATGGGGCTAAAGAGTAAAGCAGGGATTTATTAGAAGGCCTCAATGGATCCACCTTGGGCAGCACAAGAGCCCAGCCAGGGCTGCACCCAACATGAACCCAAAATGGTCACAAAATGCACAACTGGGCACGGGGTCCCACACTTTTATAAGTTCTGGTCCATTTGCATGTTGGAGTTAATCATCCAATTACAGCTTTAGCCCATGAAGTTCCATCCTTCTTAATTTTCTCTCTTCAGTCCCCATTGTTTATGCTCTTGGGCCTGAGATTTGGATGATTTGTCCTTGGTCCCCAGCTAGAGAAGGAATTATATTGTCTCCCTACTCTGTGAAGAGAGCTCACCATCCCCTAATATGAGGCTCAGAACTGCAGACTAAAGCAGCACAGAACCTGAAAAAAAAAACCAAACTATAACCTGAGGCATCAATTTCATCAAGCCACAATGTTAGTGGTAATATCAAAGGGATTGAAACAAAATCCTGTGGACAGTTGTACATTTTACTGATGCCACTGAGAAACACTCAGCCAGGACTTCATCTTACAGTTGAAATTTTATGTGACTGCTGTCAGTGAAAGCACTAATGAAAACACCATCATTGCTAAAGTTTCATTGAGGGATGTACTTGAATCTTGTTTCTTTTCCCCTAAATGCTAATAATATCAAAATGTCACAACACAATTGACAAATATATATATATTTTAAAATGGCAGCAGGAAATGGGCTCAGAAATAAATTGCAATGTGATTAAAAAAATAATTAAAAAACCATCTCCACCCAACTGCTGCAGAAGAGAGGGAAAAAAATGTGTTTGAAGATCTGTGTAAGAATAACTTGGAAAACAAGGAAAAGCTTGAAATTAATTTTTTCCCTGCATGGAAAAAGGAGTATTTTTGAACAGGGCTTTACCTATTTTCTGAGGATACCAAATAGTGAGAAAGCAGAATGAAGAGCACAGAAAAAATCAAGGGAGCACTCAGTGAAAAGGAAGGGTGCTGTTTATTCTCCAATTTCACAAGAAGAAAAACCTTGAAAAACTTTGTGAAATGGGTATGGCTGGGGTGGTAGATGTAAGTTCAGTTCTTGACATTTCCTTTAAAAATATTGATATCTTGATATAGGAAATATCTTGATATTTCCTTTATTTTGTGCTTCTACTGCAGGTAACACATAGAAGATGCTTTCCCAACCATTTAATGGTGCCCCAACCAATGTAATAATATTGCACAGGGTTTTTCAAAGGAGCTTCCTGAAGAGAGCAGAGGAAAAAGTTACATTTTGTTTCTACGTGGTGGAAAAATTCCAGATACATGACAGTAAGCTGGAGCAGCATTTTGGCCAGAAATTCTCGGAAACCATAAGACAGAAAATATTCCTTTCTCATGGAAAAAAAAAAAAGGGGAAAAAAAAAAAGAAAGAAAGAGCACTTGTATCCTACTTTGGGCCCAATATGAAGGGATTAATTACCACCTAAGAAAGTGACAATAGTTGGTGTCATCCCACCCAAAGGCCACAGGGCATGCACAGATCCTTCACACTCTTGTTTGAGACTCCAGCTTTTCTTGAGTGAAGTCATAGGGCAGCTGTGCAAGCACGAAATTCAGAAAATATGGCTTGAAAAAGCCCCAAGAAAGCCCCCCACTCCCAGCAGACCCGAACACATTTTCCATTTGACCCTGGAGCAGGAGAGGCGGCAGAGGCAGCACCAGAGCGTTCCTGGAGAAAGGGAAGGTGCAGTGACACAGAAGGAATGTGGAAACTTGAAAATAGACTTGGCAGCAAGTGAATGGCTGACGCTGGTGACCAAGTGATGGATGGGTAATATGAAGTGACAATGAGCAGAGAAAATTATTTCCCTGTGGAGCAGGCCTTTTTGGGCCCGTATCTATTGCCTGTAATTTATTTTTGAGTGTGATTCTGCAGTTAATCTTTTAGTGCTGAGGCATCTGCATCAATTTGTGAGGCCTTTTCATGCACGTGTAGGGATTTCTATGTGGATTTCGCAGACCTTTCATGGGGTTTCTTTCTTCTCCTGGTGTTCACACCACATTAAGGGCTAAGTCTTTCACAATATACAGAGGTGAACAAAGAATGTCTTGCAGATTTCAGCTTCTGTTTCCTTAAAGTAACTCATTCTTACAAACTAAACCCACATCCCATATATTAAAAACTTTTTGAAAAAAGGTTGGTCATTTATTTTATGAACTGTATAACCAGATGAAGACAGGAGAGTCAAGAAAGAAAAATTTTTCTAACCAGACTTTGTTTCCCTAAATATTTTGAAGTCCAAATTTAACATTAAAATACAGAATTTATTGAAAACTGTGCTTGTACTTTAATTCTCTACCACAATTTGCTCCAAAATAAGTTTTAATGGAAACATATGACAGTATATTTCAGAGGACATAATCATTGAATGTAGTTTTTAGTGTCATAATTCACTCCAAATCATTAACTCTGTGTTAGAAGAACTGTGTTTTCAAAAGTGAAACTGCCTGGGCATAAAACTGCACACTGAATTCTGCAAGAGGCAAGCATTTTTGTGGAAGGCACAGAGAATCTGCATCAAGGCCAGTTCAGTGAGAAACAGCCCTCCAAAGGAAGGTGCTGGGTATCTGCATGCATAGAAACGCATTTTAATCTAGTGTCATCTGTTTCCATTAAAACTTATTTTGGAGCAAATGCTGTAATTTAGAAAACAAATGAAGAGATTTTAATGGTCTCTTGGATGCAATAATTCATTTATCTCTCATATAAATGAAATTTAATATTAGCTTGGTAAATTAGAAATATGCTAAACACATAAAATATCTGTCTTTGCTAGGCCTTTTAAAACACATCAAGGGTAGAACTGAAATTATAGTAGCTGCCATAAAAAAACCCAACAAAACAACTTTAGTGCAGCCATTCAGCAATTATGAAAGGAATATGATGTGTCAGATACTCTTGGGTGGCATTGCTGAGAAATGCTGACTTTTTAATGGTGATTGTGGTTCACACAGAGATGTAGGGGAATACAATTAGAAATGCTGTGCAGAATTAGAGAGGAAAAAGCTGATAGGCAGGACGTCCTGGCCACTGAATTTGTTACCCTGAGGAGCTACACAGTTCTGCCTGAACATTTGGCCTCACTGACGGCAAAAACTTCTCATGGACTCAGCCCATAGCTGGGTCAGTGGCGTCTTTGTCAAAAAGGCAAATCTATTTTTCTTCTAGTTCCCAACTTCATAGATTATTATGTGATCTTACATCCAGTTCTGACATTAAACTTCTAGAGACGTGAGGGTTAAATCTGCCTTTCTCCCCCATCATATTCATACAATTATTTGTAACTCGTAACTCCAAGGTTTGGGAATATGTGTACAAAACTCTACATACAGAGCTGCAGAGATATCAGGATCAGCCATTAACTTGGGCCAACAAGGGACAGAAGTGGAATGAAATCTTTTGTCTCTTTATCCATGAGATCGTAGCACCTTAACCTCATGATTGTCGATTTAACCACAGCTAATGAAAACTGGTTTTTATGTATGTATGAGAAAACAGCTCACAGAAGCTTTTTGAATCCAAATTATGATTTTTTTTTCCTCAGGCTTTACTGCTGTAGCTGTTCTTTTGCACTAGACCTCTTATCGATGCTCATTTGTGGCCTTGCAAATTGGGCATCACAACTTCTCTAATCTGACCACAAAGATGCTGATGAGACACGTTTCTGGTTGCAAACAGTATTAGCCTTGTCTTTGAAAGGCCAGATAATAAAACTGTAATATTCTTTCTTGTCTATGTAACAAAGGCATAGTTTATTACATTATCTATTTCCTGTTACTATCAATTTTTGTCAGTATAAACAAAATAAAAATTTAATATACTTATTATCTGCAGGACACTTAAGGATTGTCAAAATGTTTCCTCATCCAAGGAGTATTTCCAGACACTATTTCTAGATCCTAACATATATGTTGGGCAACTTATAATTGCTGTTATAAAAAAATAAAAAAGCCCATGCATTAATGTGACAATATATTGCAAACAGACATCATTTTTTGCATAGGTCAGTGACAAAAAAAACAGATTAGGATGTAGTTGGAGCCCTGGTTTTGAGCTCAAACTTTTATCTCCCCTTGAGAGAGGGAGAGGTTATTACTCAGAAGCAGAGCTTGTAACAACATCAAGTTCTGTATGTCACAGGCTTTTAGTTAATATGAAGTCAGGAGGAAAAAATGTGTGTTCAGTTTTCCTGGCTTTCCCCAAAGCTCTGCAGAGAGCAGCAGGTGCTGCACGTAGCATGCACAGAATCAGTCATATGGAGGAGCCAGGCACAGATTGCAGACTCGAGGAACACAGCGATCAGGACCCGCTGCTCTCCATTTGTCAGCCAGAGGAGAAGGGAAAGAAGAATTCTAGCACTGATTTTTGAGCTTTAATCTTTCCAAAAGCCAGGTCAAAAGCAGACCATCTCTGTCGCAGACATCTCTTTATGAAAAAATCCTTTCCTTAGGATTTTTCCTCCTGGGAAGCTGAGAGGCCTCAGGAACAAAACGTAAACAATGGTTATCTGCTGCTGTGGAATGCAACAGGTGCATCTGTGATTGGTCTCATAGAGTTGTTCGTAATTAATTGCCAATCACAGTCAGCTGGCTCAGACAGAGAGTCTGAGCCACAAGCCTTTGTGATCATTCCTTTCTATTTCTATTCTTAGCTAGCCTTCAAATAAAACCTTTTCTTCTATTCTTTTAGTATAGTTTTAATGTAATATATATAATAAAATAATAAATCAGCCTTCTGAAACATGGAGCCACCATTCTCATCTCTTCCCTCACCCAAGAACCCCTGTGAACACCGTCACACATCTCCATGATTGTGATGTTTCTGATGTCCTTGGTTGGCCTGTGCAGCCTCAGCCAGGCTGGTTCCCAGCCCCATGCCCCCTGTGACTGAAGCTTCAGCACTGTTTGCCCCCTAAAGGACATGATCACTCTGGCATACATTTAAAGGCATCCTACCCTGCATATTTGTTTTGCAGTTTACTCACTAATTGGTCTTTTTCTGATCATGATTTATGAAGGGCTTGCAGAAAATGAACAACCCTTTCAAGAAGAGCTATGGACTGACATTTATTTATCATGATTCTACTGACTCTGATGGGGTTATTGAGAGCAATATGAACCAAACTATTTTTCCACAAAGTATTTGTTCTTCTTTCCAAGAATCTAAAGAAATTAAAGTCTGGAGTATTGAAAATGTAAGTTGTTAATGTATTTCTTTAACCAGAAAAGTCATTCAGACACATGCTGGACTTCACATGGAAAGCACAAAGGTCGAGCCATTGCTCACAAAAGACCTCTATTCAAAATAGTTTGGCTTCAGTACCAAAAAAGCTTAATACAATTTAGGCTAAAGTTGTTTTTAAACCGGATCATTTGAGTAATCCAACTTGCAGCACAGCCATAGAAACAGTTGCATTGGTTGGATCAGCTGTAAGGGTGTGATATGAAAATTGGAAAAAGCATCTTGAGGGGGGAAAGAAAGGGATTTGCATTGATTCAACCCCCAAATCCAGCATAAAACAATAAAGAGAAATTGTTAAGGGGATTTCTACTCACCTAAAATGAATAAGAGAGACAGGCAAATTCCAATTAGGTAAGAAGGAGCTCCAATAGTCCCTTAGAAGGAAATGTTCAGTTCCCAAACTGTAAAATGAGCTTTGTCTCAGGCTTTTGGAAATTACTCTTGATCAGATATGTCCATATTGGATGAATTTGTTAAAGGACTATCCTGTAACTCCTGTTCAGTGCACCTTCCACACACGGAGGAGATTGCTGCCTTAAGATCAATGCTTAAATGGACAAATATTCAAAGAGAATAAAATAGTAGCTAACATACCAATGGTAAAAAATGTTCTTTGCAAAGGCAGTGGTGTAATACAAATTGTTTTAGGCATACAACAGAGTTGTACAGGTTAAGCAGAGCTGTGAACCTAAAGGAATCAATTGGAATTATTCAGTTTGCATGAATGTCCTTGTAGAAGAATATAAAGGAAATGGTAGAGAGAAAACTGTAACAGAATATGAAAACAGTGAAGGAAATAGGAGTCTGTGTGACCTAAACATGAAAAATAACATGGAAAATGATTTTTTTATCTTGATAGAGAATAAAGACAATTGCTTACATGGTGTTTTGTGTACCACAAGTGGGTTTTGTTTTTTTTTTTTTTCCTAGATAAAATATTTTGAAGAACCTCAGGCTGCCTGCAAATATAACTTGTAATTTCTGCTGTGGACACATGTAGTGTGTTCCATGGGTGCTCAAGCAAATCCAGTCAGTAGGGCAGAAGCCACAGGGCACCACACTGTGGATCCCAGAGCAGTATCAGCTTGTCCCAAAATAGCAGCATCACATGAGACCAAAGGTCTTCCTGAATTAACAAATGATGACTATTGTTATTTTAGAAACAGTGTCTTCTGTATATTCCTCTGTGTTTGAATGCTGCCATAATAATTTCTGCATTGCTTTCCCTCATAAAACACTACTTTGTGATAGAAATAGACGTATGAATAGTAAGAATAAAGGAAATCCACTAAAATATCAAGACCTGAGAACTGAAATAAAATTTTGGCATCCTAAACAAACCATATAATAATCAACATATTTTATAAATTTCTTAGAATGTTACTGTGTTTCTTCAAAATTGCTTAATTTTTTTTCATGGAGCCATCTTTTTAACACAGGATTTTTCATTCTTTGCTTTGGAATATCTGTGAAAAATCTGCCATAGAATAGACTGAGATGAGCATGGGGAAAAAAATCTCACTTAAGCTTTTTCACTTTAAGAGCTAAAACTTGCAATCAGGTGAATAAGTGATTGCATAATTATTCTTTTCCAGCTTTAACAGTACAGGGAATAGAAAGAAAAATCTCCAGAGATCTGACAAAGGAGATATGAGAGAAATATGAATGAAAGAAGAAATGAAACAGATCATTTTATAGTGTTAATGATGTGTAGCTATGAAATCTTTGCTTGAATCACCAGAACTACAGCACATTTTTCCTTCTTAGTCCCTGGTGCAATATTTAAAAACATTTTACTGGTATGAACGTGAGTCAGTAGTTTCTGTGAAGTCTTGAGTACCATTATAAAAACAGCTGAGTGTTCTTTCTTGGCACCTGAGAAGGAGTTTCAAGCTGAAATTTTTTAGAAGAAAGAAAAAAGTTCAGGGAAACAAACAAATAAATCTCATGCAACTAAACTCATTTCACCCTCACAGACAGCTGGTTGAGCTTGCACTTGCTATTTGAGGTCTGTGTGTGGAAAGATGCTGTGTCCTCTGCTCTGCTCTCTAGTTCCCAGAGTCTGTAGGCTCACTGAGGTCAGGAGGAAGATGTTCAATGATTTAAGTGAATTTTGGAAAATATCCCATATTCCTGATCTTCCCTATGTAGAAGAAAATAGTAACTCCTGTAGTTCCCAGAGTCTATAGGCTCACTGATGTCAGTAGGAAGATGTTCAATGATTTAAGTGAGTTTTGGAAAATATCCCATATTTCTGATCTTCTTTATGTAGAAGAAAATCGTAACTCTTAGTTCCAGCCAGAGATAACAGGAGGGTGAATGAACATGTGGCAAATAATGGGAGATAAATATTTTATAATATGGAGTGGGATAAAAAATTGTATTAATTATTTAAAATATGTACAGTTCATTTATCAAGGTTAAGTATAGACAGTCTTAGAGGTGAAAATAACCAAATTCATGAGGTCACATATCTCAGAAATGGCTTTTATTTGCCTCAGTGTATCTCTTTGGCCAAAGGCCTTTGTGAACAGCCTGTGGCACTTCTGATACACTTTGTCAGCATGGAATGCTTACTGGCAAGTAAAAAATGGAAATAACTTGCTAGTGGAGAAGCAAAACTGCTCCAAGCTAGCTGTGCTGTGATAGTGAGCAGCCTGCTCACCCCTGCAGTCCCACAATCCTGACTGCACTGTGGGGCAATTCCAGTGCACTCCACACTGGAATGTGACTCAGAACGTGTGCAGGCCAAACCAGCTGGAACTGCATTAGCCAGCATTCTGTACTTCTGAGGACGGATGCTCTCTGCTCCAGCAGACAGCTCCCTGGTTAATCCTTCAAAACGTTTTGGACAAATCTGAACCAGCAGAATGGGTTTGTACCGTATCAGTTCTTTGTGACATGTGGCCACAGAGTTTTGGAACTGATTGGAACAGAGTTTTGGAGCCTCAAAGACAAAGTTTTTGCTTTTCTGAACCCTAGCCCAGGTAAACATGAAAATAATTTTTGTTCCATAGTACCAGATACTACCATGCTGAATGGTTTACAAATGGGACATATGTGGTCTCTGCAATGTAAATACATAGAATTTTACTTTAAAACAGAATCAAATTATTGCACAAAAAAAAATTAGACTTTGTTTTCTTCTTTTCTTTTTCCTTTTTTTTTTTCCTATTCAGGTGACTTGGGGGCAGTGCTAACCTCATGCTTGTTGGCCTTAACTCTATGCTGATATTCATTCAGGCACATTGCATGTATCCATTCTTTCATGGGAAAAATTCCAGAGGGATATAGTATTTTCTCTCCCCATTCCTTTCCTCAACCTTGAATATTTGCCCTAGGAACAGAAACTACCCAGAAACCAACCAAACCCAGATCCTTATCCAGCGGGATGCTGTTCACACTGATCTGCTTGTTCCTAAAAGCAGACTACTCCCTAACTTTAAAAAGTGGTGTCATGATAGGGAAACAATGACTGTGGCACTCACTGCAGCTCTCACTCTTCTTCTGAGTGAGCACAACTGACTTAGGTTTTCAATCTAAATGTATCCTGAACTAATAATGTATAAATTTGGTCATGTTATGCAACTGGGACCATCAGGAAACATGATTTTTTTTTTTTTCTTTCAATAAACACACTTTACTCAACCATGGTGGAGTTCAGGAGTCTTTGAGAGGGGAATACATTGATAAGATAAATCTGTGTATGAGACAAACAAGTCAAACATAGAATGACACATAATAAAAGCATCAAGTCTGTTGTTTACATCCTAAGTTAATCATATTTTAGCAGCAACTGGGAGCCTCAGGAGACAGAGATAAGTTAATGAACACCAAGGGACAAATGAAGACTTCTGTGACCCAAAGGTAATGCTAGTTTTTTTTGATTAAGGATGCCTGGTTTCTTACCAGCACAATAAAACAGATTTTTTTCCCTAAAATCTTTTTTTCTTAACCTCCAATTCACTGGAGGCAGCAATTCAGTGGGGGACTGATCCAGTTCCACTGCAGTCAGTAGAAAAGATGCTGACTGGGATTTGGATCAAGTCCTTACAACACTACAGGGTGGGGTTAACAATGTAAAAAGCTAACATTTCCAGATCTATCCAAGACCAAATGTGCAAGGCAGGAAACCATACGATTAGTTTTAAACAATAAATAAAAAAGGAGTTGCCCTTGTTTAGAAGCAATTTCCACCAGTGGAGATTTTCTAACCATGACTACATAGAGCAGGATTCAGCATTAAGTCACTGAGTGGCTGAACCTCTATCCAGCAAAGCCTGAGGAATCTTTAGGGAGTCAGGATTAGCTGAAAGAACAAATGTAAGAGATCACGTCCAGCTAAAGCCAACAAGAGTTATAATATTGAACTTTCTTCTGGTTTTCATTTTCAGCATTTTGAGCTGGTTATCTTTTTTGAATCTCCATTGTTCCAGGATCCTTTTAACTGTTGTAGTGTGTTTCCAGTTAATAAAAGTAGGCATTGCTTGAAACAAGACATATTCCTTGAAAGGTGTTTTGCCTTCTATTTCCTTATTTTTCTCTTTCTCCTTCCCTTGATTTTCTCTTCATTATCTTGTCTTCCTTCCTCTGTACTTTTCCTCCCTGCTTTCTTTCAATTCTTCCAGGAAAAAAAACACCAAAACTGCAAAACTCAAAATGAAAATTTAAAAAAAACCAAAGCAACAAAATAAACCAATACGTCAAACCAAACCCAAGTGGCTTGTATATGATGGCCTTACTTATTTCAGCAATAAAAGCACATGATGGTGGTTACTGAAACAAGCAAAATCTGGACCTCTTCTCTCTTTTTCACTTTGTGTTATAGAACTTTCCTGTCTAAGTTGGGTTGAAAATATTTTGCAATTTTTTTTTCCTCTGAGATGAGTGTTTAAAGGAACTGAAAGGCAAATCTGAAATTTTCTAACTCCCTGTATGTTTCACATATATGGATGGAAATTGTGACTGCAACTTTTGAGGTCATTTACCATTGCAAACACTCAATCAGTGCAGTGGTGAGAGAGAGGGGAGGTATAAGGTTACTCATAACTGAAGCAGTCCCCAGAACCTAATAATACAGTTGGTCAATGTTTTCAGGATAAAGAACCCTGTGCTAATTTGTCCTTAAGACTAAAAGTTTTCACAACTGTGAGTAATTGTATCAGCATTTGGAAGCAGCCACTATGCAAAAGGTGCCTGAATAGGAGCTGATGGTTGAGTCTTAGACACATTTAAAACTCTAAATTTACTAGTCATTGTTTTCCCATTTATTATCACTGTGTAAGTAAGGATTTATGTATGTTAGTACAAAGGTGAGCACTGTCCTGTTTTTATTTCCATTCTTTTCTGTGTCAAGGAGGAAATCACACACACCTGGAATGTGAACCTCTACTCCTACTGAAAGAACAGTTTGACACAACAAAACACCACTGTTATAAATCCCAAGGCAGATGCTGTGAAAGCTTCTCTCTACCTTGCTTAGTATCACATCTACTCTATAGTTAAAAAGTCTCTATACTGTGGCAATGGTAATTAAAGGATAAAGTTAGATGCCATTTTTTACCCTTCACAGTGAACATAACCGACTTAGGTTTTCAATCTGAATGTTTTCTGAACTAATAATATATTAATTTGGTCATCTTATACAACTGAGAGCATCAGGAACATTAGGAACATTACTTTCCTCATAAGCAAATTGACCATTTATTTTATGCCTAAAAATGTAGGTTTAGAAAGTAAGAAAAGTAGAAAAAGTAGCAACACTCCTAAACAATGTATGGAACTAATATGGTGCAGGAGGCAGAAGATCAGTTTCTAGGCTATAGTTCAAAACCACTGCAGAGTATGTATGCACAGGAGAAGTCGATTCTTCAGCTTGATGGAGGTCAGCCTGTTCCAGCTGAGGTCACTCTGATTAGTTTGGGCAGCTACCAAGCCAGCTGGTAAACAGATGCGTTCTTATATGTTGATGGTTTAGAATAAATTAGGGCAAAACTTTGATTGTGGTCGATGCAAGAAATCTGATAAATACAGCCTTGTGTTTTCTTTAATTTTTCTCTTTGAAATTTTTAGGCAGAAAAAATATATTATTATACATTGGAAAAGTAAGTTGACAACATATAAAAACCACAAACTGAAACTGCACAAAAAATTTGTCCGAGCTACACCATCCCATCATTGCTACTGTGCAGTTTCTGATGGGTTCTTCAAGAATCCTGTGTCAAAAGTGCCATTTTTCATTTATTTTACAGTAATTCCCTGAGGTACAAAGCAAGTCCTGGCATATTCCTTCCTATCAAGGTGTTATGTGTCTTTCACTACAAGGCAGACATGCTCCTGCAGTTTTTTCCCCAAGAAATCACAATGTCTGCTGTAAAAGCTGCTTTTGCTCTTCTGGACGGATATTGCTCAGAATCAGCCACAGCACTCAGTTATTTCTCATTCCTTTCCCCTCCCCCAGTTTGGGGGAGTTGGGGGAGGGTTGAGAGGCAGTAAATGGAGTTTTTTGTTTTGTTTTGTGTTTTCGTGGACTTTATTCAGGCTTGGCCTTAATTAGATTGTCTCAGAAAATTTACAGTCCCTTATAGCTGGCAGTCATTGGCTGTTACACAAACCATGGGTGCACTGGGTTGGATTCTTCTGCTGCTTCCTGCATTCCCACTTTCTCCACTCACCCAGTGGCATATCACTGATTTACACTGCTGCAAGCAGTCAGATAATATCTGTTGGCTTCACAGACACACACTGGTTGCTTGCCTTGTTAAGTGACACCTTTTTTATTTGCCATTTCTGTAGGTGTCTGGTCCCAAAGTAACTAAAGCAGGGGGTGTAAGTGGCAGGGAGGAACAGGACAGGAACAGAAGAGGGTCTGTACCAGTGCCAGGGGTCTGCAGAGCAAAACCACCTGTTGGTAGAACTCTCAGATCTGCCCAGGGACTGCTGCAATTACTCAGTGTTAACTCATCAGAAGATACTAAAGGTGAAGGTTAATGCTGGGTTTCTTTCATTAAAGTAACAACTACAACCGTGCAATGGAATAAAAACTGTTGAGCCCATCAGAAAGCTGCTGATAAAAAATACATTTAGTAACTTCTACATACAGCTGGGACATATGGGCAGCATGCTTTACAATTTTGTTACAAATTTTGGCATATGCATATTTCATCCACAGCATCAAAACCAGCAGCATATAATGAGTGCAGATGCACAAGCTGGATGCTGAGATTAATGTGAAAGCCTCCTTCATTTCATCACTTTTGGATCTGCCATAAAAAAAATGAAAATTCAACTGCCTGGTCAGCAGTCAGCAGATATTGTTATGCTGTATGTTATTTAAGGACATTTGTCACAGAAATGTGAATTATGTTGTGTGTAAGTTAACAGTAGACATTGTTTCATAACACTGCTGACCTGGATATGAGATAGTGGAAAATTTGCAATTATCTAGCAAATAAGTAACACTACTAGTAAAAGAAACTTTTTTTAGAATTTTACATTTACATGAATATTTGAGAACAGAGGTGAAGAAATGAGAAGAAATGTTACAAACTATGAAGAAATTCATGGCAAATGAGAGATGAGTGGAGATTGAAAACACATACATAGATTTTACAGAGCAGATGTCCTGCCATTTGGGTTCAGCACTTTTCATACTCTAAAATCAAAATCACATGAGGGCCTTTGGAAAGCTGAGTTTTCAGGCTGTTTCCCCTTGTGATCTGTCAGAAGTTTTCCATTAAAAAGTACCACCCTGGACTGAATCTTGTTAAGATCATGATTCTGATCTCAGTTCTTTCCTCTCTCGCTAATAAATGACCTTTCATAAGGATTTCTTCACTACTGATAATCTGTTTTTTTCTTACTTCATAATTTTTATTGTTAGTGTCTTTTTTTTCTGCCTGCTTCCTCAAAACAGTTGTAACCTCCCTTGAGAATCCACAGCTTTCCAGAACCGGAATGAGATTTCGCTTCAAGGAAACTTTTTTTTAAAGAAATTTTTTCTTCCACACTTCAGCCCCAAAACTGTGGGCTCTCCCTAAGAGCTGTGCTTCCAAATACTGTGTTCCAAATACTGCAATATTTGGAACAGCATGGGCTGCTGTTCCAAACTGCACAGCTTCCCCTGCAGTGCTGCCAGTGATGCTTGGGAGCATTTGGTCCTGGGGCACGCTGGCATCACTCCTGAGCTGTGCCCCCCTGTTCTGTGCAGCCACCAGAGGACAGACGCAATTCTGAATTTTGGGAGCAGCTCAGGCACAACATGTACCTTTCACAGTTATCTACTTTCCCAATCAAAAGGCCATCATTTGGGCAGCATTTGTGATTTGGCTCTTGATGGATACTGCTGGGATACACACACAGGAACTGAACACAGAGCCTGACTTTGGCACAGGCCTTGCTGGAGGAAGCTGCATCCCTGTTTTACCTCCTGACCTCACATATCTCATCATGAGAGAAGAGGGAAAGGCCTCAAGTTTCTCTAAGGTGATTTAGATCTGATATCAGGAAAAATGTCTTCACTGGAAGGGTGGTCAGGCACTGGAAATCAGGGAATTGGGGGTTTCACCTTCCTGAAATCTTTAAAAACCCTCTAGATGTGGTGCTTAGAGATATAGTCTAGTGGTGGACTTGTCAGTGCTGGATTAATGTTGGACTTGTTGATGTTATAGGTCTTTTCCAACCTTAATGATGCTGGGATTCTTTTCCTATGACTGGGAGCTTGTTATGACCAAGAACTTTTTAACACCTGAGTGACGGAGAAGTGATTAGCCTTGTCATGAAGTAGTGCTGTACCTCCAGGAATTCTAAGGAAAGGCTGGAACTGTCAGTGTATGACACCCAACTGCTGCCTCAGAAGCAATCTGAGCTCCAGAGCTCCAAGGGCAGCAGGGACTCTGTGCTGTGCCATGCTCTGGGAACCCCTTGGGCTAAGGGCAAAAGTCCCCATAATTCAACCTGCATGACTGGAGGCAGGGGTTGTAAAGCATTGGATTTAAGGATTCTAACTGCTTCTCCAGTGCTCCTTCTTTTTTACTTGATAATATCCATACCTCTTTGGATCAGACTCTGTTATGCCTAGGAATGGTTTCAGAATGCATCCTAAACCATGGGTAAAGGATGGGTTTGTTCATTCCTTCCACATTGCCAATCTTCCTCACACAGACCAGCCCCAATGTGTCCTGCATGTGGAACCCCACACTGAAAAGAAGGGAAGAGTAACACAGCTCAGCTTTGTGGTTCACCACGAACATGGCAGCACTGACTCTGAACCACAAAGCCTGCTCTCAGCCCACAGCTCACTACATTGTCTGAGCTTTATCTCAGTGGGTCTGACAAGTGATACGCTGGGATCAGCAGTGTCCAAGTTAAAGTATTTCTATCAAGAAATCAATAAGCCCCAACCAACAACTTAAATAGGGATAATTTTAGGACAGCAAAATAACAGAGACTGATGAGATCAAAGCAACTCTCTAAACCATTGGTGCTTAAACATTGCTGCTGGTAGTGGCTCATTTTAGGGTGGTTGGCATTCTGACAACTTCAGAAATATCTCTGTACACTGAATGGGAGAAACAACATATCTCTACAGCTGCATTTTGAGCTTGCTCTGTTTTATATTATGTTTATTATTAAAAATCCCTCATGCTTTATATTATTTTCATATGTTGTTTATGAGTGGTTAACAGCTGATTATTATCTGTGATGCAATTCAAGCAATGTATTGCAAATGCTTGAGAGCAGATCTGTGCAAGAGACAGAGAGTTACAGTCTATTGATCTGCTTGATGTTTTGGCAATTGACTGTGGCATTTGTTAAAGAAGGAATCATTACTTACCTGGAAAAAGAAAAGTGTGGAGGGTCAACAAAGGGCAAAGAAACTCCTGCAGGTTCCAGACCAGCGTATGGACTTTCTCTGCCATCTCTCCTTATTTAGAGCAGCCTGGTCCAACTTCTCCAATGGGTATGATGTGCTGCCTTCAGGCATGCCTATCCTACAGTTTTCTGCCTTTTCTTCAGGTGTTTGCCAGGATAATCTCTGTGCTGCAGCATGCAGAGGCTGTAAATGTGAATGTAGGGCTCAGCATCTCTGAATATTACATTCCCATGTAATGCCACTGAATATGAGAGTGCTTCAGATCAGGATCAGCTGCTATAAAAGGTTTCCAGAGCCTGACTTTGGGGAGATGGAGGAGGCTTGGCTGCACACACTCCATCATCCAAGTACAACTGCCTGCTCAGCTGCCCTTCATGCTACAAGGACCTTGGACCTGAAAGCTCTGCCCAAAGGCTCATCCATTTTCAACTAAAAGTTAGTAGGAGATCAGTGTGGCCTTTCCAGCCTCCATGTGGAGAAGAAAAGCACAGAAAGTAATCGGTTCCTTCCTCAGCCATGGGCTCACTGAGTGTTCAAGGTAAATGAACCTATTCATGGTAGAGACTGAGTCTGGAGTCTGTAATTTGAAAGGAGTTTTTTTTTTTTCTGGAATATATCAGAAAACAAACTGTTTAAAAGAAGATCCAGGCATTCCTGTAAGAAAAGAATTAAAGATTTTAATAGAGCTTACATTTACCAACTATTGATCAAATTATAACCTCCAGAGTATGTCAGTCTACAAGGAAAAAAAAAAGTGTCATAAAATCTGATATATGTTATCCTCAATTGCCTAAAAATACTGATATAAATTGTCTGGATGAAGAAGGTAGTGCATACAATTTTTTGCTTTGTCACTGAGTATTTGGAATTTATAGACACTGTGGAGCTCTGCAATGAAATGTAAATAGAGCTATAAATATATGCATAATCTTTGCTAAGTCAGATGAGGTCTACTGAATGTCCTGTTCTTGTCAAAGCTTCCTAAAAGCCTCCTTATCCTCTGGGAAAGAGAAACTTTGATCATCAGTATAACAATTATAGATGCATAGCACTTTTGTCAATTATAATACATTTTTAAAGTCTATTTTTCACTGGAATTTCATATACAGGAAAATATTAGACCTTTCTTAATGTTGAATTTGTTTTTGGTTTGTTTTTTTTCTCAGTATCTGACGGCTTCCCAATTTTCACCTGTTTCTTAATATAATGAAACACTGAAAGACACAAAGCCATCTTCATGCTGAAGTGAATAGAGCCTTTGACTCTCAATTTAAGTTTGGCTGCAAGAGCACATGCAAAGCCCAAAAGAGTCATGCAGCAGTTCAGGACCAGCATTCTTTGCATATCTTTGTTTTCACCCTCCCTCCTTGCTCGCACTGGGGTCTCTAGGTAGTCAGTGCTGGCTATTTTGGATGATCAGAGCCACCTATAAAGGTCAAGTGATCAGTCTGTGTGGCCTAGAACAACAGTGTATCATGGAGAGCATTAAGGATTATCCTGTTAATTTTATTCATGTGTGTGGTCCTGCATATTTCCTGCCTGTTGTTTATATTTTACAGAATATTTTTTTCTGGTTACTCAGAATATGATATGGATATAGTACCTCTTTCCTATTTAACTAATCAAGCCTTGCTTTCATCCATAAAGTCTTCACTACTGATGTTTAGGATCAAACCAGGGATAGATGAATGGGTGTTTCTAGTGGAAGAATCATTTAGTTTGAAATATTTGAGGGAAATGATTTGTGGTAAACATTTGTGTATTTATATGAGGACTTATAGCTGACCTTGATTGCCCCAAGGGAGATTTTATTCAGGAAAGTCCATATGTTTCAGTACCAGCAGAAGGAATAAAATGACACATTTCATCTATTTTAGTTAAATAAACATCTTGCATGTCTTTTTATTTAAATTAATCTGTTCCATTTCACATGCATATAGTTTCCCATGAAAAAAGTGACTCCACAAGCTCTCCATTGAAGCAATATTGCTAGTGATTGAAAATAAAAGAACAGAGGCCTTCCATCTGCCTACTTGTCTCTCTGTATGTGTAAGAATATATTTATCTACTGATCTCTGTATCCTCAAACTTTCAAGCCTTGCTGTTCCTACACACAAGCCTTGTGTTCAATAATTCCCCACCCAAAAAAGTGGCAGATTTGATTTTGATTTCTGTTGTCTTTATTTTGCATTTAATCAGGTTCCACTACATGACTTTGGTTTATTCTTTTTGTTTCTAGTTTTTGCTTCTCTTGAAAATGTACCCTGTGTTGCTATTCATTCTCAGGTAGAAAACCTCTGCCTCTTTTACCTCAGTTTTTAACATTCTTTCTTTTTTATAGGAGGTACAAATGTATTTACTTGTAGATAATTTTCTTATTCTTCTTAGAAAACATGTCTCTGTCTATGTTGTTTTCATGTTTTCTTCATTACACATTACTCTTGCCCTTTCCAGAAAACACTTCATTTTCCATGCCTGTCAGATGCTTGAAAATCCCTCTTGATGCAATTGTGTTGCATCTCTTCACCACCTTAAACTCTTACCTGTTGAAAGAGTCTTTCTGGGGCTTAATTTAGTCTCACGCCTCAGTCCTCTATTAAAAAAGAAATTTGAATCCCATCTCCTTCAGGTGTGCTCCTGGCAATCCATAAGGCTCTCCACTAAACTGGTTGAAAGCAAATTGCATTGTACGTGGTCTTGTAGCACCTGAGGCCCAATCTAGCAAGCTATGGAAGAGAATCATGGAATCAGTGGCAGAATCATGGAATAAGCTGAGTTGGAAGGGACCCATCAGGATCATGGAGTCCAACTCTCGACCCTGCACAGGGGGCAGGAGCTGCAGGATCTCCTCATTGCACAGGAGAGTGGACACAGCATGCTCTTGTTTTGGCAAAGTCTTATTGCTCACCCTGTGCATATCTGCCCCTTACAGATGATTCCTTCAGCAGCATCTCTGCAGGACCTTTCTCACATGACGTTCATTACAGGATCATGGCTTGCTCAGAGCCTGATAGCAAAAGACAGGCTGGGAACTTGAAGACCTTACTGACAAGAATCCACCCTTTTTAGCACTGAAAATGCATTTAAACTAGACCAGATGTGTTCCAAAATGTAAAGATGAGTGAGGAATAAAGGCTTGTGTGATTCTTGATACTCACATTCATTTTGAATTGAGACCAGTGATTTGTTCTAATTTAGAAGCTATAATACCGTCATGATTTGTTTGGACCATGGTGATGTTCTTTATTTAACAGGATCATTTATAATAATTAAATTAAATAACTTCCAAATTAAACATCCACAAAAGGAGGGAAAAACATTAATATTTTTCCTGAACAAGTGACTGAAATGCATCGTGACATTCTCCTGATTCCTGTGCAGCTGTTACACTTCGCAAAATTCTATTATTTGTCTTCATCATGGTTCAAAAATATAGTGTGAAAGAAATAGAAATGAAAATAAAATGGGAAAGGATTTTGTCTGAGTATTCTGTGCAATAATTATTCTGTGGGTAGCAGTAAAATACAAGGCCATCTATTTGTTTATTTCCAGTTAGTTGGAAGTGTATCGTTCTGCCAAAAGCCTGAGCGCACAGACTGAGCCTTTTGTAAGAGATCTTGGGAATCAAACCAACTTCCATATACTGCAGAGAAAATAAACCTGTCATGAGAGACCTTACAGGAACAACCACTGTGCAGTGCCTGTCCTTGGGTGTGTACACAGCTCCCAGGGTAACCAGCAGAAGGAACATGTGCATCCTTTTTGTATCTCCTCAACTCTCCGCATCTCCATAGATCTTGCACAAATCAGCAGGATTAAAGAACCAAGTCCAGACCCTACCAAAACTCCCTGAATACCTGCTGATATAAACTAGGACATCGTCTAGTTTCAGGTTTGCTCCTGAAACAGCTAATATTGCCCTAAGTTTTATAGAGAGGGGAATTCTGTGCATATTTATAGTATCTTACATCTGTTTCTTGCACATAGCTGTCCCAGGATATTTTTTTTAAGATTTTTCTGATCCGACAATTTTTCCTCAAGCAAAAGGGCAAAAAAGAGGGGAATGAGAGGAGCTTCTATCCACCCCAAAAGACACTCACTGACAAAGTGGATCCAACAACTAAGAGTGCTCTAATTTCCTGTCAATGCAGTACAGAACAGGCAAGATACAGCACGTTTATTTCTCTAGAGCAAAATAAGAACAGAGGCCACCAGAAGTGCAGTACAATGTGTACATTACCCACAGCCAAGGACTTTACCTCAAACCGTGGACAGACAGCTGAACACTGACTGAATTCCACAGAGCATTATCCTAGAAGGCAGAGTGTCTGCCCACAGTGACAAAATTTTTGGCTGTCAATTTTAACTTATCTCTTGAGCCCTTTTATTTATTTCAGTCTTAATCCAGAATTGTATTTTACAGGGGAATGAATATGGATCTTTTGTAAAGCAGTTTTATTTAGCAGGTCTTCTCATTTTTTAAATATTGGGAAAGGAATAAGACTTCCATGGCTTCCAGACAAATGAGACTTAGAATTTTTAAGTCTTTGACTTCCACGGTGACCTTTCGTCACTGCTGAGTTGCTGTCAGCCATGCAAGACTTGACAGAACAAAAGTGGGATTAGATTTCAGAGGCATTAATTACCATACTCACTGGTTCAGACTCTTTAGTGCATGACCTGAGAAGTAATTCTGTCTTGCTGCCACACACGGAAATATGTAGATCCTAAAATCAAGCTCATGAAAGTATTTAAATAAGCAAGATGGAGAAGAGGAAGAAGTGGAAACAAATGAGCAGCAGCTAACAGGTTTGGCAGCTATGTCCCTTTCAGAAATTGATTACATGGACATTTCCATCTCTTAAAAAGGGCTTTCTTATAAAACAGCCAAACACCAAAAGAACTGAGTGAAGGAAATTAGCAGGTATGTTTAGAAAACAATATAAAACAACCTTTAATGACTTGGGCTGTTTTAAAAAGATGTGTTATAAAGATATTTCACTTACCCTAATTTCCTGTTCTACCTGGGTGTGATCTGTCCCTGAGCTTCTAAGGAATGCCAGATCTGAAATCCAACAAGATTTCCCATTCTCCATTGAGCACTGATTGAAATGCTTTGAAATTAAACAGAAGTCCAATGGGCTTGAGGGGTCAGACAAAAGAAATCCAAATTTCTCTTTGGTCTGGAAATCCCAGGTGAGGAGATTGTAGCCATGGGCTGCAGGTGTAGTTCCATGTTCCACATTCTCATTCTGCTGTCCTTATTGAAGCATAAAAGCATAAAAAGAATAAACAGCAGCCAAAGAAGAAAATCTTAATTTGGTTCTTTTCCCTTAACTCTCCACAAGGAGATAGACCCAAGAACAAGTGTAAATTCCTCCCTAATCTCTGGGAGACCTGATGCAGTTTTGAAGGTCATGCAATTTTAGAAATGAGGTCTAGGTTTCAAATCTGAATTTCTTACTTTGGATGTGGGAAGTCCTCATTTGATTTTTTTCTTTTTTGAAAAATGTAGCTTAGCTAGATCAAGAGTATTCTCTCATTTCCCAGTTCTACAATGAAAACATCATATTCTGTGTTTTTACACATGAAACTCAACATCAGAGAGTTTGCTTTTCCAAATAATTAAATAGCCCCTCAAAGAATATAAGATGGTTTTGCCGCTTCCAGTAATCAACTGAAGGAGCTGAAGCCACACACCACCAAGTGCAGAACTGGTACGAGTTCATAGCGCTGCCTCAAATTTGTTCAAAATATTTTGATAGGGTAATTTTTGTCCTGGCAGCCTCAGGATCAGCTCAAGTATCATCTGTTCTCCTGCAGCTCCGCAGAAGCAGCCCCAGCACCATATGGTGGGCCCTGGCACAGCTCACATGCCACAGCTGAAACTCGGCCACACGCGCGCAGCGCCGCGAGATCGGATTGCGGCTGCTTTTACTGAGAGATTGAGTGTCAATGAATATGGAGCTGCTCTTATCTGCCATGGTTTTTTAAGAGAAATACTCCGCTGTTAATAGAAAGGATTGGGCTTAAGGGTGGGAGATGCTGAGAGTCCTCCTCTCCTATCTGATGTGCCATGGGTTGCTGCCTCAGCAGTCACCAGGGATATTCTGCGCTGGGGATGCTCAGCCCAGGGACAGCTCATCTGTGCCACTGTTACACACCTGCCCCGTGGAAACCAGACCCAGTTCCTGGGCCTTGAGTCAAGCAGAGTCTTTCAGTAGCTGTTGCAAGGCTGTTATTTGCACAGATGTATGCACATGCACAGGAGTGTTTTCTTAGAACTTTCTGGCCAATATCCAATTAATCTTTAACTACAAGACCTCTGTCTAGAAACTGCTTTCACTGTGGCCTTTCCTCAGAAAATATATTTTGGTCCTATGCAAGTAGCGTACATTAAATACTAAATAAATAATATATAACTGTACTCATGATATTAAGTTAAACTACTTTCAAAACTTTCTTTTGGTGCTTTCTGCACATTCTGTTCCAGTTCCATAGATATAAAAAAAAATCTATGTATTTCTAGCTGCAACTTCATTCAGTTCATAAAATAAAAATAAAGAAAAAAAGTTGAGGAAATTTAGATCTCTATTATAAGCCAGATATTTCTGATACTTTATGACTGTTAGAACTCCTGGGAGAAAAAAATTGTTTAGGAGATTCACAGTCAATTTCAAACTCTATAAACTTTTTCTTCTGGAAAAAGAACCCAGGTGGTTTGAGAATTCTAACAAAGCAGAAGAATGGAAGATTAATTTAAAATATGTTAAGACATTCTGTTTTGTGAAGAACAAATGTTTTGTTTCAACTTTTAGCTCTTAAAAGCATCTCAAATGTCTAAGAAACTCAGTTAGAGAACTGCTTCAAAGAGATTTATTTTAGAGGAATGAAATAACAATTTATTTCTTAACAAGATGAATCCAAATTTGCAAAGCAATTCTGCAATGCTGTGTGTACATTTTTTCCTAGAAAATGCTTATGAATCCAGCTCTAATCAGTTCACACCTGCGTAAAATGAGTGTAAGCAGATGTATAATGCTTCTGTAAGAATGTGGTATTGCTTCCACTCACAGGGGAAATCCTGGCTCCAGCAATGTCAAAGACAGTTTCTCAAACTCATTTCTTCACACCTAATTCATGTTTCATCTTTAAGAATCTGTGATTTCACATTAGGCTAAATATTGCTACTCTTACTGGTACAGTTGCCAAATCATTCACATTAAATAAGCTTAGTAAAGCAGCAATTCAGATTTTTACTTTATCAAGGGCCAAAATATTGGTTCATGCCCTAAATATTTCCTGTCTAGACTACTATATTGGGCTTTTGGACTGATTTCCAACTTTTTTTCCATTGTTGTTTCAAAGTGAAATGTAAAAAGCTCTATAGCTTGTTTGTTCCTTTTCTGAGCTCTCAAGAATATGATGGGTTTGTTTGCTTGCCTCATCATATTAGGAAACTCTACCCCTGGTGAGGAATCAATCCTGTATTTATATTTGAATTGTGATTATATGAGAAAACAGGAACTGATTCTGTGAGCTGAAGATTAAAATAGATAATGGCAAGCTTGCAGCACTGGCCTCTGAAGTACCCTGTTTATTGCACCCTGATGAAAGATGAGGACACCCTGCATTCACTGACTCAGTAGAGACAAAGAGGTCAAATATTCAGCTGGGTTTCATTCATTCCTTTATTCTGGATGTATTTAAGTTAACTGTCACAGCTAAATTAACCACATCATCTCCAAGAGTAGCTCCAGATAATTATTTATACAGATAGTCTTAGGTGCTTGTCAGCCTTTTTAGGAAGTCTGTTTCAGTGTACTGAGAGACCTCTGATCCTGAACAAGACTAGAATAGATGCTTAACTTTAAGACAGCTGAATTAGATCAGGAGAATCCTCTCCCTCTCCTTTTCTGGTGGATAATTTGAATTTGTCAAGGATGCCTGAGAACTGTGGTGACTGTCCATGGAATGGTAAATTTTGATATTTTCAGAGTGGCTGAACATTTCATTAATGATTAATAATCCATCATCTTTTATTTTTAATAACAGATTGAGCTTGATGAAATATGAAATTTATTACATTCAATAATTCTAGCCCAACCTTTATTTTAAAGTCTTGTTCTCTAACATTTGATTGAATGATCCATCAGGATCTATAGCATACATTTAAGTAATCAAGTTTAAATTTTCCTATTTTCCTAAAACATTAACTTTTATTTCTTTGATGTTTGTCCATACACAATTTCTATCTATCTTTCTATCATCTTTCTATCTATCTTTAACGTTCTTCAGAAAAATGTGAACCAAGAATTACTCATCAACAACACTCTGTTCTTTTGTACTTGGGGCATTGGCAGCTTCTCTGCTCCTGTGATTTTGTAACCTTTGGGATTTCAGGTGAGTGACTGTGTACTGTCATCATGAATTCTGTTTTATTGAGTTTCATATTTAACATGTTTTTTTACAGGGAATGCAATTCATGCATGCCTCCCAACCAGTAGTCCAACAAAGCTCAAGTGTTCTCTTGATCACGTTGTGCAGTTTTTAACAGAGATTTTTGGAAGATTTCCAATGAAAATGCAACAGAAGCAGACCAGGGGAGGTTAGGCAAACAGTGCTGCATTAAACATGGCTACATTTAATATTATTGCTCAGGAAAGGCTAAAGAAATCTAATTGCTCAAAGGGACCATTTCTGGGGAAAAAATAATGACCAGAAATAAATATTTCAGAATCATCTTTAGTTTGAAGAAATGATGGACATCACTACCATCCCTAGTCTATGAGATTTTCTCTCTCTGTGAAACTTTCCAGTGGTCAATGGTATGTGAATCAAATGTGTTTTCAAAACCGCTTGTAGATGATTTTACGTTTTACCAGTTTTATCCTAAATCTTTGCAAATATCAGCAAATGCAAAGCAAGAGATGTATTGAATAAGGTGTAGGCTATAAATACTTCATTATTCTATTATTTAATAATTAGTTTATTTATTATTTAATGTGTTTTTAGAAGTAAATATTTAGGGCTATTGTGATATTCCAATGAACACTATGCAGTCTGTCTCGTCTAAACCTCAGTGTCATGTGATGTCTTCTGCTCCTGTCTTCTTCCAGAGTATTTATTTACCATGGGCAGATCTACAAACAAAAATTCTCCATGTTCTTTTCTCTATGAAGGTATTCTAGGCAGCCAGCCAGTGCCTCATTCTTTATACTGGGACAAATGGGAGTGTACATGAGGCTGTTTGTCATCTCCCAGCTGATGCATGATCCCCCAGAGAGCAGGGCTGGGAGCACTACAGCAGCCTCTGGGCTCTGCTACAGGAGAGCAGATGGCCTTAAGGAGCCCCTGATCCCAGACTCTTTCAAAAATCTTGATGCTTTCGGGAAAAAAAAGAGCAAACATTTTAAATTTTGGATGTAGCATAATTGTTCATTCTCTGACATACTTTCACTCATGTATGTACATCAGATGCTTCATCAGATACTGAATTTTGCAGAAGGAAAAGCAAAAAATGCCTCCTTTATTTCCCTTTATGTTTTTTTTTTTTTTTTAATAACTGTTACATTACTTTGGGTTTAATGTAAAACCATGAGATCTTGAGCCACTGCAACATGGATAGAAATGTTCCAGTTGCAGATGGAAGCACCCTTCTATCAAAAAAATTCTGACTAGTTTCATAATGCTCTTGTTCTCTTAAACACTTTCCTTTTCCTCAAAGATTTACCCAGAAATCAAGATTTTTTTTTCAGTGGACTCATCATCAATCAAATATTAGTAACTTCTAAGCCAATATGTGTTGATGTATACACTGGATTTGCTTCCTTATTCAACATCATCTTTAAACCCCAAATTTTTCAAGCTCATAAGAGCAATAGAGAGTAGTTATTTATCAGAGACTCATTTTCAGTTCAGACTTTGGTTTTCCAGCACTGGTATGTGTGCATTATTAATATGTGAGCCATCCATGTCTGTCTATATCTATATCATCTATGTCTATCTATATCTATACATATATGCACATATATAAAGATAGATATATTTCCCCTCTAATATTAAACTACAAATGCCTTTTTATTACCCCACCTCTTCCCCCTCTCTCAATTTAGAAGATCCTTTGTAATTGCTTCATTCAGCTGCTCTTTTTTTTTAACTCTCTTGCAGATCCAAACACATGGCATTTGTAACAATATATTTATGTGTCTAATTTTAAACTTGCTGACTGAAAATCACTAAAATTGATTCAGAAATTAATGCCTTTAGAAGCTGCAGCAGCACAACTTTACTTGCCATCAGCTAGTGGAAATTTAATAGAGCTGCCCTCAAAAAAGTCATTAGATTTTATATTTTGTTAAAGCTATTACTGAACTTTCAGAACTAGCCACTGTAAGAGAGGGGGTTTGTGCTGTGTTTTTTTGTGTGTCTAGACATTGCCTAATACCATGAAGAGAGTTAAAAATTATAAACATATTGGCATTTCATTTTCATGCTTATGGATGTGATGACTTCACACAAGAATGAAAGAAAAATTCTTGCTGTCAGCAGACATATGGAAATATAAGAGTGTTCCTATACCCTTCATTTCTCCCTAGGCTGGGATCAGTCTCCTCTCTCAGGATGCTGCAGGACATGAATGTGCTGTTGCCAGGTCAGAGCTGCCTGGCCAGCTGCAGGGTCACAGCCCACAACTGTGCTGGTGATGAAGAGAGAGAAGGATGCTTAGAAACTCATTCAGCAGCAGAGACAAATCTCTCCTCTTTCTTTGGGATTGGAAAGGGGGCAGATGGTGTCAGGAAAGTCAGGGCTGTGAACAGGTTTTCCTTTCCTCTTTTTCTGAAATCTTGGGTAACCAACTAATTTGCTCAAAGCTGACACTGTAGGTATGTCTTGTCCTGCCATTAAGGCTGGGTAATTTCTCTACTGAATTTTTTTGTTGCTGTTGTGTTTTAAGGGATGTAACATCATGCACAGCAGGGTTCGACCTTGAGAAACAAGCTGGACTCTTAAAAACAGATTTCCAGCTAAAATATTGAAATGAGAGCTTGTTGGATGACTTCATCATTGTCTTCTCCTCCAAAACCTTACAAGACCCCCAGACTTTGGACTCAAGCCAGGATCTCTCCAAGGTCCCCTATATTAACATGATGATGTCACCAGAGGCTGGGAAGGGATCTCTCACCTTGACCTGGCCAGCTCTCCATTCCAATTGCTTCCCCATGCAAAACTCTGTGCTCCTTGGGTGAATGTCTGCAGGGAAGTCTCAGAAGCATTCATGATTTATGTGTTTTATCTATCCAGCTTTAAAAAGCCACTCTCTTTATGGCACTTCTGGGAAGCCTGCTTGAAATAAAGCTGGGATTGGTGAAGGCGCTGGAGAAGAGAGAAAGCAAAGCTCTCTGAGGGCATACAAGTAAGTATTACATGCATCCTTTATTTCTTTATCTCATATTCTATATTGATCACAAGTGTAAATAAAAAGTAAACATAATCGTTGCACACAAAGAATCCCAACAAAAAACAAAAACCAACCCAAAACCCCTTTATGAAATCATTGAGATGTTTTAAGATATAAACAGAAAAATGCTACAAAAGAAAGAAAGATGCAATTATAAACACTTTGTAAAATGCAATTATCCATGGTTCTGTATGACACACTTTATGTCTAAAGAATTAACATAATTGGATTAGGAAAAAGAGTCCCTGTTGAAAAGGTGAATGGGAAGCAGCAGCTTCAGGGAAAGGGAGCTGAAGGAGGGAGAAAACCCAACATACTGAGCAAGAGTGAAAGACATGCTCCAACCACAAAAAAGCACAAGGCATGGGTAGTTTGGTCCAGAAACCTGCCTGTTTCTATACTATGGACTCACTGCTCCCTGTTTGCTGAATTAGCCTAATCTGTTTTACAGAGAACACAAATTCAAAAGAAATTACTGGTGTATGCTTGAGATTTACATAGCTGCAAGTTAGAAAAGTGGTTTGTAAAAGGATTCAAAATCAGGGAAGGAACCACAGACTGATTTCAGCTGCTTTTGGGGTCTTTCAGGGTAACCTATGCCAATCAATAGTCAGAGAACTGACACAGGCTATGCATGAGGCACATTCTACTGACAGCAGAGGTGGATATTAATGGACACTAATTGGTGCAATTTGTGTGCAGCATTATCATTAAAATAAGGAAAATGCAGCAGTGAGACATTTAAAAAGAATAAAAGCAGTGTCTTTCAGTATTTTCAAGTACACCTGCTCCAGTCAAAAGCTGAGTGTCCAGAAGGCAATTTCCCTGCTTTAGGAAGGGTGGTTTTCTTTCTGACATGCATATGCTCTCTGTGCATATTCTCTCTGGTCTCTATCAATTAGCTGGGCTGTCTCCCTACTCATTTGCTACCAAAGAGTTAATTGGTAGAAAAAATATCCTACATTTAATAAAGAAATTTTTAATGAAGTTTAGTAATTATTTTCCTCAACCTGTTGCATTCAGATATGTGTGAATGCACAATGGAGAAAAGGTTATCATGTGTAGAACTTATGTTTACTTTGCACACTGTTGGAAATGTTCTATTCATGTAGATCTTCACAATTGTGCATGTTGACTACCTTGCTGGCGGCTATATCCAATTCTGATTTTCTTTTAAATGCAACCCTACTAAGAGGACCCGACACAGCATAAATTAGATAATTATATGTTACCATCATAAAAGACGTATTCTCAACTGAGACTGCTTTATTTGTGCTGTGTTATTTATTTATTTATTCACAGCTGCATAATCATCTCTTGCATGCTACAGACTGCAGAACCTTCCCCTGCGAGTTCAATGTCAAACTTATATGTGTTTTCTATATCTTTTTGAAACCTATCCAGTCTCAAATTATTTTTTTCAAATGAAAAATATTGCTGTAGAGTCATAGAATCATGGGATATCCCAAGTTGGAAGTGTCCCATAAGGATCATGAAATTAAAAAAAGAAACTCGACTCCAGACTTTTTTGCTGCACACATGGAAGTAGGATAAGTTACACAGAGCTGTTTAAAAATGCTGTTCAGTGAGTGATACCACAGTCTGGATTGTAACTCATGGATGAGGCAAGGAAAGGAACGAGGCAGATATCTAGATTGCTGATATTTCTGTCCTCATTCATGTGACAGGATGGTTCATACTGCAGAGACACAGATCTATGTCCACAGCTTTCATAGCTGCTTCCTGACATTTAGCATTTGGTCAGGGAAGGCACTAAATGCTCCAAAAAAGAGTCAAACAGACACAAATTCTTACGCAAGAGGTACAATTGCCACAGTTAAAAATGAATAAATAAATAGGTAATTCTGATCAGATTTTAAGTTGACTTTGGTTCTAAGTATAGCTTTATGTTACTAGCACATTTACATCAAAATAGCCATGAAAAACACATTTATGGCCACTAAAATATCCATGAAAAACACATTTATGGCCATTGGTAAGACTGTCTCTTGTAGTTCTTTGCATCCAGAAAGGTGATGCAAAGTTAAAAAGGAAAAACACAAATGTAATGTCTTGTTAACAACAAATTATTGATTCTACCTTTTCCTACATTTGCCATTTACTTCGGCAGAGGTATTAAAATGGTGAAAGTGGCCTCATATACAGTTTTTGAAACAGATACCTATATATATCTCATTTTAAAAAACAAGTATGATAGCATTCTGAGTGATGACCAAAATAGAATTAATGCTTCTGTTCTTTTCTTAATATACATAAGGAATGTATTTTCCTGCCTTTGAATCTGTTTGTTTTTGTTTTTTGTTTTGGGTTTTTTTTTTTTTTTTTTGGTTTTTTTTTGGTTTTTTTTTGTTTTTTACTACCTCTCCTCACTATTAAGGACAAAAAGCAAATGACCCTGTAAAATAGAACTATGGAAACAAAAGACATTTAAATAATACTATTAAATAGTGGAGTTTTCAAGACTTAGATGCCTGCCCTTTCTGAACTTCTCTTAGCACTAGCTGTGTTTTGTGTCTGATGCATTGTTTCCTATCCTGCATTTTGTGTGCCTGAACTGCCTAAACTAAAGGAAAAGAAAAATTAAGAGAACAAACCATTTGGAACATTTTGAGTTTCAAGTCAATTAATTTTCTTTTTATGTTCTCTGCTGTGAAATTGTTTGTTTATGAGAGAGCAAAAATGATAATGTTGGCTAATGAGATTAGAATACAATTAAGCCAATGAAGTTCTATATTCAAGAAGTAAGAAAGATACCCTTTGTTTTACATTGATTAGTGCATGCTAAACACGTTTTAAACAGTAAAATTTTTCATACCAGCAGTGACAGTTGGAGAATTTGCTTCTAAGAAGACATGGCTAAAAAATATGTCAGGAAACTGCAGAAGTCACAAATTTCTGTTCATTCATCTGCAGACCATTCTGTGGGAGATGAAGCAGCTCCTACCAAAAGAACATCTTTCAGTGCTGCCATATTACTCTCATTGCTGATGAAATTATCTTATTTTCTTCATGATTTTGGTCCACATTATTCCCTTTTGCAAATATGTGTGAACAAAGAAACATGAGAATTATGGTATCAGCCTAGAAAAACTATTTATCTAACCAGTTTATCATCTCCAACAAGGGACACAAACTTACACAAACCAACCAAGGTAACAGCATGAGCAAGGAAATTCCACACACTCTCTCCCAGCTCCTAGCAATTTTCAGCTCAGTGATTTTGCTAAGATACGTGAAGTTTAGTTATTCTCTGTGATTTTTTCCCCCCATGAACTTTCCAAGTAATTCTGTAAATTTTTGGCATGCACACCATCTTTTAGAGAGGTGTTGTACACATCCACTCTTTTCTGCATGAAATGTTGCCTTTTATGTTTTACAATTGAGCTCTCCTTACTTCACCTGTATTGTCTTATTTTTATCCTGGAAGAAAATGAACCATATGTCCCTAATCTTCTTTTCTCTGACACCGATGACTGTGTAGACTTCTTCTGTACATCCAAGTCATCATTTTTTAGGACAAACAGGATCTTAGTCACCATTTCAGTCCATAGAACACCTTTGTATCCCTTTTTTACATTTTTCCAGTTTTATTGATATAATTTTGCAGATATGGAGATTAGATACAGAGTTTTCAAGAGCAGTGTACACAGTATTTTCTGTTGTGCTCTCTATTTCCTTCCCAGTAATTCTTAATTGCTTGTTATTTTGACTTTTGGTTTTGAGTTTTTTTTTGGTTTTTTTTTTTGACTGATCTTTGAACTTCCATTTTTATGACTCTGCCATAAATCCAACTTCTTACAACTGGTGTTGCAATGATAACTCAGAGCCCATCCTCCTATATGTGATGCTGGATTTCTTTTTCTTTGAGTGCAGTGTTTTATGTTTATCCATTTTGAATTCCCTCTCCCATTTTATGACTTTACAGCTCAGTCTCATAAAGTCCTTTTGCAAGGCTCTACAGCCACTGCCCATCTCTATTTATGTGATTAATTTAACAACCTTTGCAAACTTTCTTACCTCACTGATCCCCCCCAGATCAGTTATTTGTAGGATAAACCTGCAGATCTGTGCCAATGTCCCTCTCTTGCAAGGTCTGGCCATATATTTCAGCCTTATGTTTACCATCCTTTTAGCAAATGATTTATTAAGCAAGGACATTCTTTTTATGCTTTGCTCCTTACATGCAAATGCTGAGAGGCTTTGCCAAGAGCCTTTGGAAATCCAATCAAAACTCTATCAGCAGCATACCTTTGTTCCCATCGTTTTGTTGGTTATTTTAAAGTATTCTGTAGGGTTTTAGAGACATTAAATCTTTTTGTAAAAGCACTAGTGACACTTTTTAAACAGGCTATACATAAAGGTATCCATAGATTATTTTTTTTATTACAGTTTCGAGTAATTTGCTGAGACAAAGTATCGGACTTGGAGGACTGGGTCCTTCAGAACTGCCCGAAGGCTTTCTGGAAGTTTTTGCCACTTCCTGTCATCATATATCACAGCAATTTTACAAGGGATTGCACATTACTATTAACATTTCAACCATTTAATCCTTTAGGGTGGCCACAGATATCTTGGGTAATTGCTAAGCTCTGTGTCTGGAATTTTCTTCTTGATTTTGTTTATATACCCCATACTCTGTGGTCAGTTGAATTTTAGGCAGATGCTCTGCGAAATCTCTCACTATGAAATGTTCTTTTTTAACTAATTCCCTCCACTGTGATCCCCAGTTGCTTTCCTTATGTGATTGGCTCCATAGAATCTATCGTTGGCTTCCTCATTTTGAGGAAATAAAAAAAGTAAATTATTAATGGTATTCAAATTTATTTATTTTTGCAACTTTTCTTTCAATCTTTTGTTTTTCCTGTGTTATGGAGTTTCCAGTGGTGGTCAGGCAGATGTAAATTTCAACATCATCCCTATATTAAAGAAATATTTGACCTACTTAGTTATTTTTTTTCTAACCAGTTAATCTTTTCCTAAACAATTTTTTCCACCTAAATTTATTATTTATGTTTAAATTTTCATTTACAAAATTCCTCTATGTATAAAATCAGAGACATAGTGATACGAATGGAATTATGAGTCTGCTGTACCATATTTTATATGTATTTCCTCACTGCTCAAAATGAATCTGTACATGCATTTTAACCTATAACAGATGGTGGGAAAAGCGCAAACGATGAGCATCTTCACTGGTATAAATCAACTTTATTCTGTTCAAGGAAACTTCCACCTCTTCCAGTATCTTATGTTTAATGGTGCTGGTATTGGTGTTCATGGAAAACATAAAAGGACAGCAAAAGCACAGGCTGGCATTTCCTCTGACAGCTCTTGGCTTGGTCACTTCCTCAAAGGAAATTTTTATGTTTTATAGTCCCCAGAGCCCTTGCTCCTGGATGAGTCTCCTGGAATTGCTATTCTTTTAAACTTCACAATATGCCAAGTCATTTATTTCCTTGATTTATTTACTTATCTTATTAAGAGTGCCTCTTAACAGAGATATTATGGAGCTGATAATTTTACTCTTTTCACCCGCTACTGTGGTTTTGGGAAAAGGGCAAAAATTGTTCTGTATGCAATATACAACTACTCAAAAATTGCATAACACTGACTTTCCCTTTAAAAATGGTTGTCTTTCCATGGAGATTAACCACAGCTATCATGATTAAAAAGTCAAGAAGTAAGCAGGAATAAAATGTATACCTTTTGAGTTTGTTTTTAAATTCTACTGTCACCTACTCAACTTATCTAAAGTTTGGGTAGCAGTCTGAAAAAACTTTGTATTTAACTGAAAGAGAAAGTAAACTCATCTAACTGAAAAAAAAAAAAAAAAGGCTCTATTTTGGAAGAAGCTGTAACCAGCTGTTAGGATCATTACAGCCCAAAGTGCATCTGCCACCCATGAATATTTTAACTACACTCAAGAGTTTTGGGTTTTAAACACATTTCTTATTTCCTTTAGCCCTTGAAGCATTTTGCATATATGAAGATGACCCAATAAATCATGCTCAAATTATCTAGAACTTACTGTAATTAAAATTTATGAATTTATGTTGTGTTTTATAGGGGAAATAAATTTTAAATGCTAAAATCACTTTTGAATGTAAATTTTACTACTGCACACAACATTTTTTGGTCATAACGATGGAAGTATATAGTATTTAACATTTCTGCAGTATAACTCTCCCTCACTAAATTCTTTGGAACATTCACAAATTTTTATCTTCAGATAAACAAGCCTAATTCTTGATGAAGCTAAGAACCACACTTAATATTGGCTAAATTACAAAGAAGAACATTTTGTCTGATAAATGCAGCTTTTAGTCTGAGCATGACTTTCCCTCAAAGAATTCTTGCAGTTGACACGAAGACTCAAATACTGATTATGTGAGGGTTTATTTGTTAAAGTTTTATTACTTGCAGCCTGAGCTATCCTCTTTGATTTCCCATTAAACTTCATTTGTGTTTAAGCATTAAATAACCTAGGTGTCATTTGTCCCTCAGGCACCAAATTTACATAGTTCTTGTCCATACTGCTGCACTCTTCTCCTCTGCTAGACAGAGACAGAGCCCTCCCATCTGTGCTGTCTTTTGGGAGAATTCCTATCTGAGGGGATAATCTGGAACAAGCAAAAACTGATCCACAGGGCACAGAACGCAGTACCCTGTTCCAGTCTAGGCTCCTTCATGTTCACTCTTACTGTAAATACAAGCCTCAAACAATTAACGGTATATCAAAGAGTTTTGTTCTTCAGAACTGAATGGGTGTTTTCAAACTATTTATTTAGACTGCTACAGTTCAATATTTGGCTTGACATCAGCAAAGGACAAGCCAAGCCACATGGTATTGCTTATTCTTGATGTTTTTGGTTTTTTTTGATTTTTTTTTTAATGAACAGCCATGAGTAGAAGATATAACTAGAAGAAAAAAAAGGAGTCAGAGGTTGCTTCAGTTCTCCCTTCACCAAAAGAGAAACAAAACATTTAAAAATCTTTTAACCTAGTCTATTTAAATAATCAGTGTCAGTTCTTCATAGCAATTTACCCCTTCACACAAATATTATGATTCCATTATAAAAAACACAAGCCAGTTTTTCTTATATCAAAAGGAAGGAAAAGCTCTATATGGAAAATGTTCATTAATATTATATGAAAAACCAAACAACAATGACAGTGTGCAACTTCTGAAATCTGAGGATTTTGAAGATTGTTTTGCAGCTTACATATCCAAATCTAATTGTAAGGAGTTCACAGCAGAATGAATCAAATGGGAGGTAAAGTTCTTCAAAATTTCGGTGCATTCATTTGCCCATTGATGCTCGCACTGAGGCACTGATTGTTTTTGAAGGAGTGTAGCACTGCACTCAATGCAAAAGAACAACACACAGGATCAGCACTGGGCTTTTCCTGTTGTGATGTTATGACCATTTTGATGTGATGCATTATCTTTCTACACCCAACGGGCACCAATGTACACAGCGTCAGAGCTGCTGTCAGATCCAGTTCTCAGCAGGAGGGGGACTCTTTGCTTTTGCCTCTGAAGAGGAGCTGAAATGATGGTAGCATGATGCAAGAGGGACAAAGTAATTTAGGAGAATAAAGAAAGGTGGGATGTGGCTACACTTTGGCTGACAACAAGCTCAGTGATGGCTCCAATTGCAGTGCAAACAAATAATGAAGAGCCAACATCAAGGTCAGGATTCATATGCAAAGAAAAATGCCTACAGTTAAATGCCAATGTACAGATATTTGCATGCAAATTAGACACCTCTGCTCTGATTAGAGGCAGTGGGGATATCCATGGGATGACACAGTTGCCAGCACACAGGTGCCAGCAGAGAGGCTCCAAGCCAGGAGTGCTGTGCCTGGTCTCGTTGCTGCTGCTGTAGGGTGGTGAGAATGAGCAAAATGTCACATCCAGCTCTCAGAGATGCCAGAGTGTGTGTGAGGTGAGCAGAGCTGGGCTCTGGCCTCCATGGTGGGCAGACAGTGATTACACATTACACTGGGAGTGCCCATCCAGCTCTCAGAGATGCCAGAGTGTGTGTGAGGTGAGCAGGGCTGGGCTCTGGCCTCCATGGTGGGCAGACAGTGATTACACATTACACTGGGAGTGCCCATCCAGCTCTCAAGTAATAAGGACATCTTCATATATCTGGGTCTGGACCTGCACCTGACCTTGAAGACCTTTCTCAGGTGCCCACATGCTGATGCCTCCTGCTCTTTGAGGCCCCTGAGAGGGCTTTGGGCTCCCATGTGATGCACTCTGTGGGAAACTTGTGATTACCTGGTGTGACAGCCAAAGCTCAAACGAGAAACCACAGGGCAACGTGATCAATGACCTGAACCTCAACTTTCTGCAAATTAAGAAAGGTGCTGAAGAAATTCTGTGTTGCATTAAGTCTTTGGCAGGGCATGCTATAACCCTGTTTTCTGCTTGACAATGTATTTTTCTCCCTGGACCTCATGTTTTTTTCTTAATCTGTATTTCTTCTCTTTGCAGGATCTGCAGACTTCCTCATGTCCCAGACCCAGTCTCACCCTGTTTTGCATCAGTCTCTCTCAGATCCTCACTGAGCTCCTTCAAAATTATTTCAGAAGAATTTTCCTTGTGGAAAATTCACCCAGTGCAGTGGATGGCCATCTGCACCATTGTAACAATGCATTTCAAGCCTTCTCCACCTCACAGGCACCCAGGGACAAATTGTCCTCCTCCTCTTCCACTTCAGTCCTAAAGAAATATTTGAAATGGCAGTTTCATCTGTAAAGTTTAATGAGATTATATGCTTCCTTAGCATGCTGAGGTCTTCAAATGATATTTTGCAATGAAAATGGAGATATTTTCTTTAAAGAAAATAAAAGAAAAATAAAAATGCTACAATGATTACAGCCTTCAGCATGAATTTGAACTGAATCACATGCTTTCCTAGAGTAAAACAGTACAGCTTTTTCCCAAAAAATTGAATACATTTTTTGTAATGTCAACAGTGAAACAAAGTAAAAAAGAGGGTATAGACAAGCTGTACATAAGAGAAAAGAAAAATTTCTTGTACCAAAGCAGGTTTGAACTAGGAGAAATTATCCTTGGCAAATGAATACTCTAGAAATAGAAACAGGATCTCCAAGCTCAAACTGTGACAGGAAGGTTAGAGATGCCTACTACCACTTATTTTTCATAAGAAAACACAGTAATCAGGAGGTTTCTCATGACAATAATCCTTGAATAGAATGGAAAAATAAAAAGAGAGAGAATAAATCACTCATTCCAATTTCCAATGCTACTGGTTGTTATCATTTCTCCAGTATTCAATGGCAACAAATCCCTTTTATCAGGCCACCCAACCTTCTGTGTTGAATTGTAAATGTTGTGACTTTGTAAGAAGTGAAGAAAAAGCTCTGCACTAAGAAAAAGTCAGAGTTCTTCATAACTGAAAATACTGCAGAGCTGCTATTCATATTCAAATAAGAGAAGTAACTTCTTTTCAGAAGCTAAGTTGGGACAATCTGCAAATTTAGGACTAGTGACAGAATTGTATAGAACATGAAAGTGATTTCCAGGTGACAAATGAAAAACCATGATACATAGTAAAAGCAGCATTTCAGTCATTGCTGGTATAGTTAGGAAAAACCTCATCAGTTCAGGTTAAATTGTCTTCTGAGACATCAGTATGGCTTTTGACCCTTCTGTTTTAACTTTTAAGGATGTGTTTTCAGAAAAGCTGCTGGTTTTTTGCATTGTAGGACCTTATTTGCAAATAAAAGCAAGTGCTAAAAAAGTTTACAGTAATTAAATGCATTAAAAAAGTGGAGCAAATCAATTTGGTTTTTACAATCTCTACTGCATTTGCTGTACAAAGGAAACATTCCAGCAAGTGAATGTTCTTTTCTCCAACTTTCTAATCTGCAGTTTTGCTGAAGCTAAACTACATCCTATTTTGATACAGAAAATAAAATAAATGTTAGTGAGATCTGTACTCAATGAAATGTGTTATAAATGAGTTGCAGTGCTTTTTCCAACTGCTAATTTGGTGGCAATTTGCACAATGCAGAGTGCATTCTGCATTGTGAAAATACATTTGGATAAAGACAGATGCAACAGCTGTGACATTTTGTGCATGTCTAGATTGTTGGGATTCCTTAGAATAGTCCTCAACAAAATGCTGCTGCTGCTCCTCCTGCCACCGTCCTTGGATGAAAATCCATAGTGCTGAGAGCCAGGCTACATTCCTCAGTTTCCTTTTATAGGTATTGGATAAAATCTTGGCTCCAGTAAAGTCAAGTCAAAAGGAAAATTATCATGGATCTGAAATGGGCCCAGGTTTCTCTTATGAGAAAAAAAAAATCCTGTTTTACTTAATACCTATATTTCAGTCTGAATTTTTCTTATTTACCTCCCAAAATGCAAGTGCGTTGTGTGTTTTATCAAAGCACTCTGAGCTGCTTAGTATAGATTTTTTTCTTTAATATTGGAGGCAGAAAGAAGTTATTGATCAATCTTATGCTAAATGCTTTGTTTCTACATGTGTACTCACATGATGGCAGTGTTTGCTGCATTTTTGTACTGCTTTACCATAAATATTATTACACTTATTTTATATTAAGTGTAAAACCAAAAATATGTCTATTTACAGCAGGACACAAAGTTATAATTTGCAGAGATTTTGTGGGTAAAGAAATCTACCTTTCTTTTGGCTTGGGTTATTCCATAACTTTGCATTCAAGTAATATGCATGAGATAATAGTTGGCACAGAATCGCAATAACTGTATTAAATTATAAATATGTTCTCAATATTTTAGATTATACACTTAAAAATATTGAAACTGGGAACTGATTGTTTCAGATATTTATTAATTGAATATGGGTTATTTGTTAGAATCAGTTCCAAGTTAGTAGTAATGACTAAAAAAATCTGTATTCTGTTTAGGAGACTTACTGGAAATCTGTGGTCTGCCTCAGTCCCCAGTGTAGCACAAAACTTTCCCTTTCCCTTTGCAAAGCTGCCATCAACATCCAGGCAGCTTCCACCAAGGCCTGCTATGCCGCTGGAAAAATCAAGAAAGGAAAAAGGAGAAATTATTGAAGATGCTGAAGTACAATTTACAATTTTTCTGTTAGTTTTGCAAAATCCTTAAGGGAAGTTTTGGCTTTAAAGAGCAAGAAAATTTGTGGAGTTTTTAATTCATGTTTGGAAGAAACAAGCGGTATGACAAGGATTTAATTGTGAAATGCTTCTCCAAAGAAGGGTATGGCTGTTTGCTGCAGGTAAGTGTGAGACAAAAAGTACCTTAGGAAATTATTAGGTCTGGTAGATTAACACACTCATCTCAAGACTTGTTATACAATTTGTAACATCTAAAATTTGTTATTCAGAATTATTTTATGCAATACATTTTGCTGTTTTGCCCAAAGAAAATAGGCTCAATGGATGTTACTTTCAGGAACAGCAACTTGGAATTGCTCATAGAGGGCCCATCCATTTTCCTGCATAAATGCATCCCAAAAAATGTGACTCGTGTCATTTCTGTTATGTAAATATTACATTTAGCCAGTTGTGCTGCAATGATTAGGTATCTGTGGCTAAATGAACACATTCAGAAAAAGAAAAACATTTATGTGTTTGATGGCATCCTGTTTTTTGTCTCTGATTCAGTCTTTGTTCTGCCAAAAATGCTGAAGATAGCAATGGAATTTGGACTACGTTCTGATTACAGCTATCTGGTCAAATCTGAGCTGCATCCATTCCAGTTCAGGGGATATAAATACTCTTCATCTTGATGACTATTTTTCCAGCCTATCCCCCTGAAAAATCAAATTAAAAAATGGAACTTTTTAGAAAACAAATCCAGAGCACATTTGTTGTCAGAATATCACCAAAATGAGTATTTGGAATGGAACTTGATTGGACAAACTATGCAATGGACAGTTCAGTGGGAAATGAAAGGGGGTAGGTGAAGAACCACTGCTAGCAAAAGCAGACACTAAGCCCAAAAGAAATAAAAATTTGCAAATATAACTAACCTAGCTGAAATTAGTAGGGAAATAAATTATTGTGTCTATTTTTATTCCTTAAATGTACAGTCCAAATCTCTCTTAATTTTTCCCAGGAATTTCTGTAAAAGGGGAAAATAGTATCCCAATATGACATCTTTCCAGTATTCAAATTTTGAGACAATTATTTGAGTCTCAGAATTTTCTCTTCTACTCCTTTTGACTCCTGCATAAGCCACAGAAGACTATTGCAGAGTGTGTGAAATCAGTGACATAGAGGAATCCTAGAAAAAAAGGCATTGAACAGTCATACACAGCGCTCCAAGTTAACCATTTCCATTAATTTAGTACTTTGCAAAAACAAAAGGAATGTTTAAAACTAGGGATTGAGAATTCTGTTCCTTTATAGTTCTTTTGGCTGATTTGGTGGCCTGAAGTTAAATTCCACTGAACTCCCTTGCAATGAAATAAATCTTTCCATCTCCAGGATAGGTTGAAAAAATAAGCACTGTGATTACTCTGGTAAATCAGCACTGTCTGTGGTCAGGATAATTTACATTTGAATCTATATTGCTTCTGAAGGAAAATTTTCAGGAATTATTTTTTGATTGCTTCTCAATCAGTTAACCCCTTCCACAGTCACATCCAAGAAATGACACCAGATTGAATTTGACTTTTTTAGGACCTATTATTGCACTGGTAAATCACAGGTGCTCTTTAAAATGAGAAAAGGAAGTTAACAAAATATTTTGGATTTTTTTATCAGTGCAAGAGCATGAAATTAGACATTTTCATGGCTTAGGGTTTTTTCTGGTGTTCCAATGACCTTAGAAATTCTCTCCCCACAGTTTTGTTTGCCATGGCAGGAAGCACAATGCCAGGCCTGCAGTTGTGACACTTCAGTTCACAGTTTTCCTTGCTGAAGTAAGTCAAAGTACATATAAATGTTTATGTACTGTCAAAGTACTTAAGAATAAAAATAACAGCATGCAGTAGGCAGGCAACCATACTATAAACTTAGCTTTGTATCTTACTTTCTTCTCTCACTTTACATTCTTCTTCCTTCTCTTGGCATCCTTGGCAACACGACACTTCTTCTCTTTCTCTTCTTGTATGTCAGACTCTCTAAACACTGAAATCTCTTCCAAGGCTATATTGGTAAGAAAAAATTTAGTGACATACCACTCTAATAATGCTAACAGAGCATTGGGTTTCTTAGAACTTGCTAGAGCCTTTTCCAGTTACTCAGCACAAGAATTCAGCGCAGCTCAGTGCTCTGATGTGCTCTGATGACCCCAGGGTGGGGACAGAAACATCCCTTTCAGCAGGAGATTGTTTCCTGATGGGGCTGGTCATGAACAACATTTGTGGTTTTAATCCCTGTCTGAGGCCAGGTAAATCAAGAACCAATAAATGACCCATGGAAGGGTTTCTCCCAGTAACTCTGTTCCTTGCTTGTACAGAAGTTAATCTCTCCATTACAGTCCACTTATACCTGCCATATGTTGTCGTTCATTCTTTACAATTTCTAGGCTCATTATCAGACCATTAAAGCCATTTATTTTAAATCTAGATAATTTAAAAATATTCTATTATGAAACATTTCATAACTATGTGAACAATCAAAGACTGTTCTGTTTGTTTCCTTTATTTCTTGAAAGAAAAAGGAATATGATCGATATCATATGGGCTTGCTGTCCTTTTGCATGAGAAGAATTTGTTCTAACAAATATTCAGCTGCAGTTTTTGGCTGCTGAGGTACACTTTGTTTGTAAGAATTTCCATTACTTACTTTTATTTTGACAATCAGGGCATTTCAAAGTTCTGATCCATTCTCAAACAAGGATCTTCTTTTGTAATGAAATTGCTTTAGAAAGAGAAGCACCAAAATTACAAATTTTTGCTAAAGCACACTGTAAATATAATATAAAATTGTTCTGTTTGAATCAATACACTTTGGGCAGTTTGGGTAGTTCCAAGGAAATAGACATGGACTTCATAAAAAATTACTGAAAAGATCTCACATAGAAATGTATAGAAACACCTCTGACTGTGCAAGTGCTCTGCTTGAACAAAATCCTTGAAATATACATAGAGAACTTATGGATTTTTTCCACTATGTATTTTTCTAAAAAATCCTATATTGATGACTCCAGGAGAACATAAATGATATCTTAGGTTATTTTTTTGTCATTCCACACACTTTTTTTTTCTGTTGTGGAACTGGAGTTATTGTAGATGTGCTCAGTGTGGTTTAATTTGAAGGTGAGCCAGGGCTTTGTGTCTGAACTGCTGTAGCTTGTGGATGGTATTAATCTCTCATTTCTAGATGGTATCAGGGGCATATGTAGCACATAGCATTTAGAAAATGGCACATTTCTTGTAAGACATACTTCCAAAGGGAGAATCTTCCTTCATTTGGAGAGCTGTGCTAAATGATAATCCTGACTGTATAAGGACAGTCCTGAAGCCCTCAATCAAGAATGTCACACTCAAACAGTGTGGATTTCCCATCTCCTTGCCCTTGGACATTCTCAGATCAGAAATGAAAGTATTTCAGATCTCAATTTATGGAACTTAGTTTTCCCCCTTAGGGTCTTACCCTAGAGCTTCACCAAGAGCTCTGAACTGAAGCTGGATGTTGCACCACCAAGTTCTGAAAACTGGAGATTTTTATGAAGGGCAAAGTCTAACACATGTATTTTCCTTAACTTTTTAAGAAGAATGGGCTAAATTTCAGACTTGATATCATCCAGCAGTATCTGCTGTGTGGCACTGAGGAACAATGTGCATATGGAACAGGGAATAGAAACCACAATCTTCAAAACATTTCCAGATGCTTGATATCTTTCAGCCATAAATGATAGTGTGTTGAGTGGACAGTACTAGCCCAAATATACGTCCCTAGCACAAGGAATATCCCCAGAAATGTTATTTCTCTTTTCCTTTACATATTGGATTATTTCTAGGCCTTCTGTGCTAACAAGTACTCAGTAAGGCAGGGAAGGGCCTGGTGTTCTAACTGCTAAAATGCCTCTTGATATTTAACCTAGATTTTCCTTTGCTCATTTTCATAAGTAAAAATAGTTTACATTTACTTTAAACTATCAGAATATGTACTATGAAAGGATGGGGCAGACTGGGATCATAAAATGCTGATAGTTAGTGATCACTGACATTATTTGGACTCAAGAGTCTGGTAAATGTGAAAAATATATTCCTTAAACAGCCATAGTCTTCTTTATTATCCAGGATTCTTTTTAATTCCAGATTCAGGATTATTTTTCAAACAAAATAGTCAGATTCAAGCAAATGTCTTTTGCTGTGCCTAAAATTATTTTTCAAACAGTGGCTATTGTTCTTGGATCATGGCTGTGGACATTATCTTGCTTTCTTTTAATGCTTCACCTTGAACAGAAATAAAATCTACTTCCAGAAACTGGAAAAGAATGGAATCGCTTAGGCAATAATGAGCATGAAGATGAAATGGTATTATCTGGGGAAGCACAGTTCTATCACTGTAAAGCCAGGAAATTTGTCATTTTCTACTTTATTTTATCATATAATAAATTTGTAGTAAGAATAATGGAACTTGGGCCAGTGTGTTAGTTACAAAACCACACTGTAAATAGGCCAGATATCACTTTCCTTCTTCTGTCCCTTCCATAGCTCAGGCAGGGACCTTAACTCAAGACTGTTTCTTATTCATTTCTTGGTGGATTTGCTAGCAAGAAACTTTACCATATGAGACAGAGAAGGACAGTGGCAAGCTTAATCTAAAAAATGGGTAATACTTATGAAATGATGATGATCAAAAGTGAATAGAGCATTAATATTTTGGTGTTTTTGGAGAAAACAACATGTAATATCCTCCGGAATAACCTTTGGAACAAGATATGAATCTAAGCAGAAATTTAAAATAGAAGGGACAAGCACCTATTATCGTAGTTCAGTTCCATCTCCTAAGGACAAACATCTATCCTTGCTGCCACAGACCACAGTACACAGCAAGTAGCAGGAAATTCAGTGTTTTTCGCAGACATGATTGCTATAGACTTTGATTTTGTACCAATTCTACCTTTCTTTGGTGAGTTGACAAAACAGCAGGAAACCTCTATTGACAGAGGAAACCTTCCTCCCTTGATCTCCATCACACTGGACTGGGACCAAGACTCAGAATTTGGCAGACAAACACTTAGAAAAGATCATTTTGTTCAGAGAAAGGAAACCTTGTTTATTTCAGCTCCAAGTAGAAACAGACTCTGGCCAAGACTCCAGGACATGCTATAAAGGGCTGCTTTAGCAGCAGCTGGAGTTTGCATGGAGGAAATACAATGTGATACAACCTAAAATCAGGAAACTTCAGATCTTTGAGGACATATGTTACACATTGCAGACACCATACTTTTATGTATTAAGGTAGTAAGAAGCATATATTACCTGTGCTGTTATATAAAGCTGGACTTTTGAAAGATTAACCACATCATTTGATTTATATAAACTAGTGTGGTAGTATAACTTGCTGTAGTAAAGTAGTAAAGTAACTTGCTGCACATTGTGCAAACCTGAATCACACTGGGTCAGGGACGCCAAGGTGCTGGTGATACTCATCATTCTTGCAAGGTCTTACACTACAAGTGAATTATACCAGCAAAACAAGCCCACAGACCCAGCAGACACTGCAGATCAGCCAGGAATCTGATACCAGCTGGTTGTACTTTCATTTCTTTGCTGGATTCCTTAGTTTATTAATGATTCATCTGCTCCGATCAACAAAAGTTGACTGTTGGCAGCAGCTTTAATGGACTTCAGATATCTGAGCCAGTTAGCCAGAAGGGTTATTAAATGCTTGCAGACTACTTATCTATTCATAGAGGAAAAATATTTAACCTTTTCCCTTGCAAATGCAAACAAATCATGCAGATGAAGAATATACTTGTATCTGTTTTAAGGGCACCGCGCCTTAAGGTTGTACAACCAATTCTCTATAAGTCCGATTTTCTTCTCATTATCCTGAGTATTTCTGCAAAAAATTAGTGGGTTAGGTGAAGAAATCATCTGAACCAATACAAATATCATAAGAATTCATGTGGAGTGAAGCAACTGGAGAATACTAAAAAGGAAAAAATTACATTTTAATTACTAACTATGATCACAAAAGCACTGACCATGAAGTTGGAACTCCAAATCCGACCTTTTAAGGCAACAATATTAGTACCACCAGCACTAGGTCTGGAAAATATTTTGTAGTTCCGTAAAATCCCTTTATCCCTGTAAATCAAGCATGCCACTTGTGACTCAGTTTACTTGTCCATACCTGAATATACTCAGACAACTGATCATGAATTCAGGACAAGGCATAGAGACTGAAATGAAACACAATAAATTTTGTTTCAGCAGGTTTTGTTTGAGAAGATTTTGTTTGAAAGATTACACAGCTGATTCTTTTTTTATCAATTCTTGACAAAACAGCTTTATTATCTTCACGTATAGAAGTATAATTGCAGAATGCAGCATTTTCAGCTCTGTCAGCTGTTTGCCCTAATAGCAGTTTTCAAAGTATGTGAAAAATATAATTCATAAAAGCTGCACTCATAATCTGTAAGTGCAGATCAATTTTCAGCCTATTTGTCTTTTTTTTGTTTACTATTTATAATGGCTGAGAAACTCCTACAAATAAAAGAACAACTAGGAAATATTTCCTTTAACAAGCCACACTTTAAATTACTGCATCTGTTACCAGAGACTGAGAGAAAAACAACTTCTATTTTCCATCATTAACATAAATAACCGGAATGCAGTTTGTTTAGCTAGTCTTTGATGCAGGAATGCAGGATACTGAGAGGTGTTGCTCAGTTTTCAATACTTTTTCTCATGTAGTAGAAAGTTTTTATCCATTCAGAGAACCCCTTCTAGGAAGAAGGATTATTCAAATATTATTTAAGCTTTACTTCAAAGATTTAAATGAGAGTAAAATATACATTTTGCATGTGTCTGTGCTGACCAAATAAGGACCAATAAGTTTTATTTTATTTTCATTAAAGTATTCCTACCATTTCTGTAGTATCAGACTTCTGACTTCTTTTCCTGGTTTCGCCCTATACAATTTATTCTCCTGATGTTCACAGATGCTTCTGGCAGTGGCCAGAAAGAAGGTCCATTTCTGTGCTAGAGTTGTGGGGTTCCACTCAAACCAACAAAGCCCCCAAATTAAAGTGACAATGTCTTTTTGTTCCACACTCAAAGTACTGCTTTATGCCAAGGAAAAATGGCAGGAGAGACATCTGTGGCAACACCAGCAGGTAAAGAGCAGCAGCAGCAGAAATCAAAGGAGATGGAAGTGATCCAAGACCAGCCTTAAACATTTGAACAGAAAGGGTGAAGGACTGAGTCACTGAGCTCCTTTTGAGCAATTCACGGAGAATGATTTGGGATGATTTAGCGGCAAAATCATCCTGAACACTGATCCCAGGGCATTTTAGGCCTCATTAACACACAGAAACTGCACTTGCTTAGTCACAGTGGGACTGGGCCAGATTATAAATGTTAGTCACAGAGGGAAACTCTCCCTCCATTGTGTGATCCCTCCCATGTCTCAAGGATTGGACCCATGACTGAAACCAACAGTGAAGAGTCATCAGTCTTTCCTTATTTCAAGAAACACCTGTGTAGGAAAAGAAATGTTCAATTTTAATTTAGCTATTTAAGAAAAATATTACTTTGTATTACCAAAAGTGACAGAATTCATTCTGCAATAATACCAGTCCCTGGCTTCATTTCTTTGCCTTCACTAATTTTTTTAGTTATTATTTTGTGAAGTCAAAAGAGCTAGCTGCTGGAAAGCATGCAAAGAATGGCACTCTTACTGCAGTGCAATATTAATTTATTCTGGTTGGTGTTTAATCCACTAAAGACATTTCAAAGTATAAAATTTCATGGATTCAACATGAAGTAACTTTAAACAGAAAGATCAATGACTGTTATTCCTCTTAATTTAAAACTCGATTTTTATTTTCATTCATGAAATGAACAAGAAGACTGTAGAACATGATATCCCAAGTTAATATTCTATTTCAAAAATGTTATCCTAATTACTTTATGCAGTTAATGATGGTTTGAACTGTTTTACTGGACCAGAGACAAGGATTAGAGAATGAAAAGGCCCTAGGTCACCCAGTTAAGTACCTAAGATTGATTGCTCCTTGCTGTATATGTGATTGCATAAGGGGAAAGGGAAAGAACAGAAAGAATCAAACAGAAATAGCATAACAATATTAGCCAGGATTTTGTATTTCAAGGACACTAAACAGGACATTACAATATCATATATCCAATCTGTAAAAAGAGTTTACATGTCTTTTTTTACAATGAAATGAAAAACTGTAATTAAAGACATTATATGTGAGAAAGCAGGTAAATAAAAGTTTTATTTTGGTCATATAGAGGTTTACCAGATGATTGATGGCAAGAACAAAACAACTTCCCTGTATTATTGACCCTAAGCATTGCATCCTGTGAGTTTACAGTTTTGTTTCTATTGAATAAATTAATTTTGTGCAGTGTTTTCTTGAAATTCAAACAGAATGAAAAAAAGATAATTATCTCTTCCATTTACAATACCAATAAAAAGAAGGTTTGATTTGCAAAGAGAATTGCATAAAAAAGCATGTTTAATAAACTTGAGGATTTAAATATCAATAAAAAATTTTAACTTATTTTTTATTATTAGTAATTAGGAAAAATAATATATTTTTCCTAATCAGAACAGAAATCTACTTTTTTTAAGCATGAATTACTCTGTGAGCTTCCAAACTACACTACTGTATGCAAGTCCTATGGAAAAGTCCTATTGAGTACCTCAGATTCTCCCTGCTTACTTGACTTGATATCTGATTTTATCTGGGGCATTGACTGTCTAAAAGATGGTAATTTTCCATAGAGTTCACACTGTTCATGTTTTCACGTCAAATTTTCTCCTTAAATGTAGGTGGAGTATTTCAGCAGGAGACAGCTGAGTGACTCAAGGGAGTTTCTTTCAGGCAAGTGCTTTCTTCTTGAATCTTCCCTCATGAAATAAATAGTTAAATATAATTATCAAGTTGTACAACTATATTTCTAAATTCATATTTGGAAGCAAGTGTTTCTTCTAGCATAAGTTATCTTGAGCTAAAAATGCAATAGTTTTGACTAGTTTTGAATTCTTTAGCAAAGCCCTTTCTTGAAACCAAGTGCTCTACAGAGATCTACACACTTCAAAGCATTTGTGAGATCAGGTTAGAAATGTTGATATGACATAAAAAAGGGAGACCTGATAATTTCATAGTTCTAATCAGATTTCTGAGGGACATTATAATTAAATCTACACGTTTCCCAAAACAACCCTACTTCCTCCATGTTTCCATTTAGCAGCATTTTCCATTAGCTAAATCTTGTTTCTTCAGTAGGTGAACCAGAAAACAGAGTTCTCTTTCTCTTGCAAATGAAAATACACAGATGGGGAAAATCCACAGTTGATGTGTGCTCAGGCAGTGTTTGAAATATGAGGAAGTTCGTAACAGAAGCCCTCAAGCTTCCATCAAGGAAGCCAAGGTAATAGATACACCAACTGTGTTGATACTAAAATGGCTGAAACACCATAATTCTTTTTACAGGCCTCATGGCTTGATGTCTACCAAAAGTAAACACTAAATCTATCTTGAGCAGGTTACCTCAGCAATCTCCTCGTAAAAGAGGAGACATAGATTGTCCTCTAATGTTTGCAGAACTTGAGAGCATGTAATAGAATTCCCTCTTGTCTAACAACTCACCTCTGCGAAAACTCCAATTTCTTCAAGAATTTTTAATAGACTTTTTCTCCTTAGATCTTGAATGTGCCCATTGAGTTTGGAGGATTGACCTATTCACCCCTGGCCATTTTAGGTGTAAGAAAATTTCCATAGGCCAAAACTATAAAAGGATCTGAAGAATAGTAGCAGTTAAATTTTTCTTGCAGGCAAGACTTTGCTGAAGATATTGGGCAAGAGCTGTTGGAATTTTTCTTTCCAGTGTGTGTCGAATTCAATTTATTTGAAACAAAAATTGAAATTGAAAGCAATAGAAAACAATAGTGCTTTTTTTTTGTGTGTGTGTGTTTCATTGGTGTGTATCTATATACACCCCCATATACACAGTGTAGAAATTGCACAATTTTGGTGTTGGGACATACTGTCTCCAGTGGGAGGGACCCCAGGCTGGAACAAGGGAGGGACTTTCCCCCCTGAGCAGCAGCAGAAACAACTCGTGTTGAGCTGACTGGAACACCCATTCCCTGTTTCCCAGTGCTGCTGATGGGGAAGAGGCAGATCTTGGAAAGGAGGGAAGGGTGGGAAGAGGGTGTTTTTAAGATTTATTTTAGTTATTATCCTGATCTGGTTTTGTTAGTAATAAATTCATTTAATATCCCCAACTTGAGTCTGTTTTGCCCATGGTGGTATTTGGAGAGTGATCTCTCCTGGTCCTTATCTCAACCCATGAACTCTCAGTCATATTTTCTCCCACCTGTCCACTTGTGGAGAGGAGTATTAGAGAGGTTTTGTTGGGTGCCTGGCATCCATCCAAGGTCAATCCACTACAGGAGGTGAAGAGATTAAGTGGCTGTGTGGGTGCTCTCCTTCTTTGTTGAGGCCATTAAAAGCCACAGTCTTTTAAGTTGTTGATTTTTTAAAAATTATTTAATATGACTTTTCCATCCTCATTTCTATCAACCAGCTTGCTTTAACTCCCACTTCATAGAGCAGTGTTCTCACTGGACATAGAGACCAAAAAGTTGTCAGTATATCTTATCAAAACTCTTTCAGAATTGACCAATCCTGACTTGGAACTGTTCAGTTTGTTTTCTGGCTCTCATTTACCGTTAAAGAAACACTTGTCACTGGTTTTTATTCCTCTGTAATGAATCGTTCCGATGCACTTCCTGATCTCTCATGTGTAACATTCCTTCTTCACTCCTAATATCCTCCTTGAGATGATTCATGGAGCTATGCCTGGAGCCCTCCTCTCCAATCTGTCCACCCTCCTCGTGGTGCTCACTCCAGATGTTTTGTGCATGTTTGCTTTAGTGAAATTGCAAACTTTTTCCACACCTAAATCTTTGAGTGACTTTGCCCAGTTTACTTTCCTTACTGCCTTCCTAGTTGATTAAAGCCTTAAATCTTACTTGATAATCTTACCAGATTTTTTATTTCTTTCCCTTACACTTTGTTTTGAATTTTATCTAAAATACTTTATTAATAAATAATTGATTATAAGCACTTATAAGGTGAAATCAGTTTATCTTTTACATTATGTTTGTCTTTATTTTGAAAAAATATCAGACTTTATGGAGAAAAAATATAATCAAAGAATTATTTGATGAAGAAATTTCAATGGAAAAATTAAAGACTACCAAAGAACACTGTATCAATAACAATTTCTTTGCCAACAAAATTATTGAATTAATCAATTCCATTAATTACTATTTATAAATTACATTGAAGAGTGTTTCACTAATCAGGTATTGCAAGCAGTCAGAAAAACATTCTCTCTCTCTCTCTCAGGAATCTACTTAATATAGTAATTAAATGCAATAAACCAAATATCTTATTCAACAATGTGCAATTTTGCATATGCTGTTGGGTTTTTTCCTATATAATTTTTCTATCTCTTCATGAACTTAGAGAAATAAAATGTATAGAAAGATTGGAAAAGGACATTGAGGTTAGAAAAGTGTTTCCCATTATGTGAGAGCAGCAGCTGTAAGAAATTTTACAGGAAGCCAAAGAAAATGGAATTAATCTTGTATTTTCTTTTGATACAATGGCAACAGAAGTTTCCTTTCAAGTAATCATTTTCTGTTTTATTAGGGAAATTATTGGAGTGGTAAAGAGCAACAAACCTGCATTTGATCTCTCCGTGTAATCAGTTGAATTTCAATACTTATGATATCAAATGTACTTTTCTGTCCAATTTTGGATATTTGTAAACTTTACCTGTCTGATTTTTTATATCTTCCCAGGGTGTAGTTTAGTGCAGAGCAGCATTGGACAGAAACCAGGACAGGTGTGTCAAAGTCTATTTTAAGTGTATTTTTACAACCTGTGGTAGAACTAATTAGAGATGCTGAATATATTAACTAGAATTTCTACTATACTCGTGAAAAAAATAATTACTGTAAATTATCAACATTTAATGTAGGAATTATTGTCCTGCTTAAATTGTCTATATCATTTAAACAAATCTTGGTCACAGGAAAATAAGCAGTATCCTCCATCTGTAAAAAATAAAATAATCAGTCATAGCCTGCAAATGTCTAATATGGAGCTTGGCAGTTACGTATATGAAAATCCAATGTCTGATTTTAAACAAGTATTCGCTGAAATTTAACAGATACATTTTTTCCAAAAGAATCATCAGAGCTCTGTAAATCATACTTGTTTTCAAAAAACACTTGGAATGTAATTATTCTGGAATAAGTATCCTATTAAATTTAGTTATATTTTAAAACAGTTGCTGCATAGTTCATACAGACTAAACCAAATGGGCAATATAAACAGATTTGCCAGAGGTCAGTGGTTATGAAGAAGAGATGTACTCTATATATATAGACTAGTTCATATTTATAGACATACAATTCCTTCACATATGCATATATATAGGCTGAGTATTTCCTTCATGCTTTCACATTTTCGTCTTTATATATATATATATATTTCTTTTCTCATACATGCATACATTTAGACCATGCAGTGTTTCAATCAAGTTTTCAGAAACAAATAAATTTGAAATAAAATTGCTGCATTCATTTGCCTTTAAAATTCAGATTTAATTACTTTTTAAGACATAATATCTCTAATAGATTTCACACTAACACTGGTATATTAGAAACTCAGTATAAAATAATTTCCCTATAGACTACAGAAGTTTATGTATAAAATATAGACGTTTGCACTTAAAAATTGTAAAGGTCTTTTTTGAATCCTAGTTTCCCTACAATTTCTCTATAAAAAATAATTTTAGATTGTTTCAATGAAGCAAGCCATCATAGTACTCAGCAGATTATTTCCACAAACTTCCCACTGTACTCCTGACTAGAAAAGTAGCTTATAGTAATAAGTTCAGAAGTAAATGAGGACATTACAAGCCCATAACTGACTCTAAACTGCTGCAGTCAGGAAATCATATATTTGATGTGTCTCTGTCTGCATTGCTTATATAATTTTACATAGTAGTCACAAAAATATTAAATTTTTTAGTTCTGAAGGAAAAAGAACTCTACACAGAAATATATATCAACCTATCTCTGAAACACCTACACTGAAAACTAGCGTAATTTACATTCAGTTATACTATTTTTTTTAATTGAAAGAATTTTGTTCTTAATGTGAATTTATAGCAAATATCTCTGCACTAAAGTACAAAATAAACATCGCTAATTTTGAAATAATTAGGAAAACAAACCATGTCTTTATTGATCTTATTAATTTTATCTAAAGTATTCTATCATATGAATATGTCTTGGTTAGAGAAGACTTTATCAAATGGATGTTTACTCAAGAAAAGCATCCTAGAAAAATTTTGGCCTGCGCTTTCTCCAGAGTAAAATATTCCTTATTATTAAAGAAATATAGGTTAGATCTCATTTTTGATAACAAGGAATATATTTATGATATGCCAAAACTTTCTCAATCCGATAATGCAACTTTGATTTTATTAAATTTTTGCTGAAATTTTTTGTTGTATGCTGAGCACTTTCAGTCTTGAGATGAAACTTTATTGTAACAATTGTTGTTCCTGACATTCCGTGCGATGAGGCGACGGCATTTGCCCACTGGGAGACGCTGGGAATTGGCTTCACGGGGAATATTTGTGCAGCCACAGTGTGTTGGAAGTGTAGATGCACTACCCTGGCTGAGGTACAATAATTTCCCTGAAGTGAACCCCAGCCATAAATCCGGCAGACATGCCAGTGTCTCCTTACTCATCTCACATTCCCAGCAGGAGCTGCTGAGCTTTTCTGGCTCTGCAGTTTCTGTCTGGCACGAATTGTGCCGGGAGAGGCACAAAGAACGCAAGGGATAGAAATGAATGGGATCTGACTGAATGGAGTTTAGAAGCCACTTGTTGCCAGTGCCCTTCTTAAAAAAGGAAAGTAAAACCCCCAAATATATATGACTGAAATATGCTGTACACAAGTGTCTAAACTGAAGATAAATTAAGCCCTAAAACTTGGGGGAATGTTACAGGAGGACCAAGATAGGAATGAGGCCAAGGGTGAAAAAAAACAAATAAATAAATAAATCCTTTGTTCAAGAAGAGAGGGTTCTGATATTAACCCACATCAAATTCAAAAGGAATTCACAATTTTGCCCCTTTTTCATAGCAGAACTGCATAATTTTCTGGAAAAAAAAATACCAGAAGAAACATAGAGAAACAACTTAATATGTTATGTTATTGGATATTATTTTGTCCTTTTAACAATTGGGGTTTATCCTGCAAAGAAAAGGCATATTAGATCAAGTAAATGTGTACAGGTACAACATGGAGTTCTTCAACAATCAGCCCTCCCAAACTCCTCATGTTTTAGCACAAATGAGAACCTTTAAAATCACCAGAAAAATCTGTCAATCTTACAAGTGTCACACTGGGTTCTGGGTCAGGGACAGCTAAATGTACCAGTCAGTTACAGATTCCACAGGATATTTAAAGTGGATTGCAAGAGACTTTATTCAGAAGTTTTAAAGCTTTGGCTTTATAAGGTAATTTCTTCAAAGATTACTACCTAAAATATTAATGGTCTGTTCTGTTGTTTCTAAATAGGCAGTAGATCATTGTGCTCCTTGGCATGATGTTACATATTGTAACAAGTACCTGTTTTCATGGAGAGCTGTCTGGAAGAGGGAAAAAGATCTATTCTGTGAATTTCTAAATATATTCCCTTTGGGAAAAAAAAAATTCTATTCCATTTCCACTCCTGATTTGTAAAAAAATTTTCCTTATGCTCAACATTGTTGAGTAACCCTTTTAGTTTCTTTCAAACTATTTATGAAACTAAAGAGATATGCAAAGGGTTAGTGCCAGGTACTGCTTGAAAGAATTCCCTCAGGTCTTGCCACATAGTCAGCAGTAATTTAAACTTAATGAGTCACCACTCATCAGCTGTGCAACAGGAGCTGACTGTGCATATTCATCTCTCACCTGAGGTCTGAAATAAGGGGTGTTTAATCTAAATTATGCTCATTACTAGCCCTAGCTCAAGTTAATGGGTTTTACTTTGCAATTTGGAAAGCCTGTAAGCATAAACAATCAATGCATAAGATTACACCACAAAGGTTCACTAAGTCCAGCAAATAAAGGTTGATGTGCAGAACTGCACAAAAAGACAAGGAAAGTTTCCTTTACAAAGTTCATATAAACTTTTCTATAGTGGATAACAATGGAAAATGCAACCATGGTTAATTTATTCAAGTTTCAGTAAAATTGCATCCTGCAGTTCTAAGTGACTCCTTTCTGGAGAAAAAAGTAATAGGACATATAGCTCATTAAAATTCAAGGTAATATATTTAGTTCAAAATGGTTAAACATTGAAAGAAGCATATACTAAAGTAAACCACTTTAACTAACTAAAATTTCTGTGTGGTTGAAGGTTGAGTTGATCCTGGTAAGATAAAAAAAGAGAATAGGAAATACAGTGTCTTAATAAATATACTTTAGTACTAAAATGTAGTAACCCAGTGGCTGAGAATCTTAACTTTCAAGAAACTGAAATTCCAGTATGCTTGTCTTTTTTAAAAGTCCATATAGGATACATTTCTTCATTTTATGGAGACACTGTGTTAAAGATGACAAAAATGCCAAAGAAATCAACTAAATTTAGGTTGCTAAGGAATTAGAGCAGTGGGGACGTCTAAGTGTATCAGATCTCAGGAAAGAGTGCGATGCTTTGCCATGTTTCTAGGACTTTATGTCAATATAATTAATTTGTTTTACTAAATTCCATGGAAACAGATTTTTGTAAAGCTGGAATAAAATGAGGACAGAATTATAAGATTGTTTATGATTACTGAATTAATATTTCTATAAAAATAGATGGAAGAGATAATAAACAACATTTTCATAAATAATATCATACCAATATCTTCTGTGTCTAGGATTCTTCACTGCTGACCTTGACAAAGCAGAAGATCCCTTAAATAAAACAGATGAAATTTAAATTTTTGACGTCTAACACACATGAAAAAATTTTTTGTTGTGAACATATAAGGGTTCCTAACACAAATTTTAAACTCTGATAGATGATGTGTTTATCATACAAATTCATTTTAGCTTGCATTTCTATTAATTCAGATGGTTTAATGTTGATATCAGAATGACAAAGACCCTGGAAAAAAGCAGAGTATTACACATTGTTTAATTCTTGTAGGGAATTGGGAGCATGATAAATTCCATTCCTATGTGCCTGTTTTAACAACTGTTGATAATGTAGATAACAAATGCAATAACTTTGGGAAACTGGACAATGGAGAGAGGAGAAAGAACGAAAACACATTTTTCTTAGAGTGCTTTAGCAGGTGCTTTTATTCAAACATTAGTGAATTCACATTCCCTCCAAAGAGCTCAATCTGCTTTCCAACTTCAGTGCATGTTTTTGGTGCATTGCGGGTTAATGATACATTCTATTCAATTGACCTAAAAGATATAAAAACAAGAAGTAGGATGACGTGAGGCTTCTTAGGCATTTTTGTGAACCAACTTTCTACCAGACCAAGGTCTGCTGGCACAGGAAAAGGGAAATCACTGTTCATTTGACCTGAAAGCAGCAAGGCATCACCTCTAAGAGAAATGGTGATCACTAATTTCAGATTAGCCACTTATGCCAGATCATTTCACTCAGACTAAATCTCAAGCCTGACTGTTTCTGACTACTCATTGCAAACATGGTATTTACTGTCTGTAAGATATAGCTGTAAAAGCAAATTTTACCCATGTGTACAGGTTGGGGTTTTTTTCCTCCTCAGATTCAGTACCTTGCACCTCCTCTCCAATCCAGCTACCTTGTTCAGTCTCCTAATCCTTCTGGATCTAGTCAGATATAAAATCCCTTCCTTACTGGCAATTTTCACTCGATCACTTCAATATTCCCCTTGTACACTTGTCCTGTCTGTTTTTCTTAGCCGCTTCTCGTGTTCTTGTTCTGAGCTTGACTTCTTTTTGTTGTGAGATATGGAAGGGAGGACATTTAACATTTGTGCTGTACCTGTACAAATTTATTTGATCTAATATGCCTTTTCAGGATTAATCCCAATAAAGAATATCATATTAAATTGTTTCTCTATTTTTGGGGGTATTTTTTTTTCCTTAAAATTAGGCATTTGTGCAATGAAAAAGGGGCAAAAAAATCAGAACTCCATTTGAATTTGATGTGGGTAAACAATCAGAATCCTTTCTTCTTGAGCAAGGGATTCATTTATTCCTTTGACACATAACATTCCTCAGATCTGTGTCAGGCACCTTGGTGCCTTCGCATTATTCTCTACATGAGATGTTCATCATGGTTGACGTCTGGGTTCTTGTGCAGCCTCTAAGATCTGTTCAACACTACTGGTGATTAAGATTATACTTTTGACCATCTGATGAGCCTTAAAGGACCCTTGAAGCTTAGGCAAAAATATCCATATGAAATTATAGTATACAAAAATGATGCAAATATGTGATGTATTTATGACCTATAAAACATTAACAAAATATTTGTGATTACATTCTACATCTCCCAGTCACTAGGTTTACTGATAATTTTTTTCAGGTAGTATTTGATATGTGAATCCTCATACTAAAACATCAGAAAATATTTCTTATAAAGCCAAATATACCTTTCTTATAAAACCTTATATACCTGTTCATAATAATTTAGAGCTGAACATACAAGTGATAAAAATGAGTTTTTGGTCATCATTGGAACATGGAAGAGTGAATAGCTATGGAAAAATGAGTCATGTTTTGTTTTACAATCTGAGGATTTGAGCAAATTTTCAGCTGCAGCACCATATTCTGCCCTCAGTTTTATACTTTCCTGCTTTAAAGTAGAGGCAGAAATTGAAGAGAGAAAGGTGCTCCCAGTAGACTTGGTTTGACAGGGTCTTTAATACTTTTGCTATTGTACAAGTCAGAAAGAAATCAAAGCAGCTCTCATGGCTTCCAGGACTGACACTTAGGAAATACCTAAAAAAACTTTGTCTGCAGTTCCTGGGGCAATAAATACAGAGCCTCATAATGCAGATTTTACAGAGCAGTTTTCTGAGTAGCAGCATGCTGGGGTTTAGACTTTATAGCAGGATAGGGATCACTTTATTTTCAGTAGTTTACATGCCAGCCATATGGTTAAACCATACAGGAAAAAAAAAAAATTTAAAATTCACATTTGGACGATTTTTTACTTTTTTATTTTTTTGTTCAGGAGGAGCAAAGGGTAAGTTGTCATCTATTCCTCAGTAAGATTTCTAGTATTGTTGTATTAAAGCAGTAGGTCCTTTAACTATAATATTGGAGATGAATAGTCTTTCCTCAGCTTAAGGGAAGTTTTATTCATTTATCTTCCACTATACAGGAAAAAAGCTTCAGGCTATCTCAGAAAAAGGCAAGATGCTACTTTACACATGAATATCCTAAACACTGAGCAAATAAATCAGGCCTACTTCATATCCTGGCTTAAAATATGAAAGCTGTTAATTTAATGTATGCATTAAAGAAGGACATGCTTATTGCTATTGACACCCAATAATTTTTGCTATGAAAATGGAGTATACTCTGCTGGATTCAGGACAAGTATCTGAATCAAACTTTCAATAGTTGTCCAAGTATGCAAAGCAACATTTTCAAGAAGGATTCATTGCATTGTCATAGTGTCTGCAAAATGTCTGTGACATGTCTTCTTTCAATTCTACTTTTCCATACTGTCTGCAAGTGGGCTGCTTGGGAAATAGAAAAAAGGCAATCACAGTCCCACTAATCTTGTCAGTAAAAGGAAACTACTTACTTTCATTTTTACTGTGTTTCTTTGAAAGGATACTTGTTATTTTTTTATCTTTTTTTCCTTTTCCTAGAGGAAAGAATCATTTAAACAAACAAACAAAAAAAATTATTTAGGGTTTTCTTTTATTTTCCTGAGTTCTTTTGATCCATTTTTCAGCTCACAGGTTGAAACCTGTTTTAAAGAGGATATGGAATCAACACTATAAGGTGAATTAAAATTATCGGCATGCCATTGGTATGTAGGCCAATCTTCCATCCCAAGAGGCTACTTAGAAATGCATTCTATAAAGCATTCTTTGCATTTTAGGTGTCCATACACTACATGGAAAACCCCTGTATTTCCTAGACTAAGCCTATATTTTACAAGATGAGTAAACCTAAACTAGATTTTTTTAGTGAACCAAGAGTGTATCATGTAGCTGTAGCATGTGTTTTTATTTATCTGTAAAGGTATCTGCAGGGAAACAGAAAGTAGAATGTATGTGCCTCAGAAACATTCTTTGTCCTCTCATGAAATCCAGGGTGGTAGATTTTTTTGTACCTCAGTTCCCTGGGATGACTGAAAAATCCACTTTGAGAAATGTATTATGCTTGTTCCGGAACTTGCTTACAATGACATATTTTTCAAGTTGTCCTGTGCAGGATGAACAAAAATTATTTACTGGCTAGACATCTGTGAATGCAGGTGCTGGGGATGAAAAAGAACTTTTCAAGATGAACAGCATGCAAGTACAAACACTGCATGGGATGTCACCTTGCATTGAGTCACGGTCCTTTGCAGGTGGAATTATGGCTTGAAATAAGCATTGTCAATAGGCATTGCAGTATAAAAATATGCACAGCAAGCAGTGCAGCACATTGATTTTGTATGTATATGCATGCAGAATTGCCTTTCAGTCTTGTCATGGAATCCTGGAATGGTTCATGTTGGAAGATAATCTAAAGATCACCTAAAAGATCATTTTGTTCCAGTCCCCTTGGACAAGGCCATTTTTCACTAGACCAGGCTGCTCAGAGCCCCATCCAAACTGACCCTGAATGTTTCCAGGGGACATGTATCACCTCTCTAGGCAACCTGTTCCAGTGTTTCAGCACCTCATTGTAACAATCTTTTCCCTTATATTTAGTGTAAATCAATACTCTTTTAGTTTAAAAGCATCACCCCTTGTGCTAAACCAACAGAATCTACTAGAGAGTTTGTCCTCACTTTTCCTATAAGTACTGAAAAGCAGCAAAAGGATTTCCCCAGCCTTCTCCTCTCCAGGCTGAGCAATCCCAGCCCTCTCAGCCTGTCTCTATCTCTGGTCATTTCTGTGACTCTCCTCTGGACCTGGTCGAAGATGTCCCTGCTGTTCTGGTCCTGCAGAGCCCAGAGCTGGGTGCAGCCCTGCAGGTGGGCTCTCACCAGTGCCAAGCAGAGCCACCTCCCTCACCCTGCTGCCCCCTCTGCTGTGGGTGCAACCCAGGATATTTTGTTTGTCTGGCCTGCAGTCGTTCACTGCTTGCTCATTACAGTTTTTGTCCTGACCTACACGTGGCTGCCATCCTAATGAAATCCCTGCCACCTAGCAATTAACATGCCACCATGTATCATTAAAATATTTGTCAAGAATGGGTGGAATATTCTACATGCGCATACTAACACTAATTTTGCTTTGTTTTATTCCAATCTCAGCCACAGCATACATAGGTGAAATATGGGACTGCCTGAAATTCAGTGTTCTGAACCAGTTTATACATTTTTTGAAGATAATAATTCACCTGATTAACTAACTAACTAACAGGTAAATATATTCAAATTCACTTTACATTGCAGTTGAGCCCAAGAACTGGCTGGACAGTTTAATCCATACCTGGATTAAATTATAATTCTAGCTCCTTCAATGTGCTATTCAGGAAGTGGAGAATGCTCAAGAGCATTAAAGGAAACTGCAGTGATCCTATTACAGGAGAATATGCTGCTAGATGGATTGAACACCACCATTTTTCTCCATCTTTCAATGGGAGTAGCATAAATAAGATTAGGTGAAGAAAACACTCAAACCCATATAAAAGCAATTTCTACATAATTTTTGTGGGGTCATCTTTCCAGATGCCCATCTTTCTCAAGAATTAATGATGATGAATTTTTCAAGACAGCATTTTAAACCTGTGTTTTCTCACTTCTCATATACTGGACTTTCCCCACTGACTTAAGAAAGCCATTGAAACTAGTGCAGTGCCAAATGGTTTATCTCATAAAATCTGAAGTGTTACCTTAATCAGCTAATGAACAGCCACTTCAGAGACACAGTCAGCTTTCCATTTGAAACCCTCTCACTCCTCAAAAACTGTGCAGTACTGAAAGAGGTAAACACTAATTATTTCTTTGAGTACACTGTTCCTAAAGGACCAAATTTCTTATTTGAACATTTTAAGAACAGAATAAGAGCAGTTCCCTTTTGAAATATAAAATGATTGAATAAGAAATACTACATCAGTTTATGGAGTAAGAAAAAGATGGTAATGGGAGAAAATTAGGACCATTAGATCTTTTTAAGTTATTTCTTTTATTAATAAGATTGTAATTTATGGATGCAAATCCATTGAAAGAAGGAGACACCCAGTGGATTCTGAGGTATTTTCAGCTTGATGAATTTGTATATGTCAGGATCCAAAGTGTGAGGTGAGATGCTACTTTTCTAATTCCATTTTGATTCTCAAGCATATATCGACTTTCTTATAATTAATTGAAGGTACACAATCAGAAAAAAAGACCATAAGTTACTCTTTCAAAATTCCTAAAATATGCTCATATAGAGACCATCTACAATAAATTTTGTGGAAGGTGTACAACGTACCTTTAAAAACAGTCAAAGAAATGTAGCAATGCAATGACTGCACTTAGACAGAAAATGCGGTATGTGTCATTGAATGTTTGTGTGTTAACAGAGCCTGTATGAAAGTCCCAAAGTCTCATAAATGTGTCTTCTTTGCAGTTTTGATACTTGTTCAGATCTCTGGCAGCCCATGGATTTCCAGATATTAAGCTTGGCTTTTATAATCTGCATTTGATTAGAGGCTCAAAAGTTTTGGAGGTTTTCACATGTGGACCTTGAAGGCACTCAGTCCTGTCTGACACTGCCCCTTTGGCTGCTCTCTAATCCCACACAGTGACTCTTAAATTATAGATAGGTGTTTTATATCATGTCAGATGTATCATTACAAATCATTAGATACAATAAAACCGTAATGGAATAGGTTTCAGATGATTGCAGAGATGGATTTTGTTTTATTTCTCTGTCTGTGTTTCATTCTATGAGTACATAGAACAGGAACTGTTGGCCTTTGAGTTATCTGACCACTTTGTGCTCTCTCAAGCCTTTCCAGGGAGAGGGATAGCAGTGAATAAATAGACAGAGGAGAAATGGCAATGGAGAGTCATCAATTTTGAGAAGTTATTGGCAGCATTTTCTTTTGGACAGAAGTTAAATCCAGCAGTTTTGCATTGCTGTTGCAATCACATCCATCCCCACATCTCCAGATGGAGCTGCTGCCCTCCACCCGTTGCCATGGAGCTGAGCCTGTTTTACTCCATTGTTTGCAAGAGGGAAACAGGGCCCAGGAGTTTAAAAAATCTTCAAGAGACTTCTGACACAAAGCAAAGTGCTTTCTTACCTCTATAAGAGCTCTATATTTTGACAGAGAGTAAAACACATTTCCAGCAAGTAAACATGTATTTTGGCAAGTCTGAATAGGACAGTCTTAATATGAAGTGCTCACAAACCAGCCAAATCCCAACTTGTAATGCTCAAATTGGCTAAAGAATATGTATGGCAAGTAGCATAGTCCATTTTAAAATAAAACAGGCCATTACTTCCATTATGATTCATTGTACATATATTTCAATATCAGGTAAAAATGACAAATTACATTAGTTTTCTTTTGTCTGAAAAACTCGGTGCATCTTTTATCAGTGTTTATTTCTCAACCTCCAAGAATTAAGAAGAAACTTTGAGTGTTGAAGATTGCCATCTCCATTGCATTCAGACTCTAAAAAGTATCTTACACCATTTCTGCAGATATTCTCAGACAGGTCTGTTCCCTGGTTTAGAACCTGGTTGTTTCTGGCTAGATTAATCTGTCGGAAAACATCATGATCTCCTTCCAGCCTATACAGCTGCCCTTTATTACAACAAGTATAGGTTAATTTCATATGTCTATATTGGAAATTAGGTCCTCTATGCCTTTGTGTTTCTATGACTCTTACAGTACAACCTGCATGTACACCCTGTTATTTAATTCTTTACATAGTTAAAACAGTTTGGTTCAGGGGTTTGGTTTTTTTTTTTTTTTTTTCTTGTAGAATTGGAATTCTTTTCTTCACATTTTACAAAATCAGTTGCTTTTGTAAGCTACTGAATAAGATCAGAATTTCAGGCTATGGCAGCTGCCCAAAACTTAGGTGTAGTGGAACTCCTTTATGTTCAAGAGAAAGATCTTAAATTTCTCTTAGAAACCAAAAAGCTTTGCATCTTTAGACTATAATTTCTAAAGATCTCTGCTATAGACAGCTGAAGTGTCAACAGATTGCTATATGAGTCTAGGACTTCTAGAAAGGTAATCTTTTCAAAAAATGTGATCACAGAAATCAACTTTTTATGAAGGCCGCAACAGGCACCTTGGTGTCAAACAGATGGGAGCTTTTCCAGAGGAATATTCCAAATATCACTAAGAGCAGTTTTGTGGACACAGCACATGAGGTGTTCCAAGGCAGTGATGGGATGATATGAGGTCTTGTTAGCTTTTATTTCCTGTGTGATTTCAGATTAATTTGTAATGATTTTTGAGAAATATGTGTTTTACAGATGTGATACATCAGGAAGAAATATATAACACTGACTACCAATGCTTGTCAAGCACACACCTAGAAGATAAAGCACCAAATTAGACCTTGCCTCTTTTTCAATGTAGCTGAAAACATTGTTTTTTCAAAGGCTGATGTACCAGGTCAAAGGGCTGCACAACCTGGAAGAGCTTGTAGGCAACTGGTTTGCTGGATACCAGCTTGAAAGACAGGTGAATATCTTAGAGTCTGAAAATTTGCACAGTCCATGAAAGGATTTTTGATTCAGGGTTTTGTTCTAAGTACATGGTATTTAACTTGAAGGAAGCTAGCTGGCCAAAGGGAGCAGACTGAAGGGTTTGAAGTTAAGATAGATCTGTTCAGAAAATGATCTTTGGTACCATGACCCAGATTTAGCAAAGAATTGTGTGAATCTGTATTAAGTTAAGCAATACCTAACAGCCAGAAACCCAAGAGGGATGTGCTTGGGGAAATAAGGAAAGGTCATAGGTCTAATTTGCACAGTAACTGTGAACTCAAGAATTGAGCAGAGGTAAAAATGTGGATCTATTGTATTTAATTCTTTTCTGGCATGTGACACTATAGTATGCTTTTATTTTATCACAGAAGAAGGAAATTAAGCATGTAAATCTCTATTATACAGTGAATGAGAGGTTTTTGTATTGGTTGAGTCTTTTGATTGTATTCCAGAAAATTATGTTTGTATTTCCTTTTTATTAAAAAGTCTATTGTGAACTAAAAATAAGGATAGTATTTTTTGAAAAAGAAAGACAATTTCCCATTGACAGTATGTATTCTGTGTCTTTGAAGATTCTCCATATAGAATTGAAACTTGATATTTTCTGGGAAAGAAATGGAATCTTTCTAATAGATAGCTCATACTGTAGTTATAGATTATATACAAAATTATTAGTTGAGATATTTCAGTCTTGATCTGGAGGTAACCCCTGCCTTCTAACTGCATAAAATTTTTTAAAGCTATCTTAATATGGATATGTAGATTTACTTAAAAATGAATTGAAAAAATCTCATGTAGTAAGGATAATGTACTAAAAAAAAGGTAACTAGCTGATGCATGCGATAGGTTTTATCTCTAAAACTCCTTTTACTCACCAGGAGTATATAAATGACAAGAACTGATTTTGTTGATGTGGAGGCATAGCTGATTGGAAGTTTGTGATATTTGAAAAAAAAAAAATAGACTAATCAATTCAAGTTTCAACAATTTAGCACATTAGTCAATACATAATTCCTGGTAAAAAAAAAAAAGTGCTGTTGGCTGAAAAATGTGTCTTAGGCATGGCAGCTAGCTTGCATTTCTCGTAAGGAAATTATTTGGGTCATTTATAGTCTTGTAATAACAAACTTTACTGTTTGGTCTGGAAAATTCTGAGCACAAGTAAACCTACTGTAAGTACTTTGTGAATAATCTTGTTTCACTGAGTTCTATGTTAAATTTACTTAGTGGCAATCATTGCTCAAATTGTTAACAATGACCCTGCGTCAGTGAGGATGCTGCAATTTTCAGTGTTTATCTTTTGAAGGTAGATATAGATCTTCACACAAATCAGTCTCCACTCCACTGGAATGGGATGGCTCTTCCCTTTCATTTCCAAGGCAATATCAGCTTCACACTTCTGTGTGGCTTTCTTAAGACCAAAATCAGAGAACCAATAAATCAGCAGCATTCAAAAATGCAATATTATTTGCTAGAAATAGAGTAGGATTTAAAGTCTTTGTTGTCATAAACTACAAAAGGGTAATATTCAATTATAATATATGACAAGCAAACCTGAGTAAAAATATTGACCAAAACTTTAGATAGAAACATACTGGATTTATACAGGGCATGCTGGCTGTTGACCACAGAGCTCAACTCAAGTAATCACTTTCAATCTTAGAGGAGTTACTCCTAATTAGAAGTGAAACTGAGAGAAAAACCTGCCTTATTCATTGCTGGGTTTAGGGCCTCATTGGTGACAGAAAATGTTGAAGTTAAATTTGGGAATTCCTAAATAATTTGTCAGGAGTTTTCTGTGCCTGTACCCCCTCCTCCCCAGTTGTAGGCCAGTACAGAATGTGTACAGGATGGGCACATGCTATGGCCCAAGTATTATGAACATTTCCACTATCATGATGAAAGTAGAGGCTAAAAAGCTTAAAAAATGTGAAACATAGAGCACATAGAGATTGCATAAAGATATTTTGTTCAATGTACTTACTGCATGTTAAAAACTACCTCAATAGAAGATACAAGAGCAATAAAATTCTCTGAAAATCAATACCCAAAATGTTTTAAGGCCTTACAGTATTATCCTCTTTGCTGTTTTTCATTGGAGGCACCTCCTGGGTGAGGATGACCTTGCTGGGCTGCTGAATGGATAGAGGAATTCTCTAATGGTCCCCTGACAGAATGAACATTGAACAGAAGTGCTTGCACAGCAGGTTTGCAAAGGAGCAGCAACATGGTTTGTGATGAAAGAATAAAACTGGGTTTCCAGTAAGCACCAAAAAATACCAGCTCTTCCCTGAGGAAGGAGGCATTTAGCTGTTTTCAGTCATGAAGCTTGCATGAGCACATGGATTAATATCTCCATATGTTCTTCCTCATCCAGATCAGTATGAACTCCAGGAGAATTTCCAAGAAATCTGGAAACTGTATAGGGCCAATGTAAACCAAGTACTTTAGGTGCCAAGAAACTGTGATCTTGTCCAGATCCATACCACACCCTACATATGGGTTGTGTCTAAATAATACAGTGTAGGCCTAAATATACTTCTAAGGAGTTGCATATGTCCTTTGGAACAGAAAATTCCATCAGCTATTCTTCTATTCCTACCGTGCTGACCAATAGAGGTTGATGGTGTGAAGAGACAAGTAAAGAACTAATTCAAAGTTGAACTCTCTATTTTTTACAAGCAAATCAAGAAAGTCATCACATCTTAGTAAGGAACAAAGAAAAAAAATTGCTGCTCACATACTTCTACTCCAAACTGTATTCATTATTCATTTTAATGGTTCAACATCAAGACTTTTATGTTTCAGAATTGTCCCACATATGACTTACTCTACACTGTATAGCATCATGCCAATCCTGATGCTACCAAGACTCCAATAGTTTAGTGCAGAAAAAAAAAAAGAAAGGCGTATCTAGAATTCTTATTCTAATCAGTATTTTTGGAAGAAATATCTTAGCTGCCTCTATTATTGCGCCAGGCTGGCAGCAGAGGATGGCCGTGGAAACTGGATTCCTTAAAGAGAAAACGCATCCAGAAGAGAAATTCCTGAAAGATGATAATGTGCTCTAATCATCATATTGAGGTTCTGAGACAAGGCAAGAGGGATTTGGGAAATAACCCTTGAAATATTGTGGTGTGGACACTGCACCACCAGCACTAACTGCCCTCTGTGAAACCACTCTGTTGATTTACTCTCCAATGTAGACATAGCCACATTGTAAAAAATAATCTCCATTATTCAAATGCCATCTGAATTGTGTGGAATATGTGAAGCAGGACTTGATGTCCTATTCCTGTGGCTGAGCAGAGAGGGGAACTGGGCACCTTTTTTCCAGTGTCTCTATTCCTGTGAAGTCACTCTACAGAGATCTTCCCAGTCTCATCCAGAACAGAATTCTCCACAAACTGCTAGCAAGACACCCTCTGGAAAAAAGCAGTTCACAGTGGAATAGTGGCAGAAAGAATTACTGTATTGAAATGGAGGTCTATCAACTAAAGTTGAAACGTTTTATTCATCCTTTAAAATCAAAAGCAGAATGAAGACAGGATTTAGGAACGGATGAAGAGTAAAATTCAGTAAAAGCTAGAAAGCCAGAAAGCAAAACGCCAGGCCAATATGTCCAAGGACTGTGCCCTAGGAATATTCTTTTTACAGGGAAAAAATAAGCAAATTAATGCTAACCTAAGTTTATTCTAAAGTTTTGCATTTGTTTATAAACAACATATTAACAATAAGATCAGTATCAAGAACCCAAATTTCCAGTTACTCTACATAGGCTGGCACATAATTCTTCAAACACCAGTTTATTTAATCACAGAATCTCACAGCACTCCAGCAATGTCATTGTTTCATATGTGGCAATTCTTTCCTTTATTACACTTTTTCAATATCACCAGATATATTCTTTTTCAGCTTCATCAGTAAAACTAGCAGCTGCTTGTTTTCCAGTTTAAGAGAACAAAATGGCCAATGTGGCAGCATGGAGTGTCTATTGTCTGTTTATTAGGTGCAAAGAATCCCAACATATTTCCAGAATCTGACCATTTATGTCACATTCTAAAGTGATTTTGTCTATTGCTATTTTTATATCGCAAATATTTCCACATGTGTTCCACATCAAATGTGAGTATCCCTTTTGAAACTGAACATATATACTATAAGTAAAAGCAAGACTCAAATTGTTTATAAGACTAAGATCCCTGGCTGATGCAGATCAACATAACTATAGTGGTTTCAGTGTAAAACCCTGTTAGTCAAGACCATTTTTGCTGGAATAGAAAGCATCTTCTTTCAGTTCTACATCTTTTCTAGTATTTCAACTAGGCTGATTTGAAATAAACAAAAAATATCAATCCAATTTCTATAAATAAATGTTATTCATAAAATAAAATACATGAAAGTATTTTCATATTTTTCAAAATGTGTTATTTAATGGAAAAAAAGCCTTTAATTAAGCCTTAATTGCTTAATTAAGTTGAATAATTTTATGAAAAAAATTGTTTTAAGTCTTCTTTTCCTTTGTAATTTCTAAAATCTGTTTTAGACTCCATTTTATACAGGAGAAATCAATTGTGGTAAGCAGGCACAAAAAAATGTAGTCTGATGTTTTATTTCTGGCTGTAGATCTGTGTTTTAAAAGGGAAATTGGCTTTTCTGAAACTAATTTTTATTTCATGGAGTCAACAAACAGTGGAAATATATAAAAAAAAATAGAAATTTACAGAAAGCCATGCCTCATAAAACTCCTGGGGCCTGTACCATTCTGACTTATTCCCCATGCAACCTCACTGAAGTCAAACACCCATGGACTTTTAAAAAATACTTACTTATTCTGATGGACATCCAAAGTGTACCAGCAATGTCTTTCATAATCTGTGTTGCATTAGGAAGAATCTAAATGTTTTACATTGCATATCACACTTGCATCCTATTAATAGGCCCTATAAACTCAGATGTATTTTTAGATTGAGCCTCTTTGGCACTGAGTTTGTCAGAGTAAACAGCTCATTGCATCTGAAATTAATTCCTAATATAATGTGAACAAGTATAAGAAAAGCTGAGGCAGATTAGAGTGGATGAAATTCTCTGCTGCCATGTGAATACTTAGGCCCAAATTTTGTTGAATTATGTACACATATACACACTCAATAAGATTGTTTTAAGACAACAAATTACTAAGTAGGCATTATTTGATGTTAGATCCAATATAATGTACTCTGGAGACTTCTGTCATTTTATATTTATTTGCTTTCTTGTATTCTACAGAGCTAATATAACCAAGTGAAAGTATAATGTAAAATTTATGAGCATTTATACAATTTCTTGAAATAGTTCACACCTAAAAGGTGCCTCAGCCAGAAGAGGAACTTTGCATTGATTCACAAACTGTGAAAGATTTAAAGACAACCAAGCATTTTGCCAAAGCACATACTTGATCACATTCTAAATGGAATAGGAGCAATTATATCATGTGACATTCATTGTCTTTAGGAGAGAGGCCAAGCCCAAGGCAATGCAACAATTAAATAGGTTGAGTTTGTAGAAAAAGTGGTCTTCAGTGTTTCATGATCCTTCTTATGCCTAAAACTGTAGACTGAGACATACCGTCTTGCAACTCAGATTTACATAAAGTTTATGTATAAATTATTTACATAAATTTAAATTATTTACATAAATTTATTTATAAAGGAATGTAATATTTTGTTATCAAAAGAAAATAAGTTGAACTTGACGGCCTACATAAACCTTAGTGAGCTGTACAACAGGGAAGGACAGGACTGTTATTGACTGTCAGAATAACAATAATCACAACATAGATGATAATTGCAATGATAATTGTCCTGGTTTTGGCTTAGTGCAAATGTAGATAAAATTGGAGACAGGCACAGTGAGTACTATTATTATGACTTGTTTTGCACATTGCTCTGAAGGCTGTAAATCTGTCATACCTCCTATAAGAGGTTTTATACATGTCCTTTCTGTACCTTTGTTGTGGGCAGTGCTTTCTGATCCAGAAAATAGAGATGGGGAGGGAATCATTCAGGAGCATATTTGCCAATGGAAAGGAAGCTATTTTGAAACAGAAATCAGATTACATGTCAAACAGAAATGTTCCTATCTCCAAATAAATACAGAAGGAAATCCAACAGGTGTTACGACTCCAAGTCTTTTGATGTTTCTCATCTGAATAAAGGATACAGACAGGGAAACCAGCTGCAAATATGTTAGATTTACTGAAATACAATACGAGAGGGAGCACTAAATACCAGGCAGTTATCAAGGGTACAGAGAGGGATTTGGGATTGTCTTTGCAGAGCAATTGCACAACACATGTTAAATCAACATATGGTTCTAGCAGAGGATGGAATAAATAAATCCTTTTAAAAACAGGCTTAAGAAAAGAGAAGAAATATAACTTAATAGATCAAAAATTTTTACAGGGAGAGGGGGGAGGCCAAATAAAGAAAGAAAAAAAGTGAAATTACTGAGTCCAGAAGTAGGTGACATGGTTGTGGAAATTATAATGGTCATTAGAAAAACTTTTATTTGCATTCATTTATATAACCATATGTTGGACAGGAAAGTCGGAGAATTTATTAATTTATAACAGATAATAACATGATCTTTTGTAGAAACTGTAAATTTAAGAGGTTGACTATGTCATTGAATTTATTATTCTTCTTCACACTCTGCAGAAGATTAAAAAAAAGAAAATAAGTTTTTTGATTAATCCTTAGGTACTGATAATAAAGAATTCATTGCCAGTAATTTCAGTGAGATATTTTGGCTAAAATATTATTTCAAAATTTCAATATAATTTTTTGAATTCCATCAAAAATTAATAATGAAATTTCTTGTACAAGAATTTTCATTTCTATTTCATGTCTTTATGGCATATTTTTTGTTATAATTGTATCATGGTATATTTGTGACTTTTCCACCTGCATGAGAACATGATATCAACAATTTTAAAAAGTTGAACAGCAAAATAATATAATATAAAGGTGTTTGTCCCATTTTCTTTGTAATTTACCCTCAGAAAAGGGTTCATGTTTATTGACATAGTTTGTAAATTCTGTTATTCATTTCATGAAAATTACCTAGTCTGGGCTTTGCTATGGTTAAGATCATGTTCAAACCTTATTACAGTGCTCTATAGAGGAGGTGAATGCTAAAAGAGAAAAAAAGAAAGAACTTTAATTCTTTTAGCAAATTAAAAACTATTATTGTAATGGCACTTACTTGTAGTAAAAGGATTTGATTAATGACACATTAAATATCATAGGGTCATAGAATTGCCCATGTTGGAAGGGGTTTTAAATATCACATAGTTCCAACCTCTTTGCCTTGGTCAGGGACATTTTTCACTCCTAAGACTGCCAAGAAGTCCATCCAACTTGGCCTTAAAGATAAATTGAACTGAATCATTAATATTTTTTGCTTAAAACCAGTTGAGAATTCAACTGCAAACAAGACCTTTCTCTCCTGCCACCCCCTCTGGTGAGAAAGGGACCAAGACAAAGGCTATTGGTTGAGATAATTCCCTGAAAACGATCAGCCATGGGATAAACAAAGAACAGTAACAGCAACAGTATTAACAATAAAATATCCAAAAGAGTGGGTGATTTACACACAAAAATGTACTCATCCTCGCAACCCATCTCTGCATGGCCATAAAGGCAAAGACAAAGAAAGAAAAAATTATGGGCGTTATCACAATTGGTGCCACACAAAGCTGGTATTCCCCTTCGCCAAGACTGAGGCAGCAAAAATGTGGACAAACTTCCAAAAACCTCCATGGATTGTCTGCTCCATGCTTCTGTTGCCCATTGACCACAGGTCCTTCCAGCCCTGGTGGCTGTGGTGCCCAGGCTGGGATCACACTTGGATTTGTGTTCTCCCTGGGGATGCAAGGGGACAGGCACTAGTGGAAAAGGGGCAGATTCTACAGTGCTGGCCACTGGCAACTTCCCTCCCCTTGGCAGATGTAAGGAAATTAGGTCGATACCCAAAAGGAAATAAATCTTGGATCTTAATTCTTGGGTCATCTGATCCAAACCCACTTCTCCCACTCAAAGCAGTACCAGCTTCAGAGTCAGCTCAGCTGACTCAGGGTTCTATCCAAATGGAGTTTGAGTTATGTTATTTCCATAAGGGTATAAATTTTCACAGATGCTTTGGGCAACCTGTTCCCATGTTTGAGCAGCTTCATTGTGAAATTTTCCTAGTATCTGGCCAGAATTTCTCTTACTGCAGCTTGTGCCTATTTCCATGTTTTTCCTTTTTTCCCTCCCATGAAGTAAAAACATTCATGAGCCCTTTTTTCTGCTTATCTCCCCCCCACCCAAAAAAAAAAAAAAACCCCAGAAACAACTAAACAAGAACCCCAAGCCAAAAGCCTCCTTTCAACATAAATTTTTAAATAAAACCACTATACCTAGGTCATAATACTAGGTCATAATATTTTCCTTCACTGAAGTGTTCCTACCAAACGGTGGCAAAATATGTATGGAGTATGTCTTAGCCACAAACAAGGCATGCATATGCCACAAACTGGAAAATCTTAAATATCCTTTGAACTGTTGTCAAGGAAGATAGGACCTGACAAGTTCAAAACTAACAGCAGTAAGTTTATGGCTGTGCTCAAGAAGATATCTTAGGGAAATAAAGAAGATACCAAAACTTCAGTAATCCTAAATGAAGGGAATAAACCCTTAGTAGGCAGAGGGAATCTTGGAGCTCTGCACTGAGATGTTGAATTTGGCCAAGATACTGTTTGTATGGAGATATATGGCAGAAAACATGAAGAGAACCAGTAGAAAAGTTTATTTCAGTAGAAAAGTTTAGCTTTTCTCTGAAGATCAAAAAGAAAAAAAAAAGAAAATAAACTTTAGTATTTATAGGGAAAATTATCAAAACCTCAGATTTCTACTAAGAAACAGTACAAATCTCCTGGGTGAACAATTTTTAACCAGTCTTGTCAGTGTCACTGTTATCATAAATGCTCTTTGACTACATTAATCTTGAACGGGTCAGGAAGCCAGGCTCATTTCTTGTTTAACAGTGAATTCTTTCTAAGTGTCACTGTGTTTTATTGCTATTGCCCTTCAGTTATTCTCTTAGATCTTTGGATATATTATTCTAATATGCAGAATGTGAAATATTTTGGATCAGATATTATTTACAGTTAGAATGATCAGGAACCCCAGATGTTCATTAACAACAAAAAATGAACTTAGTTGTCTTCTTTATTCCCTCTTATAACTGAGAAAAGATTAAACTAATCCAGATGTGTCTATGCCTTTAATTCCATCTGTGTCACAGACAGTAAGACTCTGGTCATCAAGGAATTATTGCATATTAATCTCCAGAGCGTTTGATGTTAGAGTTTGTCTGATATTCTGTTAAAATACACATTTGTTCTCAATCCTTTAGTAAATCCTGAGAATTTAACTAAGTATTTCTTAACATTCATTAATTGCGGGAGCTTTTTTCCTGCTGCTAGCTATGCTTTTGCAGGAGTGTAAATGATAGGAAAATATTCAAAAAATTAGATGAAGAAGTTATGAATTTCAGTCCTAAAGTCTTTATGGCAAGAGAAATAAATACAATTCTTTTATCAGCTTGCAGACTTGAAATAGAGCCTTTGTGCTGAGATGTATGGAGATATTATCCATATAATCTTTGATTAGAATAACCTCCAAAGCATCTCTGGAAATTTGTAAACTAGGGTCTGCCTTTGTCTTTCTTTAAAAAATTATTTTATTAAAAGAAAAGTGTATCCGTGATTGCTTTACTTCACTTATTAGACGAATGTTTCACAACAGTAAAATCTGCTATGTATGCTCACCACATGTGCAAAATATGGTTAATTACTGTTGTTTAAGTTTTACAAGAATCAAATCTAAAGAGAGTCAAACAAGCAGAGTTAATTACTTATTTTTACAATTTTTGGATTGGACCAATAAAGGGAAAAGGGCTTGGCAGAACTTTTCTGTACACTGACATTATTCAGTACTCAGCAAAGCTTAATCAAAATGCTTTCCAACTAGTAGAGATAGAAATTTCAAGAAGTGGGTAAATCTACAGGTCATTCCCATAAATATGTTTGAAGCAGTTCAAGTAAGTGCCAATTCTTCCTGTGAGATGAATCCTTAGGTAAATTTTTTCATGGGTGAATAAAAAAATTTACAAAGAAAGTAATATTGCACAGCTGTATTTAAGCCCATGTCTTTCAGAATAGTTAAAGTTATGGTTTTATAACAGCAGAATCTTCTATAAGGTTATTAAGGAGTGATAGAACCTTGATAGCTCAGCATTATTCACAGACACTGGAGGTTCTCCATGCTCCCATTGCTCCTCATGCTCAGAAAAGTTTGGGACCTTCAATTTTTGCACATGATTTATATAGGCCAACAACCAGTTTTTCCAAATATTAGCTGTATTTACATTTCCTCCCTGAGAGCCAAATCTCAATGAACTTACAAGGCTTTTATGTTCCAGTGCCCTGAGATCTATACTGGAATATTTTTTAACTACTGACTTGGAATGCTGAATGAACATAGACCAAAAGAACAGCAGACTTATACTCCATCTTGGAGGGATTGAGTCCAATAATGTGATTTCACAGAATGTATGCATTAAATAAATACATTGTTTGCCAGAACAAAGTAGTATATATCCAAGAAAAGAGAACTATCATCTAGGAAAGACTGAAATTTAGTTAGTAGTTTCTCATAAAGAAAACATGAATCAATATCGATGTTGTATATGCTGTATCCATGTCAGTTAATCAAATGTTCTCTTGAAATCAAATTATTTTTCCAGTTCCACTCCCTAGCAGTAATGGTAAACTGGTTATTTCTGTGATATCATTAAAGGTAAAATAGCCAAAATCTGGTGCTGAGAATATAAAGGGGCCTATGAAGTAGGTGAGGAAATATATTTCAGCAAATTCATAAATACACAGATTTGAAAAATGTAAAAATAAGTATTAGAGAGCAGCAAATTAGATGTTTGTCAGCAAAATTCATACTTGCAGTAGGAACATGTATGATAACCTCTGAGCTCGAGTTAACTTTTTTCTGGCTTTATATTTAGTGAAAATCTTCTGCTGAGGTAGTGAAAGTGCATCTTTAACTTAGACAGCCAAGGGTAATTTTAAAACTGTACATATGACCTCCAGATAACTTAAAATTTTATGTAGTGTTGTCTGTGATCCTTGGTCTCTGTCATGACAGATCAACTAGGAAATGCACTGGTTAATGCCCTTGCACTTTCCACTAATACTGACAGATGAATTGCTACTTCCTAAAATTTATGATTTTGACAAATTTTTTAGCTTCTCATGCTCCTAGCACAAAAATTTAAGCAAGTTGGATGAATTGGTGCAGTTCCTTGGCATGTTGCTCCACCTGTTCCTCCTGCTTTCACATGAAATCCTCCTTTATTGTGAAAGTTGCCACAGATTTTCCATGTTTTAAAGTTCTCACATGTCAACCTCATTCTCATCAGGATCCTGAAAATCTGGAAATGTTCCTTTGCCTCAAGACTCAAGTCAGCGGCTTTGCCATGACTATGCAATGAACCTATGCAAAAACCCTGAGTGAGGGTAAGAGTGCTAGACTTAAATTTGAGACTCCATCTTCCCTTGTCTCCTCCTATGTAGCCAATGCTCAAAAGTTCTGTCCAGTTCTGCCTTGGAATCTCTTTTTTAATTGTCTCAAGATAGGATGATGCCAAATCCAACTTATTGATGCTCCATATTTTCTCCTTGCCTTACATTGGTGACAACATTCTAAGAGGTTCTTTGATAGCTCTGGGAAGTGACCATGTCTGGGTAGGATTCTGACTGATTTGTGGAAACATTCCAAGAGCTGATTGTAATTGTCCTTGACATGGTCCTAAGCTGGTGCTCTGGCAAAAAGTCTCACAACCACAGGGATATGTCACACATATTTTCCCACATCTTGAAACTCTGACATTTCTTTTTTGTGCTCTGAGCACATGAACAAATGTGACAAGCACTAAGCCAAAGATCTTCTTGACTCTGGATGCTTAGATGAGGAATTCCCTCTTCCTTTCCTCCCCGAATTGGCTTGGTACCGTCTTTGCAGCTCTTGTGTTCCTGGCAAGCAGTAAATTATGGGCATATTGATCGGGTTGGTTATTCATCTTCACAATGATATAGCTTTGGTGGGATAAACCTCTTTAGATTTGTAGTTTTCACACAGAAAAGTAGCCTTCCTTTTTCTGGAGTTTGCTCCTGGCCTGGTGACAGCCCACAGGTATGTCATGCAATATAACTGAGAGCAGACTCAGGGTGCTGCAGGGAAGGGTGTTTGCAGCAAGAATTAAGCTGTGGATGGGCTACATGACAGAAATGCTTCTGAGTTTTGCCCTTTGCCTTCCCTTTACCTTTCACAGAAAGCACTTAAAGATAATGACAAAGAACTACGAATATGGCAAAGGACTACAAAATGGTCTGAGTTTGGTCCTGGTCCTGATGCTTCTGGCAATGCACAAAGTGGTATAAATAGAATAAGCCTGCCCAGAAATGGACTTGATTTGAACATGCTGCTTTTTAGTTTTTTTTTTTTTTTTCTTAAATAAACTGTGCTATAACTTTGATTGTAAAAGAGCTGTCTTTAATGATTAATGATCTGGCCTCAGTCACACTTTTTTCCAATAACAACTGTTCCAGCAGTAAATAAAACACTTGCAAGACAGGAAAAAAATCTCATTTTAGGCTGGGATGTTTATCTAAAGTAACCTTGGTCTGCCAGAGCTATGATCTGTAGCGTACTTGGGGCAGCACAGTGTTTGATCTCTTGCCTGAGAAATCATTTCTTATAGCACCTTTTATGCAGGAAAGGGTAAACTGCTCCCTGGCTTGTTGGGCAAAGAAAATTGTTCCAAGTCACAAATAAATTGAGCATTGCCTTCTTTTAAATACAGAGCTTTAGAGTAGTCTGAAACGAACAAAATTATGCAGGACACCTATGACCTGCCCTCTGTCCTTGCTCAACTCAGGCTTTTAAATCCTTCATCTCAAAGATTGTGACACACTAAGGCTATTTTTATAGAACACCTCATTATATGACCAAGAACATTTCTAAAATGTGTTTGTGTAAAATCATAAATGCTTATGAAATCAAGCACATGACAGCAAGCTTCTATTTCCCCCAATATTGTTGATCTTTTGCATTGGAGCACTATTTTCTGTTCCTCAACTGTAAAAGAGAGATAAAGAGAAAAATTGTGGAAGTTGTGGTCTATTAAATAAAATTGATTCTATTTCAACGGTATTCTAAGATGACAAAGAGGTGTTTTTTGCTTTCTATTTTTATTTTTCTTTTATTTTTTTTTTTACTCAATCTTTATTTCTCAAATGCCTTTTCCAGCCAAAGGAAGATATGATCAAGGAAAAAATAACTGATATTACTAGAAGTTGATCTTAAACCCAATAATGTCCTTGCCTGGGATTCTACTAAATTGAATAGTATAAAATGAATCTCTTAACAGGATCAGTCCAAAGAATAACCTCAAGTATGTCTTTATTTTGCTTGCTTTCCTTTTAGATAAAATTGAGAAGAAAAAAAAAAAAGGGAAGTGAAAGGGAATAGGAAAGAGAAGAGAAGAGAAGAGAAGAGAAGAGAAGAGAAGAGAAGAGAAGAGAAGAGAAGAGAAGAGAAGAGAAGAGAAGAGAAGAGAAGAGAAGAGAAGAGAAGAGAGGAGAAGAGACTTGTCTTTCAATCTGATTATCCACCATTTTTTTCCAAATATCTAACAAATCATGCTCCAGTGCCTTACTACGGTAAGTGATGTATGTGTCTCACAAATAATATAAGGAATTATATTTTTCTCTGATTTATATCCTTGATTCATCCCATATTTCAGAATAAAAAAGAAGTTAAAAAAGAAAAAAATTAGATTGCCAGTGCCTATACATTTTGAGAAATGTCTTCAGTGTATATTATTGGTCCTTTGAAAGGCAACTGGTTTTTTTTTTTTTTTACTTTCCCCTTTTTACATTAGCTTTGTTATGAATCCAGAACTCTAACAGAGCGGAAGTAGAATCTAGTGAAGTAGAAAGAATGCATTTATTGCTTGTGGTTTTCTATTCTCCAGCTTCCTTAGAATATTTCCACACTTCCAGCTTTTTATGAACTACTTCCAGGCTGATTGCTTTCAGAGCTATTGCCATTTGAACTAGCAGTTTTATACTAGAGCATCCATTAGGAGAAGGTATAAATACAGGAGGACAGTACATGTGATTTTATAGGAAGCAGGACGTAATTCACTTTTTAAATACACCTTTAAAAATACTCAGCAAAACGTTCAGCTGATAAGCTAATTTAGCGTAGATTTACTGGGATCTTCATATTAAAGTTTCTCCTCTAAATTTTGATATCTATATTTAATTCTGAAACTATCTTGTGTTGCATTGAATTTGAAAGAATTGAAGAAGGGCAATGTTAAAGTGTATTTTTAATTTTTTTCTACAGAAGTTTCTAAGGTGAAGGGACATCACTATGATTCATTTGCCTTTCATGTGTTACATGGCAATGAAAGTGAAAACTTTGTATTAGCTTTATTGGTCCTTGAATCAAAGAGCATAAACGCCCATTTAGAATTTTTCTGCATGTTGTTCATTCCCACATTTTGCTTTGCTCACCAGCAGTTTCCAAAAGATGTATTTTCTCAACCCCATAAGAAATCCACCTTTACCCAGAAAAACAGTCCTCTCACAGATGAAAGGAAGGTGTTGCAGTGACCCTAACCCACACTCTTATAAATGGTCTCTGAACTACCATTCAGGTTTTGATATGGAAAAAATGCTGTTATTGTTACATTAAAAGCTAAAAAGCAGAAGTAATTAGATTCACTCACTCTGGAGAATAACCATAAACTGGTTATTTTTCATTATCATCTTTAATAGTCATCACTATTGAGAAATAATTCCTTTAATTTTGTTCAGCTCAGTTAATAAAGCTTCTGTAAAATGCAAAAAATATTACTATTATTTTGTTCTATCTCACATTGAGATAGAAAAAATGAAAGTTTCAATTACCAAATAAAGGCTTGGGCATTTTTTAGGTTCATTAATAATGGAGTGAAGAGACCTCAAGAGTTTTAATACTTAGTAGCTTTCACTGTGCTCAAGAAATAATATTTACATGTTACTATATTCAGCATACACATAAGATCACAAATTTAGGTACGATGTTTGCTGGTTTGAACTTGCTCCTCTGTCATTATTCTGAACAGATACAGTGCACATGTTCTCTCTGTAACCCTGGGGAGAGACCCTGCTCATGTGGCTCTGTGTGTGTATGAAATAGAATATAAAAAATGTGAGGTGGCAGCATCCCAACAGGCATCCTCTGGTCAGATCCCAAACCCTGTTGAAAAGGAGAGCTTCAAGTAGGATTTATTCATTTGCAGAATGAAGTTACAGTAGATGCATAATAAAGGTAATTTGTATCATGATATTACATCGCAGACATGGCATAAGATTAGAATAAGTTCATTTATGGGCAGAAGCACCATTACCTGAAAAAATTCAATCAAAATAAATACAAAACCACTTTCTCTTCCCCTTCCCATTCTAATCACATTATATAACATGCACATAAGAACATCATGGAATAATTAGATCACAGAAAGTTGTCAGCAAGCCCTTCACTGTCACTATTCACTAAATCCAGGCTTTGTACATGAGTCACTTTCGCAGAGACATGTGTTTGGTTGCAGTTTATATCTCAGTCTAAAAGTTACTTTCCTAATTTTCATGCCCCTGTGCTATAACATTGTAATTGATATCTTAATTTTCCCTGTCTCTCTAATTTTATTTATATATATCTTAAATGTGGAGTTTTAATTGTCCTTGGTTGTACTTTGAAGATAGGTGTCTACAGTTAGATCCAATCATTTGGTAGGCTGTTTTTCCAGATATTTTTTCAAAACCAGATAGACTTCAGCATCTGTGACGAGTGTTGGAGCTCAGCACCCATGAAACCCAAGCTTTGCATTTCAGTGCTGACCAGTAACAACAGAAATGCAAGCAAGCCTATTCAAAGCTTTCCACTAGAAGTTTGAGAAATGGAAAGAGGGGTTATATTTACCTTCAAAAGATAATAAAGTCAGCAAGTGCTGGCAAATTCAAAATGGCAAAAGAATTCCAGACACTGCTTTCAAGTGTTAACAAATGACTCATTTAATGTGGAAAATGAAGTATTTAGAATTTTCTTACTCTATGCCAGGAAATATAAGCTTCATATTATGACAAGATGACAAGAGGCCTGTATGAGAACCCTAGTCCAAGGAGGTCAGATTTTGAAGGGTGAGCTAAGGATAGAAGGCTGTTTAGTAGAGCTTAGTGCTGGGTGAAACACAAGTTTTCTATTAAATCTGACAATAAAAAGCAGCTTCTGCAGAGAGCAGAATGATGAAAGTCACGCACTTTGCTTTTTGGTTTTTTGTTGTTTGGCTTTGTTGTTTATTTCTTCACATTTTATAATCTGAAAATCATTTCATTAGAGAAGTAAAGTGCACGCAAGTTTTCTTGCTGCAAACTCTTTTGTTCCCCTTTATGAGCTTTAGTATAATATCTTCATCTTCCTAAAGACTGCTCATTTTCCTAATCCATTATGAAAAAGTTATTTTGTCTTATTTTGTCTTGGTGCAGTGGGTCTGTGTTTTTAAAGACTTTATTCTGGTTGAATATACCACTTATTATACTGACATATACTGCCTGATGAAATATCTGTTGCTTTTTATACATTGTGAAGGTTAAGGGTAATGAAAGTCAAAGAAAATGATCTCAAAGTCTGCTGTTAGCAATTAGGTCTTAAACTAGTCCATAAACTTGTGTTGAGGGCTCCCTTCAACTCAGCTTTCAGATTGACCACAGCCAGAGAAACAAAATCAGTTTGTTGGTTATTCAGAGCTCACCCAGAGCAAATGTAAGGCTAAACCAAAGAAATACCACATTTTTGTTGGTCCTAAACATCAATACCAATATTACTAGGTCTAGAGAGAGCTAGAGATGGAAAAGGTAATGCATGATTTGTACCTAGATTTCATATTCACTCTACAAGGTTTTCTCTGGGTGTTTCACAGTGAAAAGTTACCAAAAAGATAAATGTCATTCTGGCTGGGGTGCAATAGCTGCAGCAAGTCCTTGCTCCTGTACTGTCCTAGAAGAAATCTGAGTCTGACCAAAGTATGTAAATTTGTCTTGCAGCTTTATTCAAGCATGTATTTTCATCCTTTCCCCTGTCTAACAGGGAAGTCTAACTGAAGAAGTCAGGATGTGTCTTTTAATTTTTGATTAACCCCTCTTTCCTCATCTTAAACCTGGGTAGGAGTCACCACCTTTTCATCAGATACAGTGAAATCAGGTAAAACACTGTTCTCATGCCTAAACAGCCTAAACAGTTTTTATTTTTGCTATCTTGTTTCCAAGAAAATATTTTCTCTTGATAGTGTTTATTAAAAAATTATAATCAATTGTATAGAATAGGAGAATCACAGGTGTAGTCTATTGCTAATACTTAGCTGAGACATTAAAGATTTAACTTTATCCTTTTAAGTTACAGATCACATATGATACAGCCTCCATACAAGACTTTTAGAAATAGTATGAAGTACTATTGCAGAAATGTATGAAGTGGGCTCATATTATAAAAAAACATATTAAAAGCAGGAACTGTTACCCTGAAGCTGGATGGATGTACATGAGCTGTAGGACATAACTTTAAACCACTAATTTGCATGTTATAATAAACACTGTCTTTTTGAAAATATTTTATCTCCTCTAAATTTAAGCACATTTCTGTGATTGTCCATTGTCCCTCAAAATGAACACTCAAGCCCTTTAAAAAATAAAATTATAGGGCTCAAGAAAAAGCTGTTTGCTTAGAGCAGGGAACTCATGAAAGCAAAGAGAGCAATGACAGTGTAAGAGCCTTGAATCCTTTGAGTCCTTTGAAGCACTGATCCAAAATGACAATGTGTTAAACTGTTCAAGAAGGTCTGTGCTTCAAACTGGCAGTGTCAGTCCTTCAGTCACATCGTGCTCACATGTCTACATGGTCACTGCTTGTGCTGTGTGCAATAAAATCAGCTGCAGCTTTGAGTGTAAGAGATCTCCCCTTGCATTTGCCCAACAGAAGCGCTGCTGTAGAGATTTATATGCCCAATATGAACAGAAAAACATGGGTAGCTACATAAAAATAATAGTAGTAATGTTGATTAGATAATTTTCGTTATGTTCTTTGTCTTGTTAAAAATTAGATGTGAGGAAATTGGCAAAACTGTGTACATGTAATCTATGGATTTTAATATATTCAATAATTAAAGATATGTGAATATATTTAACAGAATAATAGTAAGATTTGGGTTGGAAGGGATCTTCAAGGCCATCTAGTTCCAATCCCCCTGCCATGGGCAGGAACACCATAAATTGAACCAGGTTCCTCAGAGCTCCATCCAGCCTGGATTGAGCACATCCAGGGACAGCACAGCCACGACCTTTCTGGGCAATCTCTTCCAGTGCCTCGCCATGCTCACCACAAAGGATTTCTTCCTAGCATCTCATCTAAATTTACATTCTTTCAGTTTGAAGCCATCCCCCCTTGTTCTCTCACCACATGCTTTTGTAAAATGTTCCTCTCCACCTTTTTGTAGGCTCCCCTCAGGTACTGGAAGGCCACAGCTGGGTCACTGGGTCACAGAGAGCCTTATGGAGTGTCATCACAGGCATGAATGAGACACGGAGGACATTGCCCTAGATAGATGATTGCTCATGCTTAGGTGGATCAAACTGCAGCTAAAGGTTGGGCTTCTCTCCCTTTCTACACTAAACATGTCAAGTACTTTGATTAAACAAACCAATGGGCATCATCAGTTTGGTTTTTCTGCAGCTCTTGTGGCTCTAATCTCCCTTTGACAAAAAAGAGCACTGAAACCATGTATCTCCCTTTGTTTGCCTGGCCTGATGTAAAATACTAAGCGGCGCCATCTGATCCATTGCTTTACTTACAGCAGCTCAAATATTAAGATTTCCGTGCAGATCCTGCTTGTTTATACTGTGTGACTTGAATTTGTGTGGTCTGCAGGCTTTTACTGTGAGGACAGAAAGCAGTTATTTCCTATCTGCTCAATAAAAGGGGATGTAACATCTCATGTAACCATTATGATCACAAAGAGGAAGAATAACTGTGTCATATTGCTATAATGAAATAGAAGGAATAATTCATCCAAACACTCCTATGCCTTAAAATGTAACTCTACAATAAATTGTAGGAAACAGTTCTCCTTCTTTTACACAGCACTTTGCTACAGAAATTTGCCTTATCAGTACACTAGAGCATATTTTCAAATACATTTTATTCTGCATTATTATGTAAAAGACAAGTTTTGAGCAATACCTATTCACAAAAAATATTACTATTTTTTACAAGAAATATATCCTTAGTAAATATATACAAATATTGTGGGATAATTTCACAGGAGAATACATATTAAGTGTTTCTATTGTTCCTTTGATAAGTCTGGTATTATAACATATTGATTTCTTTGCTTTTAGTTCATCTGAGAATAAATAAATCTGGGGTTATTAATTTGTTTCCAAGAGTCAGCATCATTCTCATTGTCATCTGACAACACCACTGTGATATGTGGCTGCATTATCAACCTGACATGTTGGTAAAGCTCAGTTGTAAATGCAGTTTGTAGGACTGAAAACAACATTGTGTCTGAACAGTACTGCATTTATTTTATCATCTAGGGAAACAAATACTAATCTCTGATTTCTTATTGAATTTACATTGTAAGGAAATACGCTTTTAAACTTTATTTACTGCTATTGCTTGAATAAGTCCAAATTATAAAATCTCTGCTTTTTGGTGAGGGAGAATATATAATAATAAAATAGTATAAACACATATCAAATCATCATAAAACAGGGTTCAATCACTATAAAGCAGGTCTTTTGCTTCTTGGATTTTATATTTCAGTAAGTTTAAATATAAAACAGTTTTAAAACTTGCTCCCGAATGGTTACTGCAGTTTCTGAAGAATTGATTCTACAGCTTTTTTTTTTTTTTTTGGTCCAGTTTAGGTATTCTAAACTTGGATTGGATCTGCAATAGCAATGATGGCATCTGGAAGGCATTTTAGAAACAGAAACTCAGCCAGAATATCAGAGGAATGCAACATGGGGACAAAGTGTGCTAACGTGGTTTGTGCAACTTAGATACTCTACAGCCTTAAAACTTCAGGATATCCTTTGATGTACACTGGTAGAATTCTGATGCAGAGGGTGTTTATGCTGCATTTATTTCTTTTAATAATATTAACATACCACTCAGTGTATTTTATAGCTTGATTGCACTTTAAAGAAGGCTGATAACCTTGAAAGTAAAAAATTTCATAAATTTTCATTTTTACATTTGGAAAATACAAGCTGGTTATGGTACACCAGTTGGAAAGCAAATAAAGGGGTTTTTTTTAAATTTATTTTAATCTATTTTTCACAGAAATCAGATCTTGACTTTTCTGCTAGCTCAGAAAATGCTGTGTTTATCAATTTTATTCTCTTAATAAGTACCCAAAATAATGAACTAGAAGAGGATTCTGAGTTTCTGTTGCACAATTAGATTAATGTACTCAGGAAATGTTTAAAGTATACATAAAATGAAAAGTAAAAGGACATCTTGCCGTATATCATCTGCTTTTTCTCATTATGTACTAATACAAAGAGTCTGTGAGCTTGGTTATATAAAATGTGATAGATGTGTGTCAGGCTTTATATTTTCATCCTTTCCAAATCAGTATTATAATTATGTGTGATTTAAAATTCTTGAAGCTTAGGTTTCATTTCTCCAAAGGAGACTCAGGCAAAATATATTAATATATTAATATTTTGCCTAAATTTAAGTCAAAAATATGGGAACTGAAATTTCAGAGACTACTGAAAATATCCCCAAGCTCTTCCCTCTAGGTCAAACACTAACCTGACTGGGTAAGTAATGAATTTCTGTCCTGCTTCTTCTTCACTCACAGATGGTTCATAAAACTGAATTCTACAGAGGTTTCGCTAGGGTCTCATTTAATGCCTACTACATAGAGTAGTCTTGATTAACAATAGTTCGAAATGATAAATCACAGAAAAGTGTTGCATTGTTGCAACCAGAGCACATTGGAAGATTATTGTGGATGTTTGTTTGTTGTGTTGCAGCTAAGATCAAATACAGGTTTCCCAGGACCATGGCAATAAAAGCCAACAGGTCTTTTTTGTTTTCTGGGAGAAGATGGGGAACAAAGGCATCAGCTATGGAAGTTTTTCCCGCTAATCTCTCCAGTCCATGGGAACAGCCTAAGTGTGTGACCATAGAGTACGTGGAAAGCCTTGGGGATACCATGTCTGTTAAAAATGACTTTGTAAATGGAAGAACTGGGGGGAAGAAAAATAGGTGTACATAAGAGAGAGCAATTTCATTCCCACAATGATAGGACTCTTCTCCCAGTGTGGTCCATCACAGATTTGAGCTATTAATCTAATAACTAAGTAAATGTTTAATCTCAAGACTGATCCCTATATAGAAATATAAATTTGTACTGAGATGAAGACAAGAGTGACAGTTTTCCTCTGTAGTTGAGTGATTTAACAACCCATGTTAAAAGTCTAAGTTGCTCTTTCTGTGTGTTGCATAGGAACCTCGGCCTTCTCCGTGTGAGAGAGACCAGGATCCAAAGGAAGTTGGACATTCAGGCCAAAATATCTTTGTCCTTGCCTTATGTAGAGAACATCTCTGAGATCAAGACCAAAATTTTGGTTAGCAATGTCTCCAGCAAAGCCATGGACCCTTGTGGAGTAATGGAGTGAAGAAAGACATGGAGGAGGCCCCAGCACACCCTTCCTGCCCGGGATCCCCTCAGGATCCCTTGGCTAATGGCCTGTCAGCAGAGGAGGGCACATGGCTACTGCTGACACGGCCACAAGCCCCACGCAGGGGTGCCATTGGAAAAGCAGGGTGACCCCAAAGTCTGGGAAGAATGATGCCTCTGACTCCATTGATTCAGAAGGCTAATTTATTACTTTATTAGACTATATTATTCTATACTATATTACACTACATCTAAACTGAAACTGAACAAGAACTCAACTGAATAAAAGATGATAAATCTTTCTGTAAAAGAGACAAATCAACAAAATTATTCTTTTGAATAATATATCTTTCATCCAATGAACCTAATAATCTTATATTCTCCTTCTCAGCCTTGCTGCACTACTTGAGTTCAGGCTGCTGATCCAAAAGTAACCAATGCAGTCACAGCCTGCTCTTAATGCTTAGTAATTTCATTGCTATATCTTTTCTGTGGGGTTATGCACTGATAAATAAATGTATGCTTCACATCTTTGTATCGGCAAATGCGCCATCTGTAAAAAAAAATGCTGGATGAACTATTTAGAGTTTATTTAATCTCAGGTTCTTGGTATCAGCATTCCTGTAAGGGCTGACTTCCAAACAATGGATGCTCAATTTATCCCACTATCAAATTTATTTCAAGATGTTTCCTTACTGGAAACCAGAATGCACTGACAATTAGTCATAAACTTAAAAATAATAATTAACACATTCATCTTGAATTATAGTGAAAATGTAATATTAAAAAAATTATAAGATTAATTCCTTTTTGATGAGCTATGACAGTTTGATATGATAGTTTTGTGCAGAGCCCCACAGTTTTGTTTATTTTGTTATGCTTCCTTTAAAACAGAGGCCTGTAATGGAAATAGATATAGAATATAGAATATAGAATATGGACTAATATATAATATAATGCCCGTACCCTTATGTGCAACTCTGAAAAATGAATCAAAGTCACAGAAATTCACTGATGCTTTACTGAAATCTCTCCTTTATTCTACAGAATGTTTCTTTCAGGAAATTGGAGACTGTGATATTGCCATTGCCAGTTCTCTAAGTTTACTACTGCTAACTCCTTTCTTCAGTCTTTTTAAATTTGAGCTCTGTTTACTCCACTGCATTTCAAAATGGCTTTATTTCTCATAATATCTCCTCTGTTGAAGCACTTGAAAATATTAATACCCTTTTGATATTTGTCATAATGTGTTGCTTAATGGGAATACTAAAGTTCCTTGAGTAAATTGCTGGAAGTTAGGAATATTCAATCTCTGTTAGGCTTTAGTAAATCCATGCAACATAAAGGTAAGAAACTCTTCATTAGCTTTCTAAAGTCTACTCCTCTGAATTATGAATACTGATCAATAAATTTCTACAAGTCTAATGTACTTTATCTGAAGCATTTAAAATAATTTGCTATAGTTATTCAATTTACATCATGAACTTAGATATACCCCAGTGGCCTTCATTTTAAGAGAGATCAAAATTAATATTTAACCACTACAGCTTCTATGACAGTAAAACAATGAATCAATACAGCTAAGCACATGGTAATTGACTTACAGTCACGATGCTTCATAGAATTAATGAAGGAAATTGGTATTATTGGTCCTATTTGCAGAAGAAAAAAAAAACTCCATGAGTGTGTGGCAATGGGGGAACCTCCAGCACTACTGCAAAGGTAGATGGTGAATATTTGCAATAATACAAGAAACTCAGAGTACAAAATGGGGAATGTTCCACTGGTCTTCTGTTTTTATGGTAACAGGAATAGAATTTTAAGTGCCTTTTTCTAATACTTTAATATAGTGTTATATAAAGCTTGTAAAACAACAAAAAGTCTCAGCTATATTGTTGCAGTATCTTTTTTCCATTTTTTTTCTGAAAATACTTATTCTCCTTTTTTTTTATTTCATGCTCTCAAGAAGAACTTTAATCATCTATGCTTTTCCCAGTCCTTTAGGATATTTTCTAGAACTCAAACTTTATAAAGGAAACAACAATTGGATCATCCTTAGAAGAAAAACCTGTTAATTTTATTTGTTAGTACATTCCAAATATTATGAATATATACTAATAATTTAATATTCTTTAAAAAATGTTTGGAGTTATCACAATCATCTTAACATTAGTTGTATAAAAATAACAAGAGTTAGCAGAAACTTGTAGGAAAAGCATTTTATTCTGTAGTTTTTAGATGGCTTTACAGCTAAGGAAAGAAAAAAGTTTTTATTGTTTTGGTCTTTTAACCATGTTTTATTAGATGATATTATGATTTCTAAACTTTTTCTAGGTAATTCCATACTCAATAATTCATAATAATACAAGGAGGTATTCTTATTTCTAGGTTATAAAGTGGTTGTGTGTGTGCTCATGGCCCTCCTCATTTCTATTTCTCTGTGTTGAGTAGCCCCACTGAGAATGACAAAGGAAACCTTTGTTGCCAGGTACTGTTGTTTTCTGTGGTGTAATCTATTCTTTGGTGCTGTTACTTGAAGTTTTGCTGATCACAAAGAGATTGTCAGCCCAACGCCTACACTTTCAGGGGCAGATGAAGATCTTCTAAACACAGATTTGCCCATTGCAGTAATATGGTCCTTACCTGTGACCCAAGAAAATAAAAGAATTCATTGAAATGTATCCATCCTGCATCTTCAACACAGACTTAATAAGTGTACATGTCCTGTGCAGCGTTATAGTTTATCCAGGTCTGTATTTAATACAAATAGAAAACACCTGGTAGATATTTTGGTATGTCATCTAGTCTGACTTTGGCAAGGCTGTTCCAAAGAGCAGTGTTCGAGTCCAGCCTTATATCCCTCAGTAACAGCAGTTCAGCAACTTTCCTAGGTAAACTATTCCAACGTTTAGCTATTGGAAAATAGTTCATTAATTTATTTAATCTCAGTCCCCTTTCGTACATCCTTACACCTTTGACATATTCTCAGGGTGGGGAAACCAGCTGACTAATCTTCATTTATTTGTGGTACCTCATTCAATCCACCTTTTCATTACACTAAACTGTTCTTTCAGCACTTACAGGTGTTTTCCTTTGGGCTGAAGTATATCTTTGTTCAATAAAACTATGACTGTGCTTCAATTTAAGAGCTGTGCAACACAAAAGCTACTTGAACATTCAAAAGCGCTACAGAGAGCAAAGATCTCTGCTTTGGAATTCTACCAAATGAACTCTCCAGACATTTTTTCTACTGTTAATACCTGAATTTTAAATGCACAATCTGCTTATCAGGCTTTGCACTGCTATATTCATTCCAGATATAGATACTGCATTGATGGCAGTGGCAGTTCTTCTATTGCTGCATTCACTATCTTCATATTTCCATCCCAGGAATATCCTTGAGACGTAACTCCTAGAACTGGTTTCAGGCTGATGCCTGGTAACCAGTGTCAGATTTCTGGTTTGTACTGCTTGGGTTTATTTCCCAAGTCCTTATTTCTCATCTTAACATATGAGTACTTGCTGCCTCTTGATTTAGTCATGTTTATTTTAGGTTTTAATGGCAGTGAATCATCATGGGGCAGGTACCTCATGACACCCCATTAGCAGCACACTTACACAGATATCCCAAATTGTTACTGGTTTTATGTTCTGATCACTGTATGACAACTATTACATTCTGTAGAATTCTGCATTTCCTTTTGCAGTGGACACCACCCGTGAAAAAATTTTGCATTCAGAAAGGTTTGTGGCTTCCCGAGGAAGCCTGAATAGTTTCTCCTGCTAAATGTGGTTGCTTTCCTGACTGAATTGGAGCATCCCTAGCACAGAATTCCTCCCTTCCATTCTTACTTTTGGACTGTCATGTCCTGAAATTATTTAACACAGTGCACTTGATAGAAACCCTCCCAAACATGGGCTTATGCCACTAGGATACTTACTAAGAAGGGTTTTGTTGTTTTTTTTTTTGTTTTTTGTTTTTTTTTTTTTTTTTTTAAAGCCAGCTACTTTTAAGCAAACAAAAATTGGGCTTGACTCATGCATTATGAATCCCCACTGGGTTATGCTGTTTTCATGACTAATTTCTCTCTCTAACCACAACTTTACAGCCTATGACCTTACAACAGCAAGCTGGCTGTAAGAAAACATGGGCTTGTTGTGCTGGTTATGCCTTTGCTCATGTTCCAGGTCCCCTGTGGCTTGTTAACTCTCCACACACATTCTACTTCAATTTTACTTCAATTGCCTCCAGGCCAACTGCTGCTGTTGAATTGCCAGGGATCAGGAAAGTACCATGTCTCTACTGGACACTTCAGGTTAAATATAAAAGAAATCATTCTAATTTATGTTAAAATCAATCTAGATTCTTCTCAGTGTCGCTGTGTGGAACAGCACTATCTAAAGGAAAATAAAACATTATTTTCGATCTTTTGTTGTCTAATATGCAAACTGCAAATCTACTGCCAATTATATTGCTTTGATATCAAGTTATACTAATGACAGGGAATAGATGCCACAATGGGAGACCCAATAGAAAAGAACTGGTATGACATGATCCATTAGAACTTTATCAACTAAAAGTTGCTAAATATGTATTCACATTCAATTATAAAAAAAGTTTTTTTGCTGACGCCTCACTGGAAGCAGTTAACTACATTGTCAAAACCTCTAGGTCCAATGAATCCTGTGTGATACCTGACTTTAGGAGAAAAATACCTGGCTACCATTCAAACATAAGCAATAGCATTTTTGATAAAGATTTCTCTAATCCTAAATTTGGCTTCCTTATCCTGCACAGTTGCAGAAATGCAAGTCATAACTTTATAATAAAAAAGAAGCACCTGATCTGAAAGAAGTATGTGATAATAGTTTTACAGTGGAGGCAAGCTCCTGTTACATAAGCATACATATGTAGGCATACATAAATACAAATATATATATATATATATCTACACATATATATTTTTTCTATTTGTGGTTGGTGTCTGAATGTACCACTGTATGGAATGGACTGGGTAGTGTGAATTCTTATTTAATTTATCAAAGTCATGTAATCTGTTAATATTTCTTAGACTGGTGTATTTCTGGAAAGATTTAAATGGTGAGGATATAGCATGAGCAATTTAGTAGTTGAAGCCTTTGTGCACTCATGTTGCATCTCTGACCTACAATGATGTTGGGGCATGACATACTTTAAGTAAGTCATCAAATTGAAATCAAGCACCTTTGATCATTAAAAAACCACATTGCACTGCTTGCAGGAGTACATAAGATGTTAAACTTGGCTTCTGCACAAACTTTAAATCAGGCAATTTAAAACTGTTTGGGTAATTCAGATAGGGTAATATTCCTTATTATTTCTGTATCCACAGGCTTGTTAAAGGAAATTTATCTTCACTTCTCTCTTCTACTGTAACATGTACTATTGCTGGCAGGAACTTAGTATCTTCTCCCATATTCCCACAATACCTTAAAAACACACATATTTGGACTCAATTTATATGGAAGGCCTTTGAAATGAGATTAAAATCCTATTTTTATGTAGTACACAAATTTACACATTGATTTTTTTAAGGACATTAGTAAGATACATTGAAAACAAACGTTTAATTAAAAATAAAACTCAGATTCAGGTAGCCTATATTAGATGTGCAGAATAGTGTCTCATCTCAGTAGGATTAATCTGGGCATAAAATTTATTCAATATGGATTTCTGTTCTGTCTGCAGTTTGTGTAGAGTGAATCAATGCTTATATCTATTTTTTTATATATATAATCTGATTTTTGAGTTTAAGGTTCTCAGTAAGGAGATTTCAGCAGAATACTGACTCTGTTATAATTAGAAAATTGCAAAAAACACTCCAACATGGTAACAGATGTCGGCTATCCTCTTTAAGATGCAGAGTATCTGAAAAAATCCTTTATAGTCCAACTCTTCTTTCAAAATTCATAAGTACTCTGAGGTCTTTTCTCAGAGTATCTGTTTGCAGACACCTGAAGAAGGAAGTACCATCAGTGTGTCTTGGTGAAATGGGTCACCCCCTTGGGTTGAGGGGGGTCTGGATCTTGTTTCCTCCTCCAGGAACCCAGTCTGGAAAAATCTTAACATCTGGAACCACACCTAAGGCTTGTCCCATCCAATGGTTGCACCTCTGGGGAGGAGAAACAGAATCATGTCTCAAAATGAGAATATCAGCCCCTTTCACTGTGTACCACTAAATGTGAAAGTGTACCTTTTATCTTTCTGGTGCTTCTATTCCATGTAAATCCCAATACAGATGGCATCTAGGGGGTCTGAATCTTTATGATTTTCTAACTGATAGACTTAAATATTTTCTCTTTGTGTCATATGCTACAAAAGCAGTGTATGTGACTATTCATTAGTTAATGCATATTTAAAGAAATGAACATTCTTACTGAGAATTCTATGGCTTAACTTCTCACTCTGGTATACAAAATGAAAGGCATATTTGTGATTCACTTGGTTGTTAATAAAAATGACTGAAAGTTCAATTTTAAACCAGTAAATATTTCAATATTCATCAGCCCAAGATGAATAAGTGAAGCAATTATGAAGATTTTTAGCAAACAAGCAAAATGTTAATTGTGTTACTCAGGCACTGAGTGACTTGTTGCAATCATCTGTATTGAATTAGAGAACCATATAGAGTTTTATCACTATCAATATTAAATGTTATCTTCCAGGCCATTGAAATATTACACTTTTCCAGTTTGAGCTCAAGCAAACCTTTGTTAAATTTCACTGCAGGAAGATATTCTCTAATCACCCATCAAGGCAGCACCTTCTAATGTATAAGTACTAATTTTAGGTGCAACTGTAGTTTCAGCTTTTGTAATCCATACTTGGTTTAATTTCTTTAAAGCAATAAGTGTAACTGTTAAATGAGAGGAAAATTATGTAACTATAAACACTAGTTACATAAACACTATAATGTAAAAATGATATTTCCTAGATAAAGAACACACATAGTATGTGCCAAATTGATGGAACTAGTGAGATTATAAAATAGCCATGCTTAGCAGCACTGCAGTAATTTAATTACCTAATTTGCCAGACTGAATGCTAGGACATCTTTTATTTTTCTTTCTCTTATTTTGTTTTCTTTTGGGTTTTCTTTGTTTGCTTGTTTGTTTATTTTTGTTTGTTTGTTTGTTTTTTGCTTAAGAGAATTAAGCAAAATTATATGAGTGACTGATAACAAATGCTGAATGAATACACCTAACGCAGAAAAAAAGAAGAGGAGGCAGTAAAAGACAGAGGTAGAACATGACTGAAAGGTGGATATGGGAAATGTAAACTAAAGAAACACTAAGAGTAGGGGCCAAGTTCATGGGTTGGACACAAAGATTAAAAGTATGACCTGGAAAATATAAAACAAAAGGTAAAAATTTTGAACGTGTTTTGGGCTGTTTAATTTTTTTCTAGGCAAGTAGTAGAGCCCTGAGTGTCACTGACTAGGAAAAAATATATAAGGAAAATTTTCAAAATAAATAGCACTTAGCAGAGATGTGCCCTGAATCATCTGGTATCTTTGAATACAATTGCCAGAACTATGATGTTCATTTATCAGAAATCATCTTCCATTGCAGTTAAGCACTACCTTTACACTGAAGACAACCAGAATCCATTCATAAAATACATTTCTCATCTTTTGGGTTTTTTTAGAAATATCTTAGAAAAATCTGAGAGTATTATTCAACATGTTAAAATGAGAATAAAAGACATTCCCTTTAATTTTGAGAAAGTTATAACAGGCTTGTGAACAATATTATGGAGAAAATGAAGCTCAATTTACTGCATATAGTCTGTCTTAGGAAACCCCGTTTTTAGTCTATTTGTTAAGTTTGTGTTTCATCTGAAAAATAGTGCATTCAGACATAGATCATCTGCCTCATCTCATCATACCTCTGATGCAGCATTGAAGTAAGGAGTAATTTCAAAGGATATCTCCTATTATAGGACAGCTGTAATACTTCCTGTGATCTGGATTTTACTTTTTACAGTGAATTCAGATACTAGCAACACTGAAAACATAAGACCCTTAGGGCCTTTTCTATATTTTCTAATATTTGTGGTACATTACCCACTATGTATGGTGTTTAAACTATTTACACCACACCATACCACACTGTCACTCAGCAGGTAGAAGGATGCAATTTTATTTCTTAACCTTTTTCTTAGTGTGAGATTTGGCTGAAAAGCAAACAAGTTGAAATGTTTGAAAATCAAAGAAAATCAAAGGTCAAGACTGCACAGAGAGAAGCCTGTTGCCTCGATATAAATGGATGGATCTACACCAAAATGTGTCTCTCAGGGTCACCCACAAGAACAAGAGACTGGGGGGTATTGTTCAACAACAACTAGCTTGGATAATATTGCAAGAATAGTCAAGTATATGGAAAACTGCTTTGAGCAACGTAATTTCATAGATTTAATTTTTTAACCCTTAAAAATAAGGAAAATAAAATATAAGAAAAGCGAAGAAAATGCCTACTTGAGAGAAATAATTATGCCATTGTATAACCATATACATGCATAAAACATACTGTCAAATTAAACTAGTTATGCCCTTTCCCCTTGCAGCAATTGGTCCAAGGTAAAGGTAAGCTTTTGGAGTGGTTTTACTCTGAATTTTATCCTTACTGGCAATTCTTATATATAATTGATGTGAACAAGAAATAAAAACTGTTACTCCTCAGTCATAGCTCATTGTCCTGAAAGATATAATACATTTAGGATGTGTGATAGATTATGTATGTTCCATATCAGCAGCTTAAAGAAAAAAAAAGCCCTAACAAAGCCACAAGTGAGTTGTATATATTACCTATTTCTCATGCATAGCTAATGCCATTTTGGAGTCTTCTGCTGAGGCAGCTGCTGAGACAGCTGGTTCCTTCCCCTTCCCATGATAACAGCTCACTCACACTTTGGGATTGTCAAACCTTTGCAGATAGGACACTCAATTTAAGTTGCTCTGCTCCTGTTATCGCTTCTCTCATTGCTCCCAATGACAGGGCCTGCCCTGACCCCTATTTTAGCTCTGATAACGTTTTATTCCTTCAGCATATTTCTTAGTAAAAATATTGCAAGTATTCTGAGGCTTATGCAGTAACTTTCAATTTATGAGAGACTAACAAACAGCCTCTCCTGTTCTCTATCTGTAGAAATCTCTAAAACAAAATTTTCTACCTTCTAGACCCTTTTTGTTTTCATTTTTTGTCATACCAATGCTAGAAACTATTGCTCTGCTCATGTTGGCCACCACCCAGGCATAACCTGTGATTTAGATTCATCTGCTATTCCAGTGTAAAAATGTTTTCAATTTTGTTTGTGATCACTGTGATAACAACCAGTCTCCCACAATAAAACAATATATGTAAAAAAAGCATGTGTCAGGATACCCCACTGGCCCCTTCTTTCATCTCCCTGATTTTGAATCTGAGATTTACTTCAGAATTTTAGTTACTTAAATCTGTAATTATCAAGTTTCTGCCAATGTGTGCATGTGTTACTAAAACATCATAATAGGCTGAGGAAATATTTCAAAATCATAATTTACCATTTTATATCCCATCATATGTTATCAATTTCACTGCTACCTACAGTATAGCCTGACTGAATAATCATATTCCAATATGTTTCTTTTTTAAAGATCCATAGGTCCATAGGTAGAAGTTATAATTAAATTATTGTTAAAAAATATAAAATAAAAAAATTTATATTTACTAGATGTTTAATATAGCACTTAGTTTTCTTTCAGAGACATATGTTCATTAGATCAGAACTGCTAGTCTGTTTCTCCACTCTGATCCATTTTAATTTTCATCCTCTGGTAACCTAATTTAGAAATATAACCTCACAAAGACTTAGAAACAAACTTCAAAGAAAAAGGAAGACTGCTACAAGTGAGTTTTAAAATGTTACGAGCATCTGGATTTTCATGCTGTAGAAACAGACGGGATATTGATCAGATTTTTTTCAGAGTTGGCAGCACCTGCAGCCTACAGGGGATAGATAATACACTCCAGCTCCTGTGGGAGACACCCTGTAGACTGTTCCCAGTCTCAAGATGTAATTCTAGTTATCTCTATCAAAAGAAAGGTTGAGTTTTTTTGGTTTTTTTTTGTTTTTTGTTTGTTTGTTTGTTTGTTTGTTTGTTTGTTTGTTTTTTACATCTTGGAAATTAATCCAGTCACAGATGGGCCAGATCCAGCAGCAATAGAAATCAGTTGGAAGGCTCTCACTGATGTCAGTAAGTTTTGTACTTGACAATAATTAGAATATTGTGCATCTTTCCGTGAAACAAGTCAGTAGTACAATGGAAAGATGGAAAGTTAATTGTACACTTGAAATTGCAGCATGTGGCTGAATATTAAATATTATGTTGCACCCTTAGAAAAATCCTGAGATGCTTCACCTTAATGAATTATTTTCCATCATGTTGCTTCAATATTTTGCAAAGACCATTTTGTATTTTGTTTTCAAAGGCTACATAACTTGAAATAGGACTATCATAAACAGCAACATAAATAAATATAAACACAGGAATAGTCAGTGGTGTTTTGAGTCTGCTATAGGCATTCCTTGTTTGTAACTGTTATTTAATAATTTGCACAATTGTTTATTTTATCCAACTATGATTTCATGAGCTGTGTATATGAGCTCTATAGCAGGTAAGCCATGTATAACTGTCTAATATCCTCCTGCCTGTCTGGAGTAAATTACTGGGCAGTAACACTGAATACTGTATATTATAACCCTTGAAATGTGAATCTCTGGCAGTGTACTTTATATTCTCTCCAGAGCATTCATAGAGGCATGCAAATACAGTTCTTGCTGTGTGTATTGTACATTACTTAGGCAAGATACTTCAAATTGCAAAAATTGAAAGATATAAAGTAAAGCCAATGCAAAATGTACTCAATGTTGCTATAAATGGGTTTAAAAATGCTTTGTTTAAGCAATGGTACAGCATAAGTGAAATAGTCATGTGTGTGAGAGGCAGTGACACTGAAGGCACTTGGAGGATTAAAAGCTGAGAGGACCTTGTTCAACATGGAACAAAAGCAATTACACACTGACTTAATCAATTGCAAACTGATGGTAAATTCAGTAAAGCCTGTAATAATTTTGTTCTGAAAAGGGGGATAGCTAAACCATTTACCCCTCAGCAACAATGACATGCTTAGAATTAATATTCTGGAGTGATCATTACTTACTTAAAGTGCAGGAAAAGTTGAAGTGCACAACATTCCACAAAGGTGAGTAACATCAATTTTCACAGTTTACTTGTTGTTTCAAATGAGGGTCACTCAAATTACATGACTGGGCCCATTGTAAAGCTTCAAAGGGTGGTAGAGGTGGGAACAGAATTTAGAGGTTCTAATTCACACGTTTTAGAGCAGGTTAGTAAATTGTATCACAAGGCAAACCTTAGTTACTCAAACCTTTGCTGACATTCACAGTGGGAATACTTCATCCTGCTGTAAACAACAAATGTGTTCCTGCCCATTCTGCCATGCAGCCAATGGTACTTTGACACAAGAACTCCCTCAGTTTCCCCCTCTGCATGGGAGGAAAAGCCAATCCATCCAGGAGTTCGCTTAGTGACAAGCTGAGCGCCAAGGTGTGTATTTCAGGGTAGCACTATGTATGTAGAGGGGTCAGGAGAGAGCAGCTGTGTGCTCTGGCTTCCCTCTCAGAAGGGCTGCCCGCTGTCTCCCAGCATAATGTGCACATTGAGGCAGCTGGGCAAAGTATTCCATAAACATTTGGGAACAACACGTATGTTGTTACAGGTCACTTGGTGACTCGCGCTGTGCAACGCCTTTCAGTTCCTCCTGCCCTGGAGACAAGTCCGTGGTGGCTTCCCCCTGGGAAATTACCTGATAGGCAAGGCTTCAGCTATGCCTTAATTCGATATTTAGCAGCACGTCGAGGAAGTGGATAAGTCTGGCAAAAAATAGTCATCAAACAAAAGGACTGGGTGCCACGTGTAACAAGAGATGAAAGAATAGCTTTGGCCTCCGAACTGTACTTCTGGAAAATAAACTTTGGATGCAAAGTATTTTTGCTTTCTTTTTTAACACAGTTTTATTCAGTTTGAAAGTTCTTCTACCCTGGCATTCAACTGGCATTTTAGAAAATACTATAGCCGAATAAATTTATGCTTTTCAATTTATTGAAAATATTTTATTTTTAATTCTGGCCAAATAGTAAGAAAATAATTTTCTTATATTCCTTTCTAAAATATGCCACTAATTTCCCTCTAACAACCTATTACCCATCTTAGAATTGTGATACCATCTAATGATATGGCGTCCTTCTTTTATCAACAAATTTTCGGAAATTCATTCATAGAGAATGAATACCTGATATTTTGTCTGAATCATGCTCTTCATTCTCTCTTGTTTCAGGAAGAGTCTGAAGCAGGTTGAGAAACAATCAATATCCCACTCACACAAAATTTTTGGAAGATCTCAACTGCTCAGAGATCATAATTGCACACTTCATGTACAATAAAGTGCATATGAGTTATTTTATTTCATGCAATCTAAAAAATACTTAACATACCACTCTGAAAAGGAATGGGGATGCCTGTGTAAGAAAAAATTAAAAATGAGGCATTATAAATTGCCACTGCCTTTAATGTGGGCTTTTTCTAATTAAAGTGCAAAAAGCAAAATATTTATTATATTATTTTCTAATTTCTGTTTTCTAATGCATATTTTTATTTTATTTCCATTTCAGATTTTTTCCCAGACACTTTTTCCCAGAGATTGTTAGTATGCTTGTATTGAGTAGGTGGCAAGATAATTTTCTCCCTTGAGAATACTTAATTTACAGTAATTATTTTTGTTTGGTTCCTTGTTTGGTTTTGGTTTTTTTTTCTTTGTTGGTTGTTGATTCTGTCAGTTCTTTATCCTGAACTCAGCTTAACATAATATTGTGCATTTCTAATTTTACAAGTGCTTATTATTTCCATTAGTTTCCTGTAAATTTTTTAGGGAAATAAACAATATGTACTGAAATAAATCTGTTCCCAACTCTGTAACTTCCCACGCATACATTTTCCCTTGTATGTGCAAGTCATTACAATAAGCTCAGCTCATTTAATCATAAACCTAATTAAATGCAGGAGTACTTGAAAGATTAGTACCTTACCCAGAATTCCTCATGTCTGACCAATTTGGGTGCAATTGTTTTCTCTGGGAAGAAGAGGGTTTTGTTAACATTCCATTTGGCTGAAGAAGTTAGAAATCAATCCAAAGAATAAACTGAGAGGAGCAGACAGGTGAGGTAATGCATGTGCAGAGTAAGAGTGCGTTTCAGGCAATGCGACCCCAAGTTCATCTTCACTAGATCTACGTCTATAAACCCCTAGCAAGACGTGAAACTTTTTTATATGCTGATGTTTGTAAACTGGGGGTTACCACTCCTCGCCCACCCTCTGACACAGGAGCTGTGTTTCCTGCCCCATCCCTTTCTCTTTTTTTAGGCTATTGGTAATGGAAGCTCAGTTGGTTGCCAACACGATACCCCAGCACACCGAGAGCCTTGTGCTATTGACTGGCAGCCAGTGTGAGCATAATAACTTTTTAATGGCTAAACACACATGCAAGCAGCAGGCTCCCTGCTCTTGGATAATTATATTTCACAGCCAGATCTAGATCCTGACTCTTTTTTTCCAGGTTAACACTTCAGTGAGTAGCTGGCTTTCAGTTGTCCGTTCAGTGAGAGGAGGTTTAGGAAAGAAAAAGACTTGAGAAAATGTTTACAGAACTTTTTCTACACCTGGCATCAGGCATTCAGTTGTCTGTTAAATATATTTGTTTGCTATTGCCTTTCAGAAAAATCCTTTAAAATTAAAAAATGCTACCTTTGACCTACAAATGTGATGAGAAAAATAAGAAGACAAATAACAGCTAAACCAGTGTTCAAATGATGATGAACTATATAAAACCTTTAGTTAAAATGAGGACATATAATTGGAATCATTTTCTTTGGTTTCAGATCAAGACTGAATCAATAAATCCTCCCTTTAAAGTCAAAAAGTTCTGTACCATATCCAAGTTTTTCATCTTCAGTTTTGATTCATTAAAAACAGAAATGAGGCTATAAACATTCTTGAAATAAAGAAACCAATAATTGGATTTTTTCTCTTTTTCAATGAATTCTGGAGCATTGCCTTCACCATCTATTTGAAAGGTCTGCTAACACAACACATAAAAATGACTGCTTATTTTTAAATGCCTTAATTTTTTTTGTTGTGGTGGTTGTCCTTAATATAATTTCTAAGTATATACATTCAGAATCTCTGTCCCTGAGATACATGTGACTTTGATTTCCCAAAGTAAATAAAAAAATCTGCAATTAGTTGTAAGAAGCACTAGTACTGTGCTGTACTAGTACTGTTTTCTAGGATTGTTCTATGGCTTCCAGTCAAACAAATTCCATATCAAATTAAAGTTACATCTTCTTTCAATATGAGTTCAAAGATAAATAAAATCACCAAAACCAAAACAAAAATCCAACAAAACAGCAACAGCAAAAAGAAAGAAGAATTAAAGCGACCATGAGAAAAAGAAAAAAAAACCACTTTCTGCTCAAATAGGCTATGAAAATTATCTCCAGTTGTATATTGAAATTAAGAATGCTGGAGTTCCACTGTGACTGCTGTTGGTTTAACAGTGGAGTATCTGCACTTATTTAAACATTTTTTATGTTAGACTGAATTGAAAATCCACAAAACCAAGCAGAAATGTGTTGTGTGTTCAGTTTGCTTTGAACTATGCCAATGAAATTAAAGAAAGAAAAAGTCTAAAACCTCATCAACAATAATTTCTTTGTTAAACTTCATTATAGGTATGTTCAGTTTCTATTTACCTCCTCCTCCCAAAGTTTCGGTGCCTAGTTTGAAGAAAGGTCATGAAATTCCTTCTAAGATAAATGTTAATTATTAGTTAGCAGAAGCTTTACCTGTCTATGTCGGCAAGAGAGTTGAAATATTTGCAGTACATTTCAATTACAAGATAAGGTGGACTTCACATTACTCACATTCTATTTTATTTAAATTTTCTGAAGCATTCTAAGAGAGTTTTGCTGCATTATTTGCTGTTACTATTATTTGCTTTTATGCTGTTACTATTAATTTCTCCAATATTTCTGAAAAAATACACAAAGGCACCTGATGATATGTGTAAAACCTGTATTTTTCTGAAACATAAAATAAGTGTGAAGGGAGAATTATAAAGAAAGAAGGAGGCATCATTCAGTCTTAGCTTCATTATGCTGTTATTCCTGAACCTGGGAAATATTTATTCTAATAAATGGAATTTTGTGTCTAATTTCTTGTCAGTAATGAGTAATGAATGTTCCCATAAAAACCAAAAGTTATTTGTGTTTCCTGAAACCATTAGAATATTTGAAATGAAACTTTTATTGGCATGTGCATGATGGATTAGTCACGTGACACATAGGAAGAATAAGTGTTATGAATTTATTCCATTGCACATGGCAGAGGAACACACAGAATTTCTGCACGAAGTACCATACGTTTGATTTGATCCTTCTTTAAAAAAATCCCCCAGCATAAGTAGATAAATGAAGTATTGAAAAGCTTGTATGATTTTTGAAATATGGACAGTGGACTGCAGTGTTCCCTCAATTGTTGTGTCACTTGCTAGAAGGCAGCAAAGTCATCAACTAAATGTAAGTAAAATTACCTCCATAGCTCTGTCCATTTTCACCTTGCAAAAACAGCATTGCTAATCTAACTGCTCCAAATACTTGTTGTCTACATGCATCTTTAAAGGAGGAAGTGCCCTTTCTGGATGAATGGAAGTGGATTTTTTTAATCTTCTGTGAAAACCTAAAACTAAATTGAAGTCTCAACAATCCTTGTATAACTCTCTCCATTCAACTCTCTCCATTTTGCTCAGTTGCTGATGACAGAGCCATGAGATCCTCCTAAATTTCATTAAGAATGTTTTTCTCATCTATTAATTCTTAGCCATAATCCAGGATATTATTTTTTAGCCGAGTGTTTGATCAGTGGTACACAGGGGCAAATGGATCACATATATGTATGCCCTTTGTGTCAAAATCTCCTGTAGGCAAGTTTTGCAAAAAATATAGAAGATAAAGGTGGCAGATTTGGCAGAAAAAAATCTATTTATTTTTCTTTCAAATGTTGCTCTGCAACTCTTGATACAATGATTTCCTGCTCTTTTGTCAGATAAGCAAAACACCAGGCCTCAAAAGATATCAAATTTGTAGTTGCATTTGTGCTGTCAAGTCCAAACAATATTGTAATGCAAACAGATACATTAGGCTTTTTGTCTAATCTGAAAGACTTCAGATAGTAATCCTCAACCAACAACAAACTATTCAAGTTTTTTACTGGCTTTTAATAAATAGGGAGATTCTTGAGAATCGCTGAATTATGGTTTAAACTATAGTTATAACTGGATTTCTGAGTCTCAATTTCTAAATTTGGAGGTTTTTAAGTTCAATATCATAAAAAAATAGGAAAACATGAATGACATGTAATAGGAATCTTTTTCAGCCAGCACACTGGATACCTGAAGACAAGATACTCTACATGCTATGTAAGTTCTCAAGGGGTATTGAAATTTAAAACAACAGTTTGAATGGAATTTTGCTGCAAAGAATAATCTGTAGGTTTATTTTTGTTTAAGTGACATCTTTCTACCAAAACTGAGAACTTTTCTGAGCTTTTCACTGGGATATGTAAGGAAAAGATTTAAGAGGTTGATGTGAGAAAGTTGGTTGTTAACAGATTACCAAAAATTACTGTGAGATTTTCCTATGTACAGACCCAGGGAGATGTTCAGCTCCCATGAAAAATATTTCTATTACAAAATCTGTCTTTCTTTCATAGCTAACTAAACACCACATTCAGTAGCATACTACTAAAGCATATTAATTTTGCTTTGTATTTTCCCCTCTCAAGAATGGCAGAAGCTTATTGCTGCTATCCACAGCAGCCCTTTGTGAACAGATGAGTAAGAAGGTTATAGACATTCTACATCTCTCTTACACTTTACAGGCTATTAAATACAGAAAATCAACTCTGAAATAGTCCCTTTACTTCTAGAAGCTTTGAAGCTGTCTGAACAAAAATGTTTCCTGAACTTCTATTGAGAGCATCCCTAGTGCAGTGCTGAGTGTCCAATAAAAGAGTAGCTCCATGTTTGACATTAGAACCTTGGATTTAGCACAAGACTAAAATCCTTTGTTTCCTACATATTGTCCAGTTATCTAAATGACTATTACAGTGAAGAACCTGTGGTCTGATTAAGTCACCAATAAATAAACCTCTAGAATCCTCCTAAATGCCCAAGATTATCAAGATATATATGCAAGGAGCTGGTAGATATCATCAAATGCATATACAAGGACCCTTGGATGAACCAAATCCTTCTGGAGCAATGGCTGAAGTCAGTCAGGATATTCCTGGGCATCTCAAATGTGACTGGAGAACTGTACATAGGAAATTGAATGGAACAGCTGATCAGTACAATAGAGCTTGGAGATCCATTAGAGTGACACAGGAAATAGAGCTTTCACACACAGGTCTAGAAGGTGTTCACCCCTTCTGACAGAGATGAACAGAACCAGGGCTTAACTGGTTCGACTATGCTGATGTGAGAGACAACTTTCATGTCTTGGAAGGCGCCACAGTACCCCAAAATGCCCTGCATCAGTTCCCCAAAATGCCCCCACTCGTTTCTGGAATGTTCCACCAGAGAACGGCCCATGATCCACAGTGCTGCAACAAATCCACAGGGCTGCATCAGGCAGTGTAAAATTCCTACCCAAGGGAGTCTCCTGGATATTCCATGTAAACCTGAATGCATATTAACCCTTTGAACTCTACGTTTCATGGGCTTCCTCTCCCCCAATGATCAAGACAGCAACTATCAGTTCAACAACAGGTATCTAAGTTGCAACAATCAAGTCTTGTCCCCGGATCCATAGTTAGTGATATTTTTCTACTCTTTTTTCTATCCTTTTTCCCTTTCTTTCTTTTCCTTAAGCATTTCCTTTTAGTGTTTTACATACCTCTGTCCATTGCAACCAAATTGTTCTAAAATAAACCCGTATATATATATATGTTTGTGTTTATATGCACTCTCACACACACATATATACAGATATAAGTAAATATACAGATATAAGTAGAAGTAATTCAGAGTTTTTTCACTCTAATCCATCCCAAAGGAACTACCAAAAAGAACCTGAGTTTCCCTTGCCTTCAGGGGTGGGTTGGAGCAACCATTCCATCATTAAAAATATTTATTTTAGTCATTAAAAGGTTGGCATGAGAAAGAAAGAAGTATATATGATGTATCTTTAGGCACTTACTGTAATTAAGTCATATTTCTGTTGTAATATGAAGTGGTGTAATTATGTTCCTACTACCATTAAAGGATAACTCCCCAGGTGGACACTCTGTTCAATTTTTTTTTCCCTAATAATTACATTGCACCCAAAGAAATAATTACACTAGAGGAGAGAAATTACTGCATCATGTCAATATCTATGTTGAAACGTGGGAGAATGACACCAGTACAGCAGAAAAAATGTAGTTGAATAATTCTCCTGGGTGATGGGCCTAAGCAGCCAAGTCTGGGAATCTGGCATGTCTCTCTTCAACAGGAGAGAGTTTCTGGTAGAGGTTCAACTCGTGGAGTTTCTGGTCTGGTGATTTCCCTTTTCTCTGTACCACAGTCAGATATGTTAGACACCTGGAAAGAAAATTTCAAGGCTAGAAAATTGTTCAAGGAGGTAGAAGTTTTATTGGTATTCATTGAATACCATGTTCATCATTACTGCTTTTCAAGTCCTTTTCTTTAACCTCTGTGTTCCACAGAAAAACTGAGTGAGGATTGATGTCATCTTCAGGTCATCTCAGGTTTTGGGCAATATTTACCTAATGAGGGTCCTACAGAATCACAAAAACACAGAGTTGTTGGAGCTGAAAGGCACCTCTGGGGCTGATTTGCTTCAGTCTCCCTGCCTAAATGGGGACCCCTAAAGCAGGTTGTGAGCAAGCAGCTTTGGAAACCCTCAAGCGTGGGAGCTGCACACCCTGCCTGGGCAATCTGTGCCAGTGCTGTCACCCTCAAAGCACAATGATGATGTTCCCTGATGCTCAGAAAGAACCTCTGTTGCTTTGTTTTTTGTTTTTTTAAGCCTTCTGATGTTTACATCCTTGTAACGAATTTTCTTACATACTTTATGTAAACAACTTATGGTTTTGCATTCTTTTATAGAAGAAGAGAAATTTGATAGACTGTTTGTTCAGTGTCATTAAAAAGGTAACACTGTCATCCTCCAATCCACTGTCACTTTTAAAAATCTATAAATGTTGGAGTCAGAAATTAAAGACTCCCTTTTTTACCTTGGAAAGTCCAGTATCTGTGTTTTTTTATTTCGTGTCCTAGAATGACAAACCTTCTGTGTTTCCCTTTGTGTCTATTGACTCTGGTGTTGTCCCAGGGCATCCCTGGAAAGAGCCTGGCTCCATCTTTGCATCCTCTCTCCCTCTGAGCCTTCTTCTTGTCTCTGGGCTTTATGGTCTCTCAGGCTTTCCTCTGAGGAGAGATGCTCCTGTCCCTCATTTTTTGGGCATTTATTGGACTTTCTCCAGCAAGTCTGTTTTTCTCATGTACTGGGGAACCCAGGACTGGATAGAGTACTCCAGATGTGTGTCACCAGTGCTGAGCTGAGGGACAGGATCACTTGTTGTTGCTTGTCCTCCTGTAGGAGAGTAAATACTTCCTTTAAAATATATTTCAATCATTACTTTTAGGACCAGACATGCACAGCAGCCTCAAACCTGCACAGCATTAGATGTGGACAGTTTTTCATACTACAAAGAACAGATATAGCCAATAACACCTTATTTAGGATTTTTGTTGTAAACACATATGGCTAATTACAATTCAAACACATTACACCTTTTCTTTTTATTATTGAATTAATGTTGATCAGTTAGGCAATACCTTGTTTTGATTTGTTCAATTTGAAAGACTGCAGGTTTCATGATACATATAAAGATTTTGTTACAGTAAAATAAGCAAAAAAGATGTGAAGAACATCCATCCTAGATTTAAGAAGTTACCATATTTTTAAAACATGTCATTTTGAAAAATAAGTGTTTCTTGATCTCCATGGTGAGTTTAAATGAAATTCAATGCATTTGAGGTTGCATCTTTTTGCAAGTGTGAAATATTAACTCAAAAGGCACCGGTATGAACACCATCAACAGAACTAAAATTCACCTCAAGGATTAGGAAAAAATTAACCAATTTGTAACTCAACCAATCGAATGTTGGTTGAGTTGCAAATTGAGAAAAGATGTCTTTTGATTCACCTTTTCTTATATAGTCCTTTAGCAAGGTGAATTAGTAGCACATTAATACTTTAGAGAAAATATGTAATGCTACTGAATCCAGACACCAGTAATAATAATTGAAAGAAAAGGACATGAGAAGCAAATATTTACAGGGAAAAAACCCTTGTTTTTTATGACACAACATTGTTGGCACATAGGTGGACATTTTTCCTGATAGGTTTTACCCCAAAAAACCTTTACTTCATGAGTTCTAAAAGCCGATATGTCCTAAGTGTGCCAAATACAAATCAATACCTACTACTAGCCCTCCAATCCCATTCAAGTAATTAAACTTGCTATCCATCACTATTTATCCCTCCCTAGCTGTACAAAGCTTTATCCCAAAACATACACTGAAAGATGAATCAATGCGTGTTGCTTCAAGTTTCAGAGTAGTCAGAAGACTGAAAGATTAAACTTTTTTTCATTAAAAGTGGCCTAACTATAGACCTTTAGTGGCCCATTTTTAAAAGTAGATTCCTTAGTTTCACTGGAAGGAATGTAAGTTGTTTGTGTTCCTTAGTTTGTAACACTCACAGACCTATTTTAAGATATTTTTCCCTGAAATACTTTAAATAGTTTTTGCATGTGATTTCTCCTAAACCAGCAAAATATTAACGAGAATCTCTTAGAGAACCCAAGATTTATTCTGTCATCGTTATGCACGTCAGCATCTTGAACACATTTCTGCGTAAACCCACTCCTTATAAAGACAAAGAAGAAAAAACTGTTGGTGGTGAAATGACAGGACGAGGGGAATAGGGTTATCTCTCTCAAGCAAGCAATCACAGATCTCCTTTCACCATGTTCTTCTGGGCTGATTTATGATCTCTGTGCAGAGCCCATGGCAAACAATTACAGGAACACAGTGCACTCCCCAGAGCAGCCCTGGTGAGCCCTGCAGCCCCTCACAAGGACTGTGTTCTGAGGTTCTGTGCAGCTGATATCAGGATGAATACATCTGGGATAGATTTAGACCAACTTTATTTCCAGCGGAGCTGTCCAACTGTTCAAGACTTATTGAAAATCATTCTTATCCTTGAGATAACAGTGATCTATTTATCATTTTCTAATAGATAGAGACCCATGAAAGGGATTATGATTCTGTGACAATTAGGAGGAAAGAAAAACAAGAAAAGAAATAATGAAATCCTCAAAGTAAATGGCAGGCTGAGAATGTAAACTAAAATATTGTTTATAAACTTTCTTTAAGGGCTGTTCACTATTTTCCATAAGTGTATTTTGTTGGAGATGTTTTAACTTCAATAAAATGAAAAAAATCAGGAAGCCCTGATGTGTTATGCTCCTTACAAGCTAAATAGAAGGATGAAATCCTCCTGCTGTCCTCCCTGAGAGCAGATGGCAGCCCAGCAAAACACCAAAGTTCAAAGAAGCAAATCAGCTGTAGCTGGTGTAAGGCTGCAGTTTGAACACTGCTCTTTGAACACTGACCAGTAACACACTCTGGCATTATCAAGAACTCTCCTTACTCATTCTGCAGTGTGCCTTCCTACAAACAGTGAGCAGTTTGCACCATTTCATCCGTGGTGTATAACATCCCTCTCCTGCTGTATTTTCTTGCTTTGTTCACAAATTCATTCAAGGGAAGAGGAGCAAATATAACACAGCAAATAGAGTCACCATTGATGTGTGGCAAGAGTTAAGGCAAGAATAGATAAACCTACTATATGGGAAGGTGTAGAAGGAGCTACTTGAAATTGTTGTATCCTAATAACTGCACATTCACCAGCTCTTGCACTGTGTACTGTCTCTTCGTGCTATATGCTACCCAGCCAAATAAAAACGTAGGCTTGTCTGTTCTTTATATTTTTGTATGATAAAGAAATTGCATGCTTCAATCTGAAAGATTTATTTTTTTGTTCCTTCCAGTGTTATTCAAAAGTTCATATTTTTCCCATTTTTCCATGTCAATTTAACTGAATGATTTTATAAAATTTAAAAAAAACCTCTTGGATAGATAGACTGTTAAATACCCATTAAACATATTTCCTACTCAAAAAAAAAAAAAAAAAGAAAATTACTTTCTAAAGTCAAATATTTCCTTTTAGAACTCTGGAATTAAATGTGCATTTTATGTGTGCCTCAATTTTGTACTAAAACTCAAATTATTCCTTTACATCAGTGAGATATCAAAAAATAAATCTATGACTGGCATGTACAGAAAAATTAGAGAAATTATTATGCTCACTTTCTTGAAAAATGGTGTAACAAATTGTGTTTAAAAAAAAAGAAGAAAAAAAGAGAAAAAAAAGGAATAATCCACTATTTCATAGAATCCTAGAGTAATTTAGTTTGGGAAAGATCTTTAAGATCATTGAGCCAACTGTTAATCCAGCACTTCCAGGTCCAGCACTGGATTGTCCAGCCTGTTCCAGTTCTGGGTACCCCTTGACATGGAGAAATTTAATCCTAATATCCAACCTAAACCTTCCCTGGTAAAATCAGGGGCCATTTAGTTTTGTCCTATTTCCTGTGACTTGGGTGAAGAGACTGACCCCCTTGTGGATAGAACCTCCTGTCAGGTGTCTGATGAGAGCCACTGGGGATCCCCTGAGCCTCCTTTGCTCCAGGCTAAACAATCCCAAGTCCCTCTCTGTGAAACTTGTGCTCCAGAGCTTTTTGTTCTTTGGACACGCTCCAGCACCTCAAGTCTTTCTTGTAAATTTATTTTTGTTTTATTTTGTTGTTACAACTTTTGTGAAAAAGGAGCAGAACGTATATTGGACATTATGTTAATAACCCTTGGTGGAGAGTTTCCAGAAGAACAACATCCTGTGCGTACTTTATGTGGCAAACATTACGATTTATGAGTCCTCAAAGTTTTATTTTTATTTTTCTAATTTAAACTCATGTTGCCATGCATCCTTGAAAATAAATTGGAGTTTTATTGACTATATTGACTACACTATTCCAAATGGATGTCCTTTTAAATACTTGTATCAATTTGAAACTTAAAACAAAAAAGGAAAAGTCATTAGAAACAGATTGAGAGTAGAGAGTAAAGATGGGAGACAGACAGAAATTAAAGTCCCTGACCTGATATACAGCTGATTACAGTCAGCACCTCTGGAGCTGGTCATAAAAATATTAATCCAAAAGATTTTTTCCTGGGTATTAAATAATATCAGAAATCAGAAGTCATTATTTTATGTAGCATGGTTATTTTGAATTCTAACACAGCTCAGCTATGAAAACATCACCTGTTTCTTTTTAAAACTAAGAATTGCCTGTATCTCAGGGTGGGATCCTGAATTGTACAGAAAGTCATGAGCAGGCAGGGAGATAGGAAAAAAAATTGAGGTCATGGTTTTGATTATTATCTGTTTGCATGGAGTTAAATTCAAATGTCCTAAAGAGTAAGAACAAAAGGAATATACTTGGATAAGGGGGAATATCCCTTGGATAAAGGTGGGGAAAACAGCTTACTGCCCACCAATTTTGGCAAAATCTTTGATGTTTAAAAATTCTTCTTTAATTGTAAAGCATACATAAATATATCCTTGCTCTGTCTGGCTCAGTCTGCACTTTATAGGAGCTCACTTTGCACCATAAACCAGGATCGTGAATCATACACTTGCTGTGTTTCTGGAAACTTCTTTCATAGATATCACAGGAAATTGTCTGACCAAAGGCAGGCACCTGAGTGTGGTGTCCTGTAGCAATTCTAGGGTGATATTTAATTGCTACTGTTGAGTTAGAGTTAGGTAAATTAATTTTCCCCTGAAACTGCTGATTTCTGTACAGCAGCTAGAGAAAAGAACCAAGTTCAGCTTTTAATGAGATATGGACCTCTCGGGTCAAGTGAGTCAATGAGTATCATCCCAAACGTTATTTAAAATTATTTGCTTCATGAAAATTATCTGCTACTTGTTTGATAATTTGAAAAATGAGATACAAGGAAATCTTTAAGGTCATATTCACCCTAAATTCAAGTTTAGCTTATATTTTAATGCTATATCAGTAAGGATAATCATTTTTACCATGGAAGTTACTATCTTTTTCAATTTGTGAGTATTTCTGAGAACCTTAAATTGGGTTAATTAGAAAAGCAAAGGATATTTTAATTTTGACACTAGACTGTTAAAATTATTTTTAATTAATTAATTAAAATCAGTCTTGAAACAAGTTGTAATCAGTCTAAAACTGTGATTGCAGGGAATTTTAAATGGAATCTCTTTAACATGATAATTAATTTATGAAATTTAGCAGGATAAACTTTGTATTTCTGAATTATAAGTACAGAAATTTTTGTATTTTTGATATGTAATGCATGCAGTGATATTTCTATGAAAATACCTGTTTACTTCTGAGCTGCAGTGACATTATGCAGAAATGGTGCTATTATTTGTGCTGACAAAAACTAAGAGTATATCTAGAAATATTGCATTTTTATAATGCAATTATTCTATATAAGATCTGCATTGGTTACAGGTGGCACAGCTGTAATCTGGATGTAAAGGACAGGGCACATCTTCAAATCATTGTGGAATTTTGCTTTGTAAATGCTCTTTGCACTATCAAAAAGTCATCTGAGGATCACACAAGGTCTGGTGTTCAAAAGATTTGGAAAATCATAGCAGAATTAGATTTCTGACTGCTCCAAGATTTGAAGATTTCTAGTGGTTTCTGGCAATTAGTTCCATTACATTTATTATCAGGAGGCACGGCACTTCACAGGTTTAGATGCACGTTTAATGATATTTTATGAGGAAAGGTAGGGGAATATTGTCTCTTCCTGTCCTACAAATTTAATGTTTCTATGAAAAAATTTCTATGAAAAGTGCCGAATACTTAACCTGACTTTTAAATGTTTGATTGTTTTAAAATTAATTTACACATTATATATAGACTTAGACGTTTGGCTTTGCAGGGAGGGTTTCTTCAGCACACGGCGGACTCTTGATTTTCTTAATGCGTGCTGGGCTGCAGTGTGAATATTTTTGCTGTTAGCAAAGGCCAGTTACTACTGTCAGTCCAGAGGGAAAGCTCTCAGCCCAATAATTCCCAGGTCCAGCTGCTGCTGCTGGTCACACCCAGACGAGCTCTGGGGCGCCGGAGCAGCGCGTTCGGCCGAGGGGCCGACCCTTCATCCTGGATGGATGAGCTCACCCAGCAGCAAGGGCTGGCCTCTCACCAGCAGCAGCAGGGAAAACTGGGAACATGCACAAAATTTATGGCTTGGGTCTTGCAAGACTGGAGCTCAGTTCTGTTCCTAAGGCTTAGGGAAAGGCAGGGGTTTAAAGATGCTGTCGGCAGATTGTCCCGTCTGAAGCGTTTGGAGCGATGATGCATTTCACCTGCAAGGCTAAGCCTGTTCCTAATTTTTGGGTCCTGGTTGCATGAAGGAAAAAGATTTAGATTTAGCAATAAATAAGGAAATAAGGAAAATAAAACAAGGAAAATAAAATAAAATAAATAAACAGGAAGGAAACAAGGAAAATAAAAATAAAACAAGGAAAAAGATTTAGCAATAAATAGCACTTGATTTACATTTTTTGGTTTTGGTTACAATAACGCTTTCCCCAGTCAATAAGAATGAATATTTATAAAATCAACATATGTTTATAAAAAAAATCTTCCAACTTTAATACTGGATTTTTTTAATCTAAGCAAATGTAGGAACTGTTTTCCTCCCAAACCAGGACAGCAACACTATAAATTGATCAATCCTGTATGAAAGAAGTTTTAATAAAAAAGTCATATTAAAACTGTTTTGAAAGTCTAAAAATAGTATTTTTTTCTTGAATGCTATCTAGTTGCCAAATCTCCACTTTCAGTTGGTCTTATATATTACAAACACCATTACAGTGCTCAGGATTCTTTGGAATACCAGTATGGAAAATAAAAGCAGCCAGGCTCTTGATATTTGGGGTGAGATTCATTTAATTGCCTTCCATCTCAGGATATTCTATGATTCTGAAGTTGACAAGTTCTGGGTTGTTTATCTAAAGCTGTAGAATATTTGGCATAGCTACCACCTTGGCATGCCGTGGGCACTTTGTTGAAATCATTTGAGGGAGTTACAGGATTTCAGATGGTGCAGCCTAGATTCCTAGGACATCTCAACTACCAAGCTAGAGATCTTGTATTTCTTTGGTTAATTAATTTCCACTTAAAGGCAGAACTTCATCTCACTGGGAAAGCTGCTGCTCAGCAGATGACCGCCTCAGTATTCTGAATGAGAATGCTAACTAGGGCATGTCCAGTCTAAAGCACTTGTTCGATATTTTTCTTCCTCTGAGATGCACTGGGAGCCTGCAAGAATCAATTCCTTTTGTTAAAGTGGTACTTGTGATTCAGAAAGATGGGTAGCAAGGATGTAAGTTATTGTTTGCTGAAAATTATATTCTCCAGCTACTTGGTTACTAGAAATTCATTAAATTCTGATTGAATAAAATTTTGAATTGGAATGTAACCCATTCTTCCTTCTGTCAAATCACTAAAAATTATAGGTATATAGCCTTTTCAACAAAAGAACAGCTGAATCTCCTCATGAGAGCCATGCATACCCTGGTATACCCCGGTAATAAGAATTTCTTCCCTTGAGAAACAAATTTAACTTTTAAATTCCTCAAACCAAGAGGAATATTCTACACAAGAATATTGTAGAAAAATAATAGTTAAACTAATAGCTATTATTTGGTATGTTACCAAATAATAAACATAAAGACCTAATGGAATATTGTCTGCAAATCTTGGTTGCTCTAGCCAAGTGCAGTCCCAGAAGGAGAAGATGACATACATTTGCAATTTCACATTCACACTCACACAGCCTCTTCACAATATGGAACATATCTATTTACATTTGTCATAGCTACTGTATGTTAACTTTTTTCACAGCAAGTAATATGAAACATTGCCTTGAGTTGATTATTGACTGTGGTCAAACTTCCTGCTACTGTTTGCAAACTGAACCTAAAGAGGAAAATTTGAGTCCTTATATAGCTGCATATACAAACATATCTATGTACAGACTTTGAGGAAGGCTAAATTGTAAATGAATTCTGAGTGAAGGCCACCCCTAATTCAACACAAATCTAGCTACCTCTGAAATATCTCCTCCAGTGTGTAAGTACTTCAGTGTTAATCCTGTAACTCTTAAGACAGTTTTTTCACACATATTTATTTGGAAACCTCAAAACCTCCAACAAGGTAGCAAGCACTTTCTAGGATTTTATTTCTTGTTACCTTTTCCTACGCTCTGGCGGTTAAAAATAGTGTTTTTCTTCAGTCCTCTGCAACCCAGTCATATTTACAATCAGATAGCATTAGTATTCAAAAGTCATCTGGTCCTGCACAACCTGGTGTACCTGGCCTTGGCTTGGAAAGCTGGGCTGGACAATTGGATCCCCCAAAAGTCCCTTCCAACCTCAACCCTTCTGTGCTTTTGTGATTTTGTGTCTGCCATTGTCAGTAATTTCTCTTCTAGTTCCCTGCCTTGTTACAGATTCTGCCTGAAATGAAGGGAAGTAAATTACAGTATTGAAAGGCAAGTAAATTTCACTATTGAAAAGCTGATTTTAAAGGGTGAGTTAGATTGTTCACTGGTTATGAGGTTACAAGGGAAATAACCTGTGGCTTTTAAAGAAAAGAAATAAAGATGTTCATCATTTTGTCAAGGGGAGAGAAAGAAAAAAGCAGGTGGAGAAGTCAATAAAAGTAATGACTTTATCTTCCTTTTTTTGTCTTGCTAAGCGGTGAAAGCAGACGAATGTGGCACTAAAGACAGGACAAAATTTGAACCAAAAAACACCTAGGGAAAATACAAACTTGTGTATCATGTCCAAAAGTTACTTGGTCAAATATCTATCATCTGGCAGCTTGAACTATTGCAAGCAAATAAAAGCTTCTCTTTGAACTCTGTTGATGTACACAAACTCTAACTGGCTTGAGATCTGAAATACAGTAATTGCAAGGTTTCCATAATTTATCTTTCATTGTGATGGACTATAGAATTATTAGTTTTGAATATTGCTTTATTTTTTCTCCATACTCTGTAACTTGTGCATGTAGAATAGAAACCCCACAATAATAGCTCCCTGTATATTAAATATTCCACTTCAATCATGGACTCTCCTAACATTTAGGAATACTTGTCAAAGGAGTCAGCTTTGGGTGAATGCACAGGGTGACTGGGGCCCAGCTAACAGCACAACACTTATTGGGAGGGGAAGAATGTTGTCAGCTTAATAGGAAATTGAGAAATGGTAGAAATTTTTCCACAGTTCTGGGGGAAGGCTTTTGGTGTAATCATGACCATGTGTCATGCATTTCCCACTTTGTCATCTCCAAATATCATTGCAGCACATCGTGCAGCTGCAACTAATTGGAAGCATTTCCACTGACCCATTCTAAAAGCCACAAGTCCAGGTTAGTAAGGATTTAGGAGAGGAGCACGTAGGAGGTTCCATAAAGAAAAAAGAAAGAATTCCCAGGGGACAGAATCACAGATATGCTGATAGTACCAGTGTGTGACTCCTTTTTGCATGTGACTGCAGCTGGTGTCCCAAAGTGGCTTTTCCACACCAAGCTGTGCTTCCTGAAGGGGGGTGGCAGTAGTGATGCACATTCAGTAATTACATACTTATGTACAATTTTTTTCTAGCCAAAAAAGAATATTTTATCATAGAAAGTATCTTAAATATATTCTTATAGAATTTCCCATCTTCACTTTTTTTTACTCCACCTCTTATTTTAGAAATTTTCTTTTCCATGTTATTACCTTTCTCAATTAAAATCTCTTAATCCTCTCTCAAGCACAGCCCGATGAGTGCCAAAATGCTGCTCTGGAAAATTAGGACATGACCTTCCTTTCCTCTCACTTCTTTGAGCTCCCTGGTTTGGCCTAACATTTTGCTACAATGAGCAGTCACATCAGGATATATTTGTGTGGAACAGGCTGCCCAGGGAAGTGGTGGAGTCACCATCCCTGGGGATGTTCAAGGAACAACTGGACATGACACAGAACCATGATCTGATTGACAAGGTGGTGATTGGTCAAAAAATTGGACTCTATGATCTTCGAGGTCTTTCCCAACCTAAATGATTATGTAATTATCTGAATGCCTAGGCTCAATACAGAAAGAATGGTCAGAGAGTCAGTCACAATGTGGTCATGGACATGTTTAGTATCTTTATGTCAGACTATGCAGTTTTGAAACCACCCTCACATCCATCCACATCATTCAATCCTTGACATGGGGCAGCCTCGTGCATACACAGATACACCCAAACAAGCTGGATTGTGGAAGGCAAATAGTCACATATTTTTCTGTTCACATATATTTTCATGTTCACATATTAGACTATAAGATGCTCTTGTGTTGTGTCATATGGTGGCTGACATTCACAGCATAGGTGGGAGAACATGAGAGAGGAGTTTGAGATCAGGTCTGCCTTGAGGAAGCACAAACTGTCTCAGTGATGTTTGATTATGAAATATGAATAAATCACACGCAATTTTGGGGGTTTATAAACTGAAGGAATTCTAAAATAAGCTGAAGTAGACATTATTGCATTGTCAGTGAAGAGTTCAGACTCCAAAAATAATATTTTCAGAATCGAAAAAATCACCCCAAAACAGTCCAGACTGGAAGAAGATGTGGTTTATAAAGTAGCACACTGTAAATCAAACTTACCTGTATGTCAAACATGTCAAATCCAATTCTTTATTATAGACCTTATTTTATGATGTGTAATAAAATTCTGGTTTTTTTAGTGTTTTTCTCACTATCTAATAATGCACATTCACATTTTCATCTAACTCAAGATGGGTTTTCCTGTCCTTTAGGCTTTTTTGTAAGGCATTCATGCTATTGATTCAGTCAAGGATTATAGACAAGACTAGACCATTATGATCTTTTCATCTGACCTCAGCAGACATAAATTTTTCCCTAGCAATTCCTAAAGCTAAACACCTTTCAGCCACAGCAATCAATTACAGCATTAACCTTTAACATTTACGGCCCACTGATATTTATAATCAGGGCTCTGAAAAGTATATGAGCAGTCAATACATGGTGGTTTTTCCAGAAGGAAAACTTCTTGAATTTTATCTGGGTGTTTCTATATATTTAGAAAAAACAGTTTTTTTTCAGATAACTCTTGACAAATATCAAATGAAAAGAAAATTTAAAATTTTCTTTAGCTAAGTAGAGTGTGGCATTTATGGGAAACCTTCTGAAAATATTTTTAAGCTTCTAATAATTGAAATAATAACTCTAATGGTTTTGTGAGTATTCACATGAAGACAAAGTTTCATTTGCTGGTGATCTTTGTATGAGAGCACTGATCTTTGGCAGAAGCTAGAAATTTATTGATTTAACATTCTCAATTGAGCACTGAATCACCCCTGCAATAAAAAAAATAAAATAATTGCATCTCATTTTTTTTCTTAAAGCATATTTTATAAAGTAACATGGAAACCAAAACACTAAGATAATTACATGATGAATGCTTTCTGGCTGTACTTTATGCCCTATAATTCCTCAGAGAGACATTCTTATGAACACCACGCCTCTGTTTTCACATTTTGGCTCCCAAAAATTGTATCTGTGAAGGCAAAATGTGCTAAACTGCAACAGACTGAACTTACAAGTTTGTTCAGAGCTGATTTCACTCCTGTCTCTCAGAAAAATGCCCTAAGAGACTTGTCAGGTGAGGGTACTTTAGGACAGATTAAATCTTTGCATATTTCACCGAGTACTGCAAGCTTCAATTTGGCAGGAGAAATCATAGGAATCACATGTATAAAATGGGCTTCAATAAACCTTCTGTCTAACTAAAAGCTGATCAGGAAGTTTTTGACACTTAGATAATTTTGATTAGCAATGTGATATTCTGTAAGCCACCTTTTCTTTCAGTTGTGACTGTTTTGGGGTCACAATTTTTTGAGCACAGCGATGCCTATATTTATGGGATTGCACAAGCAGCACAAAATGTGTCTTGAAAATAAGTGAAAGAGTAATAGAAATTTTGGAGGCCTGAGTTTCAAGAGGGACTATCACAAACATCATCAAAGGGTCATCACAGAGCAGTGCCTACACCAAAAACTCCAGGCTAAGTTTATCTGCCCCTAAAAATATCATTTTGTATGTCCTGCTACTTCTCACAAACAACATGTCTTTATCACAAAGCTAGCTGTGGAGAATAAGCTTCTTAGAATATTTCTTAATGAACAGCAGCAAATAATATTCTGGGCCCAACATTTAAGTCCTGACAAAGAAATTGAATTTCTGCCTCTATAGAAAGAGGATTCAGTGGCAGCTCTGACTCACTAAAGGGTGGCAATTATGTCTTTACATACAATACCTTTAGTTACATACTGTGTTTCAACAGGAGTTTAAAAGCACATTTAATCCTATTCTCTTCCTGTTAACCTAATACCAAAAATCCCTCTTCCACTTCACAGGGCAGAGCAGAGAGTGATTAAGCCTTCCTTATTCCTATTGCTTCTAACTCCAAAAAGCCTAATGATTTAGAGTGTATTTCATAGTCCAAACTTATTATAATGATAGACAGATGGAAATCTTCTAAAGGAAAAAAAGCCAGAGGAGCAAGAAAAATTATAGGCTACATACAATCCCAGCTTTGTTCTGGAAGAGAAGAGCCTCACCCACATGAGGTATTAGGCCCTGTATGAGAAAATAGCAGACTGCCTATACTTCATTATGTGTGTGCATACATATGTCACTTCTTAAAAAAACAGGTCACAAGAAAAATAAGATATCATATTTAACACATTAACACCACATGCTATTTCAGACAGGGAGATAAGATAGCATGGTGAGCAGACCTAACTGTTGGTATTTAAACTATTAATCATAACTTCTCCTTTCTAGCAGCATGGGGGGGAAAGTTAGCATAGTTAACATATTTCTCATGCATATGCTAGCCTGCACTTCTGCACTGTAAATGAGCCATCTTTCCAATACCTTGATTTGATCCACTCTGCCTTTTAATTTCTTTGTGGATTACAGTAATCAATGGCAGCTGCAAACAGAAACATTATTTTCATTATTTCAGACCAAACTGAAAACAAACTTCAGGCTGTATGTCATGGAATAAATTAAATCTCTTGTACCTCAGATTTCATTATGAACCTGATACATCAATCACACCCTCTGTGTGTTGTGGGCCCCTTTCCCATCATGTTCCTGGGTGACCTTTCACTGTGTTTAAAGGATAATATAACAAAGTAGTGTTACAGAGGTCATTTTACATACCCCTCTTATTTTATATGCTTACAATCCATTGCAATAAAAACATATTAGAAAGCTAAATCAAACAGACCTAGATTATGTGCGTTCAACAGATCAACCACTGGTTGGTCTGATTAGGCAAGAGAAGTTTAAGAACACAAGCTACAACTTGTATAAACTACAAATACCAGTTCCAATGAACTTTCAATATTCAGAGTTCACAGATTCATGTGGAGGCGCATTGAGTCTAAAACCTGGTTTTGGTCTGAAAAACTTTTTGCAGAATAGTCAGAATATTCAAGATTATCCTTCCCTACTTTTTCATTTTCCAAATCAATGGTTTCTGCAAATTATTTTGTTCCTCTCTAGATTTTCCTACCAAAACTTGTGTTTCAATAGTCTGATTTTTAGGGAGATAGAGAGGGGAGGGGGAAGGTAGGAAAAAAGTACAGTAAAAATTAATCAAACAAATAAATAAGTATTCCAGTTGGATAATAAGGGTGGCTGAAGAATTATTAAAACTGTGTAGCTATAGTGTTATGTTTTTCTTCTTCTGAAAGATGACATTCAATCTAGACAATGCAACCCTCAATATAGACGCAGTCATTGTGCTGTGCATTCCCTTTTTTATCAGTAAAGTAAAAATGCTCCCAAATCTTACTGAAATGAACAGGACAGCTCTAATGTATGCCTTCAAGATGCAGAGAAACATTAATTTACTATTTTATATTATTGCAGCAAGGGCAATAACTATTTTCTTATAAACAAGCATGATTGTTTTGTTGTGAACCCCAACAAAACAAACCAGTTTCACCTTGATATTTCCAAACATACTGAATTTTGTTGTGATGATCACATCAAGGCCATATTTTCAAAATGGAACTATCCCAAAGAATGGCTCCTGGTAGGCCTTATTATATTTCAAAATTATTCATTTGTATTAATTCCTCAAGCTTCCACTATAAATACTCTTCTTGCTTATGCAGAAGAGTCTCACAGCCATCCTAGTGCTACTTTCCACTGCAAGAGGAAGTTATCCCAAAGAGAAAATGGACAGGCTACATTTAAAAACAGTTAGAACCACAAACCATTCTATTTTCTTTATCAAAAAGGTGCAGCTTAAAGATTGGGAACCCTTGCTGATTTTTCTTTTTTCCTCATGCAAAAAGGAAGTGGACCAAGGCAGTGGCAATCTGTTCTTTCTTAACTCAAACTAATTTCCCACTGTTGGAAGTTCTCCTAAGGAACTTTAAAAACCAAGTAAGGATTTGACATAGTGCAAACCTTAAGTTTGCAGTCAAGGAATTTGATTTTTGTTATTCAGTGTGGAATTTGAGTTTCCTTACTTTTACTTTACTTTTACTATTACTTTTTATTATGGCAAATAATCACAAATTTCACTAAAAACAGCATTTATATTTCAGAGGGAAGGCTATTTAATATTTGAACCCTTTTAAGGTCCTGATGGTAACAAGAGTAATTGCTTTGCTTTGCAATTATATTGTTTTCCTTTTTTATTCCTACAACATGCAGGAAAAATTGAGATGTATTGATTTTAGACTCATTTGAATAAACCAATACATCCCCACCCTGAACACATTCTTCCTTTTGAACTTTGTGACTGATGTGAGCTCATTTAAGTCAACAGGCAAATTTCAGCACTGCAAGGTTAGAGTCATAACTGTTGTATTACTCTGGGATCCTATATAAGTCTTAAGAGTAAATTTCAGAGAGTCTTATTGTAAAGTCAGAATCTATAAAATGCTGCAGTCAATAACTTCATATGATTGCCAACAAAAATCAGTGTTTAAGTTAGAGAACACCTTTAGAGAAATTTAAGCCGCTGTAAGATGTATATCAAATACTGTGGGCAATAACAATGTTTAAAGTCCAATGAAGTCATTATCAGCTTCCTTTGGAAGCAGTTCTTTGGAATGGAAAGTTCTTTGAAAAGCCACTCTCCCACAAAAGTCCATAGACTGTTTTTAAACTGCTGTTGCTTTAAAGAAAATGGCCAAGCTGCCGACAGAGCAGGGCTGTGGTGTTAATTGTGACTGATTGTGCCCTATCACTGTTATATCAGCTCTTGAAATGGCTGTAAGTGTGTTCCAGTATCACATGTATTTATTCAGTACTATTGTAGAGAAGGTGTAATACACTTTTGACTGTAGCATCACGTATCAGTTTCAGGTGTAGAATGCCAATGTGTAACCACACATTTCTATACTGCAAATAAAAGTTTTTGTGATGCTACAGGAAGAATGAAAAAGAGCTGGTGTTTGGGGAGTTTTATTTGGTAGTTTTAGTTTTTTTTCTTTAAGAAGCATTTATTATTTAACAATTGCATTTCTGCTTATCTTCTGCACTTTTTCTTTGGTAAAAAAATCCTTAGGATTGATAGCTTTTAGTGATGCAAACTAGTGAGCCATAGTGTGGGTATATGTTCTGTATGTAAATCGCAGGTAAGGAGACAATTGTTTGACACATAGCAAAATTTGGAAGAGTGGTAGGAAGGAAAAGTGGTAGGCCAAGTCAGTGTCTAAAACAAGGAAATTTTATGATGACTATGGAAATAGAACTTTTGACCAATACTGTCATCTCCATTTTTACCATGAAGCCATCCAACCTAACTTGAAGAATTTAACTGAAGTACCTAGGATACAACATGGTCTTTCCAGTCTTCTTTTTTATTTTACACATGAGTCCATTTTTATGTCTTACACAGTGAATATTTCGTGTACTGTAAGCCAGAAATCAAGACAGGATAACTGGAAACTATTCAAGTAAAGAAAATAATAGCAGGTACAATAACTTTGAAAGTATCCTTACTTTGTAACTCAGCTCCCTGCTGTACATAACTATCTGGGTATCTCACTTTGACTGTAAAGTGGGAGAAATTGCATTTGTCTCATAGGAGCTGGTGAACAGGGATCATTTAAAACTTTAAGGTTTGCATGATGTAGCTGGTTCAGTATAACTCATTTAAACATCAAAGTTTTCTTTTTATTCTCATTTTGAGAGGTTATGAACATTTCAACTACTCTTTTCTCGTTTAAAGCTTGCATTTTGAAAAAGGAAGGAATGCAAAGGGGATGTTTTTGATCTAAACCTGCTTTGGAGATGCTGGACACACCTTGTGTGTTTTATCAGCCTGGTTAGCCTGACACCTAGTCTGCAGAAGGAGGCAATCAAGTGGCTCCAAAATTATTCCTGGTTTGGTGATTACAGAATTTTTCAATGACCAGTATTGGTCTGGTCTGATAAACAGTCCACAGGAAATTAAAACTATTCTGAATTGCAACAGCTGCAGGAGCTCCCAGCTGGCTTTCCAGAAGCCAGGGACTAGCAGCACAAAACCAACTGTTAATATCCTATATCTCAGCAGTGCTACACTCAAGACCTTGTTATGGCTAAAGGGGGACCTTCTGTGAGAAGCCTAGAATTTACTGTTGGCTAGATTGAAAGCTTTAGCAGCATAACCATAGTGAAACTAACGTGTACTATTGTTAGTCCAGATACACTGATGTTAAAACACTTTAAATAGAAGGCAGAATTTGTTAGCAATACCATATTTCAAAAGTTGTTATTTAAATAAGCCATCTATCACCAACTTTTATCTCCATTTTTAGCCTCTGCTTTGCACTGTTCTCTGCAGTCTAAGGTCAACAGTTCAGCCTAGGATAATTGTGGGGATTCATGAGTTCCTTGAAACCTTTGCTATAAGTCCCTGGTGCTAATGATTGGGGTTAATTCCTTTTTCAGAAGGAGTGCAGTGTTAATGGTTTCTTCTGTCCTCTTTATGCCATTTTTGTGTTTTCTAATGCGCTTTACACCCTGCTCCTTTATCACTTTGCATTGTATGCTTTTTCCTATTCCTTTTCCCCCCTCACCTACTCCTGAGTTTTGAGTTTTTATTCACTGATTACTGGTGGGATATCGACAGCCCTGCTACCACGGGGATCACACTGTGCCCTAATCTCCAAGGCCTCTGCTGTCACCTGAGCTTTGTCCTTCAAGCTTCACCACAGTTACACTACAGTAGCTCCCTTCTCTGTAGCATCACCACAGGCATTTCACCACGTAACCACAAAATGCTAAATAAACTAAAACTAACTAACAGCCACCTCATCATCAATCAGCTGCTGTTAAAGGCAAAGAAGCTGGAGGAAGGCGAGCCAAGCCCAAGCACAGCCCATGGGATGGCCCCAGGCCTGCAGCCCAGCCCAGCTTCAGGCAGAGCCAGAGCTCTGCTGCAGTGGGGATTCTGTACATGCTGGCCAGAGAGATTACAGCAGAAGGAAGTGAATTTACTGACTGCTGCACACAGGAATTATCCTCTGGCATATCCACCACAAATGACATCTTCATCTGCCTTTGAATCTGAACATCCAAACTCTGTCACTGGTGCAGAAGTCCTGGCCCAGAACACTGCACAGCAAAGTACATTTTTAAATACTATATATTTATGTGCCTAAAAATTGCAGTATTAAGTAATAAAATATCCTTATTATCTTAACATTTTGACATTATAAAGTGACTTTTTTTAGTTTGCTTTTCTTTATTTTTATAAAAACAAAAGTAAGTGAAATGTAAATTAAAATAATATTAAAATACACAAGCAAAATATATACCATTTTTAGAGAGGGAGTTGAAAGAATTTTGGAGGAAAAGGTTTGCTAATCACCATAATCATATAAATCAAAATTTAAAGTCTCAGTAATTATAGAACCTTTTCTCTTTTTAATTATACTATAATTAACCTTTGTATTTTGTGCTTTTTCAGAGACATAAACTCTATTCCATTTCAGCCTGAGTACAGACTAGAAAAGAAAGATGTTTCCTTAAATAGGATTTCAAATTTGAAGTTCATGGAAGATTTTAGTAACTGAAAATCTGTATGCATTTAAATGTCTTTACACGCTGCAGATGTCACTTTATGTAAAATAATAATTCTTTCCCAAAAGACTGTGCAATAACTATCTCACTGTAGCAGTTCAGAGCTATGTTTAAGGGAACCTCTTAAAGACAGGAAATCACAGCTTCCATTTGGGTAAGATCCTGCTGATGTGAATATACAGAATTAGGGTCCATGATTCAGTTGTTTCCAGCCCAGTTACTTCCTGCCTACTCTACAAGCACTTGGAGAATAGTATCTCATCTCCCCACTGGGCTCTGAATGCAGGAAAACAGACCCACAGTCTCATTAAATTAGATTTCTATTCTAGCACTGGAAGCTGTTGTTTTAAATAGAAGTGGTCAGTTTGTCAGCTGCTGGAACTGGAGATAATCTTACTGCACAGCTCATCCATTAACTTCATTTACCAAGGAATCTCTGGATTTTCTTGTCCCAAATATGTTTTAGCTGTTTGGGATTTTTACAAAGGAAAAGATTCAAGGACAATTAATTTTCCTGGTTTTGGGCACCTCCTGGGATAATCACAATGGATCACAGAATTTGATTGCTGTAAACATGCTAAAGAAATGCTAAAAAATCTTATGTCTTCTATAGATGACAAATTATGACACAGATATTCATCTTAGGAGTCATTTTAGTGGAGCTACTTCCAGCTTCTTTTCTATTTTAAGATTTGTGAATTCCCTCCTACACTATATGAGAACATAGTTCAAGTAAGTGAAGGGGCAGCAATTGCACAAGTTTAGGAGCAAAAAGACAGCTGAGAGGTCCAAATTATGTCAAAGCCTAAATACAGCTGCATGTGAAGAGACCACATATGAAACACATGTAGCAGTTTGTAGACCTCTACAGAGAATGCCTTGTTTGGCTGGTGGAAGACCAAATTAATTTGCTCTAGAAACTCTTAATATGAACAATGATGCAAGCTTCAGCTACGTAATACACTTAGAATAATAAACTGATCTTATTTCAAGTAAATTTCCCAAAGAATTAAAAAAAAACAGTTTAAAATTAAAAAAATAAACATTTTTTATATATGAAAACATTTATGTGTCTTTTTATTCTGCGTTCTACATATACCCAAACTCACACAGAAAAGCATAACAAGAACAAAAGAAATACAATATTTGCACTTTTCCTCTTGCCCAGTATGCTGTCACTCAAACTAGGTCAGAGGCGTGAGAGAGTAAAACAGAGAATTGTGAAAAGAGAGAAAACAGAGGAATTGTGTATGACTACCTCCTCCAGCACTCCCTAATAAACAATGGGGACCTGCAGTGCCAGGAGTGATGGCTCTGAACTCTGCTGTAGCTTTCAAGGGATTTCTCTCCCATGAATTTATACAAATTGAAGCTGTATAAAGTTTAGACATTCAGAATTCTGTGGAAAATACCACTATGTAAATTCTTGTCATATGGATAAATTTTTCTCTACCTAATTTTGAACCTAAGAATCCCCTGCCCAACCCAGTTTCATCTAAGAATCTTTGGTCCTCGAATTTGAAGTGACAATTAATGGATATTTCCAGTTCAGTGTTTCTTCCATCCACAGTTTTGTATTTTTCTACCATACTTCCATCATTCTTCTTTCAGCCATCTCTCTGTAAGGACAAAGGGTTCTTTAACATACTCTGCTTTTAATTTTGTTTCTGAGCAGGCTTTTGATAAGTATCTGCACCTCCTACCTAATCCAGAAACTGTTCTCAACTTCTTGCCCTTTCCCCAGTTTCACTACATCTTCATTTTTCACACAGTGGTAAAGTTGATGCATCAGGTGTCTCTATAGACATATAAAAAAAGTTCTTTGTTTTGATTTCCACCTTTTCCACCTGTTAACCACAGGATCTTCTCTGTCTAATTAATTGTCTCATTTCAACATCATAACATAGGTCAGAGCTACTCAGAGCTAGTAGATAAAAATAAATTTGGGACTGATTTTTTTGCACATTCATTCATATTCTCCCCCAGATATCCAGGTTTGCAAGTATTTGCTGCAAAACCTTATAGTCAGCTGTTGCTTTAAGTGCCCAAACACACAAATTTTGTCAGCTTGCCTTTTGTCCTCCATTCTAAATCAGTTATGTGAACATCAGTTTTTCCCACAGATCTTTGAAGGATTTCACTGTTTGTCTCATATTACTGTGAAAATTGACCACTAGTCTTCCATCTTCTTGCTAGTTCATTAACAATATGAATAAGTCCTGTCATGTTCCATTGACTAGAATTAGAGCTTCAAAATAAGGAAATACCAAATTGGATAATTCCAGTATTTGTATTTCCTGTGCAATCTCAATATGACAAAGTCTTCAATGTAATCTCCTATTTAAGTCCTCCAAAGCTGCCCTGTCTAGTCACAGCACAAAACCAGCCAGAGCTCTGTAAGGATGTTGCATCTTAACATTCCCATAGATATGGAAGAAGAGTACTGAATGACAAAGGTCAAGTATGGGAAAATGAAGTGTTGTTGAACTTTGCCTTGAGAGCCTCTAGTCTGCATTTGTCTTGAAGACATCAAAATTAGAATCCTGCTTCAGTGAAATTTGTCCTGGATGTCAATAGCTGTTTTTTTTATATTTATTTCTGTGTTCATCCTTATTTTCTGGTAAGAACGTTGCAGATACACTTAGTGTGTTTTGAGCAGTGATAGTGCTGTGTCATGGTATATACTTAAAAAAACAAACTAATAGATGCCTCAAATTAAAAGATCCATTTGATTTACTATGTGCATCAGCTTCGAGCTTTATGACCTTCTGTTTCTCACAGCCACTAATACCATCAAAGATGTGAAAATTAATGAACAAATGCAAAGGATGTGGATGTCATAGTGAGGAATTTCATGACAAAGCACATGCTGATTTTAATAATCTGCTGCAACTCCTACATTTTGGGCAGCAAACTTGGCTACACAGTAAACACTGCACACTGTATATATAATTTTGATTAGCTGCTCACAAGTGAGCACTCCCCATTCTCTGCATGGAATAAAAAACATAAAACTATATAATTAAAAGCTACTTTGTAATGAACATATAAGGGACACCACAATGAAATAACAATTTTAGTTACAATCTTTCCTAATCTGATGGCTTTACAGTACAGATTTATTTTAAAAAATCACTGAAATAATTGACTTAATTATAAATGTTTATGAACATTTTTTCAGAGAACTGTCTGAAGTCAGCAAATACCCAATTGCCCAAGCTGGCTGGTCCTAAACAGTGTAAGTAAATTTCCTTGACAATAGTTCCCTGCAGTTATTCATGCTATTTCATGCTAAACTTGAGATTTTCCACAAAAACAGTTTTGACAGAAAATACCAGTTATTTAAAACTGAACCTTCCCAAGGAATCATAGTGAAGACAATATTTTATTTTTTCATGGATTTTTTTTTCTATCAGCCATGAGCTAATGTTTGTCAAAGCAAGTACCACACTACGACAAGAAAGGAGGAAGGGAAAGGGATTGACAGGGGTTAAGTGGGTGAGGACTTACAAGGAAACATGTCTGACATGTTTCAGACCAAGGACTTGAATCACCATATGAGTATGATTTAGGACTATTATTGGATGAGTTTACTGCAGTTTGTGTTGGTGGTGTTGTCTCATTTTTAGGAAATAATTTCAAATTCCAGAGACAGAGAGAAGAATATTTTCTCTATGGCTATAGACATAGACATGTGATAAGGGCATTCATCTGGACCATGGAAAATTAAGTCCAGGATTGAATAGAAAGTGCTGATTCAACACTGTTCAAAAGTTGGTTTTCTCTTCATTGTTCAAGGAGGGACTAAAATGTAGTGTTTCCTAACCTCTTACCTGGTAACAGCTTGTTCACCTGGTCTGTGGGTGCCTCATACTCAAGTTTCTCACATGTCATGCAGAGTGAAGATGCAACTTTTGTACCATCAGTGAAACACCTAATTCCTGTACCTATTCTAGCTTTGAGAACTAGATTTTATTTTGAAAAGACCTGTAGGTTAGTTTGTCAGTCATGAATACTTTTCTTTTTAATTTAAATCTCACAAAATTTGACAATATTGTAATTCTGCAAGTGATATTCTCAAGTGAGCACTTGAAAAAACTAGAAACTTATTTTTGGTCCAAAGGTGGTTGAGATAAGCTTATCCATAGAGGTTCTATTGTAGCTTATTTAGATAGTTGAAATCAGTTATGAAAGCATAGATTCTAGCTCAGGAATCTTAAACACACCAGAGATCTCAGACAGGCTCCAAGGCAGCCAGTCTGGATTGAAGTTCATGTTAACATAGTTTCACTAGTATTATTATAACAAAAAAAAATTCTGAGATATTTCAGCTATTATTAGGGCATTATCTAAAAGAAAAGCTATGGATTTGTAGAGAAAAATGTTGGACAAAATTAAGAATTGTAAAAAATAAGCTAACCTGTAAGGAGAGAAAAGATAGGGGAGCAAAAAGAGAAAGAACATGTCAAAAAAAAACCCAGGAGGTGAGATACAGAGAAAATGCTTGGTAAATTATGTAGAGCTGAAGACAAGAACAATGTGAAATGTATCTACAGAGGAGCAGAAATCACCCTTCCTGAGACTGATTCACATCACAGGGAGACAGGTCAGGATAACTGGGGAGAGGAGACGGAAATAGCAGAGATAGAGTCTATGAAAATAAGGGTTTCTAGTAATGAATAAAATCTTTCAGGCAGGAATAAATCTGTCAGAACTCAGGAAGAGTTAGGAGAAAGGATGTCTGAAGTTGATGCAAAGGCTGAATAGTGGTGGGTGACAAAGAACTGTAATTACCGGAATTAAAAAATAAGAAACAATGACAGGTAATAAAAAGTCATCATTCATAGCCAGCACTAATCAGAGATTAGCCTGTACTTCATTGAATTTCCATATTGTTACAGTAATTTAAAACTACTTCTCTTTTACAGCTATACACAGACTGAAAAAGAAGAAAGTGTGAAGAACTGTGCAGCACACTGACTTTGAACATTAGCATAACCCAGTTACAGGCACAAAGATAAATGAGTACTTAATGTCAGGTTTCAGGGAGAATAATTGTGTTTGGGTAGAGCATCAAAGGCAAATGAAAATGAGAATGTGAAAATGAAAACAACTCTTGAGTACAACAAAATCTAAAGAGGTAAAATGTTCTAAAAATGGGAAGCCAGCATAAACTCATTTCAGTGTCATAAAAAACTGGCACGTGAAATCACAGACCCTGTACCTGGGACTATTTAATGAAACAATCATACAGAAATTCTGATGTCTAGTGGGAGTCATGCAAGAGAAAAAAAGACCCATTTAGATATATTTCTCCATTGCATGCATGTATTAGAATGAGCTATAGATGAGGGGAATAATTAAAAACATAAGAAAATAATAAATGAGGTAAACTTCAACATGTGTTTCCCAAAGGCAGATGTTCTCAGAGCTCTTTGAAAAGGTAACTTCCTTGATAAGGAAATCCTTTTCCAAGCCAAAAGAGATGTTGCAGCTTTTGTTTCTGTCTGCTTTGGTAAGGGATTTGCTGCAATGGCACAAAGGAAATTCCATCTGAAACTGGAGGAGATGGGAATTAGCAAAGGAGCCGAGTGTTGAACAAAGGGATGGCTCAAGAAAGACAGTGATTGAGGAAGATAGTATCTGGCTGGGAAAAAGCTTTTAAGGGAATGTCTCAGTTTATAGTCTTTAGAAAACTCTGATTTAAAGCTCTAACAGGAAAATTCAAACCTTATTGTAAGCATTATTGTAACCCAGTAGTTACTGGAAGTCAACATAATTACAGAGGAAGATGGAATCATCATCCCAAATCTGAATGACTATGATGGACAAAAATCTTGGTGGAGAGATCTCTGCTGAAGAAAATTAATTTAAACCAGAGGAGATTACAAGAATGGCTACTGGGCTACCAGGAAAGAAGAAAAACCTGTGATATATGAGGAGACTTAAGGAGTTGAGAATCTTAAAATCAAAAAAAGATAATAAAGAAAATAATTTCTGCTCATAAATATAGAAAAAATGGAAGAAGAAATGAAGCTAATAGAAAGCCCACAATACCATACATGAAAGGATATAATAAGAAAAAGTTGATATAATCACTAAATGGGCTTTTGATTTTTGGGCAGATTTTCATCATTAAAATCCTTATTTATAACATGGAGGTAGAAAAGCACACAGAAACAGAAGGGTTGCTGTTCCCTGCCACAGCAGGGCACCACACTTGACTGGAGGAAGACCAGGCAGGCTTAGAGGTTATATATTATATTACTGCCTATTGGATGTGTGGTAAAAATTAATCTGGCAGCTATGCTTCAAAATTATCTACTATTAAAGGCTATTAATGTGCAAAACATCTATTGCATTTAGTATCATTTAAGAAGGTACAACATTTAACTTCTCTGTGAGGCACTGTGTCATTTTGACTTATAGCAGAGCCCTGATTATGCTACCCCAGTGCCAGCACTGGATTATTAGGAAGTTTATTTTGATTTTGAAATGCCAAAGTCTGACTGCCACACCAAACCTGACTGTGACCTGTTTTGATCTGACTGAGATCACAGGGTAAAATAAAAGCTTTTGTTGGCACACCTTCCCCTTTCCTCAGCCGTACACACGACAAAAGAACTTTGTTCCAAGCTACCTGAGCTCCTGGTTTGTACTCCCAAAAGTTCATTGATGTAATTTATAAAACCAAGACTGTTGCCTTCAGCTCATTCAGGCTAAAAATATATATATATTTTTTTTAATTGGCAAGCCCTCAAATACTGCAGAAAAGACATTATATCTACCTTACCTCTTAGCCCCCTTTAAAGGACAAGGGTTTTTTTCAATTTGATCCATGATTCATGTACTATTCACACAGTGCTTTAGATATTTGATCTTAAATGTCTAAGTGCATAAAAATTAATATTATACTTTTGCATTTCAGCTGAAGGTGAGTTCATTATATTATTTCCTGGAAGACATGGTGCTCCCATGTGACTTTTATTTAACATTGAGACAAAAAAATCTGTGGTACTTAATGACTAATTTATCATTTTTAAAGTGTACACTTTTGACAGGTTTTAAGTAGTTTGCTAAACCATTCTGTGACATTTTTGGCTATGAGAGTGTTCCAGATATCAGGCCAAATAGGTGAATAGAAAAAGGAATTATGTTGTCTCCAGATGTGATGACTTAAATGTCAGCAGCATTTGTTACTTGCAGCTCGTCCTTTGATGTCTTGAGTCTGCAGCTTCCAGACACCAAGTGCTCACTTAGGAAAGTAAAAGTCAAACCTGACTTCTGAGGTCAGCATGAACTGATTTCATTCACTTCAGGACAGAAATGTCTGCCATGAATATGCCCATATTTAAAATCAATTTCTCTTAAGCTTTATTTTTACTTTCCCAATAATATTTAGGATATAAATCCAGAAAATGCACCTGTAAGCCGTATGTTGACACAGCACTTGTCAGCAAATTTTAAAAATTGTTACTTCCTTCTATATTAAAAAAGAGAAGCAATAAATAGAGGAAATCTTATTTTCTACATTGATTTTGTGCCAATATCCTTTATAAAATGTAAGTCCAATAGTACATTGGCATTGAATGACTTTAAGCATTTACTAAGAATTCATGGATATAAAATCCTAGATGAAGAACTGGGATATCTTTGTTCTACTGCCACCTTTCCCACTTATTGTGGTCATCTTCAACAGAAGTGTTTGTGTTGGTCAAACATAGCTGCTCTCTAAATTTCCTGCCTGTTCCCTCTTCCTTCTGCCTGGAAGGAGATGCTGCTTGTGAGGGCTTGAGCAGCCTCATCTGGTAGGTGAGATGTTTGCTGGCATTCAGGTGCTCAAAATACTGCTACAATGTGAATTCAGCTGCCTTAATTTAGCTTTAAAATAGAGTTTCCATGTAACCTCATTCAGGAATGCAATTTTCCTGCTTTTCACTCTCCTTGAACTTAATTAAGAAGGTTATTCAAGCTACATGCTCCCAAGGAGGACAAGACCATTGTATAGCAGAGGCAAAAATACTTCAAATAACATTTGAGATGCTTTTTCTAGACTTTTACAAAATATAAAAGTATTTTTCTGTTCAGACTTTGGTTCAAAATGTGTTCAGATTCTTAGAGCAATCAAAAAATTTCTGCTATGCTTGGTTTTGAATTTTTTTTTGTCAGATCTACTGATTTCTTTTGGCCCTTTAATGTTAAGAGAAAAAGGAAAAGTAAAGTTGCAGGAAGACCATGAAAACTGATGTGCTGTAACATTGAACAATGTGCTTGGATCAGTCTGGAATTATTAAAATCAGCAGAAGATTCTTCATGCTTTTTTAACCTGACCAAAGGTAAAAGCAATTATGAACATAATAATGATTTCAAAATGCTTGACGGTGACATTTAATCTGTAGTGATTAGCATGGGGCTTACAATAACAAGCATTATGTCATTTATCCTTTAAGCCAGGAGGGGCATTTTGTACTTTCCAGGATGGCAACATGATACATTTAATTTGTTCTTAATCCTGATGAAGATGTAGCCATAAATAATAGGTATATCTCAGGACAAGGCACTAAATTTAATAATCCAATTAATTTTGCAATCTACAAACTACTTCATTCTTAGAAACAAAGACAATTTGAACTTATTTATAAGGGAATGTTTATTGCTCCTGAACCACAATCAGTAAGTGTTAATATATGTGTCAATGTAGAAGTAACAGCTTTCAGCAAAATTTAATGCTTGCAAGAGAGAAAGTTATTTCAAATATGTTTGCTCTCCCACACTCTCAGAATAACTTTGCTAGATTTCATGTTAAAAGAGAAAAGCATGAAAAATGTCAGACATAAAATTTATAATAATATGTAAAATTGAGCAAAACCCACCAAGACAGAAAGTTAAGAGTTAATGATAGATGTATGATGCTAATATCAATTAAGCCCTTGCATGCATACAAGAATTACAAAAATTAAAAAAAACCGCTCCCTTGGGAATGCTTTTAAGAATAAAAGCATGCAGAATGAATGCTTTTTCTAATTAACAGTACAAAAATTTAAAAAACAAAGTTCAGAAAATGGATGTTGTAGAATAGTGGAGCAGCACTATTTCTATTGTTGGTGAAGAACTGGTGTTTTGCAATCATTCTTCTTCAGGTTCATTATAAGGTGATGGATGGTGTGTTCAATCATGGATCTTCTAAAGACTAATTAATTCTAGAATTATTGCATGAAGGATATTTAATTTCACTGATTATATTTATTTCACTTTTTCAATAGACAACATATATTTAAATTATTTATTGTAACTTTAAACTTAACTAAACCTTCCCTCCTATTTCAATTTACTATGCCAGATATTCACTGAATAAGAAGCTTCCCTTTGGATTATCTCTTTATTTTAAACGAAATTCTGAAGTAAGAAATTTAAGAAGACCAAATTAATGTAGGTTACATTAGCATAATAAACAATAATTATGTCACAACTTAATTGTACCTATGATTTTCCAAGTAGGTCCTCACATCACTGTTTTGTCAAGTGTAGTAGATGCCTAATTTATAGAATAGATACATTCACTGAAGTAACAGAGACAGGTTTTTGAGTTTGAAGCATCAAGGAAAAGACTTTTACTACCATCTGGAAGAATGCTTAATAAAGCATAGAGTGCTCCAAAATCAAAATATTGAGAACACAGCTTCTATATAACCTTAAAATTATTCTAAATTTCCCAATAAATCATGTTTTGGAGCTTTGAACTTTTGAGGGGAGTGCCCCTCAAGAAGAAAGGGATGGTACTAATTCCAATGGAATTCATGTTCTGATAGGATGAGAATTTTTGATAGAATTGCAAACTTCTATCAAAGCACAGAGGTTGATTTGCAAAACAAGAATTTGTCTTATAAAATTAAGGTACAAAGATAACAGCAGTCAACCTGGCACCATCAGAATTTCATCTAATTTAAAAGGGAAGAAGAAAAACATATCCACCATTTAGAATTGCTTGCATGCCCACGGACGCAAAAAAATCTACATATAGCTGTTTTTGCAAATATTTTTTACTGAATATTTATACCTCCTCTCCTTTACAAACTTGTGAAACCAAAGCCAGGTTATGTCATGATTTTTCAAATATGAATCACAATTTGCAAAAAGATAGTAAAATTTCAAGTTACCAACACAAAGTTGTGATTTTGATGGACTAGCAAAATGATATTTGCTAGTAGAGCTAAGAATCAGGGCAATAATTTTTTTTTTTCCTTTCAAGCAAACAGAACTTTTTTCTAACTCTTCAGTTTGGCACAGAGGCATTAAATCGTTTTAAAGTTCTGTTAGCTGGAGTGACTTTTGAAATATTTAGAGGATGATCCTATTAGAAACAAGTTCTACATGTGCTATATATTTCCTCAGATTAAACAACTTTCTTGTGAGTCATAAGGAGGATTATCTATATAGTCTCTTTGGAGGTTCTTCTCTCTTCAGGAATTGCTATAAACTTCGTGATGTAATTTCACCTGCCTTTTGGTCTGTGTATTTTAGCCACTTCATCTAGATTAGTTTCACCCATAGGAATAAATAGCAAGTGGGAAAATATAGTCAAACCCATGCATATGTGGCTAAATAACTCAGGACTGGTAAACAAGTCAAGCTGCGTACTTGAAAAATAAGATTAAAATAGTAAGTTTAGGATTGTTTCAGAGAGGTATCTCTTAGTACCTCATGTCAAAACTGTGCTTTCCTCCCACTCAAACTGTCTGGGGTATCTGTGTCCACGCCAGCCTCCCCAGGCTGCCTCTGACACACAGCAAATGTGAGATTCAGAAGGTGAATCGTCTGACACAATAACCATGCTGCTACAGGTACCATGAGTAGCTCTCTGCAAGGGGATGTTTTTCTCTGTTAACACAAAAAACCCACTATAGGAACCAGCTGAAAAGCAGCAGAACATTGAAGACTTCATTTGGAGAGTACAGCTGATGGTCTAAGGTTTGCTGTACCCTGCGGTGGAGCTGAGTCTTTCTTTAGAGCAATTCTGTGTTGGACACTGTCCTGCCCCTCTGAACTCTTCGCACCTCATTTTTGAAATTTAACCAATGAAAAAGAAATGGTAAAGCTCCTGTGCCTCTGAGGATGTTTTAGGAGTAGAAGCTGTTCTTCAACAATCAGAAAAAGTAACCCTGTGGTTACACAGCAGCACCAAAATGAGCAGGAAGAAGATTTTCTGCCAGTTTGACCTACAAATTCAGTTATCTCCAAGAAGCTTTAGATAGCCATAGTTTTCATAGTTAAAAGGTAATATGTGCTTGAACGGGGACCATGTAGGCTTCCCTGACCCGCACAGGTGATGCAGGTCTTCAGTACTTAGTATGCAAAAGTCATTTTTCCATTGAAAATGAAATATATTTTTCCATTGAAGGACTAATTTGCCTCTTTCTGTTTTTGTGCTTTGATTATTCAGGTATTATTACAATACATTATTTATTAAAATATATTCCTGTAATTTCAAACCTCATTGTTCCATTTAAATTAAACCTTTTTATTACCAGTAATTACTTCATATGAAATTATAGGTCCTGATTTTGTGTTTTCTTTTCCTCAGTATTAGGGCTGTCATAATAAGTTCATCCCTGTGAACCTGCTTAGCTATCCGGAGTTCCAGTGCCAGTCTTAGATGCACTCTTTTTATAACCCCCATTAATCTCAGCAGCAGTGCCAAAACAATGCTTTTATTTGAACATTTTTGCTTTCCCACCCTATCCTAACATAGTCTATATATCTCACAGTCTGCATTTGATCTGAATAAATATAATGGACTGCTGAGTGTTCTCACTGGGATGGGATGTCTCAGATTCATTCCACATGGCATTGTTTGCTTTTTCATTTCTTCTGTTTTTTTCCCTGTTTTCTATTGTGAGTCTTTTGAAGTTTACAAGCCAAGTTCTTCTCTCATTTATACAAGTGCAAACCCATCAACTCAAATAGGTCTAAGCTAAGACAGGACTTGGATTTGTTCCTACCACTTGCTGAAAATCTTAGTCCCCCTTTCTGGACAGGTATCTTAGCTGCTGGCCTCATTCTCCTGTTTCTTTTAAATTCATCTCTAAGAATGTGCAAGGATAAGCATTTATCATAACATGCCATGGATTCTGGAGTTTCTTTAATAAAAATAGCCCAGCATGTGCCTGTCACAATTTTCAGGGTATGCATATTGCCTACTCAAAATAAAACAGTTCTCCACACTTTGAGTAGAGATGGACAAATATGGAATTAAAGGCCAGCCAGAGAGATCCTGAGAAGTGCCTGCAAAATTCAAGCAACAAATGCCCAAAGGGTTTTTCTTCTCCTTGGTTGTTGTTGCTGTTTGTATGTTTATTTTTTTGTGTGGGAGTAATTTTTAACATTGCTACGTACACAGTTGCGCAAGATGTACACGGGTAGGTACACAGTTATTTCCACTTAGAAAACTGGCTTAATAGGAAACCATGAGTATTTAGGCTGGTGAATCTAGAAAACTGCCTTATTCATGGAGATAAAAAAGGTCCTCCCTCCAGAAATCATACAATGCCTCCAGCTTTGCAGCATGCTTGTGACACTGGCTGAGTCACCCTACAATATTTACAGGGGTATGTTCATTTCTGGCCAACCACCTCAAAGGTTAGGAAATGTTGAATGAAATAGTAAAAGAGGTGAAAATATTCCTATAATATTTGGAGTAGGGTGAAAAATAGCAGAAAAAAATATGATAAAGAGAGGCAGGAATATAAAAATTGAGAGATTTGGAGTTATCTCTTGCCTGGAGAGGTTGTGGAGTCTCCTTCACTGGATATATTCAAGAACTGTTTGGGTGCAATCCTTTGCCATGTGGTCTAGGACAGCCTTGCTTGATTAGGAAGGTTGGACCAGATGAACACCACCAGATATTTCTTCCAATCTCAACCATTCTGAGATTCTGTGATCAGTGATATATCAGGTCCACCTACAACCTCACATGTGATGTTACTGATCAAGAAGCTTCTTACAAAAACACAGTCATGGGTGAGAGTCCCTGATCCCTAAATGAAATTTCTAGCTATAACATTTCATTTTTAGAGATCAGTCTTCAGCTTAAACATGGCTTTCAGCCTGCTCCTAATCAAGTGTGGAGTTTTTAAAACTTTCAAAATATATTTTATCACCTACCTTACCTTGTACTCCAATGGCTCTCTATGTAATCAGAAACATTCTACATCCCTTGAAGACAGGTTGTATTACAAGTTTTGTTAAAAATGTTGGCAGACCTTGATTCAGGGCTGAAGCCTAAGTTAATGAGCAAATAAAACTTTTTTAATGTTTGTGACCACCTCCTTGAACAGGCAAAATTTCCACTGATTTAGAGAAGCAGTTGCTCATCTTTAGAATCTCATGGTTTAACCTGGCACATGAATGCAGCCTGGTTTTAATCAGTTCAGAGCATACTTGAATCAAAGTTATTAATATCACCTGGAGGCAAGTGTCTTCATTTAACAAAATCTCTTTGAAGTATCATAGTCTCCTTGAGAAAAGGCCAAGGAAAAATAAAAAGACCATTCAATGAAACAAACATTATGATCAATAAACTCTCCAGTGAGGAAAGCTCCTGGAAAAGCCAGTACTGTCAGTGCTGTAGCTGCAGTGTAAAGGGTACATTTGTTAATGTACTCAGGAATGACTTTTCTAACCAGAAATGGCTGGAGACAGGGACAGGGCACTTTTAAAAATGAGAGAATCATCTCCTTAAATAACTACTACAATAGGAAATTGTTATTCCATGTTTATCATCTGATCAGAGTTACTAAAATGTGTGGTTTTTTACTGCCCTTTTATCTGTTACCCTTACACAGGGTGCTGTTAAATCTGTGATGCTCTTTGTATTCCAGGTACTTTAAGTTTGATTTTTATTGTCTGCTCTCCCTTACCTCCCCAGCAGCTGAAGGCCTGGACTCAGTAACAAAACTGTTGGTGCTTTCAGCACAAACATATCTGAAGGAAACTCATGGGGAGCTCTGAGGAGCCAGACCTTAAAAATTTGAGACAAAATTTGATGTTTGGGGACTCTCCTTAATCAGGTTTTTTGTTTGTTTGGTCTTTAGTTGTTGAGAGTTTTTAATATTTGCCAATTGATTTTCCCTCCATGGTCTGTTTTTTAGTAGTGAAAAAATATTCTCTTTCACTCATTTAGATTTTTATTCTTCACAAAATTATCTCTCAAGGAAAAAAGGAGGAAAAGTTTCTGATCTCCACCATTAATACCTTCTGATTTTCCTATATTTTGCTTTTTTTCAGCTGCTCTACCTTGGTTTACTGTTAACCGACCACAGGCTACCTGCCTGATTAGAGATATTTGATTTGGTAATGTAATTATTTATTAACCACTGCCGGTATTTTCAGGAGAATATAGAAAAAGAAATGAGTTACTGGATGAAATGCTCCCTCTGCTGCCAAAGGGAAGAACCAGCAGTGGAAGGTTTGTTCCTAATGCTGCAAACATTACCAGGGACAGAGGACATCACAATCCATTAAGTGTATTTCTAACAGTACTGGTTAGCTGTGCAGTCTCCAAGATTTCAGCTATTACCTTTATTCTGGAGGAAACTTAATATCTTAGTTTGAATATTTCCTCTGGAACATTCAACGTTATTAAAAGAGATAAAACAAAACCAGCCTGGTTCTTACACCATAAATCCCACTGCTACTCTATTTCAGACACGTCATAGGCAGTCAGCAGCTGGCTAAAAGCCCTCTGAACGAAAGTTGTTCTCTTGGCTTTGGTGGGTGTTGCACTGGACTGTCAAACAAACTTTATTTCAACTGAATTTCTCTTAGTTGTTTTCAGCAAACCATCCAAGCAAACAAGAGAATGTTATGTCCTGAGAATAAGGTGGAAGCAAAATATGGAAAAATATCTGAACACATGAAATTACTTTTGATGACAGAAAGCAGGAGAGGTATCCCTCAGTTTATCAGGGCTAGAATATCATGCAGGGAACTCTCCAAGAACAATGGTCTTCTAATTCTTGCTGCAGTAATGCATATCTTTGAATCTGTAAAGGTGCACTTCTGCATGGTGTACTGAAATCCTGCTGGCATTGGCTCAGTCCTGCCAAAATGTGATCACAAATGTTCATGTACCAGGCGCCACACGTATTTGCTTTGATAATGTTCCTGAGTTCTTTTATTCACCTTTTGAGAATTGTTGTATGAGCAAATATTTGTTCACAAGAGCATTTCCAGAATGTGAAAATGTGAAGAGCACTCATGAAGGAGGAATGTGTATGAATGTTTGAAAAGCAGTTTTTTAAAGTCCTTCTGAGGTTAAGAATCCAAAGGAGAGAGAACACAATACCTCATATTAAAAAGTCAGTGAAAAAAAAACAAAGTCCAAAACCCAATAAAATTTGGAGACTCCCCAAATCATAATGTTTTCTTATAACTTTACTATACCAGACAGCACTGTAATATCTTTTTTATTTTCAATCTCTTCATCAAAAGCCTAAATGAAGTCACTATTATCCCAACAGAAGAGACCTTTTGAAATATTATTTAATCCAATAAGGACATTAAATCATTACATCAACAGCATTTTCTCTTTTTTTTTTTTTCTTTTTCTTTTCTTTTTTTTTAATTAAGACCATAAAGGAGGAAAAGTAGCCTGGAGGAAACCCAGGCTCACTAGCACTGGTCTTCTGCTATCGTCATTTCTTAGTCCAGAGCCCAGAAACTTTCCTTTATGTGTCATTTATAGATTTTATGGATTTTACAATTTTGGGATAAAACCCATAATTAATCTTTGCAGCAGAGCCCTCTGCTGCTTCACACCCAGCATAATGCTTTATACTCTCTAGGAGGTCCAGGCATGGTTTAACCATTCTCTCCTTTTGAGAATATGATGTGCTGAGGTTGTATGGGTACAATAACCCCTGAGATGCCTATAATTTGTAGTCTGGCCATCATAGCATTTTTCTGTGTGAACAAACAGGATTGAAACCTCCACAGGCTTAGGATATCCTTGAATTCAGGTCTTTAATTTCCAAATTAATGTTGTGGCACAAAAATGTCACCACTGCAAGCAAACAGGAGAGCCAATGTGTTACGCTCCAAATGTGCCCAGGAGTACTCTGCTCCCATCAGGGATTCTGTGAGGCATGCAGCAGGATAAAGACCTGTGTTTTCTTAAATCCTTGAAGATGCTGCTAAGGATATCCATTAACAATGCTTTAGGTTGCTGAACAAGTCTTTTTTTTCCCCTTCCGAAATCTAAGGCCTTATTGATCCATTAAAGAAATCAGTCAAGTTTTCCCTAAACTGCCCTCTCATACTCATATATTACTGTCTAAATTCACCCAGTTTCTGGGTGTAAGTGAATGCTTCCCTGGAAGGCTGAGTTCCTCCACAGAAGACACCATATTGCTACAGCCTTTACACGCCAACGAAGCCTCATTTATTCAACAAACAGCTCATAAAACCATAGCACTGAGATATCCATTCTCTTTGGCAGATGTACCTGGAAAATGGGGACAGTCCGTAGCCAAAATAATCACTGTATCTCCCCTGAAGTCAGGACCCAGTTATTTTGAGACCAATAACTCCAGAGCTCACTGGTGTTTTCAGGATTTTTCCTTGGAACTAGGCGAACCTCACTCCAAGCGGGGTTTAACTCCTGACCCCACAGATGGGCTCCCCTGGTACAAACCAGCGGGTCCTGCCTCACCTCCTGATGCCAGAGCTCCCAAAGCTCCCCGGGAACAGGCTGTGGAGTTTTCCCCTTGGCAGCAGGGAGCCAGACCTTTGGAATTTCCCTTGCTGCTCTGTGACACTGGTGCTATTGTCCCTTCAAGCTCCACAGAGCTGGATGCCAATTTCACAGCCCAGCCACCCATCTCATTATTTAACTCCTATTTTCATGTGGTTCTCAAGCATTGCATAGGTTTTAGAAAAGGCTGTGTGTCAACTCACACCTTTAGGCAATATGACAATAATTGGACAGTATCTCCTAGAACTGCAAGGAGTATATTAAGCTGTTTATCACTGGTACATTAAAACAGTAAATCAAACAGGAGACTTGGATAAGTCAACACAAGATTTGTGTCTATTAGAACAAAGCCACAGGCCAGAACCTCAGCAAAAAAGCAGTGAATTAAATTAGTCAAAGAGTAAGCTGCACTTTTCATGGTTGTGTGCAATTACATGCAGATTCAGTTTCTTTGAAAGAATTTGACAGGAGAAAATTTAAACTAAAAGTTTCTGGTAGACCAATAAATCTTGCTTTCCATGACTCATATCTCTGTCCCCTGGCCAAAAAAGAAGCCAGATATTTTATCTGTGTTTGCATATGTGGCTAGAATTATAAAGCCCCACTCAAGAAAACCCAAAGGGGAAAATATGAAATTTCATAGTATTCTTTGAATATAAATGCCCTGTTCATATTCTGTTTCCATTACATAAGATATTACAGTCCCATTCATGAGAAAATTCAGGCACAATAAAAGTATATTACATCTAGTCCAGGCATGAATTTTTTGGTCTATCAAAATGTTTAACCTTTAACTGTTCAAAGATGTCTTTGTTATTTAGACTGTAGACTGTATAAGATATTGATGCTAAAATCAGAGTTTTTGAGTGGAATTCTTTATATGTTTTTGTCTTTAAATATTTAACTGTGCATAAAATAGCAGCATTTTAATAAATGTTATTGATTCTCTCTTTTCAGGTTCCTTTCCTTACCTGAAACTTTACTGCCTTGATTTGTGTATAACTAATTAAAACGATACAAGTCTTAATTTTTAAAAAATATTAATCAGGGTAGAGCCAAAGGAAGTCAAAATGAGATCTGTAGCAGAAATCCCAACCTAATTTATCAGGTATATTTAACATGAGATATTCAATTCACAAAACTTTTGAAAAAAAAGGAGCTGAAAAAAACTGAAAAAATGGGAAACAATTTCTACTTTTTAGAGGATTTTGCAAGACTCTGTAGAAAGGAATTATTGCATCTCATTTTTTTAATTATTAGGTTCTTAATTTAGGGTCTCAAGAATGTTCCCAGAAGGCATTTGTCTCTTCCCATTGATTACTCAGACAGCCTTGGACCCTGAAATAAGTATCTTCAAGTGTAGTTATCTTTTAGGAAAGTGTTGATTAACACAAAGATACATTAAAAATGAAATTGATAGTAACTTAATTGAAAACCTAATGGTTATAGATGGTTAATTATGTTTTATACATGCTACAGTTATCTATTTTTTTTTTTTTTTGTCGGTGTAAAAATCAAGGGAGAAAGATGAAGAAGAGGTAATGTACTGGAGGTTACATCAAGGTTAGTAAATATTGTGAGACCTCCATTTAGTCAATGTGACAAGTCTCTGGCAATCATAAAGGAGTATCCTTGCCCCTCAAAGGAAAGACTGCTGGGAATAGTCTGTGTCTGACTGGTGTCCCCTAAATAACATCCAAAGATGAGCATAGGCTGGAGGCAATGATTGCACTTGCAACCTTTCTAACAATCTGCAAAGGTTGGATTTTCTCAGGGCAGGTTGTGACAGTGTTCACAGGGGTCTCAGGATGAGGGAAGAGATGAGAATGTTGACTCCATGTTCAGAAGGCTTGATTTATTATTTTATGATATACATTACATTAAAACTATACTAAAAGAATAGAAGAAAAGGTTTCATCTCAGAAGGCTGGCTAAGCTAAGAATAGAAAAGAATGATAACAGAGGCAGCTGCCTCAGACTCTCTATCTGAGTCAGCTCAGCTGTGATTGGCCATTAATTAAAAACAAGCAGATGAGACCAATCACAGATGCACCTGTTGCATTCCACAGCAGCAGATAACAATTGTTTACATTTTGTTCCTGAAGCCTCTCAGCTTCTCAGGAGGAAAAAACCTTAAGGAAAGATTTTATTGAAAAGATGTCTGCGACAGCAGGTCACTTGCATATACCTTGGTCCTTTGTCTTTCAGGACAAATGTCCTTGTACCTACACCACTTCATCAACCTCCTTGTTATGTGAAAAGCCAAAAATATCTCCTGAGGTTAAAGCATAGAGAAAGCATGTGCTCCCTCTGGGTAAGGCAGGTCAGGGGTCCAGGATGGATAAAGATGGATAAACTAATTTCTACCTAGGGAAACAAATGTCAGAAAGGGTCAGAGAGGCCAAGGGAAGATGTCATTCCCAACCTCAAAAAGTCAATACCTGCATCTGCTCTGTTGGGCCTAGATATTTATACTATGGAAAGGTGCAGATGAAGAGTTTAACTGGGCCTTTCTGAATAGTATTTCATCAAACACCTGCACATTTTAAAGCTAATAAAGCAAAGTTAGGAAACACAGTAAACTGCTGGAAGTCCCCACCCAGGACATGGTGCCCATTTCCCCAGCTGCTGAGCCTCAGGTCCCACCAATTGTATCAGGCTCAGGATCATCCACCATCACTTTTACCCCTGTTGTCCCCTGTTGTCACCCACTGAGGCCTCCTCCCAGTGCCCCAGGGAGAGCCCTCACACACCCATGGTGTGTGCAGGCTCTCCCCAAACCCCTTTGTTACCCCTCCCTGCAATCTGGCAATGCCCTGCACAGGGGAACACCTCAGGTGCACTGCCACAGACAGAAGAAAATATTGCCAGAAGGATTTAATTTCCTCTTCTTCTCACTGTTTGCAGAATTTCTTTGCAGATCTACTTACTCAGGCACCTTTGAAGGCAAAGCTCAGTTTGCCTGCAGGCCAACATCTCCAGCTCCTATATCTACAGCAATGGACGCATTACACAAAAAAATTTGCCTTTCAAGGTCACTGTCCTGCATTAGAGAAGCACTGGTGTGGTGAGAGAGGGAAGGAGGCAAGCCAGCATTACTGCCACCAGGAGAGCTGAACAGTCTGTGGCTTTTCCATTCTACCATGTGTTTGCTCAGTAATAAATGAGCAGTTATTAGAGCTGGAGAGAATTTCCCCATTGAAATGTCTTGATGGGGAAAAAAAAAAAAGAAAGGAGATTAAATAGGAATTTTCCATTCAGGTACTTCATGAAAACCTTAAAAAATGTTCAGATAGGAGTCAAGTATAAGCACTGACACCAGAAACACAGTAAGGCACTTTGTGATGTTAATTAAATTGCAATATTATGACAAATGGTACATAAAGACCTGGATTAAACTTGTGTTGGCTAGAAGGGCTTTTAAATAGAAATAAAGAATCTGAAAATAAAGTGCTGCCTGAATTCTTAATGCATGCTTTTGAGTTAAATATATAGTTTTTCTGTTTCTTTCATTGAACCTTCTCTAGGGTTGTAAATAATTACTGTATTTTTGCATGCACTTATCATCTTTTCCTTACCAATTAACATCATTTTTCATGTCTTTTAAATGTCCCACTCAGAAACTATAATAGCATACCACCACAGTCAGTTTGGAATTTCTACATCTCTTCAATATAATACTGAAGACAAATTTCCATGTCTGTTGTGCTACATCTGTACTTATGGGTGACAGCAGGGTACACCCATAATGCTGTTTCCAACACTTGTGTTGGATCTCTTCTAGTTCTAGCTGTCCTTTGAATTGTATTTTACAGGTTTTACCCAGATTCCACTTAGGGTGGAAATTTTGTAGATCAGAGAATGAGAGAATCATAGAATACCCTAAGTTGCAAGGGAATATCAAGGATCATTGAGTCTGATGCCTGGTCCTGCACAGAAAAACCCAAAGGATCACACCGTGTGTCTTCATGAACTCTTGGAGGCTTGGTGCTGTGACAGCCTCACTGGGGAGCCTGATTCAGTGCCCAGCCACTCTCTGGGTTAGAAATCTTTTCATAACACCTAACCTAAGCCTCTCCTAACACCCCTCAGACCATTCCTATCGCTGGTCAGCAGGGACAAAAGCTCAGTGCATCAGTGCCTGCTCCTCCCCTTCCCCTCATGGGGGAGAGGCAAAGGGCCATGAGGTCCCACCTCAGTTCCTCAGTAACCTCCAGTGCAGACCACTCAATAATGAGACAAAGTATTTTCCCTCTGTAAGAGCCAAACAGAGGCCTCTTCTGAGCCCTACACATCTTAGTTAATGATGCCTAAAGATGTGAAGGTGTCTGATACGTCCTGGCATCTGTCATTTTATGTGAAACCTTGAAAGATCTGTCTGCTCAGGACTTTGCTGATGTGCACATTCCTTCACATACAAGTGTGTGTGGTGAAACAAAAGTAAGTCTAAGATTATCCTGTGCTTCAATAAATGTTTTCCTGCAAGCTTTTTCATTTTGTTTCTCCGAACTTCACTTTGATGCCGGACAATAATATCATCTAACTGAGAACTGAAGACCAAGCTGCACAAGCACACTGTGCACAAAGGTAATTTTCTTTGCTTCCCAGTGATAAAGCATATGAAAGAAATTATGACTTTTCCCTATTATTCATGGGGCTGATCCAAAGGCCATTAAAATCAATGGGGAACTTTCACATTAGTAAGTACTTCAAAACAGATTTTAGGAGATTTGAGATGCAAGGCCAGTATTTTGAAAGGTGTCAGAAAAGAAATTTAGGACATGGGCTGGCAATAAAAAATAATTAAAGGATTACTTACTTAATGAGTTACCACTGAAGAGTAGAACCATAGCAACTGACTGCATGGAGAATCTCAGATTTTTATGAATTCACAAGAAAATGTTAATTTAATTATTTTTCAGCCACTATTGACTCAGGAAGACCATTTATCCACAACACTTCATCTCAGGATTCACCTTGCTGACTCTCACTTCTAAGCAGCTGAGATTCAAACTGTGCTGCCAAAGGAGGCTTTTTCAGTTTCTCCCATTACAATTTCTCTGCTTTCTTTGAGATGCTACAACATTCATCTTTCACTGGAAAGAAGAAAGGAACAGGACTTGTCATGGTAAATTGCTTAAAATTTTCTTTAGCCTTTCATACCTGTGATTATTGCAGACAATATAGAACTGATACAACTCTTATACCAGTGTTTTAGCAGAGTGGCATCCTGAGCGATAGCATCACCTAACTAAAGCCCTTCTCCTGAAGCTAACCCTGATTGTTGCAGGTTTAAAAGTGGGCAGTTACAGCAACATAGCACTCTAACAACCTAGCAGTATTTATTGCTGTGCTTCAGCACAGAATCAGGATGAAGCAAATCACATTCCAAGTGCTGCTCAAATTGCTTTTATTCCAGAAGAACAAGAATTGACACAAGAGTAGGACTGAGTTTTAATGGATCCCCTGTCCCTGACAGGGTTTGGCAACTTGGGAGAGGCTACGAAGCTCGAAGTTGCAGCATCACACCATGCACTAATTTTCCTATTATTCCATATATTTTCATATACATATATGAAAGCAACACAGTATCACAATTATTAGGCATTTTTATTCAGAAAATAGCAGTGACTGGAGCAAGAGGGGCCCTGCTATTCAGAGATTAAATGCACTGGCCAGACTGTTTTAAAAATTATGCAGCACTTCATCTTAACAGTGTGGCTTGGCTTAGCCAGAAGCTGAAATTTGTGATTAGTATTGTCAGACACTTTTCTTTATACTCAGAATCCAACTGTTCTGCAGATCTGAAAAACAGAACAAAATGAGAAATATGCTTTTAAAACCAGTCTGACAACTGCAATTAAATCAATCACCCACTCAATTTCAGATATTTGTAACATCAAGCAATTTAACAAACACCTTTCATCCATAACAGCTCAAGGCATGTTTGCTTTAAAAGCACTTCAGTAGAAAATTTCAGCATTCCACCCCCACTAAGATCCTTTTATAAAGAATGCACTTCTAACTATAGAGACTAAAAAGGGTTGAATATTCACTAGTATATAATTTTCAACATGGCTCACAGACTCCTGGGGGAACTATGCTGAGATGAGGGCAAATCTGCTACTTCTTTAGGGAATATATGTAAGAATAGCAAAGAAATTATAGAATCATCATAGAATATCATGAATTGGAAGGGACCCATAAGGAACACTGAGGTCAAACTGCACAGGACAACCCCAAAATCACCCCATGTGCCTCAGGGTATTGTCCAAACACTTCTTGAACTCTGGGAGGCTTGGTGCTGTGACCAATTCATGGTATGTTAAACTACAAATAAGTAAGTATAAGTAGTGACTTCCATTTCTGTTGTGCTTTTGTGCATTCCTACTCAGCTATGAAATCAGAACAGGTGCTTGGGTTCCATCCTTGACAAGTTATCTTCCAGAAAAATTGCTGGAAACTTCACTCTCCTTACTGTTTGCAGTCGTGTTCTGCGGGAGGTCAAGAGGAGATTAAACCTATATGGGTACACCCAGCAGAGCAAACCATTAATGGGATACTTCTTTGAAGTGTTTTAAATTAAATAGAATAGTTTTCTAATATATTCTCCATTTTTGTGCCAGGAGAAAATACACCTCAGCGCATGGTTAAAGATTGCTAGAATTTTTGCTGACTTGGCAAATCATGACATCACTTTCCACAATCTTTGTGCAGTTATGATGAATGTTTATCAGTTTAGTAGGTCTAGAAATTTATTTGGTCTTTCTTTTTTAAACATCCACATAAATTTTCTGCCCTATGGAGAATACAATGTAATACACAGCACTACAGTTATGAGTAGTACTCAGGTCTTGGGGGCGATGCGTAGGCAATATGCTTAATCAATGAGATTAAATAATTGCATCCTGGTGAAAGATCTGTTTAACTCCAAAGAGCTTTGTTGGCTGCATTCCTGCCACTGCTGCTTCCTCTGGCAGACATTGGTTGTGCCTTTGTGGCAGGAGCTGACCTGAGGACTATGCAAAGGATGATCAGCTGTGCAGCAAATGTGCGCTGGATCATCCCTTTCAGACCTGAGTGTGGGATAACCTTTTAAAATATGTGATCAATAATTTTGCTTTTTTTTGTTTGGATTTTTTTTCCAATTATTTAAGCACGATGTTAGAATAGGAATATAAGGGCGAAAGAATAGATATCAATGGTTTTATATAGAAAAGGAAACTTACATAGAATAAAAAACAAAGATCTAGGAAAATCAGTTAGAAAACACTGGTAAACATGAATGACAGCAAGAACTCTTACCTGTGTATTATTGGTACTATGCTGTCAGTCAAATGAAAATAAAATTATTATTATTACTAACTTGGATCATCAAGTGACAGCTCTGAGATGGCTGATGGTTGCCATAAAATATTCACTGATTTTTGAAATTTTGAAGCAAATTTCTTCTGTCTCTCTGAAAGCATAGGCACGAGGACTGTTGATCCTTTAGAGGTAGCAGACAGGATCTGAAATCTTAGCCCAGCTTGGCAATTTCTTTTGCTGCCAGAAAAAAAGATGTGGACAGCCAGTTATTGTTTAACATATGAGACCTTGAAGAGTTTCCAACTGCACAAGACTTTGATTTAAAACAATATGTAGGGGATAGCAGAGGGTTTTGAAGCTGTCTGGTTGAGCAGGAACAGTATTGATATTCCAATGCTGCTTTTAGCCGTAATCAATACAGTAAGAAATACCTGTTCCAAATTGTGGAAATGCTAGCAGGTCATAAGTATATTTATCCAGCAGAGATGATGATGATGATGATGATGATGATGATGATGATGATGATGATGATGAAGGATTCAGACAACTTTGGTGAGTCTGTTTGCTTTAAAAGGCTCTTTTGATTGATCTATTCCCATAACTATGAGAAAAACAGCAAAACAGACCTGAACATGAATCTCTCTACCACAGGCGAGGTTTGTTCCAGAGTTTCTGAGACATTCTCTTCCCTTTGAAGGGTGGTTATGGCATAGGATAAGCAGTCAGAAAGGTAAATCCTGCAAGACAGGATTTTCTTATACACTCTCTAAAAATAATTTATTAAGAGAAAGGTTGTGCAGTTTTTAGTGAACTCAACAGATATAAGACCCCTGTGCTTGTATGTTGTCTCTGTCCAGCTTGGACTATGAGAAAAAATTCAAGTATCCTGTTTTTTGTTAAGAGCTTGAGGAGTGAGGGAGGAAATTAATGCAACTCTGAAGTAATTTTAAATTATATAAACCTGTTTATTAGGGTGGATATCACTCATCAGAAAGAAATGACTTGGTTTCCCCTGGGGTACACAGGACATGTGAATCCTTCTCCTCATTCTGTCTTCCAGAGAATATGGAATATAACCCCATAATGTCTTGACAAAACACACTCTTTTCTTTCACTTGCTTTAATCTAAAATGATTTGTAACTGAACATAACAATTTGTTCTTGAAGAAGTTGAAAATATTTCATTCAACCAAAAAAAAAAAAAAAAAAGATGATTGTCTGAAAATACCACAAAAATCAGTTTCATTTACCACTTGCCTCTGAACCAAAAAACTTCAAGATATTATACATACAAGTTTAGTCTTAGGCTTGCCCTAACATGGAATGGGAATTTTCTAAAGTCATTAACATTTTTGTGGACAGGAAAGCCATTTCTATCCAGCTAAAGAGGAATCATGAGAACATAATATAACTATTACATGTGACAACATGATTATGCAGATTGTCTGCAGATGTGAACCAGAAGAGCTCTAATGAATTCAGTGGGTTCTACTGATTTACATTAGCTGATGATCTCAATTTGCTGCATTTTGGAGGAATGATAGAAACAATTTGTCCTTATTCTTTTTCCAGAGACCCTAGAATACTTTCTGAAACCCCCAGTCCACATATTCTGATTAAGTTCTGTCTTAGAATGTCAGACTACCTATCCCTGCAGTACTATCCAAAAAAACTGCAGAGTGTGTTTAAAAAGCAAGAGGCTGTGCTGTTGGTAAAGCAGAAATGCAACACCACAGCAGATTTTTGAGTAGACAGCAGTAGATAAAGATAAGAGCTAGGTTGAATCAAATCCAGTTGGCTTCACTTGTACAAGTGCTCACAACACTGTAGGTTGCTGTATTCTATCTTTTAGTGATTCACTGATAATGAATTTGCTGACATTGCAATTCACCAGCAACCATATTGCATATTGGTTCCATGGAGCTCAGGGATGCTTCAAAGGCAGACTGCCATTATTGCAGCTTTCTTGTCTTGCAAAAACTTGTCAGGTGGGGGTGATGAAGAAATGGAATTCAGAATGAAGAATACTCACCTGAGATAGTTTGTATTGTGGAGTTAGGTTTTCCATTAAAATTCTTTCTAGTGAAGAAACTTGTTCTGAACTGTCTGAAACATCCTGGCTGTGAGGAGTCTTATATCTAGATAGCAGTGCAAAATATGTTTCAAAATATGTTTCAGGTACTTAATGTTGTGTGATGTTATGAACTCCAGGACAGGTCTTCAGTTTTTGTGATTGTTCATTGCTTGATATAAATGGAACCATTCCAACTAAATTTAAATTCTGCTTCAGTGGAAGGAAATTTGTCATCAGTTTTTATCCAAAGTTAGGAGAAATAGAAGGAGATGATAAAATTTTAAGATGAGCCTTGAAGGTAGTAACAATTCTAAAAAGCCTATTATTCTGACTTTACTCTGAAATCCTTTTCAGGAAGGACTGATTTGGAAACAGCTGCCCTGGGAAGAAATATTTCCCACATTTTCTTGACCCTTGCACCTTCTCCTGTCATGCAAACTGATGCTTTTAAAATCAATATACCTTTGGATGTATCTGTCTTCTTGTTGGGAAGCAGTCTCTAAAGCAGAAAGTTCTGGAGGCACACACTTGGCAGAGACATTTTCAACTGTATGAATGTGGCAAAACCTTGTCAGTAAACAGTGTATAGGTGGCTTTTCTGTCTTTTATAACAAAGCAAAAGTACAGTTGGAGGAAAAAAAAATCTTTTTCACAAGCAGGAAAACCTCTAGAGAATACATCAAGAGAGGAACTTCATGGAGTTTCTGTCTTCTCCATAAGAACTCTATACAAGGGTTACATTGGTTTTGTAAGTCTGCCTGGTCTAATTAAGACTGTCTGTGTTAAGTTCACCAGTAAGGATCTGTTATTTGTAAAACCCACATGCTTTTATTTTCTGCTCTTATGCAGTTTTTCTATTTTTTTGCTTTTAACTTTGTTTAAGAACAATGAGATCCAAATTCTACAAGGAAGAAGTATTAAATCTTTATAGAAGCAGATGTTGCATATATGTTGATTGCATGAATTATCAGGTACATGGCTCTTAAAGAGACTGGTGTTCTTGCCTACAAACATTATGTGACTTAATAAAATGGTTTTTATATACTATCAGACGTATGTGTTTGCAGTAGGGCTGTGCTGCATTACAGCTAAAAGGCCTGAATAAATCAGAGACCAAACTGGAGCTGTTATTGAGTTCTAGGAGTCAGAACATCTGCATTAAAGACAACGTAGCTACTAAGAGGGTGCTGCACTATCATGTCAAACAGTGTGGATTTGCTAATGGTGATTTACAAATCTTTTGTTAGGACTGTGAGGTCAAATTCTGTACAGTAATTAATTGATACTACTGACTTCAGAGAGTTTCTGTCTTGCTGCTACCATCAGGGGGGGATTCTTAATTAGAAAATATATTATTATAGAAAAAATGGCATAATTTCTCATGTTTTCTATTACAAAAACATTCTGTAAAGCTATAACTTAATCAGGAAGGAGAACATAATAGAATATATTAAAATGCTGAGTTCTCTCATGCTGGAATTACTCAATCATGAGAAAGATTTATATCAATCTAAATCCTATAGAGTGCATTTGGAAAACATTTCAGGTTGCTGAAGCTGAGTGTGAAAAAGGAAGGGTAAACCAATATTTTCTGACAACATAGAGATTCCTCCACCAAAATTGTCATGTACCTGATACTAAAGACTACAGGAGAATGGCTTCTTGAAGTCTATTTACAAACTGCTTCAGATATTAATCGTTCTTTCATGGCACTGATTTAAGATTTAAAAGAGATTTATTGCTGGTATTTGTTGGGTGACTATCAGAGAAAGACAATTCACTGCCGATTATGTAAAACCTATGGGCAGTTTGAGAAGGGTTTCACCTGCCCAGGAATGAACTTGAGCATCCAGAAGCTGGGTGCTTATGTCTGAGCTAGGTATTATGTGTGTATTAAATGGTCAATGGAGAGAAAAAAGATAACTTTAAAAAGGGAATTCTTCTGACCTGACATGTTTGAATTATAAGACACTCACTTCCCTCTGTAGACTACAAAGAAACCCTACTGTAACTTAGAATTAATGTGTTCAGCTATAGACATTCACAGATGAGATGAGTTCCTCTTATTTAGACTGGAAGATTAAGTTACTGATTTATAGAACTTAGGTGTCACAGCTTTTTCCTCTCTTTCCCCCTGCTCTCATTCACACACTCACAAACCCCTCACAGTTTTGAATTAAGATGTGAGGAGAGTTACTGAGGTCTTTGTAACTGATTCCATAGCCTTAGCCTAAGAAACAGCTTTTTTAATACATATGTCTAACCATTTTATGAAATAAAGGGAAAATTGTAAAACCGAAGATGTGCAGGCACTCCAAAAGTGATGATGAGTCTCATGGATCCTGTGAGAGCTGAGAGACAGATACAGAAAATTCCCATTTTAGAGACCACATCATGCTGATGAAATGTAGAATTAGAATATTTAATTCTTCTAAATACATTTGCCATTGCCCTTGAGAGGGACTGGATAAGTAATCTCCATTCTCTTATCTCTACAGTAAAGAAATAAAAATATTACTGTTGAATTTTTTCTTTGCAAAACTGTTTCGGGAATCTTCTAATTCTTACAATATATTTGAACACGAACTATTATATAAAACTATTAAATAGCACCCAGATAAAAATTCAGCTATGGCTCATAGTTCAGCTGAGAAAAGGATTTCTGCTCTTTATACAATTGAGGCCATTTTTTATGCTTGTACTTGGAATTAAGGCTTTGAAGTACAAGATTGTATAGGATTTATTAACATGTTTAATGATGGATATTTGATAGCCTTTTTTTCTTAGTTAATAGGGCATCTAAAGTGTTTAAATTTAGGAATTTTCAAAGCCTCTGCCTATGAGGAAAGCGTAATTATGTGCAAAGAGGCTTTAAAGAAAGGCTCACAATGCAAAAAAAATATTTTCGTACTACTAAACTTTCCCAAGTAGAGGAGACCAATATTTGTGTTACCTCATTTCAAAGTTACTACAAGCTTTCCTGAGAAGCTTGGCATATGCCTAATAATGACTGTAAAACTGCAAGGAAATCAGCCATTCCAGTTTGCTTAGATAAAGCTCCTTTGAACTGCCTCCCAACACTGGGCTCCATTCACGGCACGGTTCATTCCAACAGAGTTTCACTGTCTGCTATGGGGGGCAGTGTGCACACATTTTATGAAGCACAGCACGTGGAATTCCACACGCCCTTTGTTACAACCAGTGCATTATTGCCTGCACTTCAGCACAGACCTTTATCCACAGTGACAGAAAGAGGTGTGTGTTTTCAACAAGATGATATTTTCAATCAGGGCAGTATCCTCCTGATTTTTTTATCAATATTAATGATGTTTTAAGATATTTTTTTGAAGTTCATTGTATAGGTGTACTTTGCAGCCCAAGAACTTATCTGTTCTTATAATACTCATATTCAAAAATTGGAAAAGTTAAGCAGCCTACTGCTTAAAATACCAAGTGGATTACTCCAGGTAAGTAAATCAGCAGGCACAAAACAAAACCCCAAAAAACTGAACCAAACCAAAATAAATCCAGGAACAAAACAAAACCCCAAAAAAAAACAAACCAAACCAAACCAAACCAAAAAACCCCAAAACAAACAAACAAAAAAAAAAAAAAAACCAAAAAAACAAAAAAAAAAAACCCAAAAAACCCCAAAACCTAAATATCTTTTTTATTCCTGGAAGATAAAAAGGTTTAGTTTTCAAAATTAATGGAAATTGAAAGATAGTCAAGGTTTAGAATTATAGCTGGACCAATTGCTTCATCAGGTGGAAAAATTTATATCTTCTCTGTTTCATAAGAAATTAGGCCTGAGTTGTAAAATTAAATTAGCTTTTTAATATGAGACAGCATTTATCGTGTGCAAATTAAAGCATATATACTTTCAACCAGATACATTTTAAAGAGAATATTGCATATCTATTTATGTGCTAGCTCACCAAAATAAAGTATGTAACATTTTTGCCTGTTCACTTAAAAAAGAAAAAAACCCCAGCAAAATACACACTGTGCATATAAATATGCTTTTATTCCTCTTTCATATTATGATTAGTTTTCATTTCTAATTTGGAAGAAATGGCAAAATTACAGAACCCAAATTGTGAAATGCATCTTTCCTGATTCTGAACAGAATCCAGCCTATTGAAGAGATTCCTGTGATAATGACAGATTGCCTCAGTACAAGATGAGATAACTTAGAATTCTCTTCTGTCAACCATGGATGGAAACAAAGGTACTTTTATTCAATTGAGAAATAGCAGAAAAACTATTAAGCAATAAGTTTTAAAGTAAAATCTGCAAAAACAAGGAGATTTTGCAGTGGTCTGCATACAGCAATTTCTAGAAACCCCAGGTAAACATAAATTAATGGGATTTTTAAAATAACCCATTTTTGTTCTACTTTCTTACCATGTATGGAACCATTTACCGTGGAAGGATTGCAATAGGGAGCACTGAGCTTCAACCAAGTGCTCTCCATTAAGTGCTTTTTGAGCCTGTACTCACTTCTAGGTACCATATTGGATGTGAAATTGGATGTGAAATGCAGACTGAGCCATTTTCTCCTCTGCAGCCATTGGGAGCCAGCCATGACCCAGTTCTGAGGAGCTCTGTGCCAGCAGAGGAATTACTTTAATGACAGAGCCACATTTTTCTCAGACTTAAAGTTGAAACCACTTCTGAAATCATCATCACCTTTGTTAGTGTGGGGATACTCCCCATTTTTTTGCTTTGCTTATACAAGTTAAGCCAAAGTTGAACCCAAGCAGTTAATATTATTGTAAACTGGGGATAGCTTGAACTTTAGGACATTAAAAATAAGGGCATATGGCTTTTAGAAACACTGGATGCTTTATTATTCATTCTCTTCTTTAATATTTTAGTAAAGATTTTAAGCTGACTCAGATTTAGGATTTCTTACAGATATCAGATTGCAGGCACAGTGAAAAGCAAAACAATTATTGGGTGTTATCCATTAAGAAGAATTCAAATAGCAACAGTTAACAATCTGTAGCACCAGGGCAGCTGTGGGCTTTTGTCTGTGCCACAAAAGACCCTCAAAGTCACCATAAAGCTTCATTCACTTTTAGTGTGATAGGTTACACATGGGATGGTTTATTTTACAAGTAAAATCTGCATGTAAGCTGTAAAGTGCCTGAATGCTTGGATTGCAAGATGGAAAAATAAACAACTGCAATTAAGGGATCAAGCATTCCAGTATTGCTCCTATTATTTCATGTGATTTTATTTTCCTAAAAGCACTTCAGAGAAATTTACTGCCAAATTAGGACCTTTAATGTCTTCTGAGATAATCAGTGATATGTGGATATTCTATTCAGAACAAACAGCATTAACATGTTGACTATAGAAAACATTTTTCTGTAAAACATCTCCTGAGTAATTTGAAAACTTTAAATCTGTCTAGTTAAATTATAAATTATTTAATTCTAATTAACTTTTATAATAATTTTATGTATTATTTAATTGTAATAACATTTTTCTTCTTCTGAAGGGTTACTATACACACTGAATTTTAGCCTAAAAGAGTTATTACAAATAAAAATAGGTATATTTCTAAAGTTTTTATAAGTTTGGAAAGCCCCCATGAAATCGGGTGCCATAGAGCTAACACTCTTTTTCAATTTATGTGTTGTTCACTGATTGTGAAGTTCATGCAGTTCACTGCTATTTTGAATATTAGAAAGGTTCAATTGAACATATTGAAAAAGAGTATTGTGCAATGGTATTGCAAAGAAGTCTCCAAAAGGTTCTTCCAAGAGTTTGATTTGTAAGTCAAACTAATTCAGAATGCAGGTACCTGAAGAAAGCTTGACTAAGCAAAGTCTGCAGTACTGGAGCAACTGGAATCTCTCAGTGATATATTCAAGTACACATATTTTCACCAGGTATTAACACTCACCCTACTCTCTTAGACACTTCAATTTTGAAGTACTTTGTGAGTATTAACTTTAAGAATGTTACATACTCAGAAATGTAGGAGATTACTCTGTTTATGTTGATACGTTTAAAATATTGTATTTTAAAAGTCTTTATTTTTTCTTTAGTTGACAGAAAAAATTGTCATTTTGCACCAAATTCAGCTGTTTTATATAATTAACCCTTATAGACGCAGTAATGCCTAAAACTTAAGAAAAAAAATTTTAAGTAAAAAAAGGAAAAAAAATACATAGTGTTTGTCTCGAACATTGCTATCTACATCTACTTGGCAAGGCATTATTGTATTTTCCTATAATTACAGTATCTTTAATCACCACAGAGACTGTATGAAGAATGTTGTACATCTTCAACAGATTAGTTTTACTACAACAAACAAAATACCTGTGAAGGAAAAGCTAGATATTGATTTTGAGGGAACAGTGCCACCTGCTGAGCCATTACTTTCCATTTCTGTGGAGGTCCCTAAATACAGATTTAATCCAGTGTGGTGAACTTGAAAACTCTTCCACTCCTTAATCTTTCAATACTGCTCCTATGTTTGTAAGTAGATGTGTCCAGGCTCTTATCTAAGGAAGGAAGCCCACTCTTTCCAGTTGAATTATACTGGCAAACTCAAGTTTTTTGCAAGTAACTAAGCCAGGGAAATTGGTTTAGGTTAGATTAACATAAAATGTATCCTATGCATAACAATGATATTTTGGTCAATGTAATATTTTAAGTTTTTTTTTTTTTTTTTTACTAGGTTCTCAAGAGACAACGGATGATCCAAGTAAAACGGAAATACAGAAGGTCTGTCTCATTTGAGAATATTTTATTTCACAGCCTTAATTATGTGCTTTGATGGGATCAAATAGCCTATGCCTTTGCTATAAGTTCAGTTAGGAAGCCTATAAATCAATAAAAAGACATCCAAAGTAAATGGACTAGAAAATAAACATTTTTCTTAAAACAGACGTTTTTATCAAAACAATCAAGGCAAGACATGTGATGGCAAAGAGAGTCAGTCTATTATTCAGTTATCACATCAATTAGGAGAAAGAAAAAGACCCAATGTGAATGCAGCTGTGAGGTTTACACCCTTAAAAATTATTAGGCATCAGCAGTTAAAAGTCACATTTCAGTTTACTCAGAAAGGAGATTTTAAAACTCTCCTTATATTTTGTAGACTGAATTTATTCTCCAAAATCATCATAATAACTCTTAGTAAAAATTGTTGTAAAACTTTTTCTTTAACTATTTAGTAATAAATCTTGTAGAGAAACATATTTATTAGTCTCATTTTTCAGTCTTCTCCTATCTCTTAAGTTTCTGTTCTGTACAGTCACTTTCCATTAGTCTTTCTATTGCATTTGCAGGAGAATTAACTGAGAATAACTAATGAATTTAGGACATATCATTGAGTGAAATCCTGAGATTATTAAGTCAAATAGTTCACGATCTCTAGTATTCAATCATCGTTTTGATATTTTGTTGATCCATCTATAAATATATTTCTAATTAAAAGATAATCTATGATTTATAACTGTGATGTTTGAGTTATAATTTTCTTCCGTTTTTCTGTAGTTTATGAAGGATGAGAAAGACCAGTGAGGGAAAACTTCTGCATGAGATCTGTACTTATCAGTAAAGAAAGAATATCAGAACTCAGAAGTAAGCAGAATTCCCACTCGATTTTCAGAATTAATTACCTGAAGGGTAGGAGGGAAAAACAATTTTTAAAAAGTATTTTTGTGGAATGAAAAGTTAAAAAAGAAATTGCTTCATTTTGGACCAATTAACTACTAATTTACAAGTATTCACTTTAATGCAATGCTGAATGGAAACTCCCTCTGTCAATTTGTTGTAGGGGAGTCTGAGTTTTATGTAGAATATTAGTCTCAGGAGAAAAATTTTGCATATCAATGAATGAAACAATAGATTAAATAAGAGTAGCATCATATTCTAAATTGTGCTTTAGCACTTTGGAATTATTGGTTAAAAAAATTATAAGGAACACAGGATTCTTGACTGTGGCTTATTTCAAAGTAACCAGGCAGTACTTTGCAAGAAAACATCCAAATGTGCAAGACACATACAGGGTGCATTCATAGGATTTAAGATTCTAATGTAAAATGTACCATTACATTCCAATTTAATTTCTTTTTCCCTATCTATTCATTAAGATTTGTCATGGATCAAATCCAGAGAACATTTGAAAGCAAACGAATGAGATATGGCTCAGCTGGACATTTCCCCTTAGATTTAAGAAGGTGAAACAGAACAGAATTCAGCTCCCTACTCTAGGCCTAGCAGAGAATTTATTCTCAACATTGATTGTTCAGCTGAAGCCCATGTTTAAGGATAAATAATAAGAATACAGATAAACCACTACTTTAAACTGAGCATGACTGATAGACCTTGTTAAGTCAGGAACTTCAGAAGTTTAGGCTGGTTTTGTAGATGGATCGGAAGAAATATGGAGATATAATGGTAAGCAAATCTATAGGAAAAGCAAATGTGCATATTGAACTTGGAAAAAGTCTATCAATGGCTCTGGAAAATCCAGGCAAAGCCATTGAGATCAATAAAAAAAATATGTAGAATTTAAAGGTAGTCTGACAGCAAAACATTAAAGTATTTCCAGGTGCATTGATGCGCTATTTGGAACCACAAAATCTCTTTTCAAAGAGACAAAGTCTCCATTCAAATGCAATCACCTGCAAAGGGTTTATACATTGAAATGACAAATAACTCTCTAATGATGCTCAACCAAAAGGGTATTTAGGAAAAGCAGGAATGTTGTTTTTATGAGAAAATCTATGAAGATGTTTTTATAAAGATGGAATATAATAACTTCCTGTGTCTGGTAGGAAAAATGCTGCATTTGGAAGAAAATTTGAAAGCAACAGATCTCTTCTTCCTCTAACTACTGTGAGAATGTAATTTCAATTCAACACAGTAAATAAAACACATGCACGTATACAAGCACTGTTACTCATCTGCATTAAAAACAAAACAAAACAAAAATTTCTCTCTAGACCCTAGGCTTCAGAATTATTTCAAAATGCTTATTATGTGATAGACACTATAAACTTCAGGGAATGTAAATTTCAGCCAGGAAAAGATGCTGAAGGACTAGAGAAACTTGAAGGTGCTTATTATATGAAATTAAATATTGAGTAAAAGGACTGGAAAACTTCAGGACTTCTGAGTTTGAAACTCTGCGGTGGACAGGATTTATGTTTCAAAAATTCTCTCAAGATCACGAGAAAAATCATGACTAATTTAAGGAGACATATTCTTTTTCTTCTCTAGAACACATACATTGTCCTACATGTTCCAAAAATCTTCTTCCTGCACAAACTTTTCTTCTTGTCCTTTTATATCTTTGCACTAGTTCCCTTGCCTCTCATATAGACAGAGCATAACCAAAATACTCCTCCTTACTATTAAGGTAATTTTCCTCTTGCATTTAGTAGTACCTTGTACAAAATGTATTAGGAGAAAAAGGTTATGAAACTTTTGTGTCATAAGTTGGAATGAAATGTAATGGAATGCAATTAGAATAGAATAGAATAGAATAGAATAGAATAGAATAGAATAGAATAGAATACTGATTTTCTCAATATATAAAATAAAACCCTGTATCCTTATTTATCAGAGTGAGGACTAAAACCTTCCCATGAGAAACAGAATTCCTTTTTAGAAAAATCTGGAAAGTGTTTTCTGAGGATGCAATGGGGATATAAGGGTAAATAAGTGTATTAATTATTCTAGCATGAATAGTGTCCTGGTTGTGTTCCTCAAAGACCTGCACTTGACATTAGAGACAGGAGCTTATGATATATTGAAATAAAGAAGATTTTATTGCAGTCTTTAAAAAAATTTAAGAATTATTCAAGGAGAGAGGATTTTGTTAGCCGCAGAGATTTTGTTATTCCAAGTACTGCATCAGTGTACCTGAAAATGCCTAAAAAAAAAATCACCATAAAACACTCTTCCCATTAGAAAAGGATGACCCTGGTGCTATTTTTCAAATGCCAGTGGCATGGCAAGTGAACACTACCCAGTAGACTCTACAGCTCATTCCAAAGTGTATGCTTGGAAAGACACATTTTTTTGAATAATTTAAAACAGATATAATTAATTAAATTTCTCATACTTATTAAATCCTCATAATACTATAATGATATCATTTACAGATTGTATCTAAAAAGAAAACCCCCACAAAATTTATAAAGCTCCTGGGTTTTATCATAGTATATTTAGAATGGTTTAAGTTAAGCTTTTTCCCAGCTCTGGCTGTGAACCAAAGAAGCAGACACTTTATTTTTACTTGATCAGAGAGAAGATGAAAAATAGCAACCTTGATGTACATTAGAATTTCTGAAGTTACATTGTTAGTATTGGGTAAACCACATTATACAAGTCTTTCCATGAGTAGAAATTTGGGTTCTAATGCAGACACTGGTTTTTCCAACTTCATTTTCTATAACGATTGTATAGTATCTTCTGTTTTGAGATTTTTGATTTTTTTTTTTTTTTAATTTAGACCTCTGCCTCTCAAAAAAAGACAAAGGAGCATTAAAACTGTTGCAGGGAACTGACTGGAAATTAATTATAAAACAATAAACCCCAAGAAATTCAGTACAGGGGGAGAATTTGAATGCTACCACTACCTGATGATCTTTACCCAATCAATACATTATATATGTCCTCCCCTACTTAATGTAAAGGATCATGGTACTAATAAATCAGAAATTACTGTAGATCTACATGAGTCACAACCGTGGCAATTCTACCTATGAAGAATCTGTCAGACATGATCATTTTTCAAGGCATGAAATGAATCATATTTTTTAATACAGTAACGAAGAGGAAATTTAATAAGACAGAAATTCCTTTCCTTTTGCCATGCTCTCTTAACTCCCACTGATGAGTTGTCGTGCTCCATGCCAGAGAAGTGCTCCTTTCCAGACACATGGCGTGTTCCAGCTCCTACAGAATCCTGGTGGATTCGATGTGAGTTAGGTCACGCTCTTCAAATGTTCTGGGCAGGCAGCAAGAGCACAGATCAGCTCTTTGTGAAGCAGTTCCATTGTAGTCTGGCATGTCTGGGCTAACACTTCTCCCACTGCCTTCTCTCAGCCCAATGGCAAGTCGGCCATCTGTCTGTAAAGGAGAAAGCTTTGATATGAATGAGCCACTCAGCTTTTACTCAGCTTGGAACCATTCTGCTCATCAGTGTGAAATGCTCTCAGAAAACCTACCATGACAGCTTTATGAATGGAGCCCATTGTAAATTTCAGCTCTGCAATGGAATTTATGGACTACGCTTAATGCATAAAAGGGGAGTCAGCTGGGGCAGGTATCTTGGAAAATCTCTGTGGTTCATGAATAGTGAGCTCCGACTTTTGCTTTGCGCTTCAGAGAATGATTTTTTCATTTGAAGAGATTTTTTTTCTCTTTCACAGTGTTGATGAAATAAAGTAAGGAGAAAAAATAAAATAAAAGAATAAAAGAGAACAAGAATCCATTAAAAAACTAAAAAAAAAAAAAATAAAATTAAAAGTTCCTGAATCAAAATATACACAGGAATTAAAAGCAACAATAACAAAGATTATTAAAATATACTTCATTACTTATAGAGAAATTTTAATTTTCCAAGAAGCTTAAAGAACTAGAAAATTATATTGAACATGGTAGGATACTACCATGCACCAGGCATTACTTTGTCCTGAAAGTGAAAAAGAACCTAGGAATGAAGGTATTCTCTCTTCCTGTGTTCTCCTTCTCAGATGGAGATTTGAAAACTGACGCATTTTGTGGACCGATTTTCCTTCGAACTTTAAGGCTTATTAACATCATCCAACAAAAATTTGTTTATACAACTGTTTGATTGTTGTTAATGGCATCTTGAAGCTTTTTTCTACCTTTACTACTCCTCCTCATCTTACTTTAATTGTCTGATCCAAGAGCTTTCATCATTTAACTACACATTTTTCAACTGAGTTTGCACACTGTTAATTCTTCTTTCCTTCATCCCCAAACACATATTTTTAAATTTCCTTTCCATTTCTTTCCAAATGGCTAAATGATCCCCCTCCTCTACTCAGATACTGTCACCCCAAACCATCAAGCCATGGTGGAATTGGTTATTCCCACTACATCCTTTCTGTGTGGGCATTTTGCTTGTTTTTGCTGCCATCTGACTTGTGGTTTAGATTTTGCACTTAGTACCAGAGACAAGTTAAGAAAGGTGGTTCATTGCAAATCAAGTAAATTTTTTTCAAGGTAAATATGTTTACAATACAATGGGCTTCAATAATATTTCTTACATCAGAACTTTCAATTCCTCACGTCAATATTGCCTGCATCTTAGATTTTCTCTCAGCTGCACATTATCTTGATAACTTGTCATAGTTAATTATAAATATAGACACAGTTTGTCTTTCTAAAGATGTTCTCTCAATTGTCTCCAGCTTTTGTATTGAATTGCTCTAATCTCCAACTCTAATAACACTCTTGGAAGTAGCAATGTGAAGAAAGATGGGAAAAGTGTTTATTAAAAGTATAAATTATTTCACATATAAAAACAAATTGTTGAAAGGAAACTAATATCATCAACTGCATAAAAAAACCCCATTCATCTTTTACTTTGTTTTTCAGCATATTATATGTATATATTAAAAAAATATAAAAGAAATAAAGATAATTTTTTTCCATTACATATGCAAGGGGATGGCTTATCTATTTCCCTACTGGTGGTTGGAAGGAATTCAAAACACTGAAGGCTGATAAAGCATAAAAGCCTGAATATTGTATCTACTTAAATAATTCATTTTTTCATCAGCAGTAAAGGGATGGAAACTGGGCCAAGAACCAAAGCAGCAGCCCTAAAATGAATATGTATCTCAGTGTCCTCTGTTATGAGATTCTGGAATGGTTTCAGGATCTGCCTGTATGGTAATTAAATGTGCTACTTAGTAAATTAAATTGGTAATTTAATTCAGCAAAAGGACCCATGAAACTAGTGAAGTTAAATCAATGCTGCATTTGAGCCCTTTTGTCAAAACTCAAACATTACTTGACTGAAACATTTGCAGTAGGCAGGGGTTTTTGTGAGTGAATTAAATGTAGGATTTCTTTCACTCTTAACCCATCACCACAATGGAAAAAAAAAAATCAGAACCACTTTTCAGAATGTATGAGGAACATAGTTAAGACCACCGATTTATTTTCCTAGATATATATTAGTTGGGATTTGGGGGTTTTTTTTGTAATCGAAAACATCTGAAATAGTAAATTCCTTGCATATATCTTAAGATTATCCATCTCTCAACAGACCAATGTCACTTGTTGAAAATGAGAGTGAATCATGATGAGTAGCACTCTGACCTTCCAAGCAAGTACTGATTCACACAAAGCTTCCTATCTTAAAATCCAATGAGAAACATTATTGACAATTGAGCTTGTAGAATTACTTTTTGATTGCAAAGACTGAACTCTGAAATTCAGCCTAAGGATGAGCTGCATTAGTAATAGCTGCTCCTTGTTTCCTATATATTTCCTGTCCTAGAAAAGAGATATTCAGACAAATGACATGCTAGGCAACCCCTCTGTGAAGCTTTAACCAATAAATTCATACTCAGATTTATCTTTTGTTTAAGATAAATTCATGTTTCTCTTTAAAGCCATGACAGTACAGGTAAGCATCACCTTTATATGACTGAGGGAATAAAAAAGAGGATGATGGGTTTCTTTCAGTGTTAGAGATTATCATCAAAGGTTGCAAGAGACTGTGAAAAAGGGTTTTGAATGTGAAGTAAGTTAAGGCAAGTTTCTTGCTGGAAAGCACACAATCAGTTAATTTATTGGTCTTTTTGCATTTATCTGGCCACAGGATAAGCTAGGACACACATGAAAGAAATAAAAATAATCTTGCTTCAGTAGTTCCTTTAGCCTGAGAGCTGAAAGTAGTCTCCTGATGTTTGTAGCCAGAACAAAGCTAGATACAAAAACCTAAAATGGTCTGGTTCAGTCAAACACACAGTGCAGCTTCTGGAAGGAACACCGTGATTCTCATGGCTCCTGAGCCAGTCATATCTTACACTTGAGTTGGACTCCAAAGGAGAATGGTGCTTGATAAGATAACCTATGATTAATAAGGCATTTAAGTGTGTGAAAATATCCCTAAATTCCTGTGTACCACCTTCCCATCAGATTGGCTTTGCCTTCTAAAAGCATTTCGTGCAACAAGGGAACAAGGTCAATTAAACTAGACCAGTCTTTCTTCTTACTTTTCCAAAAGCTTATTTGAAAAGGAAAATTACATTGCTTTAACATTTAAAAAGTCAATAAAGTCAGGAAATCATTACCAAAAAAATGTAAATTATTATATTGTTAATATGGCTTTATCTACTGAAATTATGTTAGCTTTTCATTCTCCTACTTTGTAGTAGTGTAGTCTTTTCAACACTGCTCTGATTCTGGCATCATTTGGAATTTAAACTACTCCTTTTACTTTAATCATCAGGAATATAGTCAGATTCCAGAGTCACATGCTGCCTTGTCCTACTGGAAATGTTCATATATTTCTTGATTGCTGTAAGTGATGAGACCGCACACAAAGTGAAAGCAGACTGAGGACAAATTGCAGAAAAACCCCACAACTCTATTCCTTCTGCTTATCATGTGGTTTGGACTGAACAGAGCACAATGTGCCTTTGTCTTATAAATAAGCCTATCCTAAGCTGGCAAATTCTGTGCCTCTGAAGATAAATAGATTGGTGGCAGCAATTTGGTTTCAAATAACTCCATTCAGATCCTTAGGCAAGTGTGTGTGCCTTGGATTTTTGAGCTGGGAATCTTAAACCTCCTCAATAGATTTCCAACATTTTCTGGTTTCAGCTAGCATGGAAAGAGCCTCTGAGAATTGAACTTACAGATGTGTTCATTAATCAGCTCAACCAACAGCATCTAAAGATCTGTAAACTCTGCAGAATTATGGCATCCCTAAAGTTTTCTTTCCCTGCCCCTGCAAAAGTAATATTTAAACAAGCAGCAGGAGTAATTTGCAATGTAAATTAATAGTTAACCAAAAGGACAGCTAAAATCTCCACTATTATAACATGTTGATTAGACAAGCCTTGAGAAAACACTGTCCTGTTTGGCTTTTATCATGCTGGATTTTCTGTCTTTCTCTTTTTTATTTAAACATTTGAGTAAAGTGGAAACTTTTGACATTTGCAGCAATATTAGTAGACCTCAGTCCCCTTGATTTTCTATAACAAGAAGATTATTCATTCATCTCTGACATATATGTTGCACACTATAAAAATTGCAACAGTTTACTTGGGTATTTCCTTGTCTCTGTAATGTCCTTCAGAAAAAAAATCATGTAACCACTCAATCCCTAAGGTGCCTTCAAGATATTTGCTCCATTAGCATGGTATGCACTGAAGTTAGGCTACTTTGAGCATCAAGTTGCTGAATGTTCCACTTTCATGTATTTAAGGAAACTTGTATCTAATTTATCTAAAGAAATCTTATCTGTTACCTCCAGTAGTCTGGATAAAAATGAAAACAGCAAAATTACAATTACAAATTTAAATCAAACAGACGTTTTTTTGAAAGGTGAAAACCACATTTTGGGGCGGTTCAACTGCACAGTAAATTTGTCTTATTGTCAATTGGTAAACACAGCTGGCTCTATGGCAGTTCTCAATTGGCTTCGTGTATTTCATCTAGGATGGTTATTTAAAAATAAAAAAGTTTTGCTTCTGACAATGTCATATTATGTTTTTTGGGTTACAGAAGGAATGTGGGAAGGTTTATATTTTGCCAGAAAAGGGGTAAATGTTCTGGAGAGGCCAGCGGGCACATGTAAGCAGATAATTCAATAGGAGTTTTTTTAAATTTTGAAGCCCCATGTTGCAGGTCAGGAATACATATCAAAATAAACCAAAAGATGTGCTTTCATCTTGTCACTTACCATGTTATGACACTTCATCTTTCAAATGCCCAACAGCCTTTTGGACATTCTATTTCCCTTTCAAAGTAATGGAGATAAACTGACCTTTATAAGTGTCCAAGAAATCTAAGCAACTTGCAGCGGTGGTTCAAGATAATGCTTCTAATAATCTGTTTTTTATTCTATATTGTGTACTTAAAAATAAGGTGTTTTTTAAAAGTCTGATTTGGACTTCTGTAGAAAAGTTTTCTGGTGTTGTTTTCTTTTGTTGGTTTGGTTTTTTTTTACTTCTTTGGAAGAATGAAATTATTTATTATGTTATGAAATTCAATTACATTTTTACATATATATTGGGTCTGAGCCCTTCCTTACACTGCTTGGCATGGCTGAACACAGCAAGAGAAGCTCTGGATCTCTGTCCTTGTTAGCTTTGGTGATTTTTGGTTGCATTCCCTACATTCTGCTCTGCTGTGTGACCTGACAGTTTACTTCAAACTGTCAGAAAGAGGTTGCCCATGTATATGCTCAATTTATTTAGATCTTGAATTTTGTCTCTGGGCAGTTCCCTCACCTTAGATCAAAACTACTCATTTAGGTAAATGGACTGTTTAAGGACAGATATTATCATCACCTCTGTGCCTTTCTGTATAAAACTTAATTATTTTTCAAAATCTTCCTTTTAATTTGTTACATTTTACATCTTTCTTTGTAATTTATGGACTTGAAAGAATAATCAACAAAAATATCTTTAGATTCCTATAAAAAGGAGAAAGTGAAATTAGTACAGATCTAAAGAGGATGAGTTATTGGGGAATTTTTTATTTACTGTGTAATTGTTGATAATATTGCCATGCCTTTTTCACTTGGAACCCCTACAACATCTGTCCAACCCAACATCTTCTTACACTTTGGAAACCATTCTGAGAAAATGTGTTAAAACTCTCATCCTAAGCCAAAAGTTAGATTTATACAAGTGTGTGAAACAACTCATTTGGGGAATCGCACAATTTCGCCATAACCTCATGTTTACATTGGGAAAAGAAACCTCACTTCCCTTCCTACATCACAGTTTTACTGACTAACACAGCCATCGATAGAAATGGTTCCTTTATCGGAGCAAACCTAGCACATGACAGCCAGATATAAAACTGGAACTAAACCTTCTGGCTCTCTGGGCTGGTTACTGACTGCCATCACCAAGCTCTTGGCTCCTGACTGCTCTCACTCTTTTCCTGAATGCCTCACTTAAAGCAATTTCACTTTGTTTGTCTTCTGATCATTCCAGTGTTGAATTCTACCTAAAAAGTCTCCACATACAGGCCAAAAGCGGCCAACAGTAGAAGAATGGAAAACACGAAATATATGGGAAGCTGTAGAGAAATGTAGAATATATGTAGAGAAAGCTTTTCTATCTCCTCACAGGAAAGCCAGAGACAGCATGGTCCTCCATGCATGAGGTCTGAAAAGCAAAAGCTTGATATTAAGTTGACCACGGTCTGGTCCCTAATTTTGCTTCTATCTCTGCTGTGGAAGCAGAGCTGAAATGCAGAGAACCCAACCTTTTCCTTTTCTGTTTTAATATTTACTTTTATTTTACTCTTTTTAACCTACAAGTTGTTTTCCAGTCTCTGTCTGTCTAGAAGTGCTTTGGCTCCTCAGCCAGGTATGTAAGAGTTTGTGCTGGCACAAGGGAGACAAAGGAGGGAATTTCCCCTTGCTTGGGTTTCATTAACTTAAGCCAGTAGCGATGCTGGAGCCATGGGAACTGTGCTGGTGTGATAGCACACTCAGGATGAAATCCTCCTGCTTTGGACACCAGTACAGAGAGTTCTGACTTCTGAGATACTCACTCCAGCACATCAAGTCTCCCTGAGCTCCTTCCTGGTAGGGTCAATGCTGCTGATGTGGAGCCAACACAGCAACGTGGCTGAAATTGCCCTGCTCAGCTCTGTCTGGAGCCAGTCTGCCCTTCGTCTGTCCTCATGCTAACATATTCATTGTGTTTAGGGAAAAAAAAAAACCCCAAAAAAACCCAAAAAAAACCACCCAGAACTGACAAAAACAAAAACAAACCGCAAAAATTAAAACAGCGGCAACAAAAGTAAAACCGAAATAAAACCCAAAAAGCCAAAAAAAAAAAAAACCAAAAAAACCCTAAAAAATCCCAAACCAAGCAAAAAAAACCAAAAAAAACCAAAAAAACCCCAAAAAACAAAACAAAAAACCCCTGAACAATCAACTTGGTTTGGTTTCCACAGTGTAGACAGGAGTATTGTGTTGATTTGAGTAGTCTCTTTGAGAAAGCAACATCTGAAAAGCTATGCTTAGAATAGAGGTATCGGAAGCTCTGTCTGTAAGGCTAGAGATATACATCAGGGAAAATAGGGTGCTGAGAGAGGATGAGGTCTTGCAATTATTTTAGGTCTCTAGAAAATTAATTTGTCCAGCAAAAATACAGATGAATAAAGGAGAATATCCAAACCCACAATAGTAAACTAATTTAGAAACACACTTTGTTCTCATCCTAGGTTGCAAAAAAAATTCATCCCAGATAAGATTTACAAAACTTTTGCCTCAACCCAGAAAAAACAGATTGTTTAAACATAAATTATTCAAAATTTATTAATTAAGAAGAGTTCAAACATAATGTATTAATGGATATCTTAAAAACAGCTTCTATTTTAAAATGTCAGAGAAAATAACATCTGGAGGAGGTAATGTCCAAAGAAAAATTTGAATGCATTTCTAAGTCAATATATGAGCATAAAATTTTAGTTCAATATATTCTGTAATAGACGAACCAGTCTATATACACACATGTATTCCTATAAATATCTAAATATTTAACAACTTATGCCATAAAACACATTTTAAAAATTTATACAAGTCTCTAAAATTTTTGACAGTTAGCTACAAGCTGTATTATGTCAGCATAGAGTTTGAGGTCATTTGGAACTCTCCAGTACTTTTTAAGTGAAAAAATCAGGCTTTTTATGAGCTTACAGCAATTTTTAGTAACCATCAAAAACCTGGCATACTATCTGTAAGATTATAGATACAATCTGGGGAAAGATAAGACCCCATTCTTGAAAGAATTCCTAAGAATTCTTCCACTTTCAGTAGCATTTAATAATAGCTAATAGCAGCTCTTTGATTGCCAAAATATTTTAGCATCAAAACTGGCAAGTTTTTTGAAGGTCTCAAGAGGGATCTTGACATTTATCTGGAGCTTTGTAAATCTAAATTAGATTACCTTGATATCTGGACTAGTTTTCAAGTAAAAACTCAACTACATTCATAGTTCTCATATTTTTTGCCTTAGCTGCTTGATTTAGTTGGTGCATCAATTTTTCAGGATACCCTCTCTTAGAAAAACCTAGTTGCCAGTTTGAAAAGAAGTTTTGTGTCAGGAAGTGATTGTTGCTTTCCATGTGGAAAAGCATCAACCAGCATAGCTAAAAGTACAGTTTAAAGGTACAGTTTGAGGAGTCCCTAGGCCGGCTAATCTTGCAGGGTTGACAGCCTCATTTATAGGGTAACACACAACGAGCTTCTCCTTCTTTGTTAATTGAGTGGAGTTTTTGCAGCAGCTTCTAGGCAGTGTCTTAAAGCCTCCTAGATTTTTGAGCTTTATTCTAGGATCACAAAGAAACTTTCTTTGTTATAGAAACTGGAAGAACTTCTTTTGAACTTGAAATGCATTATTACTTGTGGAAAGTATCTCAGGTTGGCTTGTAAGTAAATCACTGCGTCAACGAAATTTAGTGAATATGGAATATTTGCAACATCTCCCTTTGAAAGCACTCATGACAGTTGTGATGAAAACACTATCAGCTGCTTCTTTAAAATAACCTATTTATTGTCATTGTAGTTATCACAAATGCTGTTCAGCAACACATCATTACACTCTTTACTAAGGATACTGTTGACATTATGAAAAAACTCAATTTTCTTGTTCTTTTCCCTTTCCTCTTACAACTTTTTCAATTGAAAGCTGTGGAGAAGAAAACAAAAAGGAAAATAATAGTAAACTCTTTTAATGCAAAACTGCTCTTATCGGTATCTAATATGGGCAGTTTTATGATGATGAAGGATTCTGCTGTTTCAGCCTTCCAAGGTCATGTACCGCATTGTTCCAAGACCAAGAAGGTCGATGCCACAGTTGCCACTGGTATCCATACCCTGTGGCACGGTTTGCAGAACACATGTTAATGATGCACCAAAAGTTCTTTAATTTGTTAACTGCAGGAGCAGACAGAAAGCATGGTTATTGTGCAGAGCTGGCATTATTGTCTGCTTATTTTGAATATGTAGTGTTTTTGCAGTAAGAAAACCTCACTAACCTTGTGTTTTCAAAAATATTTGACATTTATATTTAGTTACACTTCAGGCTAGGTTTTTGGACGATTTTGAGAGGTTTGGTGTTTGTTGGGTTTTTTTTACTGAGGGCAAAGGGAAGTTTGTAAGACAGGTTTATTGACTGTCTAGAGTACTTTATATTCCAGTTTCTCTTGTCACCTACACAAGTAATCACATATGTTTTTAGCTTAGTTTCAATGCTTTCAGCCAGACTGATGTCTGGATTTTTATTTCACAGAGTGTCTGGGCTGCTGCTGAGAGGATTCAGAGCTCCACTGAGCATTCCCTGTTCCATACAGAGCACATACACAACACATGCTTCACACTCCTGTCAAGACTCAGAACTTCCCCACATTCTGCCATGCTGCATTTTTACTACTATCCTAAAGGGATGTTTTAGTACCCTTTCTTTTCTGTCTGTGAAACTTTCTTCATGCCACAGCACTGGCATCTAGTTTGGAACAGATGCTGTGATGGTATCATAGGAGTAAATTTTTACTGCATTACATCTCCTGGTTTTAATTGACAGTTCCTATAAATGATGTGTCTTCCATATCAGACTAGATACAAATTCAGAGACATGGCTCACCTCAAAATATTCTCCTGGGCTAGTTGCTCAGCAGCTGCATTGTCTTTTTTGTGTATGTGTGTTGTGGGGGGTTGACTTTTTTTGTTGTTGCTTTGATCGTGTTTTTAAGTTGTTTTCTCTTTTGGCTTTCTCGTTGAGCTTCATGTTGATGCTCTGCTCAGAAAACAATGCTGACTAGCTTGCTTAAAGCAAAAATATTCAAACAAAGACTGAATTTTAAAAATCTGTAATTCTTTTGGGCAGCTACATAGTAAAAAGTAAAGAAGAAATGTTTTTTGGTGTACACTTGATAAATAGAGGCCAAAGGTAGGGTTATTTTGGATGGATTGTCTATCTAAGATTTAGACATGCAGCCCTCATGGCTGTGTCCTTGGAATAGTTCTGCTTTATTCTTTCTGTAGCACCTTTAGTGCTGATATCAGCTTTTTGGTTATGTAGGTGCATTCATCACCACAGACTTCACTCTGAAACTAACTATTTTTGAATTCTGGTCAACATAATTATTCCTGAGAGCTCGCACAGTGTGAGCATAGATTATAGGAAACACAAACATGAATATCTGTAACATCCTGGGGGAACAGAAGCAAGAGACAGGCTTCAGTAAGGTTTTTGATGTGGTATCACAAAACAGCCCTGAAGTCAGATTATTGCCAAGAGGCATATGGACTAGATAGGTGGAATGCAGGCTAGGTGAAAACCAGTTTGTATTGCTGGATTTGGGATTATGACAATTCTTTCAAATGTCTCACTTTAACTGTGCATAATTTCAAAGAGTGGAAGTACTTTAAGATAAAACAACAAGCTACTGTTTAAAATCTGACTGGTGCCAACTGAAAAATAAGGTTCCTAATGGGGTTGGTACAGAGCCTATAATGTTTAATTTATCCCTTGAAAACCTGGAGAATGGGACAGGAAGACAGCCTCACCTCCTTCAAAAATGGGACCCTGTGGGGAAGAGTCAAACCCAGGAGGGAAGGGCTGCCCTTCAGAGGAAAGGGACCTCAGGAAGCTAAAATGATGGATCCAGAGAAATGGCAGGAGTTTCAACAAAAACACATGTGTAGCCCATGGTAGAGACCCAGGTAGAGATCTTGTTGAAGCTGTGTCCTCAGAAATTTTCAAAACACTTTTTTTTTTCAATCTAACCTTGAATTTAGCCGTCCTCCAAGAGGCTGGACTAAAAACTTCTGCAATTCCCTCCAAATATTTTTGTTCTGCTTCTGTAAGTTTTCTGTAAGTCTTTGCTCAGAAAAAAAACAAACGAAAAACAAGCCAACAAATTAAAAGAGCTTGAGAGGAAAAGTAGTTGTAAAAATAGAACAAGTAGCACATTAAAGATTTGGGTAGAGATTACTCTTGTCTTTCTGGTAAATCAAACAATTAATGGTGTCTATTAATATGTCCTGTTGAAGCACTTTGTATTAAGTGACTGTATATTAAGTTAGAATCAAGTTCCAGAGGAGTTTTTGTCCCTGTGACTATGTCAGTAGGGATGGTTGGATGATCTGATAAAGGAAGATGCCTTGAATCTCTTCTGATCCTTTCTTGTGATGCAGTTGTAGCTTTTGGTCTTTTACTATTGATCTTGAGTTTGAAGGCATGGCTATGCAAATCTCCTCCCTGTAATTCCCCACTGCTATGGCTGTTATAAAGTTCTCATCTGCCACAAAGGTTTGGTTTCTGTTCCAGAGCTTTGCTCTCTGAGTAATCCTGTGGTTTCTAACTACTAATGACCACCCATGATCCCTTTTGATCTTTCCTCTATCCTGTATTTCTATAATTTCTTACTTTTTTTTTTTTTTTTTGTTTTGAGAGACATAAGAAAATTCTTCTCTGGGTTCACTTAGGAGTACACATCACTGACTAAAGCTTGCTTTATTTTGTATAAAATCTAGGCTTTTCCCTTGTTCTTGCTTTGTTATTTTTGGAAGTGAGGAGCATTCCCGTGCCGGGTGCCAGTGTGTTGGCAGACGCTGAGCTAATGATGTGAAGTGCCTCTGCATAGTGAAGGCTGAAGGATGCCAGGCTAAGCTTTCAACTCTCTCCCTCACCCCTAAATAGAAAACAGCAGTGTTTTGTAAATGCTGTGAGCTGAGGGCAAGATTGCTCCTTTGGTGGAGAAAAACTGGTGGGAATGGCCAAATAACAGAGCCAATGTAAATAGCCTGAGACAATATTGCAGGGCAGAGCCAGTGATGCCTGGCAGTAACCTGCTCGCCTGGCAATCCACAGCTACTGTAATAGCTTCAAGTTTCTTCCAGGTCACAAGCTAAAGGATTCTTAGACCACTCCAGCCTCTATAAAAGGAAATAAATTGCATAAGTATGTTGTTCCAGTGCAAACACCCATGCTGAGCCCTCCTTCCCAGCAGGTAATTGATGCAGCACAAGTATAGGTTTGGAACATTAGTATCTACTTTCCTAAACTTCCTTTTAAAAACTGAGTTTGGACCCATATAGAGGGAGAAATACACACTAGAGGGAGGGTGGATTATATTGCTGTTTTTATAACTGTCATAATTCATGCTTATCTAATTTTTCTCCAGTCAAGATATCTTGCATGAAATTCCCCTTTTCTGTATTCTCTGAGCTGACTAAAATAATTAAAGAAGTGAATACATTCAAAGAACTTCGTCCCAAATGGGTATGAATAAAAAGGCAAGCAGATGTTGGAGGGGATATGATCAAGGGAGTTTTTTGGTTCTGCTATTGCTGCTGGAATAAAGAAGCAACCTTAATATAAATAGCATGTGTATTTATACACATATATATGTATTTATATGGATATAAAATATGTACATTGACATATGAAAGGGCACACACATGAGAATTTAGACTCTCAGTTGTGGAAAAACATATATAAACAAAATTAAATAACCTGTCTTTTCCTGTAAAATTTCTGTTTACTACTGTCTAGCATGTTGACAGATATTTCCCTAATTCCCTGTGATTTCACAGAATGATCAAATGCAAAGGTGACCATTAGAGCTAAAAGAGTTTCTGGACCTGAATCAATGCAGTCATAAATATCCCCAGGACTGCAACAATTTATATGTAAAGGGACATAATTCATGCTGTCAGTGGATTCTTTTGGTCTCATCTACATGACTTGCTCAGCAATTTCAGAACAAATCTCAAATTATTTTAGAGTGATTTGGACCAAAGAGACTATTATAACAACATTAAAAAAAAAAAACCATTAAAACATGTGATTCTGTTGGCCAAATGAAGACAATTTAGAGCTCTGTGACAGATATTGAAGTTGAACTAATTTCCCAACGTTTCTTTTCAAGTGACTGGGAAGAAAAAGAATAAAAAACCAACTCATCTCATCCAAATATGGGAGTCAAAGATAAATCAGCCTAAGTTGTTTCCTACAGGTATGAATTTCTCTTCACTGGCTGTGAAAGGAGAGTAGGGAAATCAGGTCACATGTGGACATACACCTTGTAAATCAAATGATAAGAATTACACCTGAATGCAAACAGCCTGTTGATCTCCACTACATTTTGAGTACTGTAACTCCAAAATCAAGTAGGACACCATAAACACATTTTAAAATTTAGTTTAATCACCTTGAGCCTCCCACTCCTGTCCTTTACTGTCTATATACGAAAGCAGAGAAGATACAGAAAATTTTCAAGACAAGTACTCACCTTACTCTTGCTCCTTCTCCTCCTCTGAAATATCTGTAAGTGCAGATATTTCTCATTCATCATTCTGTCTAGTCTTCCTTGTCTTTGGTCTTTCCAGTCTTCTGAGATGAGCATCCATTTTCTTGCCTACTCTTTTATTTATTTATTTTCAGTAGTCTTTGGTTAATTTGTGGACTTGACAGTGTTGAGTTCATTGGACTTGATAGTCTTATAAATATTTTCCAACTTTAATGATCCTGGTTTTTTGTCTCTCTCTATTTTTTGTATCGTTTTTTTCCCCTCAAATAGAAATTGACCTGTATACCCTGACTGTACAAATTGTATTTTTTCTTCCTCCTTTTGCTTGATTTTTTATTTTTTTTCCAATTTCATATGTTCCATGCTGTCTTTCCTCAGTCTTAGTGGCAGTCAGGGCCATGATCTGCCTGGCCTTAGCCAAAGTCACTTCCACACCAGATCAGCTCATCTGACCAACATCAAAGCAGCCATGTTCCTACCACAAAACAAATCTAGGATATTTCCCTTTCCTACCCATGTTCAGCTAGAGGTTTTGTCCAGGCTTTCATCATCTTCACTTCTATAATAAATATCCTTTGCTGGCCTTGGCCAAACATAGTCCTACACACCAAACCTGCTGTGAGAGCGCTTGCACTGCCACATCCAGTTTGCAGCACTTGTGATCTTCCTTGCTTTAGTGTCACAATAGTTTTCCTTAATGTTAAGGTAATTCCTGTCATCTCACCCTTTGTATTGAAGCATCAGCTTCCTCTCCAGTCTTATTATTCCTTTTCACTGCCCACTTTTCAAACTTTGTGAATTTTGATGTTTTTCCCCATCTTGCCCTTCATTTCATTCAAGAGTCACATACATGTTATTTCCCTCAAAATCCTTTTTTAAACAGGTTACCTTGGCAGAAAAAAAAAACCAGAAGCTTCTAAATAAGTAATTTCCTCTGGTTAGTATTTTGTCAGTACTTTCTCACAATCCTTGATGACTGCATGTATTGTTTTGTTACTGGATTCAAGTCAGAATTGTCCTGATACAGAGAAACAATTATGATGCTTTTTCTTACTGCAATGCAAAAGGGCTTGGTCCATGAATCAGTCTTCAGCAGTCTTTAAAGGAAAAAAGCCACAAAAATTTAAAATGTATTTCTAATACAATTACGTTGTTCGTGTATTTTAGCGTCATTCTTGTCCAATATTAAACTAATTTTTGTGTCTGTGAGTTTCCCAGTAAAGACTTCATAGCAAGTTTAAATTTGCATGCATGAGAGGGATGTAATCAGATTGTGTGCCTCTAGATCCATACTGTCATTCTTAAAAGTTTTATTCACACCTATGGCTGGATGATACAGAATGTAATATGACAAATATAAAAAACTGTTTGCTAAAACGTATTATTGAATGTAGGACATTCTGTAAGATTTATCACCACAATGCACTAGAAATATTCTGATGTCACCATCATCTCCAAATATTTCTCTGGCATTTCTACAAAATGCATGTTCTGTGACTCTGATCCTGCATGCTACCGCTGTTTAGACACTTAATAAGTCAATAGGAGTTGAGATAAATACCAAGGGAATATCAGTGGCTGTGTTTGGCTGGAATTGTGTTGAGGTCTATGAAACTTTAGTTTTCACTCACTCAGGCTCTATCAGACAGTCTGCAAAAACCAAGAGCTCCATGCTGGCTCCTTCACAAGTGTAGCAGTTCAAACAGAGTCTGGCAGTGGATTAATAATGTGACTCATAGATGTGACAGTCGCTGGGACCTTGCTATACTCATAACCAGACTGGAATGTGAGAACTGTAAATCATAAAATTCTCTGAAAATACATGAAACCTTACTGACCCGATGATAGAAAAGCAGTTTCAACTTGTGACATCCCCCTTGCTTCTTTTATCAGGTTTATAAGATTTAAAGGGAAAGTTCAGGGTGAGAAGAAACTAGTGATGAGATGGGCTTTTATTTTTGCTATGTGTAGACAATAATTTTAAGTGTGTGTTGTTAATAAATCTTATTCAAATCTGTATGGTTTCATACAGTCATATTAAAATTCACAAGGTTTAAGAACTGTTGTACCCAGAGGGATCATAAAGTACATACACTTTTTTCACATAAAAAATAGAATAAATCTCCAAGCTGGATTGTATCCAATTCATCTTTTTTCGTTGTATTTTATTTTTCTGAGAGCTCAACATGCTTTAATTTTTATGAGACCTTACAGTCCTCTGACACAAAGAGACACACAGCTCACTGCGTGATGATATTTGGTGCGAGCTAGCATGCAGTGAGATGATGTGCTCCAAGTGAGGAAAACTGTAAAACATAAAAATAGTTCTTTAGATAGCGGTGTAACCTACTTATCAGCGTTTGGCATTGATTATGTGTTTCTTAACTCTGCATATTTTCAGTGTGTCCCTTCATTTTCACAATATCTGCATATTTTCAAGATAGATTTTTCTTCATGGAGTTCCTTTCCAACAACAGTGTTCTCTAAATGGAATAGATTTTCATAACAACTAATTTTTTATGACTAAATATCACATCAAAGTCATCCTGGGTGTGCTTGCTTCAAGCTGAGTAATTCAGCCTTGAGCAGTGACTGTCCCAGTCCAAGCCCAACTGAGAGCAGATCCACCCAAACTTTGTTAAGCTCAGATCTTTTGCCTGAGCTTTCAGGTGCAGGGAGAAGGCACCACCAATTTATGACAATGCTAGCAATAGTTCTTTTCTTTTTTAACATCAGTCAGAACAATCAATCTGCTTGCAAGCAAAGCATTTTCTAAATGTTTGCTACATTTCTGGGTACATAGACAGCTGTCATCAGAATAAAGCATCTCTTAAAAGATTTCCCAACTGCAAAAGCTCTTTGGGAATTAGATCACTTGATTCTGTCAATATAAAAACTTATCCCAGACTTGAAGATCTACCTGGATTTGAGGACTGAGAAAAGGATTCTCTGATATCTTAAAGATAACTCTGAAAGCAAATTCCTATCAGATTTAGTCATAGGAGAGCTCCATGGGGAAGGAGGGCTCATGACACATCTGCTTAGAACAAGAGATACTATTATTTATAAAATTCAATGATTTAAAGATCTCAGTTTTTCAGCTAGGAAAAAATCCCCAAAACCACTCATATCAATCTCCTTATTACAAATAAAAATTTTGAAAAGTAGCAATAATTATTTATATGGTTTTAGTTTTCAAATGATCTCATTCATGTATCACTCCACAGCGGTCATAATTCCTTTATTATGAGAGGATACAAGCTTGGTTCTTAAAATACCAATTTAATTTCAAACTCTGAGCTAAATATTTTCCTTACTGTGAGGGTGGTGATGCACTGAAACAAGTTGCCCAGAGAAGCTGGGCCATCTCTTTTAGTGTTCAAATCCATATTGGATGGTGCTTTGAGCAACCTGGTCTAGTGGAAGGCGTCCCTGCCCATGGCAGCAAGGCTGGAATGAAATTAATTTTAAGGTCTCTTCCAACCTAAAACATTCTATGGGTCTATGGTTAACCAGCCTTTTGGTAGCAGTAGGTTAACTTTATCTTTGAGTAAAATATAAGTTTGAATGGCAAGTTTGCCCAGGAAAGATTTTTATAAAATAAAAATTATTTTCAATATCAAAGTGAATGAGGATGGAGCCTGAAGGGGACAAGCTGTGTCTATTGCTTAGGCAATCTGTTATAAAGTTTACCAGCACCTAACCCCAGTAGGTTTACTTGTACTCAGTACTTGCTGCAAAACTCTCCAAATAAATGAATGGAGTTCACCTTAAAGTTATTTTGACCACAAGGATATTGAATTTATGTTTTATTTTTTAATGCAGAAGAAACTAATGTTTCCAAAACAATTAATGTTTCCAAACAATTAATGTTTCCAAAACAATTAGGCCTCAGACATTGTAGGTGATCAAGCTACTAATGTGATTTTTTCATAGTTGTGGCTAAATAGTGTCAGCCCTGGGAATTTCTTTGTTCACAGCCAGGAAGTGAGATAAGCACTTGCAGGAGCAGCAGGTTTTCTAAAGCCTGATTTCCTGTGAGTTTCATACAGTTCTGTCCTGTGTGCTTTATGAAGTATCTAACAGTAACATAGTTGACTTCTCTGGTGATACTTTTATTCTTCAGCTGGGAGAAGTTATCTTGGTATTCCTCCTCTACTCAGCTACCAAGGTTTTAATAATAATTTGATAATACTTCTGTCAGCTATAAGTAAGACGGTAATATGATGCCAAATTCTTTTGAAGTAACGTGGAGATAAGGAGCATAAAGAATAAAATTGCTATAGGTACACTTTCAAGACAAGCACTTGCTCAGGTACCCTAACCTTCCCGCCCCCATGTTTTCTCACAGAGGAGAGGCACACTGCTAAAGCATTATTTGAAACAGTGTTTATTCTGTGGGACATTTCAATTTTGATCAGCCTATACCACATGAGAACTAATTGCTAGGAATAGAAAAAACAATGCATAGCTAACAATGATTAAAGATATTAATTTTTAACACTGATTTCAAGCTAGTCCAGAGCAGAAGTTTAGATACCCACTTTGCCATTATTTTCAAGATAACTTTGTGTTGGTATCTGTATCTATGCACAAAACAAGATATATATAGACAAAATCTGTATTTCATGTCTGTACATTGGCAGTGGAATTATAAAATATATGCACATACATATGATGAATTTATGTGAATCTGAAAACATAGAAATAGAATTGACTTCTTTTTTGTGACCTCAGATATTCAAGGAGTACGGGAACTTCAACATTCTTTATTGATGTCCAAACAGACACTAATTTGTGAGAGAGGCATTCATTTATTTCAGTGAGGTCTAGGACATTATCTTAATGCAATCTGAAATAAACTTTGATTGCTTTCTTCTCTGAGAGAATTTAACCTGCAGCTGATTGATAACAAGAGGGGCTGCAGGAGTCTATTGGGTCAGATTTCATGATTGTGTTTGGAGAGTTCTGATTCCCTCATCACAATAATCTGTTTTGGCTTAGTGTTGACAAGCAGCATCATCTTGATTGTCACCAAAGCTGTTGCACAGTTCCCAAGCCTGGGAAGTGAAAAGAGCAGTGTTTTAAAGCATATATAGTAATAATTTCTATTGGAAGGTTAATGGCCTCCTCATTTGTTTTCACAAAATAAATACCAAGTTTCTTCAATTTCCAGCCTGCTCACTCAATCACATTCTAGCTAAAACACTGCAAAATTAGTTTCATGTGAGTGGAGTTACCTCTAGGGGATTAATTGCTCAAAACAGATGTAGAAGATCTCCCCAGCCTGACTTGCTGCTGCTGTTCTGCATCAAAATCCTGTCAAGAGGAGCTGGCTGAGGTTGCCCTTTGCAGGGGATGCTCAGCTCTCAGCCTTTAGGCCCTGTGCATCTTAGAAGAATGACAGGAGACAAACAGTGTCTCAAGGGAAACTTGACTGCTTTGTCATACTCTAGCAAATGCCCTGATGATCCCAGAACTATCATATTTGGCTCCCTTAAGGCTGCAGTTTATCCTTTGGCCTTGTTGACATCAGTGAGATATAAGTGGTAAAAAATAAAAATGTTACCTTCTTTATTCTTTTCCTAGACTAAAGGGAAGTCACAGGTTACTTGTGAATACTTGTGACACTTAAAAGGCAGAAGAAATACTTGATAACTCACTTCTTCCCTCCTTCTTTGCTGTGCTCTGTCCTTTCCTCAAAACATTATTAGGAAAGAGATACACAACATAAAATTTTGTGCTATAGATGAGTCTCTGCTGAGAGTTGGGAGGTGAAAGAGGGATCAGGAAAAGCAGTTCATTCTTAATTAAACATTTAATTTAGAACAGAGTTGAATACAGTTTTACAGCTTTTACCTCTGTTGCAATAAAAGGCCATTTCAAAAGGGAAATTTCAAAAAAATATCCTTCAGTATTCTTTTTTTTTTTTTTTTTTTTTTTTTTTTAATGAATAAAAAATCAGATATTCTCAAAGCCTTGTTTATAACCTTAATTAGACATTTAGGTTCCCAAACTTTTCTTTACCCACTGTAATATACCAAGTATAGATATGTTACTTGACTGGATTTTCTTGGGAAGCAAGAATAGATTTCTGTAAGAACACTTGATTAAGAAAGTTCATCCAAAGAATTTTAGCATCTTTCTTTGGTTCATTTGTAGGTCTTTGGTTTGTTACGTGTTTTTTTTTTTTAAATCTTATTCTTTGAGTGATAGCCTTTATAGTGTTTGTCAATAAATTTGCCTATTTGGGAAACATCCTAAATAGAAATTATTTTATATCTCACAATAGTTCTTTAGATATTAATGATCACAAAGGCATTAACAATTTAGGCCCTGTCTTTAAAATAATTTTTCTACTAGTTTAAAAATTTAAAACTAGTCTTCTTCAAAAGAAAAGACCCTAGCTTATCCCATTAGCTGCAGCAGAATGTCTCAGTGATGCAAATCATTACATGTAATTGTGATTTATATTGTTATGTGCCATCTCCATTCTTGCTCTTTAATGGCCCAGTCCTTATAAATTAGCCCTAATGGACTTTGATACATTCAATGAATATTTCTCCTTAGTGTGCAACATCTTTCATTTCTCTACTGTATAAGCAGCAAATCATTGTTTCACCAACTCTGAGTAACAGAACATGTCTTAGATTATCTCCTCACCAAATTTAAAATAGTTTGTAATTTATACATATCCCAAGAAAAGCTAAAGCTGTTATAATTAATGCTAAAATAAGAATACTGGAAAGGCTTTGAAAAGTTGCATTTTCAGGTTTAAATCAATCTCTTTTATGTCAAAGATTAAAAGGAAATCTTTCTTGAAGAAATTACTCCTACTGTGCATCCTTTGCATCTTTCCTAAAGCATTTGGCTTTTTTAAAGCCAGAAAATTAGAACAACACAGCTTTTCTGCAGCATTTCAATAGCTATTTCTAGATGGGCAGAACACCTTATCACTGTCACTCACACACAGAGGTTCTGTGGTTTTTTTTGTTGTTGGTTTTTTTTTGGTTTTTTTTTGGTTTTTTTGTTGTTTTTTTTTTCTTATTTGTTTTAACTGCTTTTTAGTGTTTAGGGGCTCTAGCTCCTGGGAAAAAAAAAAAAAAAAAAGAAAAAAATGAAAAGAAAATAACTTTCTTTTTCTCAAAACTTATGGCATCCAACTCAGATACCTAAAGTCTCAAAATAATAATTTAAAAAAATGAAAGACTGCCAGCCCTAATGCTAATAGGGCTAATAGTATGGCCCTCTTCCTGTAAGCACAGGACATTGTGCTTCACAGACATTGGATTTCAACTTCTCTGCAGTCTGAGTGAAGCTGCAAGTCATGAAGTCATGATCTGATTTCTACAGTAGAATTAGGAAGCCAGTTAGTAGGTATGAGAATAAAGCACTCTCTTGAAAATTTCTGTTCAGTGATGTGAGTGCTAGAAAAAGTGCAAACTGAAGACATTTTTTACCTCATTAAATTACACTTTTTATCCTTATAATGTTTTGTGTGCTCCGCAGCATGACTTTTCTTGCACTTTTTACCCATCTGTTTTTCATATTAAAGAGATCCACTATCTAATGCACTAAGTTTAGTTTTACAGGAGTTTGGAGAGGTTTTTAGCTACACTAATCCTTCTTGTTTGTGTCTGTCCCATTTTTGCTCGGATTAATTTTCTTCTAATTTACTTTTTTAAAGAAAAACCTCATATAAAAATGGCTGGGTTTGACTTGTTAAATATTTTCAGCACTTTTAAGAGTATCTCCAGCTATATGTTGATGTATTTTGCAGCCCACTAGGGGACCTGCTGGCCAGAAGCCTCTGTTGCACATGGGATATCTGAAAGATGCCCTGGGCCAGGACCAGAAGTAGCAGTCATCATTTTGTGTATAGACATTTACATGAGGATTTAGAGCTCTTCCTGCTCTTCATGCATGCTTCAGACACTGTTCCAGTCACCTTCTGCAAAATAAATATCACTGTTCTTTTTGTTGCCTCTTAGCTCGATTTTGGAGTATGTACCACCATAGACATGCCTTCAAAAATACAAAGTGAACTGGCTGGAGATTGCATTCCTTAAATGAGGCAGCAGCAGTGTGTTAGGGATGAGAGACAAATGCTGATTTGCCCTTTGTGAATCTACAGGTTTGTGAAAGGCAAATGCCACTGCCCAGACCAAGAAGCCTGCACTTAATGAAATTTATTAACGTGGCCCTTACTTTCTTTGTACATGATTAATAATTAGGGGTTAGAATATGCCACGCTTTTAGTCAGTCAAATATTATTCATTCAGCTCCAGTCACCAGGCCTCAAATCACTGAGGAAATACAGTGTAATATAGTGGAGGGAATTCAAATTTAGTGATACACAGAAAGAAATGAACAGGAGAAAATAAATATAAGGACATTAGCTACTGTAATTTTTGTAAAAAATCCTAACAAACCAGGCCATTAAACTTTTCAAACAAAACATTCATATCAGCTCAGGCTTTTGTCTCCAATCTATTCTTAGCTTTTCCATGTAATTCCTCTTGCATAATAAAATAAAAATAGCAACAGTTTTAAACAGAGTTTACTCTGGTGAGAGGCTGTTTATTAAACAGATTTACTGCTGAGGCACAGTATATTTTTTTAATCTTTAGCTTCCTGGAGAAAACTAACCAGATTTTTTTTATAGGACAAACCAAGTCTTTTTTTAATGTGCCACAGCTTTGATTATTTTGTTTTATTGAGGACATGGGCAGTAGAAGAAATCCAGCAGGCTTTAATTATGCCTTGTATATTTTATTCTTAGGCAAGCACTAGCCAATTCTAAAATAGAGAAGATTTAATGTACATACATTTCCTTGGCAGTTCTGGGGGTTAGGAACTGTCTACATTTCCTGGCAATTTTAAGACAAAGAAGCTTCTATTATTCTCCTAAAAGGACTTGGCTTAAAACACTGAAAAAATAATGGGTTGAAATTACACAAACCATGTTCTGCAGAAGTTGGGATTAGACAAAAACACTTCTCTGCTTCCCACCTTAAATAATACATATTTTAGACAAATATGGCTTATATTACACAAACTCTGCTCACATCAGAAAGATTATGAAGCTCAAAGATTGAGTTATGCAATAGAAAATGCAACATCACAGTCAGTGCAATGTCTCAGTGCACGAGGATGGGAGTTCAATTGGTGTTGCATGAACATAAATATGAAAGCTACCTCAGACTCATGGCTTACACCAAAAGTTAAAAAATAAAGATGTGCTCAGCAAAAAATCACAGAAACAAGGTTTTGAGATCACCCTTCATCTGTGAGGGGCAGAGCTGCAGACCTGACCTGCAAGGATGGTGTGGCTGGGGATGCAGTGTCACAGCAATGAGCACTGTCCCATCAGGAGGGTGGGAGATCTCCTGTGAAGCACCCTGAGGACAGAGTCTGTCTGTCCCCTGCTCCTGAGAAATTCTGGGTGACATTAGTGCCTATGGGACAGAGCAGGAATGCTCTGAGAGGCACAGAGGATGTGCATAAGGACTCGAGAACAAGCTAGCTCTGGTTTCTCTCATGATACTGACATGAAACAAATCTGCCTTATCTACCTGTAGGAAATGATCTTTAGTGCAAGCATCAGCTTGGATGACAGATTTAACACTCCACTTGTGGAAAGTGCCTGGAGGAATATCACCATACATATCCAAACCTTAAATTATTTAGTGCTGTTTTTAAGAAAGATTCTTTCCTTGAGTTATCCTGGTTTAGAGGTGACATTACTACAGCAGTCGGAATAAGTGAAGGAGGGGGTAAAAAAAAATTAGCTGCATTAGACATTGTGCAGACTGAGTATATTAAACAGATTAAAAAAATTAAATATTATGAACAACTTTAATCTTAAATGTCATATATACTCATAGCAAAACATACATGTCATTGCCTTAATTTTCCTTTAAATCTTATGAATATGATAAAAGAAGAGACACAGCTTAAATTTGAGCAGAAAAGGTGGAAACCCATGACAGCTGAGTTCATCTGAATGCTTGGTATCTTCTTCAGGCTGTACTGAGAAGCCAAGAGCCTGCAGCAGGACTTGCTGTGAGTGAAATCATTGATAGATAGCAAGTAACTCCTGGCTGTGGTGAAATAAAAGATGTCATGTGAAATTAGAGATAATAAATGGCAGCTTCTGATGTCTTAAATAAAGAAGTACTAAGTACAATGAAATCATCTTACCTTTACAATATATGTAAAGACTGGTTTAAAAAGACAAATACTGGAATAATATCATGTTCAAATACAGTAAGATACTAATAAAGTAAAAAGGGTTCACTCAAATTACATGTATGTTATTCATTGCACAGCTAATTTCCTGAACAAATATTATATGAATTTTTTTTTTATTGTTTGGAATTTTCAGGGGTTTTAATGCTTTCCTTCTTTTACTTCAAAGCATAAACTGACCAATTTCTTTTGTTCTCTGTCACTACTCCCCCTCTGCACCCCCTTGACAGGATCAGAAGTGTCTGTTGTCTAGGGCACTGGCTCAGGACAGAGAAAACCCTCAGTCAGATCCCTGCAGAGGGAGTGTTGATACATCATTAATCTATCACTTTAGCCGATGAAAATGAACCACAGAAAGTGGCAAAGAGCAAATGCTCTGTATATAAGACAGATTGTTCCATAACTGTTCTTGTACAGAGTGAACATTAAAGCTGTCCCAGACTAAGTTAACAGTGTACATCAGAGCTGTCTTCTGAGGCGGATCATCTGTGAGAATTACTGCTTATTTGCTGCTCTAGAGGAAGAACAAGAGAAAGATTTTAAAGCTAAACCAGTGTGGGCTGTGCAAGGCATAGGATAAAATGCCTCTGTATGTGGGAGTTTGGCTCAACTGCATACTGGATCCACTTTCTTTGTACTTTTCCATTTAAACTTTTCTCTTTATACCAGAAAGATATCTGGGGAAAAAAACCCAAACAAACAAACAAACAAAACAAAAAAAAAACCAAAAACAAAAACAAAAAACACAACCCAAAACAAAAGAAGCAATCAAATTTCTAAATTTGAACTTGCTACATTTATAGAAGCTTACATGTCCACATAAAAAAACCTCCTGCTGAAAACTTCCCTGACACATATATCCCAGTCTGTGAATTACAGAAGCTCACACTTCCTGACTTATTTTTCTGAATTCATCGGGAAAACGACGACTCAAACTGTATAGGCAGGGTGTCACTCACATTGTTTGCTTTCTTTTGAGCAAGGATGGATTTCCACTACTGGGAACAGGTGCTTACCTGCTTTGGCCATTGTGGGGCAGCAATTCCCATAGCAGGGGCTTGGAGCAGAGGGAGCAGTGGTACCCTCTTCTTGGGGGACAGGCTGTTGTTTCAGCTCCTCTGAACTGGTTTTAAAAGAAAACACAGACAAAGAATCCAATCTGCAGAGCTTTTTTTCTTCCTCTACATCTGTAACGAAAAGAAGAGCACCTGTTTGGGTAGTGGGTAGAGTTATTAATTCTGCCTAGATCATAATGTTTCTTGCTTTACTTATTTTCTGGCATTCTTCATGTTGGTGCTGCTGCTGCATGATTGGAATAGGTAAATGATTCTTCAGCTGGAAAACAATTCAAAAGAAAATGTTACTCAAATACATATTAATATTTGTTACATGAAGACTGCAGGAGGATGCTCTGGCTTTTGGGGCTCTTGGGAAGAAAAGTTCTTGGTGAATGGCCTTTGACTTCTTTATGTATTTTCTTTAAATACCAAAATTTTAGCCTGAGTGTTGAGCTTTTGATTTCAGCATATGTTGTACCCAGCATGAGACAAACACAATAAGAAGAGATTAAAGTATTTCCATCTGCTTAGATAATTTACTAGTGATTGAATAGCAAAAAAAAAAGTCATTTTATCCAGACATTGGGAATTAAAATATAATTTTAATGCAGTAATAGAAAAAATAATTGTTAATTTGTATTGGTTTATTGCTACTGGGTTAATATAAGATTCAATGCAATCTTGTTTGATTCCCTTGTCAACTTCAATGTCTTGGAAAATCTTGAAAAAATTTCCATTTTATTGAATACTCAAAAGAGACATTTATAGACCTGCTTTTATGTTTGCAAATCATATTGAACTGGAATTGTTGGGTGATTCTGGGAAAGGCAATATGCCTCTAAACCAAAATCTTTACAATTCCTACATTGCCTCCATTACTGAAAATTCGTGTACTGTTCTGCTAAGGGTTGTAAAACCAGATTTCTGCAGCAACAGCTGCTTCTTTTCTCTGAAAACTGATGGCTTGCCTCTAGCACTTGTAAGTTTTCAAGGAATGATTAACCAACTCATGTAAGAATTGTTGGACCACAGAGAAAATGAGTAATTGAACCAAGTTTTTGGTAAACTAATTTCCTCTGTATCAATTTGGTAGGGATTTTTTAGGAAAAAATTTCCAAATACTTGGAATGTAATTCTCATACCTATGAACAATTGTTCTTAAACCTACATCTGATATTCTTTTCTGCTCTCTGTTGAACCCTGTTTTGCAATTTGATTTCAGTAGCAATTTCTCTTGAAAGTACTGTAACTTTTTAATATCTGTCTACTTAATGAAAAAGCTCAATGCAGAGAAGAAAAAAAAGTGTCTTTTATTGAACAGTCACTTAAAAATAAAGGGTAAATTAAGATCTGCCTTAGGCTCCTGGAAGATCTCCCAGCACTTTGTATCCACATAGAAAGAAGGATGGGGATATAGGCAGGACCTTGGTCATGAAACATATAGCAACAAAATTACTAATTTTATTTAATGTTAATTTTAATTTTATTTAATATAAAAATTAATTTTATTTAATATAAAATTAATGTTATTTTATTTTATTTTATTTTAGTACAGTATTTTAATAGAAATACAAAGTCAGCAGACCCTAAAACAAACTCAGTGGTGGAGAAGGAAACATCTTTAAATACTGCATGGTTACATTTACAGTGTTTGTAACACCATCAGTCCTCTCAAACACAGATACTAACACAACACCATCTTATCTTTGAATAAGAGCAGGACTCAGTTCTGAATTTGTTATTAAAGACTGCAAAAGTATTTGATAGGGTTTTTTTAATGGAAAATGGTCTATTAAATAAAATTCTACTGTTTCATGAAGTTACTCTATTTGGAAATGCTTTATTTTTCTAATATTTTGAAACTAAATAAAATACTAATTTAATTTTAAACATGAAAAAATATTATGGGACTGAATTTTATAGTTTTAATAAAAAAAATAAATTCTACATATGGGATTTATGGGGACTTTTTATTCACTCCTAACCAGAAAAGGGTATTAAAGCATAATTAAAGTTATTAAAGAATTGATGTTTTAAACATTTGGCCCAACTTCTGTTGATTTTTTTATGTGGCTTGTAATAAAATTATATGTATATATTCTCCTAAAAATTTTTTCTTTAAAGATTTGGTAAGTTCGATATCCAGGAAAAACATGATGCTAATTTGCACCATTCTATTTTGGTTGTAAAAAATGGAAGCATTCAGGATTTTGCTCTTTTTAAATAGTGCTTTCTAAAAAAAGGAGAGACTGAGAAGCTTTTATCAGGAAACCCTACATTTCAACGGGCCAAATCCAATTTTAGATACCAGTAAGAAGATGACCACTGACAGCAGTAGGAGTTACATGCAGAGCAGGAGGAGTTGATTGCATCCCTATAAATTCTGCAACAGGAAAAAGATGCAGGATTTGTGCACAAAAATTTAAACACACATCATTTTCTACAAAAATTTAAACACATATCCTTAACTACATGAGCTGAGATCAGTTTCCAGCTTTTAAAGGAACCTTTCTTATTATAGAGGTAGTTTATTGTCCCCTTCCTCAACTTAATAAATCAGAGCTATAAAGAGAGACAAGAATTGGCCAGGAATCCAGTCAACACCAGGCACTGTCTCTGAAACAGTGAATTTTTCATTTCTGGATGTTTTGTGGTTCAACTTTGACAAGGAGAATAGTCAGTGTGCATTTTTATCCACTCTTATTCTTATATGAGAAATACCCACAGGGATATATTGCAATGAGACATGACAAGGGACAGTATCTCTGAACTCTGGCTTTCTGTGCACTGCTCTAAACACTGTTGGGGAAGGGGGGAAAAAAAGAGATTTATTTAAAGAGAAAAAAAAAGTGTTGTAAAACCACATTAATCTATTTCAGACTCTGAATCTTCATAAAGGATACTGAAGCTGGAGAAAGTGTCAGATCCAGCCCTCTGCAGAATCCAGTGTTGTCTAGTTTGGGCACCATGTGCACCACTTGTGGACTATGTTGTGGTAAATTTTGCTCTCATGTGATACATGGGAGGGGCTGGAGAGCTGCATAAAACAGATGGTGAGGCCCCTCACAGTGGGTTCTGGTCACAGGCACAACAGACTTTCACCTTGGGGCCTACAACCAGCGTGCCTTAAATCCACTTTTTTTTTTGAACCTAGCCTGAAGTCTGATCTTAAGCATCTAAAGGGCTAGATAAAATATAATCTGAAAATTAACAGCAGAAGTAAGATTAAGTCACTTCAAGAAAGACAAAAAAAGATAATGAATTCAGTTATTATGAATAAACAGCACCTCATTATAATGTTATATAACATTATAACCCCCATTATGTATGTTCATAAAAACACCCTGTTTCCCACTCTGATCATCTGAAAACTGTGGCCTTTAGTACAAGAAATATCTAAAATGTGTCTGGAGCATGTAACCACCCTTCTGTTCCAGGCCCTCAGAGAGCAGAAAAAAGTGTCACTTCTGTAGATCTATAATTTCTTATAGGGGTTAAATATGTGACTTGCTGGTTTTACCCCAAAATAACAGATATTCTATATAAATAATTTACACTTTTGAAAACATAGCAGACTGTGATTTTGTTTATTTAATCTGAAGCAATTTAACAAACTGACCCAAAGAAAAGTATTTCAAATACCATGACTTGTAACTGTTGGTTGTTGAGGTTTTTAAAGAAACAGTAAGACAGATGGTGTGTTAGATTAACCTGAGCTAGGAAAATAGAGACATAGCCAAAATTAAAGACAAAAACTAATATCTGTGCAAAGAAACAATGCTGAAAACAAACTAAGTTTGACCTCTGGTAATGCTAGCAGCTGGGCTATACATGAGTGCAACCTCAGACCTGTTCTGTTTAAATTGTTTGTAAGAGTCCATTTTGTTGGACTCTTCCTGATAAATTAAGTCTTGGGCGAGTTTGCTGCTATTTTCTTTTTTATTCTCTAAGGAAAACCTTCAGACCAATCAACTGAGAAACAAAATGAAAGTTCATCCTGTGGCCTGGTGCTGCATAAGTTTTCATAAGAAGAAATTTATGCTGAGCCCAAAATGCTGGAGTATTGAATTAGCACATATCCTGTGGATTCCTGTCTTGCAGTAAAATTTTTTTAGCCAACTATTTAAAATTAACTTTTTCTTTTAATAGTATGACTTTGCATACATTTTGTCTCCGTGTTATAGGTTTTTTCAATATTCCAGCCTATTCTCAACCACTGACTGCTACCTTGGGCTACAGTTCCCTGCCCCTTCTGTGTGCCATGCTGTGAAGTGAGATAAGGAATTACTTTGCTCTTTGGTGTTTTAGTTTTGAGTTTTTTTCTACTGAAGTCAGTGTTTATTTCAATGAATTAGTGTGACTGAGGGGTGTGATAAATCACAAGCACAGATAAGCAGACAAAAATGTCTCTTGAAATGGTCACTTCTGCAGCAAAAAATGTATGTGCTATTGTACTCTTGGAGAGTAGATCTTGGTAGATCTTGGACCAACATGCTATAAAAAAGTCAGAGAGAAATAGTTTTGATGAGATTAATTAATAAAAAAAGAGTATCAGGATTTTATCAAGCACTGGAGATTTGGTGAGGATGGAGCTGCAGTGCTGAGAAAGGAGCACTCAGATGAGATGTTCCCAGATTGTGTCTCCCATCCCAAACCCTATGGCAAGACACAGATACTTGCAAGAATGTTGAAAATAAGAATTGAAATCTGATTGGGAAGTCCTGGTCTAAGAGTGAAGATTTAATTCAAATCTAGATCGAGATCTCATTCAAATCTAGCATAATGCACATCTTTAAAAATTTTTTCTTTATAAAGAACCTCCCCTTTGTGTGTATTTCTAACAATACATTGGCTTTACTTCCGTGTTTAAATAAATATGACAGAGCTCAAACATGATGTGGCATTCATAAATTTTCATACAACCCTCACACCTCATGATGTTCCTTGAGACTGTGCAGCACTTTTAATCTTGAATTACAGGAGTTTAAGGACATGACAATCTAATAAATACTCTATTTCTTTTAAAAAACAATCAAGGCAGTATTGAAGACAGCTCCCATAGTATGGAACATCTGGCAGGCTGGGACCTCCATCCTAGACTAT